>NC_091284.1:683963801-684588801 GCF_032444005.1 Ranitomeya imitator | reverse complement strand
AAAACAGACAATGTGATTTTCTGGATTTTTTTTTCTCAGTTTGTCTCCCATAGTTGAGGTCTACCTATGATGTAAATTACAGACGCCTCTCATCTTTTTAAGTGGTGGAACTTGCACTATTGGTGACTGACTAAATACTTTTTTGCCCCACTGTACCTATTCTATGTGTAGACATTTATTTTATCTATTCTATTTTTAACCTGTCAGTGTGATGTTACTGTACACCTCACTGAATTACTGGCTTTTCTGTAAGACACCGATGCGTATTTCTCGCAAGTCACATGGGTGGTCCGTGTGGTGTGCGAGTTTTTCTCACACCCATAGACTTTCATTGGCGAGAGGGGGAGCATTACACTACAGAGTCTGCCTATGGGGGAGAATTACACTACAGAGTCTGCCTATGGGGAGCATTACACTACAGAGTCTGCCTATGGAGGAGCATTACTGTAAGGATTCGGAAAAGAATCCGAGAGTGGACCCTCTGGGTCGTGACTCTAGAGCCCCTGGGGTCGAGCGGACCAGATGGAACCACCCCCTATACAGGGAGTGTTAGGAGCAGGACCTCGGGGGAATGGAGACACAACAGCTAGAGCCAAAGGGACGACCCAAGAGAGAGAAAGAGAGACCACAGAGCTATAGGACTGGCAGGGAACAACAGGAATACAGGACTTAGCTGGATACGGCAGGAACACGGGACTAGGCAGGATACGGCAGGAACACAGGACTTGGCAGGACACGGCAGGAACACAGGACCATAGGAAACGGCAGGAACACAGGACTTTAGCAGGATACGGCAGGAACACGGAACTGGGCAGGATACAGCAGGAACACAGGACTAGGCAGGATACAGCAGGAACACAGGACTGGCAGGACACGATAGAAACACAGGACTTAGCTGGTTACGGCAGGAACACAGGACTAGGCAGGACCAACAGAGCGGAGACACAGAGAGAACTATGTAGGGAAATAATACAGAGACTAGGGAGCCTAGGGCATAGGAACGCTGACTAAAGACAGAGCATCTACAAAGCAAAGGCGTCTTACCTGGGAAGACGTCGGGAAGAAATATCCGATGGGCGCCGCCATGTTGGAGCGGGGCCATCGGGTTGCAACCTCCCAGAAGGTTCAGCGACGGAGGAGACGCGACCGCGCATGCGCAAAGACATCGGACGCCGTGACCCAGCAAAGAAAGAAGCAGAGCGGCGAGGGACAGGATCATGAGTGCGCCGAGGGATAGGAGAAGGCAGGTAAGTATGTGCGGACGTGACAGTACCCCCCTCCTTAGTCCCCCTCATTTTAAGGCTAGAGAGGAATCTTTTCATGATAAGAGGAGCATTGATGTTCTCTCGGGGCTCCCAGGACCTCTCCTCAGGACCAAATCCCTCCCAATCAATCAAAAAATAGGTTTTACCCCTAACTACCTTTTTGGCAAGAATATCTTTAACATTAAAGATTCCATCAGAAGTACAGAGCAGAGGAGAGTGAGAGGTAGCGGAGTGAAAACGATTGAACACCGCGGGCTTGAGAAGAGATACATGGAAAGAATTGGGAATACGTAATGAGGCAGGTAGCTTCAATTTGTAGGAAACATCATTAATGTGACTTAAGATAGGAAAAGGACCAATATAGCGAGGACCCAGTTTGTAAGAGGGAATTTTAAGCTTGATATAGCGAGAGGAGAGCCAAACTCTATCACCGGGAGAATATGGAGGAGCATTCAAACGCTTCTTATCAGCAAACCTTTTCATATTATGGCTAGCTCTCTCAAGAGCCTCTTTGGTCTCATTCCAAATCTTTGAGAACTCCCGGGACAAGAAATCCGCTGCCGGTACCCCTGGGGTGAGAGAAACAGGAAGAGGAATGCTCGGATGTTGACCATAGACCACAAAGAAGGGAGATTTGGAGGAAGCCTCTCTGGGAAGATTGTTATACGAGAACTCAGCCCAAGGGAGAAGGGAGATCCAGTCATCTTGGTGTGCATTGGAAAAATGTCGCAGGTAGGTAGTCAGAACCTGATTAACTCGCTCCACTTGACTGTTGGATTGGGGGTGATAAGCGGAAGAGAAGTCCAGGTTAATCTTCAATAGACTGCAGAGAGCTCTCCAAAAATGTGAGGTAAATTGAACTCCACGGTCGGAGACAATATGTTGTGGAAAACCATGAAGACGGAAGACTTGGTGTAACAAGATTTTTGCCAACTCTGGAGCGGAAGGCAGACCAGGCAACGCAATGAAATGAGCCATCTTAGAGAACCGATCGACAATAACTAGGATGACAGAGCAATCCGAGGAACAAGGTAGATCGGTGATGAAGTCCATGGCGATATGGCTCCAAGGGACGGAAGGCACAGGCAGAGGATGCAGGAGACCGGAAGGAAGCCGCCTGGGAACTTTATTTTTGGCACAAGAAGAACAAGAAGCTATGAATTTGGTGACGTCTTGTCGGAGAGATGGCCACCAGTAGTGCCGAGAGATAAGGGAAAGTGTCTTCTTGACATGTTCTGCAATCTTGGAGGAGTGACCCCAACGTAAAACTCTCTCCTTGTCTTGATTCGACACAAGAGTCGCTGAAACCACTCTTAGAGGAGCAAGAGTGACGATTCTCGCTGGATCAATGATGTGAGCCGGAGAGTCCTCTATGTCCAAAGGCTGAAAGGATCTTGAGAGAGCATCTGCTTTGACGTTCTTATTTCCGGGTCGGAAATGAAGTTCGAAGTCAAATCGTCCAAAGAATAAAGACCATCTGGCTTGTCGTGGATTAAGTCTTTGAGCAGACTGAACATAGGCCAAATTCTTGTGGCCTGTGTAAATGGTGAACGGATGAACAGCCCCCTCAAGGAGATAACGCCACTCCTCTAAGGCTAACTTGATAGCCAATAGTTCCTTATCCAATGGAGTAGTTCCGTTCTGGAGCAGAAAAGGCGTTGGAGAAAAAACCACAGGTAACCAAATGTCCGGAAGAGGATCTTTGCAAAAGTACAGCTCCGGCTCCGACAGAAGACGCGTCGACTTCAAGGACAAACGGTCTATTTGCATCAGGACGGTGAAGCACAGGGGCTGCAGCGAATTTCTGTTTAAGAGACAGAAAGGTCTCTTCAGCCTCAGAGGTCCAAAGACTGGAGTTGACTCCCTTGTGAACTAGGGCTGAGATAGGCTTGGTAATCGAAGAGAAATGAGGAATATATTGTCTATAGTAGTTGGCAAAGCCAAGAAAACGTTGGATTGCTTTTATTCCAAGAGGACGAGGCCAATCAAGGACAGCAGAAACCTTCTCGGGATCCATCTCCAGACCTGACCTCGAGACAATGTATCCAAGGAAGGGCAGTGAGGATTGCTCGAAGACGCATTTCTCGATCTTTGCGAACAGATGATTCTCCCTTAGCCGTTGCAGAACACGGCGGACATCTCGTCTATGAGTGGAAAGATCCGGAGAGAAGATGAGAATGTCGTCAAGATAGACCACGATACTGGAGTAGAGAAGATCCCGAAATACATCGTTCACAAATTCCTGGAAAACTGCCGGAGCGTTGCAGAGGCTAAACGGCATAACCAAATACTCATAGTGACCGTCACGAGTATTGAAGGCGGTCTTCCACTCACCTCCTGCACGAATTCCAACCAGATTGTACGCGCCACGCAGATCCAATTTGGTAAAAATTTGCGCTCCTCTGAGACGATCGAAGAGTTCCGGAATGAGAGGCAGAGGATATTTGTTCTTCACCGTGATGTTGTTTAGGCCTCGATAATCAATGCAGGGACGAAGTAAGCCATCTTTCTTCTTCACAAAAAAGAAGCCTGCTCCGGCAGGAGAAGAAGACTTGCGAATTAATCCCTTAGCAAGATTTTCTTGAATATATTCAGACATAGCTTGCGTCTCAGCAGGGGAGAGAGGGTAGATTCTACCCCTAGGCGGGGTAGTTCCAGGCACGAGATCTATGGGACAATCATAGGGTCGGTGAGGAGGTAGACCCTCAGCCTCCTTCTTGTTGAAGACATCAGAGAAAGAACTGAAGACATAGGGTAAAGCAGGGAAAGAAGAAGAAGAAACACCCACAGGACGCACCGGCAGCAGACAACGTTCCCGACAAAGCTCTCCCCAGCGCAAGATATTGCCATTGCGCCAATCTAAAATGGGCTCGTGACTCCGTAACCAAGGGAGACCTAAAAGCACAGGATGAGACAGACCCGCTAGAACATAAAATGCAATTTTCTCCCTATGCAGAGCCCCAACTTGAAGTTCCACCTCAAGTGTTACTTGCGTAATGGTCTCCTGTAAAGGTTTACCATCCACAGAAGCAAGAATTAAAGGACTAAGGTTTTGACTGGAACAGAAAATTTCAAAACCTCTTCCAGTCTGATAAAATTTCCTGCTGCGCCCGAGTCCACATAGGCATCCAAAGAAATGCCCTTGCCAAAAATATGCAATAGGACAGACAAAGTGAGGGGTTGAGAGGAATCACACACACCTAGGGAGGCCTCTCTTACCTGACCTAGGCGGAGAAGTTTTCCGGACGTTCAGGGCAGGACCGCAATAGATGAGAGGCACTCCCGCAGTAGAAACATAAACCTTGAGTACGCCTTTCTTTACGTCGCTGTTCAGACATTTTGAGACGGTCCACTTGCATCAGCTCAGGTGCGGACGCCAGAGAGGAAGTTCCAGGCTGCGGACTGAGTGGCTTACGGGTGTCAGGGGAAGGCCGAAGAGATCTCCGCTCCCGAGCGCGTTCCTGGAAACTAAGGTCAATACGAGTAGCTAAGGAAATTAAATCCTCCAAAACCGTAGGGGTGTCCCCACCAGCTAACTCGTCCTTTATGCGCCCTGATGGAGAGAAAAAAGAGCCTCAGTCGTAGAGGCCAGACGACCAGGTTCGTCAAAAACAAGACGAAACGTCTCCAAAAATTCGGACAACCGGGAGACTAGGGGATCGTCTCGTTCCCAGAGAGGATTTACCCATGCCAAGGCATCACCCTCCAGATGGGAAATCAAAAAAGCTATCTTGGCCCGATCAGTAGGGTAATGCTGGGGCTGAAGCTCAAAGTGAAGACGACATTGATTTAAAAAACCCCGGCATAATTTAGGATCCCCATTGTACTGAGGTGGTTTCGCCAAGCGGGGAGGAGGGTGGGGAGCAGAAGCAGAGGTAGAGGCGGCAGTTTCTATAGAAAGCAGCCGATCGTCTATCGAGGACATATAACTAAGGATATGAGCCTGGGTATCATGCTGCTGAGCCAACTCTTGCTGTAAGCCAGCAAGTAGAGCAGCGCTGCCTGGATCAGAGGGCTGGAGCGTAGAAAGACGAGAATCCATTGCCTTCATGAAGGACATAATACGGGACTGATTCTCCCACAAAAAGACTAGCTCCTTTTGCGCAGCAGAGGCTCCAGCGGGGTCCATGGCCTTTGCTTACTGTAAGGATTCGGAAAAGAATCCGAGAGTGGACCCTCTGGGTCGTGACTCTAGAGCCCCCGGGGTCGAGCGGACCAGATGGAACCACCTCCTATACAGGGAGTGTTAGGAGCAGGACCTCGGGGGAATGGAGACACAACAGCTAGAGCCAAAGGTACGACCCAAGAGAGAGAAAGAGAGAGACCACAGAGCTATAGGACTGGCAGGGAACAACAGGAATACAGGACTTAGCTGGATACGGCAGGAACACGGGACTAGGCAGGATACGGCAGGAACACAGGACTTGGCAGGACACGGCAGGAACACAGGACCATAGGAAACGGCAGGAACACAGGACTTTAGCAGGATACGGCAGGAACACGGAACTGGGCAGGATACAGCAGGAACACAGGACAAGGCAGGATATGGTAGGAACACAGGACTGACAGGACACGATAGAAACACAGGACTTAGCTGGTTACGGCAGGAACACAGGACTAGGCAGAACCAACAGAGCGGAGACACAGAGAGAACTATGTAGGGAAATAATACAGAGACTAGGGAGCCTAGGGCATAGGAACGCTGACTAAAGACAGAGCACCTACAAAGCAAAGGCGTCTTACCTGGGAAGACGCCGGGAAGAAATACCCGATGGGCGCCGCCATGTTGGGGCGGGGCCATCGGGTTGCGACCTCCCAGAAGGCTCAGCGAAGGAGGAGACGCGACCGCGCATGCGCAAAGACACCAGACGCCGTGACCCAGCAAAGGAAGAAGCAGAGCGGCGAGGGACAGGATCGTGAGTGCGCCGAGGGATAGGAGAAGGCAGGTAAGTATGTGCGGACGTGACAATTACATTATAGAGGATGCCTATGGGGGAGTATTACACTACAAAGTCTGCCTATGGGGGAGCATTACATTATAGAGGATGCCTATGGGGGTGCATTACACTACAGAGTCTGCCTATGGGGGTGCATTATATTGTACAGGCTGCCTATGGGGGTGCATTACATTATAGAGGATGCCTATGGGGGAGCATTACACTACAGTCTGCCTATGGGAGTGCATTGTACTATAGAGGGTGGCTATGGGGGTGCATTACACTATAGAGGATGCCTATGGGGGTGCATTAAACTACAGAGGGTATCTATGGGGGTGAATTACATTATAGAGGATGCTTATGGGGGTGCATTATGCTGCAGAAAGTGGCTATGGGGGTGCATTACATTAGATGGTGCCTATGGGGTGCATATTATAGAGGCTGCCTCTGGGGGAGCATTACACTACAGAGGCTGCCTATGGGGGTGCGTAATAGTACAGAGGGTGACTATGGAGCTGCATTACACTACAGGGTCTGCCTATGGGGGTGCATTACATTATAGAGGCTGTCTATGGGGGAGCATTACACTACAGAGGCTGCCTATGGGGGTGCATTATACTACAGAGGGTGGATATGGAGCTGCATTACACTACAAAGGGTGCCTATCGGGGTGCATTACATTATAGAGGCTGAAAAGTTCCCAGGCTCGAGTTCATATGAGGACATCCAGCAGAGGGCGCCTCACCGCAACTGAAGGTAACTACAGGTCATTGACCTACATTCCATTCATTTGCTGGGGTTTTACTGGCAGGAGCACAGCTGCATTAGCAGGCTCCTGCTTGTAAAATTAGTTAACCCCTTCAGATGGATTTACAGCGCGGGACGAGACTGATCATCGGAAGGTATGGGATATTGTTGTTTTTTTATTTTACCTTTTTTACAGAGCGAGGGTCTTCAGGTGGATTACCAGTATAATAAACTATTCCAACAACCTGTGTATTTATTTCATTAAAAGACTTTGTAATAATGTGTGTGTGCGCTTTTTAACCATTTCATACAATTGGATTAATAATGGATAGGTGTCATAATTGATGCCTCTCCATTATTAACCTGGCTTAATGTCACCTTACAATAGCAAGGCGGCATTAACCCTTTATTACCCCATATCCCACCGCTACAGGGGAGTGGGAAGAGAGAGGCTAAGTGTTATGATCCGGTGACCTTGGAGCTGCATGAGAACTATCACTGGAGAAGGTGGCCACTATACTGACCGCAATCCTGAACTTAACACTGCAACTAGAAGTAGCCGTGGAGTGTACCTAACACACCTAGACACCTCGTCACAGCCGGAGGACTAAATACCCCTAAAGGTGGAAATAGGAATACTATCTTGCCTCAGAGAAAATCCCCAAAGGATAGACAGCCCCCCACAAATATTGGCGGTGAGTCGGAGAGGAAAAAACATACACAGGCAGAAAAACAGGATTTAGCACAGGAGGCCACTCTAGCTAAATAGGACAGGATAGGACAGAGTTCTGTGCGGTCAGTATTAAAACCCTTCAAAAACATCCACAGCAGAATATACAAAAACTTCCTACATCTAACTAAAGATGTAGGAGCATAAATCTGCAACTCCAGTGAATCCTACAATCAGAGCAGGAATATAAACAAAAACAAGCACACAGCCGTGTACCACAGATACAAAAACCAAACACTTATCTTTGCTGAATTTGGCAGCAAGCAGGAGAAGCCAGAAAGTGATCCAACACTTCACAAGGAACATTGACAACTGGCAAGGGCTAATGGATCCTGCACGCCTAAATATCCCAGTCAGAATTGTAATCAGCAGATACACCTGGCCAGGACTGCGACTCAGAGACAACTGCATTCCCACCTACAACCACTGGAGGGAACACAAGAGCAGAATTCACAACAGCTAAGTGCCAGAATAGGTGCATCTTACAGATGTGCCTTTTCTGGGGTGGCTGGGGGCAGATGTTTTTAGCCGGGGGGAGGGCAATAACCATGGTCCCTCTCTAGGCTATTAACCCCTTCAAGACCCAGCCTATTTTGACCTTAAAGACCTTGCCGTTTTTTGCAATTCTGACCAGTGTCCCTTTATGAGGTAATAACTCAGGAACGCTTCAACGGATCCTAGCGGTTCTGAGATTGTTTTTTCGTGACATATTGGGCTTCATGTTAGTGGTAAATTTAGGTCAATAAATTCTGCATTTATTTGTGATAAACACGGAAATTTGGCGAAAATTTTGAAAATTTCGCAATTTTCACATTTTGAATTTTTATTCTGTTAAACCAGAGAGATATGTGACACAAAATAGTTCATAAATAACATTTCCCACATGTTTACTTTACATCAGCACAATTTTGGAAACAAAATTTTTTTTTGTTAGGAAGTTATAAGGGTTAAAATTCGACCAGCGATTTGTCATTTTTACAACGAAATTTACAAAACCATTTTTTTTAGGGACCACCTCACATTTGAAGTCAGTTTGAGGGGTCTATATGGCTGAAAATACCCAAAAGTGACACCATTCTAAAAACTGCACCCCTCAAGGTACTCAAAACCACATTCAAGAAGTTTATTAACCCTTCAGGTGCTTCACAGCAGCAGAAGCAACATGGAAGGAAAAAATGAACATTTAACTTTTTAGTCACAAAAATTATCTTTAGCAACAATTTTTTTATTTTCCCAATGGTAAAAGGAGAAACTGAACCACGAAAGTTGTTGTCCAATTTGTCCTGAGTACGCTGATACCTCATATGTGGGGGTAAACCACTGTTTTGGCGCACGGCAGGGCTTGGAAGGGAAGGAGCGCCATTTGACTTTTTGAATCAAAAATTGGCTCCACTCTTTAGCGGACACCATGTCACGTTTGGAGAGCCCCCGTGTGCCTAAAAATTGGAGCTCCCCCACAAGTGACCCCATTTTGGAAACTAGACGCCCCAAGGAACTTATCTAGATGCATAGTGAGCACTTTGAACCCCCAGGTGCTTCACAAATTGATCCGTAAAAATGAAAAAGTACTTTTTTTTCACAAAAAAATTCTTTTAGCCTCAATTTTTTCATTTTCACATGGGCAACAGGATAAAATGGATCCTAAAATGTGTTGGGCAATTTCTCCTGAGTACACCAATACCTCACATGTGGACGTAAACCACTGTTTGGGCACATGGTAAGGCTCGGAAGGGAAGGAGCGCCATTTGACTTTTTGAATGAAAAATTATTTCCATCGTTAGCGGACACCATGTCGCGTTTGGATAGCTCCTGTGTGCCTAAACATTGGCGCTCCCCCACAAGTGACCCCATTTTGGAAACTAGACCCCCCAAGGAACTAATTTAGATGCCTAGTGAGCACTTTAAACCCTCAGGTGCTTCACAAATTGATCTGTAAAAATGAAAAAGTAATTTTTTTTCACAAAAAAATTCTTTTCGCCTCAATTTTTTCATTTTCACATGGGCAGTAGGATAAAATGGATCATAAAATTTGTTGGGCAATTTCTCCCGAGTACGCCGATACCTCATATGTGGGGGTAAACCACTGTTTGGGCACTCGGCAGGGCTCGGAAGAGAAGGCGCGCCATTTGACTTTTTGAATGGAAAATTAGCTCCAATTGTTAGCGGACACCATGTCGCGTTTGGAGAGCCCCTGTGTGCCTAAACATTGGAGCTCCCGCACAAGTGACCCCATTTTGGAAACTAGACCCCCCAAGGAACTTATCTAGATGCATATTGAGCACTTTAAACCCCCAGGTGCTTCACAGAAGTTTATAACGCAGAGCCATGAAAATAAAAAATAATTTTTCTTTCCTCAAAAATGATTTTTTAGCCTGGAATTTCCTATTTTGCCAAGGATAATAGGAGAAATTGGACCCCAAATATTGTTGTCCTGTTTGTCCTGAGTACGCTGATACCCCATATGTGGGGGTAAACCACTGTTTGGGCGCACGGCAGGGCTCGGAAGGGATGGCACGCCATTTGGCTTTTTAAATGGAAAATTAGCTCCAATCATTAGCGGACACCATGTCACGTTTGGAGAGCCCCTGTGTGCCTAAACATTGGAGATCCCCCAGAAATGACACCATTTTAGAAACTAGACCCCCAAAGGAACTAATCTAGATGTGTGGTGAGGACTTTGAACCCCCAAGTGCTTCACAGAAGTTTATAACGCAGAGCCATGAAAATAAAAAAAAAAATTATTTTCTCAAAAATGATCTTTTAGCCTGCAATTTTTTATTTTCCCAAGGGTAACAGGAGAAATTTGACCCCAAAAGTTGTTGTCCAGTTTCTCCTGAGTACGCTGATACCCCATATGT
The DNA here is from genome assembly GCF_032444005.1 of Ranitomeya imitator. Classification (NCBI taxonomy): domain Eukaryota; kingdom Metazoa; phylum Chordata; class Amphibia; order Anura; family Dendrobatidae; genus Ranitomeya; species Ranitomeya imitator. Next base: position 684,578,264 of record NC_091284.1, on the reverse strand, counting down.
GGGGGTAAATCACTGTTTGGGCACATGCCGGGGCTCGGAAGTGAAGTAGTGACGTTTTGAAATGCAGACTTTGATGGAATGCTCTGTGGGCGTCACGTTGCGTTTGCAGAGCCCCTGATGTGGCTTAACAGTAGAAACCCCCCACAAGTGACCCCATTTTGGAAACTAGACCCCCAAAGGAACTTATCTAGATGTGTGGTGAGCACTTTGAACCCCCAAGTGCTTCATAGAAGTTTATAATGCAGAGCCGTGAAAATAATAAATACGTTTTCTTTCCTCAAAAATAATTATTTAGCCCAGAATTTTTTAATTTTCCCAAGGGTAACAGGAGAAATTTGACCCCAATATTTGTTGTCCAGTTTCTCCTGAGTACGGTGATACCCCATATGTGGGGGTAAACTACTGTTTGGGCACATGCCGGGGCTTGGAATTGAAGTAGTGACGTTTTGAAATGCAGACTTTGATGGAATGCTCTGCGGGCGTCACGTTGCGTTTGCAGAGCCCCTGATGTGCCTAAACAGTAGAAACCCCCCACAAGTGACCCCATTTTGGAAACTAGACCCTGAAAGGAACTTATCTAGATGTGTGGTGAGCACTTTGAACCCCCAAGTGCTTCATAGAAGTTTATAATGCAGAGCCGTGAAAATAATAAATACGTTTTCTTTCCTCAAAAATAATTATTTAGCCCAGAATTTTTTATTTTCCCAAGGGTTACAGGAGAAATTGGACCCCAAAAGTTGTTGTCCAGTTTCTCCTGAGTACGCTGATACCCCATATGTGGGGGTAAACCACTGTTTGGGCACACGTCGGGGCTCAGAAGGGAAGTAGTGACTTTTGAAATGCAGACTTTGATGGAATGGTCTGCGGGTGTCACGTTGCGTTTGCAGAGCCCCTGGTGTGCCTAAACAGTAGAAACCCCCCACAAGTGACCCCATTTTAGAAACTAGACCCCCCAAGGAACTTATCTAGATATGTGGTGAGCACTTTGAACCCCCAAGTGCTTCACAGACGTTTACAACGCAGAGCCGTGAAAATAAAAAATCATTTTTCTTTCCTCAAAAATTATGTTTTAGCAAGCATTTTTTTAGATTCACAAGGGTAACAGGAGAAATTGGACCCCAGTAATTGTTGCGCAGTTTGTCCTGAGTATGCTGGTACCCCATATGTGGGGGTAAACCACTGTTTGGGCACACGTCAGGGCTCGGAAGTGAGGGAGCACCATTTGACTTTTTGAATACGAGATTGGCTGGAATCAATGGTGGCGCCATGTTGCGTTTGGAGACCCCTGATGTGCCTAAACAGTGGTAACCCCTCAATTCTAACTCCAACACTAACCCCAACACACCCCTAACCCTAATCCCAACTGTAGCCATAATCCTAATCACAACCCTAACCCCAACACACCCCTAACCACAACACTAACCCCAACACACCCCTAACCCTAACCACAACCCTAATTCCAACCCTAACCCTAAGGCTATGTGCCCACGTTGCGGATTCGTGTGAGATATTTCCGCACCATTTTTGAAAAATCCGCGGGTAAAAGGCACTGTGTTTTACCTGCGGATTTTCCGCGGATTTCCAGTGTTTTTTGTGCGGATTTCACCTGCGGATTCCTATTGAGGAACAGGTGTAAAACGCTGCGGAATCCGCACAAAGAATTGACATGCTGCGGAAAATACAACGCAGCGTTCCCGCGCGGTATTTTCCGCACCATGGGCACAGCGGATTTGGTTTTTCATATGTTTACATGGTACTGTAAACCTGATGGAACACTGCTGCGAATCCGCAGCCAAATCCGCACCGTGTGCACATAGCCTAATTCTAAAGGTATGTGCACACGCTGCGGATCCGCAGCAGTTTCCCATGAGTGTACAGTTCAATGTAAACCTATGGGAAACAAAAATCGCTGTACACATGCTGCGGAAAAACTGCTCGGAAACGCAGCGGTTTACATTCCGCAGCATGTCACTTGTTTGTGCGGATTCCGCAGCGGTTTTACAACTGCTCCAATAGAAAATCGCAATTGTAAAACCGCAGTGAAATGCGCAGAAAAAAACGCGGTAAATCCGCCATAAATCCGCAGCGGTTTAGCACTGCGGATTTATCAAATCCGCAGCGGAAAAATCCGCAGAGGACCAGAATACGTGTGCACATTCCTAACCCTAACCCTAGCCCTAACCCTAACCCTACCCCTAACCCTAACCCTAACCCTAGCCCTACCCCTAACCCTACCCCTAACCCTACCCCTACCCCTAACCCTATTCTAACATTAGTGGAAAAAAAAAAATTTCTTTATTTTTTTATTGTCCCTACCTATGGGGGTGACAAAAGGGGGGGGGGTCATTTATTATTTTTTTTATTTTGATCACTGAGATAGATTATATCTCAGTGATCAAAATGCACTTTGGAACGAATCTGCCAGCCGGCAGATTCGGCGGGCGCACTGCGCATGCGCCCGCCATTTTGGAAGATGGCGGCGCCCGGGAGAAGACGGACGGGACCACGGCTGGATCGGTAAGTATGATAGGGTGGGGGGGGACCACGGGGGGGGGGGATCGGAGCACGGGGGGGGGGAATCGGAGCGCGGGAGGGGTGGAACAGAGCGCAGGGGGCGTGGAACGGAGCACGGGGGGGCTGGAATGGAGCACGGGGGGGTGGAACGGAGCACGGGGGGGGTGGATCGGAGTGCAGGGGGGGTGATTGGAGCACGGGGGGGTGATTGGAGCACGGGGGGAGCGGACACGAGCACGGGGGGGAGCGGAGCACTGGACGGAGGGGAGCCGGAGCAGTGTACCGGCCAGATCGGGGGGGTGGGGGGGCGATCGGAGGGGTGGGGTGGGGGCACACTAGTATTTCCAGCCATGGCCGATGATATTTCAGCATCGGCCATGGCTGGATTGTAATATTTCACCCGTTATAATGGGTGAAATATTACAAATCGCTCTGATTGGCAGTTTCACTTTCAACAGCCAATCAGAGCGATCGTAGCCACGAGGGGGTGAAGCCACCCCCCCTGGGCTAAACTACCACTCCCCCTGTCCCTGCAGATCGGGTGAAATGGGAGTTAACCCTTTCACCCGGTCTGCAGGGACGCGATCTTTCCATGACGCCGCATAGGCGTCATGGGTCGGATTGGCACCGACTTTCATGACGCCTACGTGGCGTCAAAGGTCGGGAAGGGGTTAATATCTGCCCTCAGTCACTGGCTTTCCCACTCTGGCGGAGATGATTGCGCGGGAGCCCACGCCGTTTTTTTACGTGATTTAACCCTTTTATTTCAACAGCTAGAGTCCCCAAATTTTGCACACATACACTTCTAACATTGCTAGTGAGGAATATGTAAAAAAATAAGGGGTATGAAATGGTTTACTGTATGTAATCCATGTCTCACATCCTGTCGGGTTTGGGAAGGAGATAGCAAAAGCCGACAATTGAATTACCAGCTTTTCTGCTATCTAGCGCTATATGAAATATAAATATGTGTGCATATATAAATATATATATATATATATGTGGATCACTGACTGTATATATATATATATATATATATATATATATATATATATATACTAGCTATTGAACCCGTTCTACGCCCGGGTGGCGAGCATTTATATTGGTATATGGTCTCCAACCTGTCATGTGCTGCTCCATCCTGCGCCCCCATCCTTTCATGAGCTGCTCCATCCTGCGTCCCCATCCTGTCATGAGCTGCTCCATCCTGCGCCCCCATCCTGTCATGTGCTGCAGCCATCCTGCGTCCCCATCCTGTCATGTGCTGCTCCCATCCTGCGTCCCCATTCTGACATGTGCTGCTCCCATCCTGCGCCCCCATTCTGACATGTGCTGCACCCATCCTGCGCCCCCATCCGGTCATGTGCTGCACCCATCCTGCGCCCCCATTCTGACATGTGCTGCTCCCATCCTGCGCCCCCATTCTGACATGTGCTGCACCCATCCTGCGCCCCCATCCTGTCATGTGCTGCTCCCATGCTGCGCCCCCGTTCTGTCATGTGCTGCTTCCATCCTGCACCCCCGTTCTGTCATGTGCTACTGCCATCCTGCACCCCCGTTCTGTCATGTGCTGCCCTATTCTGTCATGTGCTGCTCCCATCCTGCGCCATCGTTCTTTAATTTGCTGCTCCCATCCTTATGCCCCATATGCTGCTCCATAAAGGTTTATGGCCCCCATAAGATGCTCCATAGTATATGCCCCGTACACTGCTCCATAAAGGTTTATGGCCCCCATAAGATGCTCCATATTATATGCCCCGTACACTGCTCCATAAAGGTTTATGGCCCCCATAAGATGCTCCATAGTATATGCCCCGTACGCTGCTGCGATATATATATATAAAAAAATACCATACTCACCTATCATCGCTGGGTGCCGAGTGCTGGGGGGCCTGAGCAGGCGGGGACACCGGCGCGCTGTGGGGGTCAGATGCCGGTATCGACGCCAGCTCAGGCCCCCGACACTTGCTATATTCACCTGGCCCTGATCCAGCGCTGCGCCGCTCTCTTCCGGGTCCTCTAGCTGTGACTGTTCAGTCAGAGGGCGGCGCGCATTAAGCGTGTCATCGCGCCCTCTGAACTCTGAACGTCACAGGCAGAAGACCGGGACATGGAGCCGCACGCAGCGCTGGAACAGGGGACAGGTGAATATAATACTTATCCTCCTGGCGCGTCCCTGCCTGTCCGTTGGAGATCGCGGTGTGCGTTCAGTGTTTACGCATACCGCGATCTCCTGGGAGCGTCACTCTGTGGGGTCCAGACTGCGCCGGCGCTTGCGCAGTCTATAAAGGCTTCGGACAGAGTGACGCTCCCAGCGTTATATTATAGATATATATATATGACTGTGTATATATTTTTATGAATATTTGAGGCCATGGATCCATTCTATGTCCATTTTGCAAGCCGGTGAGAAAATCTCGCCGTACGGATGCCATACGGATAATTTTTGGAGAAAAAAAATCGCATCCTCGCATTGAATACGGATCACTGTTCAGGAAATTTTCTGTGTATCTCGGCCATCAAAAACGGACCGTATTTTTATACGTTGTGTGTGACTCCGGCCTTAGAGGTAAAGGCTACTCTCACACTAGCGTCGGAATCGGCCCGTCGCAATGCGTCGGGCCGAGATTCCGACGCTAGCAGTGTATGCGCCGCACAACGGAGGCAGCAGATGCATTTTTCCAGCGCATCCGCTGCCCCATTGTGAGGTGCGGAGAGGAGCGGTCAATCAGTAGCAAAAAACGTTACATTTAACGTTTTTTGCTCCCGGCTGGCCGCCACAACACGGCGCAACCGTCGCACGACGGTTGCGACGTGTGGCAATGCGTCGCTAATGTTAGTCTATGGGACAAAAACGCATCCTGCAAACAACTTTGCAGGATGCGTTTTTTGCCATAAACGACGCATTGCGACGTATTGCAAAAAACGAAAGTGTGAAAGTAGCCTAATAGAAACATATGCACCACTTCTGCATTTATCACCCACTCTTACAAATGGCTTACAAATACTGCTAATGTGATGGCTGTGTGCACACGTTCAGGATTTTTCGCTATAAAAATGCTTAAAAAATGCATACATATGCATCCCATCATTTATAATGCATTCCGCAATTTTTGTGCATATGTTGCATTTTTTTCCCGTGAAAAAAACACATCTCAGTAAAAAACGCAGCATGTTCATTAATTTAGAGGATTTTTTGCGGATTTCCCACTATATTATTGCATTGGAAACCTCCGGAAAAAGCGCAAAAAATCCGCAAAAAAAATGCGTGCATATTTCTTGCAGAAAATGTCCTGTTTTGTTCAGGAAATTTCTGCAAGAAATCCTGACGTGTGCACATAGTCTGTGAGTTGTGGGGTATGAATTAGACGAGTAATGCCCCCATACTCCAGACACAGCGCCACCCATTGGTAAACTGGGAGAACCTGGCGTGAAAACGCCGTAGGTCGCTACATTTTTTCCCAACTACGAATTGCACCAAAAGTTTTAGTGTATGTGCACACATAGTGGATTTGCCTGTGGAATTTTCTGTGCGGATTCTGCATCTCTTGGCAGAAAATTCAGGTCAAAATCTGCAATGATTTTATGCGCTTTTGTTGCGGATTCTGTGTTGATTTCATGCTTTTTTACCACTGCGGATTTCTATTATGGAATGGGTGCAGAAACGCTGCAGATCTGCAATTGATTTACAGTACAATGTAAATCAAGGAGAAAAAAAAATGCTGTGCACTTTGCGGAAAATCCGCTGCGGTTTATGGGTATGTGCACACGATGCGGATTTTGCTGCGGATCTGCAGCAGTTTCCCATGAGTTTACAGTTCAATGTAAACCTATGGGAAACCAAAAACGCTGTGCACATGCTGTGGAAAAAACGCGCGGAAACGCAGCGGTTCCGCATGTCACTTCTTTCTGTGTTTTCCGCAGCGCTTTTACAACTAAGCCTATGGAAAACCGCAGTTCTAAAACCGCAGAAAAACCGCGGTAAATCCGCAGCGGTTTTCCACTGCGGATTTATTAAATCCGCTGCAGAAAAATCCGCAGTGGACCTAAATACGTGTGCTCATAGCCTTAATCCGCTGCGTTTTCCGAACAGAATTTTCCGCACCATTAGTACAGCATTTTTTCCCCATTGATTTACATTGCACTGTAAATCACTTGCGGATCTGCAGCGTTTCTGTGCGGAAGAAAATGCTGCGGATCCGAGGAAATCTGCAACGTGTGCACATACCCTTATACTTTTCAAAGAAACCTGTAAATGGCGGCAGGAGTGGCTGTGCCGCCTGTGGTAAGTTAGTAACCCCGGGCAGTGTGTCAGCTGATACCGGGATTATCCGCTCTTTGCCAGGAGCTGCGAACCGTGCTGTTCGTCGTCGCTCATATTACGTACAGTGAGCAGCGCCGCCGCCGCCTCACACAACGAATTTCCCGCCAACTGCGCGCGGACTCTTCCTAGTCCTGCTGCCGGCCGCTTATCTGCGACCTGTATAAGGGGGAATGTTTGTATTAGAATAACGCTGAAATAAAACCCCATGGAGGAATATTCCTTAAACTCTTTTTTTTTTATATGAGTTGTGTAAAATGTATGTAAAACTAATGTCTGAACAAGGCAAACACGAGTGAAGCACATAATTTTGCTCCCCCTCTCTGCCGGCCACAGTTGGTATGACCCTGCGCGGCGCTGCTGACACAGAGTCTGAGTTTCCCGCGCTCTGGAAGCAGCTGCTGAGGACGGAGCCCGAGAGGCTTCTGACACCGGAGTGAGAGGACCCTGCAGCTCCGGACAGTGCGGTACAGAGGCCCCCGATAACGTCTCCCGAGCCCCTCCATAGGCGGAATGATGCAGGTCAGTGACTATGGGGAGTTGTGCAGGTCAGCCCCCCGCTGTAAAGGTGCGGGGTCACCATTACACAGGGAGGGCTTCTGTAGCACACGTCAGCCTCAGAATTGCTATATTCTGGCTTCTCTCCGTCGCAATATGAGCAGATCCGAAAAATGGCTGCATCTGTCATACGGTGCACACCAGCAGCGCAGAGCGGACCTCATTGACCCAACGTTCAGCATTTTTTTTCTGGCTAAAAAACTGATTGCAACTGGATTTATGTGTGTATGTTCCCACGGTCAGTAAATGCTGCGTACCTCCACATCACCCAGATGTTACAGCATAGCGGATGGTATTTCATGAGTTCCCATGCCCACTATGCGTGCACCAACGCCTGCAGATCACCCGAGGAGACGGACATGAAGCGCGTTTTTCCAGACCGCATCATGTCAATTTATCTTGCAGAGATGCGAGTCTCCGCAAGATAAATGTCACCTATACAATGTATTGTGATTCCTCACGGTTGAGGGAACACATGCGATTTACCTGCGTTCAATAGCCAGAAGTGCTTTGGACGCAGCAGACACGTGCTGCGTCCAAGCGCTGCCAATTCCTGAACGTGTGCACATGCCCTCAAAGTTTTGTCAAATCCAAATATTGGTAGAAGTGCATATAAAAATACAAACAATACATCTTCATGTAAACACTTGGTTAGCACACAAGCATGCACGGATAACGCCTTATTAGAGCACATTCGCACCTCACTAGTGGTCATGCATGAACACTTACTCCATTTGGATACCCTTTGTGGTCTGTGGGGCCCACAGCAATCAAATGCTTATCAAAAATCCTCTGTTTAGGTAACAAGCTTTACTAGTAGGGCAATTGCAAAGTGTTAACCCCTTAATGACCGCCAATACGCCTTTTAACGGCAGCAGTTAAGGGCACTTATTCCTCAGCGCCGCTTTTTAACGGCGCTGCGAAATAAGGGTATAGCGCCCCCCAGCATCTAAATTCTCCAGGGTTTTGGCTACCGGGGATAACTGAGACCCCGAAGAACATGATTCAGGATTTTTTTTGATCATCTCCGGCCTTGTGATCACCACTATTCACCAAATAACGGCGATTGCAAAAAATTCTCATTCATTTCTCTCTCTTTTGATGTGATATAACATGCTAGAGGAGAGAGAAATGGGGTCCACCGGTACCTTTGCCATCCCTGAACCCTCCTGCTCCGGTCCCCGGCCCTCCCCATCTTTTTCCTGGAAGAAAAGGGCGGATTCATTTGCAGTGCGCCCGCCGAGATGTGCAGACTGGTACCCGGCAACAATAGATTTTTCCTATTGGTTCATTTTGATCACTGTGAGGCTATGTGCCCACTTTGCAGAAATGCTGCGAAAATGTCCACAGCATTTCTGCAACTCCCTGCTGCGGGTAAAGCGCATGTGGAATTCGCATGCGTTTTGCAAGCGTTTTTAGCTTGCAGAATCCTTGCGTTTTCCAAGCGATTTGATGCATCGCTTGGAAAAGTGATTGAGAGGTTGGTTACACCTGTCAAGCATAGTGTGACCATCTTTTTACTATTGATACTGCCTATGCAGCATCAATAGCAAAGATAGAATGTTAAAAATAATAATAAAAAGAAAAGAATATGCTTATTCTCACCTGCGACGGCCCCCAATCTCAGCGGCGCTCCCGGTACATTCCATTCCCAGGGATGCTTTGCGCGAAGGAACTTTGTGATGTCATGGTCGCGTGACCGTAACGTCATCCCAGGCGATTCACACAATGCATCCCTGGGAACGGACTTGCCGCGTGCACGGCTGAGAGCCGGGGAGGACTTGGGGGGGCCATCAGAAAGTAAGTATATCCCTATTTTTTATTTTAAAGGGAATCTGTCACCCCAAAAATGGCCTATAAACTAAGGCCACCGGCATCAAGGGCTTATCTACAGCATTCTATAATGCTGTAGATAAGCCCCCGATGTATCCTGAAAGATAAGAAATACATGTTATATAATATTCACCCAGGGGCGGTCCCGCTGCAGTCCGGTCCGATGGGCGTCGAGGTCCGGGTCCGGTGCTGGAATGTGCAAAGCAGTCATCAAAGCAAAAGGTGGCTACTTTGAAGAACTTACATACCGTATATACTCGAGTATAAGCCGACCCTCCTAATTTTGCCACAAAAAACTGGGAAAACTTAATGACTCGTGTATAAGCCTAGGGTGGGAAATGCAGCAGCTACCAGTAACTGTCAAAAGTAAAAATAGATACCAATAACAGTAAAATTAATTGGGACATCAGTAGGTTGTGTTTTTGAATATCCATATTGAATCAGGAGCCCCATATAATGATCCATAAAGTTTATGATGGCCCCATAAGATGCTCCATATTAAAATATGCCCCATATAATCCGGCATAAATTTTAATAATGGCCCCATAAGATGCTCCATAGACACATTTGCCCAATATAATGCTGCACAAATGTTGATTATGGCCCCATAAGATGCTCCATACAGACACTTGCCCCATATAGTACTGCACAAATGTTGATTATGGCCCCATAAGATGCTCCATACAGACACTTGCCCCATATAGTACTGCACAAATGTTGATTATGGCCCCATAAGATGCTCCATAAAGATATTTGCCCCATATAGTGCTACCCAAACGTTGATTATGGCCCCATAAGATGCTCCATACAGACACTTGCCCCATATAGTGCTACACAACCGTTGATTATGGCTCCATACAGACGCTTGCCCCATATAGTGCTGCACAAACGTTGATTATGGCCCCATACAGACACTTGCCCCATATAGTGCTGCACAAACGTTATGGCCCCATAAGATGATCCATCCAGACACTTGCCCCATTTGCTGTTGCTGTGATAAAAAAAAAAAATATCACATACTCACCTCTCCGTCGCTCAGGCCCCCGACACTTTCAATATTCACCTGACTTCGTTCCGGCGCCGCTCCATCTTCAGCATCTTCTGCACTGACGTTCAGGCAGAGGGCGCGCAGTAACTACGTCACCGTGCCCTCTGCCTCTGAGCGTCACTGCAGAAGACGCTGAACACGGAGCGGCGGCTGGAACGGGGAGCAGGTGAATATCGCGCAGCGCTGCGCTCCCCCTCCCCGTTATACTCGCCTGCTTCTGGCGCGGTGCAGTCCCTGGTTCCTCTACTGAGCGGTCACCGTTACCGCTCATTACAGTAATTAATATGTGGCTCCACCCCTATGGGAGGTGGAGCCGCATATTTATTACTGTAATGAGTGGTACCATGTGACCGCTCAGTACAGGAAGGAGCTGGGGAGCCAGGGACCTGCAGGGAGCGCGCCAGGAGCAGGTGAGTACAATTAGACAGCTCCCCCTCCCCTGCCGACCCCTGGGTATGACTAGAGTATAAGCGGAGAGGGGGGCTTTCAGCCCCCAAAAATGGGCTGAAAATCTCGGCTTATACTCGAGTATATACGGTAATTTCAGTTTCACACTTTTTTTGTTAAGTACCGTATATACTCGAGTATAAGCCGAGATTTTCAGCTCAAATTTTTGGACTGAAAGTGCCCCTCTCGGCTTATACTGGAGTCACGGTGGGTGGCAGGGTCGGCGGGTGAGGGGGAGAGGGCGCTGAGGCATACTTACCTAGTCCTGGCGATCCTGGCGCTCCCCCTGCCGTCCCACGTCTTCGGGTGCTGTAGCTCTTCCCCTCTTCAGCGGTCACGTGGGACAGCTCATTAGAAAAATGAATATGGACTCCACTCCCATAGGGGTGGAGCCGCATATTCATTTCTCTAATCAGCGGTAACGGTGACCGCTGATAGAGGAAGAGGCTGTGGCACCGAAGAGCAGCTGTCCGGGAGAAGGAGCTGGACGCCAGGAGCAGGTAAGTATGTCATATTTACCTATCCCTGTTCCACACGCCGGGCGTCGCTCCATCTTCCCGGCGCCGCTCCATCTTCCCGGCGTCTCTCCGCTCTGACTGTGCAGGTCAGAGGGCGTGATGACGCATATAGTGTGCGCGGCACCCTCTGCCTGATCAGTCAGTGCGGAGAGACGCCGGGACCGGACGCTGGGAGCTGCAAGCAAGAGAGGTGAGTATTTTTTTTTTTTTATTGCAGCAGCAGCAGCAATGGCACAGCTTTCTATGGGGCATCTATGGGGAAATAATGAACGGTGCAGAACACTATATGGCAGAGCTATGGGACAAAAATGAACGGTGCAGAGCACTATATGGCACAGCTATGGGACAAAAATGAACGGTGCAGAGCACTATAAGGCACAGCTATGGGACAAAAATGAATGGTGCAGAGCACTATATGGCACAGCTATGGGACAAAAATGAACGGTGCAGAGCACTATATGGCACAGCTATGGGACAAAAATGAACGGTGCAGAGCACTATATGGCAGAGCTATGGGACAAAAATGAACGGTGCAGAGCACTATATGGCACAGCTATGGGACAAAAATGAATGGTGCAGAGCACTATATGGCACATCTATGGGGCAATAATGAACGGTGCAGAGCACTATATGGCACATCTATGGGGCAATAATGAACGGTGCAGAGCACTATATGGCACAGCTATTGGAGCAATAATGAACGGTGCAGAGCACGATATGGCACAGCTATGGGGCAATAATGAACGATGCAGAGTACTATATGGCACAGCTATGGGGCAATAATGAACGGTGCAGAGCATTGTATATGGGGCACAGCTTTATATGGATCATCTATGGGGCAATAATGAACTGTATGGAGCATTATATGTGGCACATTTTTATATAGAGCATCTTATGGGCCCATCATGAACTGTATGGAGCATTATATGGGGCTCCTGATTCAATATGGATATTCCAAAACACTTAACCTACTGATGTCTCAATTAATTTTACTTTTATTGGTATCTATTTTTATTTTTGACATTAACCGTTAGCTGCTGCATTTTCCACCCTAGGCTTATACACGAGTCAATAAGTTTTCCCAGTTTTTTGTGGCAAAATTAGGGGGGGGTCGGCTTATAATAATAATAATCTTTATTTTTATATAGCGCTAACATATTCCGCAGCGCTTTACAGTTTTGCACACATTATCATCACTGTCCCCGATTGGGCTCACAATCTAGAATTCCTATCAGTATGTCTTTGGAATGTGGGAGGAAACCGGAGTGCCCGGAGGAAACCCACGCAAACACGGAGAGAACATACAAACTCTTTGCAGATGTTGTCCTGGGTGGGATTAGAACCCAGGACCCCAGCGCTGCAAGGCTGTAGTGCTAACCACTGCGCCACCGTGCTTATACTCGAGTATATACGGTAGTTAATTCCACATGTGTTAATTCATAGTTATGATGCCTTCAGTGTGAATGTACAATTTTCATAGTCATGAAAATACAGAAAATCTTTAAATGAGAATGTGTGTCCAAACTTTTGGTCTGTACTGTATGTGGGGGGGAACCCCTGTTTGGGCGCACGGCAGGACTCGGAAGGGAAGGAGCGCCATTTGACTTTTTGAATGAAAAATTGGCTACAATCTTTAGCGGACACCATGTCGTGTTTGGAGAGTCCCTGTGTGGAGCTCCCCCCACAAGTGAGCCCATTTTGGAAACTAGACCGCCCAAGGAACTTATCTAGATGCATAGTGAGCACTTTGAACCCCCAGGTGCTTCACAAATTAACCGGAAAAAAGAAAAAGTACTTTTTTTCACACAAAATTTCTTTTAGCCTCAATTTTTTTTCATTTTCACATGGGCAATGGGATAAAATGGATCCTACAATTTGTTGTGCAATTTCTCCTGAGTACACTGATACCTCATATGTGGGGGTCAACCACTGTTTGGGCGCATGGAAAGGCTCGGAAGGAAAGGAGCGCCATTTGACTTTCTAAATGAAAAATTAGCTCCAATCATTAGCGGACACAATGTCGCGTTTGGAGAGTTCCTGTGTGCCTAAACATTGGAGCTCCCCCACAAGTGACCCCATTTTGGAAACTAGACCTCCCAAGAAACTAATCTAGATGTGTGGTGAGCACTTTTTACCCCCAAGTGCTTCACAGAAGTTTATAATGCAGAGCCGTGAAAATAAAAAATCTTTTTTTTCCTCAAAAATGATTTTTTAGTCCGCAATTTATTTTCTCAAGGGTAACAGGAGAAATTGGACCCCAAAAGTTGTCCAACTTGTCCTGAGTACGCTGGTACCCCATATGTGCCGGTAAACCACTATTTGGGCACACGTCAGGGCTCGGAAGGGAAGTAGTGACGTTTTGAAATGCAGACTTTGATGGAATGATCTGTGGGCGTTGCGTTTGCAGAGCACTTGATGTACCTAAACAGTAGAAACCCCCCACAAGTGACCCCATTTTGGAAACTAGACCCCCCCAAGGAACTCACCTAGATGTGTAGTGAGCACTTTGAACCACCAAGTGCTTCACAGAATTTTATAACATAGAGCCATGAAAGTAATCATTTTTTTCTCTTCGCCACGACAGCACCCACTTGAGAGAGGGTATCCGCCCCTAGGAACAGGAAACCCTATGGAGAGATAAAAGGGGCGGCTCACGGAGATCCATTCACGTGGCCTGCGGGGAGCAAAGCACTCGGGTAAGGGTGTCGTCGCGCCGTCCTCGGCGGGCGCACGAGCAGCGTGGGGCTCCAATGTATCTTCCCCCGGAAGTAAAGCAAAAACTTCCGGGGTGAACCAGGAGGATAGACGGCGCCTGCGCTGGTGGAAGTGCGCATGCGCACACAATATGGCCGCGACCTGGAAGTGACACATTTCCGGGTGCAACAGGAAGAAGATGGCGGCCCCATTATCAAAAGGACGCCGGCGCTGATACTCCGGTGTCCAATATGGCATCCCCTCAGGACCCTGCGATGCCTTCATTAGAAGGCGCAATAACGCCTGGCAGCCATACGAGCAGCGGACGCTCCAAACAAAGCAGGTCCTCCACAAGGAGTACCAAGGATAAGAGATCGGACCAATCGATTCCTCAGCCTGTGACTCCATCTCCTCCTCTTCAGCCGGTACCTTGGCATATAGCTTCACTGGCGTGAGTGTGTATTCTACCCTATTAAGCTGAATATTATTCGCTCTTCTTCTGTGCACCCTAGGCAAAAAGAACCAAAAAAAATGAAACACAAACAATGTGCTTTGTTACCAGCCCCTCCCCGGTACTCATACAAAAAGATTGTGTCACACATCCATTGAATCCACCTTACGTGAAGAATCCTCAGTAAGGTCAGAAGACATTAGAAAAATGATTAGAGATGAGTTACGAGCCTTACGAGGTTCGGAGAGTATTCCTGAAAGTAAAAATAGGAGGAAATACGATTCACCAAAATCTGACCAGTCTACTGATGTTGACGATAGAGATACGGACATTTCCCAGGAATACGTTTCCTCAGAGGGTGAACAAGACACGTGCTTTCCGACAGAAAGCATTGATAATCTTGTTAAATCTGTGTGTAACACCATGGGCATTGAAGACACTAAAGACCCTAAAACGCCACAGGACATAATGTTCGTTGGCTTATCAGAAAGGAAAAGACCTTCTTTTCCAGTAATGGCAATTAAAAATTTGGTTAAAAAAGAATGGGAGAGCCAGGGGCAAAGAGGGTTACCATCATCATCAAAAAGACGCTATACCTTTAATGATGAAGATATTTCCACATGGTCAAACGCATCAAAGGTGGATGCGGCGGTAGCATCCACATCTAGAAAAACCTTGCTGCCAGTAGAGGATTCAGGTTCTTTATGAGACCCACTGGACCGTAAAGCTGACTCCCTCTTAAAGAGGGCATGGGAATCGTACAGGAGCATTCAGACCGGCCATATCAGCTGATTGGACGGCTAGATCCATGTTAGTCTGGTTAAACGACCTGGAAGAGGGGTTAAAAGGTGGGCTCTCGAGAGATAAACTGATCTCCTCTATACCCTTGATCAGAGGTGCTACAGCCTTCTTGGCGGATTCATCTGCTGACTCCATTCGGTTAGCGGCTAAATCAGCAGGCCTGACTAACGCAGCACGCCGGGCTCTTTGGCTAAAGGGTTGGAAAGGAGATCCCCAAACAGTATCTAAATTATGTGGCCTTCCATGCCAGGCTGAGTACCTGTTTGGCACCAAATCAGATGAAATCCTAACTAAAGCGGGTGAGAGGAACAAGGAATTCTCTAATAATTATTTTCCATCTTATAGGAGAGCATTCCGGAAGCCCGTATTTAATAAAAGAAAGGATTTTAAAAACCAGGACTGCTGGGCCAGTAAATACACCAAACAAAAAGGTGCATTTTTTGGAAAGCGCCCATTTAAAACAGAAGACAAACCCCGTTAAAGCAGATCTACCCGTAGGTGCTAGACTGTCTTTTTTTCTCCAGACAATGGCAAATAATAACCTCCAACTCTTGGGCAACTAGCCTCATAACTTCTGGCCTAAAATTAAAATTTGCCCGAGTCCCTCCGGACTCATTTCTATTGACTTCTTTAAAGTCTCAATCTCAACAGAAGGCTTTAGGGCAGGAAATAATAAATCTCCTATCCAAAGGGGTGTTAGTAAAAGTCCCGTTTCATCAGAAGGGAAAGGGATATTATTCCCCTTTATTTTTGGTCCCAAAACCAGACGGGTCATACATAACTATAATAAACCTTAAGAGATTAAATATCTTCTTAGAAAATCAAACCTTTGAAATGGAGCCTATCCGATCCACTGTAAAACTTTTGTTTCCCCATTGCTTTATGGCAGTACTAGACCTAAAAGATGCCTATTACCATCTACCAATCTTTATCAAACATCAGCAATATCTGCGTGTGGCGATCATGATGAAGGGGCAAGTGTGTCATTTTCAATATACAGCAATGCCCTTTGGACTGTCAATAGCTCCGAGAGTCTTCACCAAATTAATGTCATATTTAAAGGGAACCTGTCACCCCCGTTTTTTGAGATTGAGCTATAAATACTGTTAAATAGGGCCTGCGCTGTGTGTTCCTATAGTGTATGTAGTGTACCCCGATTCCCCATGTATGCTGAGAAATAACTTACCAAAGTCGCCGTTTTCGCCTGTCAATCAGGCTGGTCAGGTCGGGAGGGCGTGGTGACATCGCTGGTTCTTCCTCAGCTTTACGTTGGTGGCGTAGTGGCGTAGTGGTGAACAAGCAGCGCGCGATCTGCGCTGTCATCCCTTTCGTCGGTGGGGGCGGCCATCTTCCTGGGGCCGCGCGTGCGCAGATCGAGTGCTCTGCTGCACGGGGCTTCAGGAAAATGGCCGCGGGATGCCGCGCGTGCGCATTAGAGATCGCGGCGGCCATTTTCCCAAAGCCGAGATGCAAACTCGGCTTTGGGAAAATGGCCGCCGCGATCTCTAATGCGCACGCGCGGCATCCCGCGGCCATTTTCCTGAAGCCCCGTGCAGCAGAGCACTCGATCTGCGCACGCGCGGCCCCAGGAAGATGGCCGCCCCCACCGACGAAAGGGATGACAGCGCAGATCGCGCGCTGCTTGTTCACCACTACGCCACTACGCCACCAACGTAAAGCTGAGGAAGAACCAGCGATGTCACCACGCCCTCCCGACCTGACCAGCCTGATTGACAGGCGAAAACGGCGACTTTGGTAAGTTATTTCTCAGCATACATGGGGAATCGGGGTACACTACATACACTATAGGAACACACAGCGCAGGCCCTATTTAACAGTATTTATAGCTCAATCTCAAAAAACGGGGTGACAGGTTCCCTTTAAGGTTAAAAGACACCCTCATAGTACCATACTTAGATGACCTGTTAGTGGTGGGAAATTCCCCTTCACAGTGTCGGCAACGCCTGTTTAATATAGTTTCATCCCTGCAGGAATTGGGGTGGTTAATTAATTGGGAAAAATCCAGATTTTCTCCAACAACTCGCCAAACATTCCTAGGTCTTATATTAAGGTACCTTCACACATAACGATATCGTTAAGGATATCGTTGCAACGTCACTCTTTTTGTGACGTAGCAACGATCCCGCTAACGATCTCGTTGTGTGTGACAGCGACCAACGATCAGGCCCCTGCTGGGAGATCGTTGGTCGCTGGGGAATGATCAGGACATTCTTTTGGTCGCTGATCACCTGCTGTCATCACTGGATCGGCGTGTGTGATGCCGATCCAGCGATGTGTTCACTTGTAACCAGGGTAAATATCGGGTTACTAAGCGCAGGGCCGCGCTTAGTAATCCGATATTTACCCTGGTTACCATTGTAAAAGTAAAAAAAAAAACAGTACATACTCACATTCTGATGTCTGTCACGTCCCCCGGCATTCACAGGGTTAAAACTGCTTTCGGCAAGAGCGCTGCTAATGCACGCGCTCCGGCCGAGAGCTTCCCTGCACTGACTGTCATCGCCGGCAGTAACAGCTGTGACGTCACCACTGTGCTCTGCTTTACGGCCGGCACTGACACAGTCAATGCAGGGAAGCTGTCGGCCGGAGCGCGTGCATTAGCAGCGCTCCTGCCGAAAGCAGTTTTAACCCGGGGGACGTGACAGACATCGGAATGTGAGTATGTTTTTTTTTTTTTTTTTTTTTTACTTTTACAATGGTAACCATGGTAAATATACCGGGTTACTAAGTGCGGCCCTGCACTTAGTAACCCGATGTTTACCCTGGTTACCCGGGTGCTGCAGGGGGACTTCGGCATCATTGAAGACAGTTTCAACGATGCCGAAGTCTTTCCCATGATCGTTGGGCGCTGGAGAGAGCTGTCTGTGTGACAGCTCCCCAGCGACCACACAATGACTTACCAACGATCACGGCCAGGTCGTATCGCTGGTCGTGATCGTTGGTAAATCGTTTAGTTTAAAGGGAACCTGTCACCTGAATTTGGCGGGACTGGTTTTGGGTCATATGGGCGGAGTTTTTGGGTGTTTGATTCACCCTTTCCTTACCTGCTGGCTGCATGCTGGCCGAAATATTGGATTGAAGTTCATTCTCTGTCCTCCGTAGTACACGCCTGCGCAAAGTAATCTTACCTTGCGCAGGCGTGTACTATGGAAGACAGAGAATGAACTTCAATCCAATATTTCGGCCAGCTTGCAGCCAGCAGGTAAGGAAAGGGTTAATCAAACACCTGAAAACCCCGCCCATATGACCCAAAACCAGTCCCGCCAAATTCAGGTGACAGGTTCCCTTTAACGGTACCTTTAGACTCCGTAAGCCAGAGATGTTTTCTTCCAGAATCGAAACAATTAACAATTAGAAACAAAGTACAATCAGTGGTTAATAACTCCCATAATTTCCCTAAGAGAAGGCATGTCCCTTCTTGGTTCTTTCACATCGTGCATTCCGACTGTCCCATGGGCTCAATTAGGCGATTACAGTATACAATTTTACAGGAAGAAGAAAGATTATAGGGTCATTTAGATGGTCGATTATCCCTACCAACAGAAGTAATCCAATCCCTGACCTGGTGGCTAGAGCCGAATCACTTTGTCAGTGGGGTCCCCTGGGTGGCCAAACCCTCAAAGACAATTTATACTGCTGCTAGTCCTAGTGGTTGGGGAGCACACTTAGGAGATCAGATAGTTCAAGGTCAGTGGTCTATTAGGGAGTCAAACGATTCATCTAATGAAAGGGAGCTAAAAGCTATCTATCATGCCGTGTGTAAATTCCTTCCGCAGCTACACGGAACAAATACAAGAATATTGTCAGACAACATGACATCAATAGCATACATAAATCATCAAGGAGGAACAAGATCGGGAGCTCTCATGTCTATAGCCGACGACATCCTAGCTATGGCCAAGAAATATCTTCTATCCTTATCAGCACTGCATGTCAAAGGAGTGGACAATTCAAAAGCAAATTTTCTCAGCCGTCACACCCTCCACCGAGGAGAGTGGGTTCTCAACCGTCATATCTTCATAATGATAACCGAGAAAAGGGGAATACTCAAAATAGATCTTTTCGCTACAAGGAGCAACAGACAAGTAAAAAACTTCGCTTCACTATTTTTGACCGACAATCCCAATATCCTGGATGCCCTCCAATTTCCATGGACATTCCGAAAAGCATATGCCTTTCCCCCATTGATACCGCTTCCAACCGTGATCAGGAAGATAAGGGAGGACAGAGCAGATGTGATTCTAATAGCTCCATTTTGGCCCAAGAGACCATGGTTTTCCTGGCTCAGAGCCATGTCAATCTCGGATCCATGGATTCTTCCAGGGTCCCTTCAACCACCCTCATGTGAAGGGCCTACGGTTGACAGCCTGGAATTTGAGAGGCAGCTTCTAAAACTAAGAGGCTTTTCAGATAAAGTAATTGATACCCTTCTACTAAGTAGGAAAAGATCTACCACATCTATATATGTAAGGGTGTGGAAGACATTTCTAAGCTTCTACCCAACAGCTTTGTCAAACGAAATTCCCATTTCTGTTTTTTTAGAATTTCTTCAAAGGGGCCGTGATTTAGCTCTATCAGTCAGTACCTTGAAAGTACAGGTTTCTGCCCTAGGAGCCTTATACAGTCACAATATTGCAGGAGACAAGTGGGTAGCCAGATTTATTTCAGCATGCCAAAGGTCAAAATCAGTCCAAATTCCCCACATACCACCTTGGGATGTTAATTTAGTCCTCAAAGCTTTAACAGGGCACCCTTTTGAGCCACTACACTCAGCCCACATAAAACACGTCTCCCTCAAGACAGCTCTTCTGGTCGCCTTGGTGTCGGCAAGAAGAGTAAGTGACATACAGGTATTATCAATAGATCCTCCTTTTCTGTCAATACTCCCGGATAGAATCCTCCTAAAAACAGACCCTTCCTACTTACCTAAAGTATGCACCAAATGTCATAGATCTCAAGAAATGTTCCTTCCTTCCTTCTATAGTTTATATCACCACATCACACATATAGCCAGCAGCTCTTGTTTTGGCCAAAAGATTTTTTTTAAGCTGCCACCATGACAAGGTAGACTCTCTTTTGGCCGAGCTCTACTCTATCCTATTAATCATTTATTAAAATATCCAATACAATTTAGGTATATTAATTTTGCAATTTTAAAATGACCAATAATATCATATACAAGGGACAAATGCCACCGCACCATGTCCAGACCACATATTACCACCAAAGTGACTGAATAATATCACATACAAGGGACAAATACCACCGCACCATGCCCAGGTTATATATTACCACCACATAGCGACCAAATAGCACATACAAGGAACAAATACTGCCACACCATGGCCGGACAACATGTTACCACCACATAGTGACTGAATACTACAATACTGATCATTAATAAAAAAAACAAACACAATACTAATATCACCATAAGTGCCATTATACACAGGAGATCTGTACTTAGTATACAGTGTCTGTATAGGTAATACGCTGATTACGGGTGACATTATACACAGGAGCTCTGTATATGGTGTCAGTGTAAAGGTAATACAGTGATCACTGGTGACATTGTACACAGGACCGCTGTATATAGTATACAGTGTATAGTGTAACAGGTAACATACTGACCAGTGATGTCTCTAGGCAGGCTCGGACTGGCCCACCGGGGAATCGGTGGATCCCCCGGTGGGCCCCTGCCTCGGACAGTCTCTACTGAGCATCGCTGCATGCCCGATTTAAGCTCCGCCTCTCCCCGCCCATGAGAAGAGAGAAAAGCCGTGCTCCTGCATATACCTGGTATAATGGTGGGGATCATTGCCTCAGACTGCAGCATTAGAGAGCAGTGTGGGGCTGGATCTCTTCCCTCCCCGGAGTCTCTGGCTAGGATGGGAGGCAGGAGGCTCAGCACAGCCATGTACCTGACCTGCACTCAGATGCTGCTCCTGGAGCCTGACAGCAGTAAGCCCCGTCCACCAGCATGGACTGGGTCAGGCTGCTGCAAGATGCGGCCAGGAGGAGAGCTGTGCAGCCGCTGAAGCTAGCAGAGCTTTGTCGTCGGCATGGTCAGAAGGGGAGGCCCCAGAGGAACACAGTAAGTACTGGAGCTTCCTGTTTATGTCTATCCTGACTTTCTCTCCTGGCGTACACACCAACAAAAGCTGTTTTTTTTCTGTTTGCCCCTCACAGCTGCACTCTTTCTGCCCCCCTCTACCCTTTCTACCTTCTAGTAGTTGTTAATATTGCTTTACCTTCCCCCCACTGCTCAGCTGTGATGGTGACAAGAGTGTCCCCATCTTCTTCATGGCACTTGCTGCCCGAAATCCTATGTTATTTCTGTGTGTGCATAAGGTGTGTACACAAATCATAATATGTACACTATCTAGAGATGTACAGTGTGTATGTCTGCGATGCATTTATGTCAATAAGTGACTGTATGTATACATGTGACATTTTTAGTTTATAGTCAGACATTAAAAAGCACCGCAACAAAACACATGTACTAAAGATACCTGGCATTTTTATATGCAGAATGAACAATGAATATATTTATAATGTCATTTATCACAGAAATATAACCGTAAAAAAAAAATGCCATCTCTCCAGTTTACATTGGGTGCTCTATAACAGTGATCAAAAGGACAGAATAGGAAAAATGTCCTATTGTTGCTGGGTACCAGCTGGCAGATCTTGGGGGGTGATGACAGCCATCACATAATCAGACAGCAGAAAATCCAGCCCCGATCATGTTCTCCGGGGTCTCGGGTACCCCTGGTAGCAGAGACCCTGGAGATTTTCTGACTCTGGGGGCGCTACAGCCTTATCCCTGATTGCATTTTAAAACGGCGATGAGGAAATAAGTACACTTAGCTTAATGAGTATCGGCGGTTGCTAAAGGTTTAAACTAAGGCTATAATCATGCAATCAGTATTTGGTCAGTATTCTACCTCAGTATTTGTAAGCCAAAACCAGGAGAGGAACAGTCAGAGGGAAAGTAAAAGGCCGGGGTCATATTTGCGAGTGCAATGTGAGAGACTCGCACGAGTCTCTCACCTCAATACCCGACACTGCCGCTGCCATTCGGGACTGGAGTGTGCGGCTGCATAGAAATACAGTGCCGGGTATTGAGGCGAGAGACTCGTGCGAGTCTCTTGCATTGCACTCAGAAGTGTGACCCCAGCCTAAGGCTAAGTTCACACTGGGCGTTTTTGCTGTGTTTTAATGCGTTTTTTATACTAATTTTCACCTGCGTTTTACAGTACCAGCAAAGCCTATGAAATTTCAGAGATCTCATGCACATACATTGGTTTATTTTTTAACAGTATTTTGTGCTTTGCATGGTTTTTTGGTTGTAGAGCATGTCACTTTTTTCAGCGTTTTTTTAGTGTTTTTCACACATTGAATTGAATGAAAAAAAGGCATGAAAAAAACACACCAAAAATGCAGTGGAACCTGCCAAGCACTCAGGTTTTGCTGCAGAAACTGATGTAAAATACTGATAGGCTGTGTGCACACGTTGCGGATTTCCTGCTGATCCGCAGCATTTTTTCCATGCAGAAACGCTGCAGAACCACAAGTGATTTACAATACAATGTAAATCAATGGGAAAATAAAAGTGCTCTGCTAATGGTGCGGAAAAATCCGCACGGAATCCGCACTGGATTAAAAAAAGGACCATGTCAATTCTTTGTGCGTTTCTGTACCCATTCCATTATAGAAAAGTGCAGGGCTAAAAACACATAAAATCCGCAAGAAAAACGTGCAGATTTTGACCAGCGTTTTCTGCCAAGAGATGCAGAATCAGCACAGAAAATTCCAGAGGCAAATCTGCAACGTATGCACATAGCCATAGTGTGTGACCATAGCCTTAAAGAAATGGATCTATCAAAAATAGACAAAAATGGCGATGGAAAGAACCAATTAAATACGGTAATCAGGTCTTTGTTGTTTCCGTTAGTGTCCATTTTTTTTAGCAGAAAAAAATGTGCAGCATGTTGTACCTCTACTAGTGAATATGATGAAACTTACTACTGAGCCTCCTAACACATACTACAACACAAAGGTGAACCTAGCCTGGGTATTGAAATTTAGAGTGGACCCCTGGAGTCAGTTCCACTGGTGGGCCCTAGCCACCCCAGTCCGACACTGTCTCTAGGTGAAGTCCTTCATCTTTGCTTTTCATCTTCATCCAGTTCAGACCGCCATCACTTCTTCCAACCGGGGCCCGTCCCTGCAGGAAATAAGTTATCTAGAGCACCGCTTGCAGAAAACATAACTTAATTTTTTCCCAACTTCTAAACTACACCAGAAATTAAGGCAACATAGTGTCACTCTGCACAGTAACGGCCGCTTCCCGCATTTAAAACGGTATCCTCAAAAAATAAAATAAATACATCACTGCAGTAATAATATCCCTTAATTAGCCCCTATGGTAATAATAACCCTCATCCTGGCCCCGTGTGTCTCATTCCTGGGTCCAGCCATATGTTCTCCCATCCTGGCCCCATATGTTCTGCCATCATGAGTATCCATTCTGCCCCCATGTGGTGTCCGATCCTGCCTTCCCCCGTGTTCCCCATACTAACCCCATGTGTGCTGACGTTGGCCAGTGGCTTTTAACAATTGCCGTGCGGGCAATAGAGTTTAACTGAACCTGTGTCTTGGACGCAGGTTCAGTTACTGCAGCGGCCGCTGGGGCCCGATGCGGGCCCCCTCTCGTCATCGGTTCCTGTATATATAGTACCAGCTCTCGGCTATCTCTGCCATTTTAAAATTGATTTAATTTTTTTTTTCTATCTGAATAACATCAACCACATTTATTATTGGGACATTAAACATGCGATTATGCTGCAGCGCAGGTGCCATGGCAGGCACCTGCCTGCAGAGGTTTTTTCTTTTCTCCCTTCAGTTTGTACAGGTATGCATTATGCAAACTAGGGGGCAGGTCACTGAGGGAGCAGTGACTTGTCAGCAGGCTGCATTTATGTATACCTAAGCAGAGCAGCACATAAAGAACCCCTTCCCCCCCACAAGCCGCCCCGGAGCACGAGCATATCATTAACTAAAAACTGAAAATAAAGATTAAACAACAACCACAAGATGGATTTCATCAATCAAGGTATCATTTTAATCCGTATAATGGTGCCGACCTGACACTGTTGGTTACTGTGCACAATCCTGCTGACAAGTTCCCTTTAATCACATAATGTAAAATAGAAGAATTAACTGGATAGAAAGGCAAAATGAGCAATTGTAAGTACACCGTGCTATATAATATGATGACTACATTATATTAAGATAAACACTTTGATGGGAGTGCTTCTTTAAGGCTATGTGCACACGTCAGGATTTCTGGCAGAAATTTTCCTGACAAAAACCTGACATTTCTGCCAGAAATCCGCATTTTTTTTGCGTGTTTTTGATGCATTTTTTTGCGTGTTTTTGATGCGTTTGTCTTGCGTTTTTTTCCAAATGCATAGAATAGCAGGGAAAAAAACAAAAAAACACGCTAAATTAATGAACATGCTGCTTTTTTTTTTTTTTACCGCGATGCGGTTTTTTTTTTTTGGCGGAAAAAAAACACATCATGTGCACAAAAATTGCAGAATGCATTCTAAATAATAGGATGCATATGTCTGCAGTTTCTAATGCGGTTTTATCGCGTTTTTATCGTGAAAAAAACATGAAAAAACCTGAACGTGTGCACATACCCTAAAAGGCATAAAACTTTGCATTAATCAATAGTACATGCAAAAATAAGAAACTTGTAATATATCTTATCAGATTATTCTGCTTCCTTCCTCCACTTTTCATCCCTGCCTCCTGAACTTTCTTAATTCTCACTCTGAAAAAAAACAAAAAAACAGCTCAAATTGCTGCCATCTCACTGTGGTGTCATGTTACATAGCCTGTTAATGAGAACATGTCAGCAGGATTGTGTGTAGTAACCTGCACAGTGTCAGGTCAGCGCCTTTATACTGATTAAAACAATACCTTTGTTGATTAAGGCTAAGTGCACACGCTGCGGATTGCTTTGTGGAATTTTCCGCAGCGGATTTGCAAAATTCGCAGTGAAAAACCGCAGCGGTTTTTACTGCGGATTTACCGCTGTTTCCTCTGCGGGTTTTGACCTGCAGATTTCTATTGGAGCAGGGGCAAACCCGCAGCGGAATCCGCAGAAAGAATTGACATGCTGCGGAAAATAAACCGCAGCGTTTCCGCGCGGCTTTTTCCGCAGCATGGGCACAGCGTTTTTGGTTTCCCATAAGTTTACATTGTACTGTAAACAATCCGCAGCAAAATCCGCGGATCCGCAGCAAAATCCGCAACGTATGCACATAGCCTAAATCAGTCTTGTGCTTCTTTAATCCTTGTTTTTAGATAATGATATGCTTGTGTCCTAAGGCGAGGTTGGTGTATGTGGTGCTCTTATTAGATACTAGATGGTGGCCCGATTCTAACGCAGCGGGTACTCTAGAATATGTATGTAGTTTATTTATGAAGATTTCAGAATAATGCAATGAATACACAGGATTCGGCCGCCCGGGCGCGATCAATTAGCAAAGCGTGGTTCAAATCCCGCGCTAATTTGCGGACGGACTGCGTTTGTCGCTGATTGGTCGCGCCAAACCACACACCAACCTGACATATACTACACTACACACGCCAACCTGACATACACTACACCACACCACACACCAACCTGACATACACTACATACTTTCCATACGTGACATGGTGTTCTTTAACGATTGGAGCTACTTTTCCATTCAAAAAGTCAAATAGCGCTCCTTCCCTTCCGAGCTTTGTCGTGCGCCCAAACAGTGGTTTATGACCACATATAAAGTATTGGTGTACTCAGGAGAAATTGCCCAACAAATTTTAGGATCCATTTTATCCTGTTGCCCATGTGAAAAAGAAATAATTGAGGCTAAAAGAAAATTTTTGTTGGAAAAATTGAAAATGTCCATTTTTTCCTTCCACGTTGCTTTAGTTCCTGTGAAGCACCTGAAGGTTTAATAATCTTCTTGAATGTAGTTTTGAGTAGCTTGAGGGGTGCAGTTTTTGGAATAGCGTCGCTTTTGGGTGTTTTCTGTCATGTAGGCCCCTCAAAGGGACTTCAAATGTGATGTGGTCACTAAAAAAATAGTTTTGTAAATTTTGCTGGAAAAATGAGAAATTGCTGATAAACGTTGATCCCTTATAACTTTCTAACAAAATTTTTTCCCCCAAAAATTGTGCTGATGTAAAGTAGACATATGGGAAATGTAATTTATTAACTATTTTGTGTCACATAACTCTCTGGTTTAACAGAATAAAAATTCTAAATTTGAAAATTGTGAAATTTTCGCCAAATTTCCTTTTTCCCCCCAAATAAACGCAAAAATTATCGACTTAAATTTACCACTAACATGAAGCCCAATATGTCACAAAAAACAATCTTAGGATCGCTAGGATCCATTGAAGATCCTGAGTTATTACCTCATAAAGGGACACTGGTCAAAATTGCAAAAAATGGCCAGGTCATTAAGGTCAAAATAGGCTGGATCATGAAGGGTTTAAAATGAGTAAATCATTCAATCTTCTAAAAATGTCACAGCATTTCTTATGCAAGTTGCCTCTTCTGAGAAAAAGAGGGCTTAAACTCTGTAGCGCCACCTGTTGGAAGTAGCAATCCTACAAGTCACAATCAACCCTTTAAAGGGAACCTGTCACCCCGAAAATCGCGGGTGAAGTAAGCCCACCGGCATCAGGGGCTTATCTGCAGCATTCTGCAATGCTGTAGATAAGCCCCCGATGTTACCTGAAAAAGGAGAAAAAGATGTTATATTATACTCACCCAGGGGTGGTCCCGCTGCTGGTCAGGTCAGATGAGCATCTCTGGTCCGCTGCGGCGCCTCCCATCTTCATTACAAGACGTCCTCTTCTGATCTTCAGCCACGGCTCCGGCGTACTTTGCTCTGCCCTGTTGAGGGCAGACAAAGTACTGCAGTGCGCAGGCGCCGGGCCTCTGACCTTTCCGGCGCCTGCGCACTGCAGTACTATCCTCTGCCCTCAAGAGGGCAGAGCAAAGTACGCCTGCGCCGGAGCCGTGGCTGAAGATCAGAAGAGGACGTCTTGTAATGAAGATGGGAGGCGCCGCAGCGGACCAGAGACGCCCATCTGACCTGACCAGCAGCGGGACCGCCCCTGGGTGAGTATAATCCAACGTCTTTTTCTCCTCTTTCAGGTAACATCGGGGGCTTATCTACAGCATTACAGAATGCTGCAGATAAGCCTCTGATACCGGTGGGCTTACCTCACCCGCGATTTTCAGGGTGACAGGTTCCCTTTAAAGAGTTGTGCAATATGACTTAGGATAAAAGCCAAATCAATATCTCAATTCGCAGACACGGTGTTTCGGGATGTTGACCCTCGTCAGTGCGAAGCATGAGAACTGATTTGGCTAGGTGAGGGGCTCTGGACTGGGGTCTTAAGGGGTATCGTTTGTCAAGGTAAGGAGGCTTATTCGCCGTGCAATGCTTTTCTGGGAAATATAATATGCAAATTGCCTCTTCTGAGAAAAAGAGGACTTAAACTCTATAGCGCCACCTGTTGGAAGTAGCGATCCTACAAGTCACAATCAACCCTTTAAAGAGTTGTGCAATATGACTTAGGATAAAAGCCAAATCAATATCTCAATTCGCAGTGGCGAATTCACAGGTGGCGCTATAGAGTTTTAGTCCTCTTTTTCTCAGAAGAGGCAATTTGCATATTATATTTCCCAGAGGAGCATTGCACGGCGAATAAGCCTCCTTACCTTGACAAGCCAGAGATGGTATGTCACTCTCCATAAGGAGAAACGATACCCCTTAGGGTATGTTCACACGTTCAGGATTTCCATCCTTTTTTTTTCCTGACTGTTTTTTAAAAAACTGCAGCTCTTGGCAGAAAACGCAGGTCCTTTTTTTGGTCCTTTTTTGGTCCGTTTTTGATGCGTTTTTTGATGCGTTTTTTGATGCGTTTTTTGATGCGTTTTTTTGATGCAGTTTTCTAGCCAGAGTCTGTGTGTTTTCTAGGAATTTTTTTAGGGTTAAAATGGCTGAAAATACCCTACCCCTACCCCTAACCCTACCCCTAACCCTAACCCTACCCCTAACCCTACCCCTAACCCTACCCCTAACCCTAACCCTACCCCTAACCCTACCCCTACCCCTATTCTAACCTTAGTGAAAAAAAAAAAAAAAAAAATTCTTTATTTTTTTTTATTGTCCCTACCTATGGGGGTGACAAAGTGGGGGGGGTGTCATTTACTATTTTTTTATTTTGATCACTGAGATAGGTTATATCTCAGTGATCAAAATGCACTTTGGAACGAATCTGCCGGCCGGCAGATTCGGCGGGCGCACTGCGCATGCGCCCGCCATTTTGCAAGATGGCGGCGCCCAGGGAGAAGACGGCCGGACGGACACCGGGACGCCGGGTGAGTATAAGGGGGGGAGATTAGGGCACGGGGGGGGGCATCGGAGCACTGGGGGGGGGCATCGGAGCACTGGGGGGGGGCATCGGAGCACGGGGGGGCGGGATCGGAACACGGGGGGGGCAGCCACACTCCGCCCACGCACTTCCGCCCGCTCCCCGCACTTCCTGC
The DNA here is from genome assembly GCF_032444005.1 of Ranitomeya imitator. Classification (NCBI taxonomy): domain Eukaryota; kingdom Metazoa; phylum Chordata; class Amphibia; order Anura; family Dendrobatidae; genus Ranitomeya; species Ranitomeya imitator. Next base: position 684,549,428 of record NC_091284.1, on the reverse strand, counting down.
TGCAGCGGTTCTGCACATCAAACCGCAGTAAAACCCGCAGATATATTTTTGATCTGCGGGTTTTACTGCGGTTTGGACCTCACAATGGAGGTCTATGGGTGCAGAACCGCTGCGGCTCCGGAAAAAGAATTGACATGCTCCTTCTTTTTTCCGGGAGCTATTCAGCGCGTCTTTTTTTTTACAATTTCCGGACCATGTGCACAGTGTGTCCTGTTTTCCATAGGGTACAGTGTACTGTACCCTGCATGGAAAACAGCTGCGGAACCGCAGCGGCAAAACCGCCGCGGTTCCGCGGTAAAAAACGCACTGTGTGAACATGGCCTTAGACCACAGCATTTCTTAAAATATAACACAGATCTACTTTAACTAAACAACATGACTAATGCTGTCACATCTGCGTGTGGTTGAAGAGGATATTCTGTCCTCGATTCTCCATGCTCCTAATTCCCGAGTTGGAGTTAGGATGAAGCTCCCATGTTTCCGCTCTCTTTATCATTTAATTTAACTTCTCACGTGTTTTCAAGCAAAGACTATTATGCTATCTTTCCATAGGTAAGGCTTTCGGTTTCAGTGTCCCAAGCGGCTGACCTCCTTTTTTTTTTTCTCTCAATGCACACATGTATAATGATTTCAGTTCATTTTTATTCAAGTTAATCTCCACAAGTGAAAATAGGACTTGCGTAAAGACACACCTCATGACATCTGACATCTGTGATGATAACTGATAACGTGACTTTGAGAATTGATTATAGGAATAACAGTGAAGGCATGGGTTAACTGACGCTCGATGATAACTTGCTGATTAGTGGTCTGACTGCTCTCGGAATCAGTTGGGGACCTAATGATTCATGGGTAATAATTTACAAGATTGGGAATAACCTTTTAAATTGAAAGATTTGGGATGGGGCTACGCAGTGGCATTTTACTTGACAAATTCTCAGACAAACCTTGCATCAAAAAACATTTGTTCAAATTGACTGTATTTTGATGCCGTGTGTCTATTTTAAAGGTGCGATTTTAATGTACAGTTAAGTCCATTTATATTTGGACAGACAACATTTTTCTAATTTTGGTTATGGACATTACCACAATGAATTTTAAACAAAACAATTCAGATGCAGTTGAAGTTCAGACTTTCAGCTTTCATTTGAGGGTATCCACATTAAAATTGGATGAAGGGTTTAGGACAGTGGTCCCCAACTCCAGGCCTCGAGGGCCGCCAACAGTGCAGGTTTTCAGGATTTCCTTACTATTGCACAGGGGTTGGAATCATCACCTGTGCAGATGATCACATTACCACCGATGCAATACTAAGGAAATCCTGAAAACCTGCACTGTTGGCGGCCCTCGAGGCCTGGAGTTGGGGACCCCTGGTTTAGGAGTTTCAGCTCCTTAACATGTGCCACCCTGTTTTTAAAGGGATAAAAAGTAATTGGACAATTGACTCCAATGCTATTTCATGGACAGGTGTGGGCAATCCCTTCGTTATGTCATTCTCAATTAAGCAGATAAAAGGCCTGGAGTTGATTTGAGGTGTGGTGCTTGCATTTGGAAGGTTTTGCTGTGAATTAAACATGCGGTCAAAGGAGCTCTCCATGTAGGTGAAACAAGCCATCCTTAAGCTGTGAAAACAGAAAAAACCCATCCGAGAAATTGCTACAATATTAGGAGTGGCAAAAACTACAGTTTGGTACATCCTGAGAAAGAAAGAAAGCACTGGTGAACTCATCAATGCACAAAGACCTGGGCGCCCACGGAAGACAACAGTGGTGGATGATCGCAGAATAATCTCCATGGTGAAGAGAAACCCCTTCACAACAGCCAACCAAGTGAACAGCACTCTCCAGGAGTTAGGCTTATCAATATCCAAATCTACCATAAAGAGAAGACTGCATGAAAGTAAATATAGAGGGTTCACTGCACGGTGCAAGCCACTCATAAGCATCAAGAATAAAAAGGCTAGACTGGACTTTGCTAAAAAACATCTAAAAAAGCCAGCACAGTTCTGGAAGAACATTCTTTGGACAGATGAAACCAAGATCAACCTCTACCAGAATGATGGAAAGAGAAGTATGGCGAAGGCGTGGTACAGCTCATGATCCAAAGCATACCACATCATCTGTAAAACACGGCGGACGCAGTGTGATGGCTTGAGCATGCATGGCTGCCAGTGGCACTGGGTCACTAGAGTTTATTGATGATGTGACACAGGACAGAAGCAACTGAATGAATTCTGAGGTATTCAGAGCCATACTGTGTGCTCAGATCCAGCCAAATGCAGCCAAACTGTTTGGTCGTCGTTTCATACTACAGATGGGCAATGACCCAAAACATAAAGCCAAAGCAACCCAGGAGTTTATTAAAACAAAGACGTGGAATATTCTTGAATGGCCAAGTCAGTCACCTGATCTCAACCCAATTGAGCATGCATTTCACTTATTAAAGACTAAACTTCAGACAGAAAGGCCCACAAACAAACTGAAAACCACCGCAGTGAAGGCCTGGCAGAGCATCAAAAAGGAGGAAACACAGCGTCTGGTGATCTCCATGAGTTCAAGACTTCAAGCAGTCATTACCAACAAAGGGTTTTCAACCAAGTACTAAAAATTAACATGTTATTTAAAATTAAACCAATTACTTTTGGTCCCTTTAAATACAGGGTGGCACATGTTAAGGAGTTGAAACTCCTTAACCCTTCATCCAATTTTAATGTGGATGCCCTCAAATGAAAGCTGAAAGTCTGAACTTCATCTACATCTGAATTGTTTTGTTTAAAATTAATTGTGGTAATGTCTATAACCAAAATTAGAAAAATGTTGTCTGTCCAAATATATATGGACTTAACTGTAAATACAGAAGTTACGTGCGACTTGCGTTGATGCCTATGCCAAGTGATTTTCGGATGACCAGTGACTGAAAGTCAAACACAGTTGGGTAACACCATACAATTGTCAGAAAGAAAAAAAAAATCCCATCTATAATTGTCTAAGGGTCACTTCCGTCTGTCTGTCTTTCTGTCTGTCTTTCTGTCTGTTACAGATATTCATTGGTCGCGGCCTCTGTCTGTCATGAAAATCCAAGTCGCTGATTGGTCACGGCAAAACAGCCACGACCAATCATCGACCGGCACAGTCCGGCGGCAATATGGCCGCTCTTTCCTCCCCGAAGTCAGTGCCCGCTCCATACTCCCCTCCTGTCATCCAGTTAGCCCTCACACAGGGTTAATGCCAGCGTTACCGGAGCACGGTGTAACGCACTCTGGTTACGCAGCTATTCACCCTGTGTGACCAAGCTTTTACTATTGATGCTGCGTATGCATTATGTTGCTGAAATATGGTCAATCTGTTTTCTATGGGAGTGGAATCTTTTTCCCTGCGGCAATGCTTTGCCTGCTCCATGTCGTCCAAATACTTGTCGAAAACAAACTCCTCATCTGATGAGGATGAAGGAACAGCAGCACTGACAGGACCCGAGTCCTCTTGCTCTTGGCCGTCCTGTAGCCCACTCATCCTAACTGCTACCTCAATCAAAGCTTCTTTTCCTTTAGTAAACTGTTGATCATCGAGCAATATACGATGACTCGGGTCCACATAAACAGCTGTGAGAAGAATTTTATTTTTTTAATAGCAGTGTCCACAGTTGCCCCTTTTCCAGTACGTCTCTTCAAGATGGAATCAATTTTAGGCGTTCTGGCAGCAATAGCCAATTTTCTCACTTTGCTAATCAGAATTCCAGCGTGTCCCTATTGCAGACTATCTCTTATTGCCAGCTGCAGCGTGTACACAACACGGCGCATGCGATGAATAGGAAAGTGATGTGAAGTAGCTTCAACAAGATTATCTAACGTATATACTCGAGTATAAGCCGACCCGAGTATAAGCCGACCCCCCCTAATTTTGCCTCAAAAAACTGGGAAAACTTATTGACTCGAGTATAAGCCTAGGGTGGAAATGCAGCATTTACCGGTGAATTTCAAAAATAAAAATAGATCATTCTTGCCCCATAGCTGTGCCATATAGTGCTCTGTATGTTCATTATTGCCCCATAGCTGTGCCATATAGTGCTCTGCACCGTTCATATTTCCCCATAGCTCTGCCATATAGTGCTCTGCACCGTTCATATTTCCCCATAGCTCTGCCATATAGTGCTCTGCACCGTTCATATTTCCCCATAGCTGTGCCCCATATAGTGCTCTGCACCGTTCATATTTCCCCATAGCTCTGCCATATAGTGCTCTGCACCGTTCAGATTTCCCCATAGATGCTCCACATATATCTGTGCCTGTGCTGCTGCTGCTGCAATAAAAAAAAAAAAAAGCCATACTCACCTTTTTTGCTTGCAGCTCCCAGCGTCCGGTCCCGGCGTCTCTCCGCTCTGACTGATCAGGCAGAGGGCGCCGCGCACACTATATGCGTCATCGCGCCCTCTGACCTGCACAGTCAGAGCGGAGAGACGCCGGGAAGATGGAGCGGCGCCCGGCGGCTGGAACGGGGACAGGTAAATATGCGATACTTACCTGCTCCCGGCGTCCGGCTCCTTCCCCCGTACAGCTGGTCTTTGGTGCCGCAGCTTCTTCCTCTATCAGCGGTCATCGGCACCGCTGATTAGAGAAATGAATAGGCAGCTCCACCCCTATGGGAGGTGGAGCCGCTTATTCATTTCTCTAATGAGCGGTCCCACGTGACCGCTGAACAGGGGAAGAACTGCAGCACCGAAGACCGTGGGACAGGCAGGGAGCGCCAGGATCACTGGAAGCAGGTAAGTATGCCTCAGCGCCCTCTCCCCCTCACCCGCCGACCCTGCCACCCACCTTGACTCGAGTATAAGCCGAGAGGGGCACTTTCAGCCCAAAAATTTGGGCTGAAAATCTCGGCTTATACTCGAGTATATACGGTAATTGTAAATAATCATTTTGCTGTTCTTCTGTAGTAATATCTGTTTGTTCCTCCATTATGGGAACAGGACTGTGGCCTTCCATCTCCCAACATACTGAATGTGAAATGTTCTTCTAGCTGCTGTTCACCTTCATTATTCTCATTCATCAGTTCAATTGTACTTATCATGTTTGCAGCATTATCAGTTTCAATAGCAACAACCTGTTCTGTTTTTAGTTCATAATCTTGCAGAACTTTTTCCACTAAGGTTTGGAGAAACTGGCTGCTGTGATGAGCTTTAGTATCTTTTACTGCCAGCATCTTAGTAAAGATTATTATTATTATTAACAATTTTTTTGTTGTCACAAACCTCGAATGTTGATAGCAAAATAGAGTGACCTATGACGTGTGCAGGCATCCATTTTAAGACACACAAAGCGTCTCTTGAAAGTCTTTTTTAAGATCTTCCTGTTGGTTAAGTGCTTCTTCAATCATTAATTTTCTAAAAAGGAGACATGATGCACATATTCTGGAGCTGCCCAACGGTAAACCCTCTCTGGAAAAAACTTTCTAGAGAAGTCATCAGCAAACTTACCAATGCTCCCTTCACTTTACAACCTCAAAATGCTCTGCTGTCTATTGGACTTGATCAGCTCGATCATAACTTAAAATTAACTATAATTCATATATGTCTAGTGGTGAAAAACTATATTGCTTTTCATTGGAAGAGTCAACAGATACCATCATTAAAAGATATCATACTAAGAGTTTCTCAGCACAGATCCCATGAGTTTCATTTTTCAATAGCGAATAACCAGTGTCCAAAATTCATGAAAAAATGGTTCCGATGGGACGAAATATTCCCTACCCCGATTACTTGAAGTGTTAGTCAAGTTCAGGCTCCATTTATTAATCATAAAGTGATTACCTTGATTCCTGTTTTATGTGGTCCTAATTTACACTCTTGGTTTCATTCCAAGACGTTTATTAACATGCTTGTAAGAATCTGTATATAGTTCTTGTTATCATATTTGTCCTATACAATATTACTGTACGATCATCATTATACCCCATTGTTAGGGGTTTGTTTCTCCCTACCTCCATACTCCTCCCCCTCCTCTCCTCCCCCTCCTGATTTATCCCTCCCGGTTAAAGTTTAAAATTTAATAAAATATTTTGAAAGCAATCATTAATTTTCTAATACTTTCTCTTTCTAGATAAACACCAAGTTTGCAGGACATTTCTCCATTAAGAGCTGTAAAAGCTGGTCGTGCAAATAATAATGGTACACTGTCCTTCACACCAAGCTCGATGAGCTATCTTTTAAGCACATCTGTCATTGTTACAGTAACTTTGTCACTTACAAAATATCTTGTAACTGATGTTTTAGAGGCTTTCCTCCTCCTTTGCCTGGCGGGAAGTGCTGGTTTCTTGGTGCTACTGTGATCTTTTTCAATCACTGCTTTGTAAACTTCTGGGTGGCAGCGTTGTAAATGTTTTTTTAGATCGGAAGCTCTTGAAGGAGAATGTTTTATCACTGCCTGAGTATGCACTGATTTTGGCATCACATCATTTGTTTTCATCTCGGTCACTTATACGCTGACACACAAAATGTTTTGTATCTTGAGTCACTGTGAAATGCTCAAATACTGATGACTTCATAAGATGATCTTAGACATTTTGTAATTATGTAAATTTGCTCTCAAAACAATTTTGTCCTGTAAAAAAATAAGGTATATTGTAATTCTTGCAAGAATAGGGAATTATACACTGTATATTTTAGGGTAGAAATAAAACAATCTTCGCATAAATCAATAGGACAGATAAGTGTAAAATTTGTAAAATATATTGTTAGATAGCTTTGCTCAGAACTTTCAATGTCAGGCTTGTCTCAGGGTACAGCTCACTAAATGCTTCACATCATATTTCTTCACAGTCTATGAAGTGGGAGGAGGGAGGGAGCATGTTTGTGCTGAATCATATTCCAGAACACACAGAGACACATATATATATGTTCTCATCGATCCTGTTACTGTATTTCTGAATTTGAGATGTTTGAAAACCGTTTTTCCCCTTTTATTCTATGTATAGTGTATATGTCATCAGAGCAGCTAATTTCTCCAAACGAGCTAAGAGGAAAAACAAACTAAAACATCAAGCATACGGAGACAACATATACTGGACTATTGATTTATGCACAGTTTATTGAAAGTTTAGATATGCTTTATGCTTTAAGAAGTACTTGCCTTAAAGGGAACCTGTCACCCCCGTTTTTTCAGATTGAGATATAAATACTGTTAAATAGGGCCTGCGCTGTGCGTTACTATAGTGTATGTAGTGTACCCTGATTCCCCACCTATGCTGAGAAATACATTACCAAAGTCGCCGTTTTCGCCTGTCAATCAGGCTGGTCAGGTCAGGTGGGCGTGGTGACATCGCTCTTTTCTTCCCCAGCTTTCCGTTGGTGGCGTAGTGGTGTGCGCATGTCCAAGTTCCGAATTCCCTGCGCGCACGTGAAGAAACAGCGCGCGATCTGCGCTCTTATCCCTTTTATCGGTGGGGGCGGCCATCTTCCTGGGGCCGCGCGTGCGCAGATGGAGTGCTCTGCTGCACGGGGCTTCAGGAAAATGGCCGCGGGATGACGCGCGTGCGCAGAAGAGATCGCGGCGGCCATTTTCCCAAAGCCGAGATGCAAACTCGGCTTTGGGAAAATGGCCGCCGCGATCTCTTCTGCGCACGCGCGTCATCCCGCGGCCATTTTCCTGAAGCCCCGTGCAGCAGAGCACTCCATCTGCGCACGCGCGGCCCCCGGAAGATGGCCGCCCCCACCGATGAAAGGGATAACAGCGCAGATCGCGCGCTGTTTCTTCACGTGCGCGCAGGGAAATCGGAACTTGGACATGCGCACACCACTACGCCACCAACGGAAAGCTGGGGAAGAAAAGAGCGATGTCACCACGCCCACCTGACCTGACCAGCCTGATTGACAGGCGAAAACGGCGACTTTGGTAATGTATTTCTCAGCATAGGTGGGGAATCAGGGTACACTACATACACTATAGTAACGCACAGCGCAGGCCCTATTTAACAGTGTTTATATCTCAATCTGAAAAAACGGGGTGACAGGTTCCCTTTAATCCTGCTTTCCTGTTCACTCCAGAATTTCTGAGATGAGGCATTCCTTCCCTGTGTGTTTATTTTTTTTCCCTTATCTGTAGAGGAGGAGCCTCACTACTTAAACTGCAGCACAGATTCATCTCGGCTAAAAGTCTAGACCTTAGATCAAGAATAGGACAGGCATTTATAGGACCTTTCATAACTTTCCATATTCTTACGAAAAAAAAAAATATTCCCCACAAACTGCATTATACTACTCCACCAAAATGGACTCCGACTCCACAGCCCTGATCAAAAGCCCCCTACCTCTCCATCTTCAGCCCCCAGACCGCAACTATTACATGTAATAGTGCTTATAATCTCCTAACAAAACAGTATAATAATCAGCCCCTCAATGCCCTGTCCCCCCATCCACCTCAGCCCTCACATTCACCCCTCAGTGCCCTGTTCCCCCTCCCCCACAATACCCCCATCCTTACATTCACCCCCCAGTGACCATGACATGCCTTCGTTTAATCATTCTAATAAATTTCATCCCTACTTACCAACGAAGTTTGCTGGCAGTGAGGCAGGATCAGGAAGTGTCTGAGAAAAATGCAAGGTGTGCACTAGGACCCAGCGTGTTCGAGACAATTCGAGCGTGCACAAAACTGCAACCTGACAGAAGCTCCTCAGGTCAGTAAGCCTGCACCATACAGGGCAGGAGGGAGACTTAGCAACTGGCCACTGTGCTAGCAAAATACAGAATCTCCGTCAGGCAGGGGAGCAGGCATTTTGTTGCCCTCCTCCTGAGCGATGTTCTGTCTCATCTAAGAAGTGGAAGTGACTCCCGGTGGGCCCCTTCATGTGAACGGGCACAGGGCGACGGCCCCTTCTTCCCCCCACTAGCTACGCTACTGTGTTTGTGTGTAATACTTGTGGCACACACATCAGTGCCTGAAAAGCAGCGGTACAGTTTGTGCTGTTCCCCAGCTCCGGGTACTGAAGACTGCTCTCATCATTCTCCCTTTCTCTGCCAGCGATCATCGCGAGCAAGGGAGGATGATGAGTTATATTCAAGTGAGAGCAGGCGGCGGCTGATGGGACGATTACTCCCATCAGCCTACACTTGTAGGCAGATGTTTTATTATTTATAGCGCAGGCGCCGGCTGGTGAATACCCCCATCAGCTGCTCCTGCTCTCGCTGTCATTAGCCGCAGCAGGTGTAGGCTGATGAGAGTAATAGTCCCATCAGCCGCCACCTGCTCTCATTGTTCTCACTTGAATATAACTCATCATTCTCCCCTGCTTGCGTTGATCACAGGCAGAGCAGGGGAGATTGATTAGAGGCATCTTCAGCACCCAGTGCTGGGGAATAGCGCTAACTGTACCGCTGCTTCTCAGGCGCTGATGCATATCACACTAATGACACACAGATGTCATCAGTGTGCACGTGTGCCTGATGTTTGGCGGCCCGTGCTGCTAGTAAAAAACAGGCATGTCAGCGTGTTTTGTCCCTGGGCACACGGTCCTTAGAAACACACTGACATGCACAAACCCTTTCATTTGAATAGATGTACTGGTGTAAGTGTCTTCGTTACGTGTGAAAACTGTCACCACATGTAGTGGGCACACTGACCTCTGAAGGAGGCGTTAGATTGGGAAAATTTTGGATAACTAGCAGAGCAAAGAAAAAGTTTCCAGTTAGATGTGGCAACCAATTAAACTTCAGCTCTTATTTTGTAAATGACCTCTCAAAAATGAGACCTGGAATATGTCTGGTGGGTTGTAATGGGCAACTGCACAACTCTAGCCAGTTTAAAAAAAAAAAAAAAATTCCCACTTGTTTATATACATTGCACGATTGATCTCTTCCTATGAGATGTTTTACTTGAAATTGTACCTAGTGTGGTGCTTTACATGTATCTTTATGGCAAAATATAAACACCTTTTGTATTGCATGGAATTAGCCAGTGGTAAACACTTTTTTTTAAAAAGCAATTTGGGACAGTTTTTTTTCACATTAGTGCGTATACGGTAGGATTTGGCTATCATATATATTTGCCATCCTCCTGGTGAAGTCTTATTAATTTAGGGTACTAAAAGGCCTGAATCATAACTGAAGATGCACAATAAAGGCAATCTAACAACATTTTTTTTTCTTAAAGGGAACCTGTCACCCCGTTTTTTCAGATTGAGATAAAAATACTGTTAAATAGGGCCTGCGCTGTGCGTTACAATAGTGTATGTAGTGTACCCTGATTCCCCACCTATGCTGCGAAATACATTACCAAAGTCGCCGTTTTCACCTGTCAATCAGGCTGGTCGGGTGGGTGTGGTCACAGCGCTGTTTCTTCCTCAGCTTTACGTTGGTGGCGTAGTGGTGTGCGCATGTCGAAGTGATGAATCCACTTCGCGCACGTGAAGAAGCAGCTGCAGATGCAAACTCGGCTTTGGGAAAATGGCCGCCGCGATCTCTTCTGCGCACGCGCGGCATCCCGCGGCCATTTTCCTGAAGCCCCGTGCAGCAGAGCACTCCATCTGCGCACGCGCGGCCCCAGGAAGATGGCCGCCCCCACCGATGACAGGGGGTAATAGCGCAGATCGCGCGCTGCTTCTTCACGTGCGCGCAGTGGATTCGTCACTTCGACATGCGCACACCATTACGCCACCAACGTAAAGCTGAGGAAGCAACAGCGCTGTGACCACGCCCACCCGACCTGACCAGCCTGATTGACAGGCGAAAACGGCGACTTTGGTAATGTATTTCGCAGCATAGGTGGGGAATCGGGGTACACTACATACACTATTGTAACGCACAGCGCAGGCCCTATTTAACAGTATTTTTATCTCAATCTGAAAAAACGGGGGTGACAGGTTCCCTTTAAGTAACAATGGAATGTGTGTGTTAGACTAGGATCAAATCATGTTTTAGTCCACAGAAGGTGTAGTTTTATGTACTATAGGTGTGCTTAGAAGCAGGTCACTCTTATCTACACTATGGAGAGAGCTTGAAAAAGATTGGAATTATCAGTAATTTACTTTGCCAAGGAAACCTATAGCCATGACATGTGTTGAGTATTATGTAAACCTATTCTGTGGCATACTGTGACCACAATGGCAAAAACCTGATGGGCAATATATGTAATATATCTACTGTGCTGCCCACTATAAGAACAATATGAGTATAGACTAAGGCCCCCTTCACATCTGTGTTTCCGGTACGTGTGGCGTCCGTTTATACTTACATACGCATACCCAATATTATTATCTATGGGGCTGCGCACATGTCTGTGTTTGCACACTGACCGTAAATAAATGGAAAAATGACGTGGGTGCCCACTGTTTTTGGTAACCAGAAAAGGTAAAGCTGACCGCTGTGAGCTGAAATCAGGCTGGAAAGGTCCCTGGTTATTGAGCCCCTCCCAGCCTAAAAATACCAGCCTGCAGCAGCCCCAGAAGTGTCACATCATATTAGATGACTCTTCACTCTTCCCATTTGTACTGGTGCAGTGACAATCAAGGTAATGGGGCTTGGGGTTGATGTATATATCAGACACCCTCATTACTAACCCAGTAATAAAGAAAAATATACATACAAAAAAGTACTTTATTAAAAAAACACTCCCCGACTCTTTCCCTAGTTCACCAATTTATTAAAAGCAAAAAGTCCCACGCAGGTCTGACCTAGTCTACAAATGGAATCCTGAAAAAACATTAAAAGAGAAAGGCAAAACCCTGTCCCTCCTTAACCAATTTATTAAAAAGCAAAGTTCTCACTCGGGTCCGACATAGTTCTGCGCATTCCAATTTTTTGCCCGACTCAGTCATCCAAAGCCTGTGGAGCCTCGTTCTGAAGCTCCGTAGACTTTAGCAGTAGCCAATCCTGGCTCATGTGGCGCTCTGCGAGATCTGGCGACTCTGAACAGTGACATCAGTAAGATTACTGCTAGCACTTCACAGTCGCCGGATCTCGCAGAGTGCAGCGCGAGCCAGCAGTTGATGCTACTAAAGTCTGTGGAGGGTTTTGACGACAGAGTCTGCTTGCGTGTGAAATTTGTCCCTCATTTACCAGTTTATTAGAAAGCAAAGTTCCCACTCCTGTCTGACATAAACTAGCGCTTCCCACGGCATAACCCGACAGAGTCATGAAAAGGTTCCATAGGTTTTAATACAGCGCATCTCATGGTGTTGCCTGACTCGGTCATCTAAAGACTATGGAGCCTTGTTTTGAGTCAGGTAACGTCATAGAAAGCGCTGTACTACACCGGACCTGCATGAGTACTTTGCTCACGTTTTATGTTTTTTTTTTAATTTCACGTTTCCATTTGTGGACTACGTCAGACCTATTTTTTTTTTTTAAATAAAGTAGTGAACCAGGGAAAGAGTCGGGATGTGTCTTTGTTTTTTTTTTTTTTTTTTAATAATTTTTGTATGTTTTATTTTTCTCTGTTTATTGCAGCGTTCATAATGAGGGTGTTTGATAGATACGGTACTTCTCCATTACAAATACCAGGTCTTGATATCAGCTGTTTTTTTGACAATTCACAGCTTAGATCCACCCTAGTCCCCATTACCCTGATTTCCAAGGCAAAAAGCCATAATTGGAGCAACTAATGTGATGTTTCACTTCTGCGGTGGGCTGGTATTTTTAGGCTGGGAATACCTTTCCAGTGTGAGAATATCATCTGTATGCTTTACCCTTGCTGGTCTCCAAAAATGAGGGAGACCTCATGGAATTCTTTTCATTTATTAGGTCAGTGCATGTACAGTAAGCTACACACGCAATGCACTAATTATATGTCTCGCGGATATCTAGCTATGGGGTACACATGAATTACCTAAAGAAAACCACTTAGTAAAAACGGACCATTTCACTCATACGCTATTTTAAGCGGATGTGTCAATGAGGCCTAACATGGCTCATAGGCCAGTGGTGGCTGTGTTTGGTCCAAGACACCCATGGTGGGCCGGACCCAGATTGTGAATATGGGATGAATGATACCCGCTTTACTTTCACAGATCACTCTCACAGTTAGAAATTATTTTGGTGTGAATTTGTAAAATAAATGCACTTCTGGCTAAATAAAAAAAGAATTGAAAATGCAAAGTTTATTCATAGCATCAACTCCGTTGAGACTTTAAAACCCGCAGATATCCCAGTTGTAAATTGGTGACCTGAATTTTTGTCAGCAAGGCCCTGGCTGACATGATGTGCTGCTTCTAGTTGGCTGAATGACAATGTAGGTTAGCTCAGTGAGGACCTCTGGTAAATGGAGTGCTTGCATAACCTGGGTTATGAGATGTGCCCTCCCTCTCCTCTCCCTGCCTTCTCCCAGCCCTTTGTCAGCTCCTGAGTATTTCTTTTGCAGCTGCTGCTGTGAATACTTGGATAACAGAACTTTTCAGGTTAAGAGCAACTTCAACATTTTCCAAAATCAGCAGGTCTGGGCAGGTATGGATACATGTGGTACGGAGAGGTGATGACATACGTACATTTTGTGGTTGTGTGAACCTTCTGTATAACCTGTGCACAATATGACACAATTTTTGGACCATTTTGTGATTGCAAACTGTATTATAGGAAGGGCTCTTCCTGTGGCTAAAGAGTGTTCTTGTAACATACTGGTGGGTTGGGAAAGCACTGTAGCAGTGAATCTAAGAGAATCAAATAATTGGTTTTTTTTAATTGTTTTATTTTATGCAATGTTTCTACTAAGATTACTTTTTTCCCTGTAACTCTAGAGTCTTTAAAAGTTGTGCTGCATAATATTGTGAACGTCAATTCCCATTATGACCTGTTTGTAATTCTTTGTAGGCTTAATTGATGGGTTGATTGTTTAGTCATGTACATTGTACAGTTAGTGAAAGTGACATGTAACTAGGGTTTTATCTGCTCTGTTGTGCTGTGCCATGGGCTGTATACCTAATGTAAAGTCCTATTGTATGAAAGAGTATTTTTCAAACTTTGTGTACAAAAGTACAGTTAGGTCCATATATATTTGGACAGAGACAACATTTTTCTAATTTTGGTTATAGACATTACCACAATGAATTTTAAACAAAACAATTCAGATGCAGTTGAAGTTCAGACTTTCAGCTTTCATTTGTGGGTATCCACATTAAAATTGGATGAAGGGTTTAGGAGTTGCAGCTCCTTAACATGTGCCACCTTGTTTTTAAAGGGACCAAAAGTAATTGGACAGATTCAATAATTTTAAATAAAACGTTCATTTTTAGTACTTGGTTGAAAACCCTTTGTGGGCAATGACTGCCTGAAGTCTTGAACTCATGGACATCACCAAAAGCTGTGTTTCCTCCTTTTTGATGCTCTGCCAGGCCTTCACTGCCGTGGTTTTCAGTTGCTGTTTGTTTGTGGGTATTTCTGTCTGAAGTTTAGTCTTTAACAAGTGAAATGCATGCTCAATTGGGCTGAGATCAGGTGACTGACTTGGCCATTCAAGAATATTCCACTTCTTTGCTTTAATAAACTCCTGGGTTGCTTTGGCTTTTTGTTTTGGGTCATTGTCCATCTGTGGTATGAAACGACGACCAATCAGTTTGCTGCATTTGGCTGGATCTGAGCACACAGTATGGCTCTGAATACCTCAGAATTCATTTGGCTGCTTCTGTCCTGTGTCACATCATCAATAAACACTAGTGACCCAGTGCCACTGGCAGCCATGCATGCCCCAGCCATCACACTGCCTCCGCCGGGTTTTACAGATGATGTGGTATGCTTTGGATCATGAGCTGTACCACGCCTTCGCCATACGTTTCTCTTTCCATCATTCTGGTAGAGGTTGATCTTGGTTTCATCTGTCCAAAGAATGTTCTTCCAGAACTGTGCTGGCTTTTTTAGATGTTTTTTAGCAAAGTCCAGTCTAGCCTTTTTATTCTTGATGCTTATGAGTGGCTTGCACCGTGCAGTGAACCCTCTGTATTTACTTTCATACAGTCTTCTCTTTATGGTAGATTTGGATATTGATACGCCGACCTCCTGGAGAGTGTTGTTCACTTGGTTGGCTGTTGTGAAGGGGTTTCTCTTCACCATGGAGATTATTCTCGGATCATCCACCACTGTTGTCTTCCATGGGCGCCCAGGTCTTTTTGCATTGATGAGTTCACCAGTGCTTTCTTTCTTTCTCAGGATGTACCAAACTGTAGATTTTGCCACTCCTAATATTGTAGCAATTTCTCGGATGGGTTTTTTCTGTTTTCGCAGCTTTAGGATGGCTTGTTTCACCTGCATGGAGAGCTCCTTTGACCGCATGTTTACTTCACAGCAAAACCTTCCAAATGCAAGCACCACACCTCAAATCAACTCCAGGCCTTTTATCTGCTTAATTGAGAATGACATAACAAAGGGATTGCCCACACCTGTCCGTGAAATAGCCTTGGAGTCAATTGTCCAATTACTTTTGGTCCCTTTAAAAACAGGGTGGCACATGTTAAGGAGCTGAAACTCCTAAACCCTTCATCCAATTTTAATGTGGATACCCACAAATGAAAGCTGAAAGTCTGAACTTCAACTGTATCTGAATTGTTTTGTTTAAAATTCATTGTGGTAATGTCTATGACCAAAATTAGAAAAATGTTGTCTCTGTCCAAATATATATGGACCTAACTGTATATGTGTATTTGCAGAGTACAGTATTCTGTAAATATAAAGGGTTAATCCTAAGGGTACCGTCACACAGTGGCATTTAGATCGCTACGACGGCACGATTTGTGACGTTCCAGCGATATAGTTACGATCTCGCAGTGTCTGACACGCTCCTGCGATCAGGGACCCCGCTGAGAATCGTACGTCGTAGCAGATCGTTTGAAACTTTTCCCTTCACCATGACAGCGCCGCACGTGAGAGATGGCATCCGCCCCCAGGAACAGGAAACCCGTAGCAGAGATATAAGAATGGGGCGGCCCCTCTCTCCTCAGTTTGGTTTCCTGTTCCTGCAGGTGGATCTCCTTCTGATGATTCCGGTCCGGAGGCCGAGGTCCGCGGGGGGGGGGGGGGCAGCCGTAGTCGGCGGCATCGCGTGCGGTGCTGTCCGGTGTCTGGCTGCTTGGTCCGCGCCATCCCTTTCCCTCGCTGGACTCCCCGGCGACCGCTCTGTGCAGGAGGCCAGTCCGGGGATATGGGGGCGTGTCCTTCACTGACGCTGGCGCCGAAGTGAAGGATGACGACTTCCGGTCGCAGGAAGTGATGTCACACGCCGAGGGAGCCGGTGTGCTGGACACTTCCGGGCGGAAGCTGATCCAGTGGCGCGCACACCGCTCCTCTATAAGATACAGCAGCAAAGAGGAGTCGCTGGTCCTGCTCTTCAGACGGAGATGACCGAACTAGCGGTAGATCCGGAGCTGCTGATGCCTGCGCCCAGAATGTCGGAAGACACTCAAGCTGCAGCGGTACCCAGGGTCCTGGAGGGGTGAGTGCCTTTGTAAGGCAAGCTACACACACACTGATACCCTGTGCACTATGTTTTATAGGAAGGGAAAGCCACCTCCAAGCAAAAGAATAGGGTCTGTCCACTATGTAAAGAAAAACTCCCTAGGCTATACCAAAAAGGTCTGCCAGCCCTGTATCGACAGAACAGTTGCGGAGGAATCTTCTTCCCTATTACAAAACATTAAAACAATTATACGGGAGGAAGTTAAATCTACAGTTAAAGAACAGTTGAAACATCACACAAAGGAGACCCCCCCCCTCCCCCAACAAGTGAACAAGGGTCGGACATAGATTCAGGGGATGAGCTGGGAGCCTTAACCCCCTCTGATGCCTCAGATTTAGACTCCTCAGATGAGGAGTATGGCCACCCATGTTTTCAGTCGGAGGACATTGGGAAGCTGCTCAAACTTGTCAGAACGACTATGGGGGAAGAGACCCCTAGAGAACCACGGACAATCCAAGACACCATGTTTAGCAACTTGGAGGAGAAGAAGCAAAAGTTTTTTCCCTTCCATGATAACATAATCAAATTAATAAAACGTGAGTGGAAAAAGCCTAATAAAAAGATGTCCGTCCCTCAGGCATTAAAACGCAAATACCCCTTTGATGAGGAAGTCTGTGAAAAGTGGGATAAGGCCCCTAAACTAGATGCAGCCATCGCTAGCACCTCTAAAGGGGTTGCGTTACCATTTGAAGACATGGGAGCCCTAAGGGACCCACTCGACAAAAAAGCAGATGCTTTTCTAAAGTCGGCTTGGGAAGCAGCGACATGGTCATTTAAACCCGGGGTTGCTGCCACTTGCACGGCACGTGCTATGGTCAAGTGGTTAAAGGAGTTAAGTGACCAAATCAAAAACAAATGCCCGAGAGAGAGGCTTCTGGAAGCATTGCCTTCTCTGCAAGGCGCCGCAAGATTCCTAGCAGACGCCTCGATAGATTCGGTTAGAAGTGCCGCACGTGTGTGTGCGTTATCCAATTCAGGAAGGAGAACATTATGGCTAAAAAATTGGACAGCTGACTTCCAATCAAAGGTCAAACTCTGGAGTACCCTGTGAAGGGCAATACCTTTTTGGAAAAGCTCTAGACGAGATCCTTGAGAAAGCGTCGGACAAAAAGAAGCGGTTTCCACCTCCTTCCTTTCCCAGGCGCCGATGGGATACCTCTCGTTCGTCCTTTCGTGGTGGATATAGAGGAACCCGCGGCCGATCAGATGACAGGTCTAGTCGAGGCAGACCCTGGAGAGAGCGAAAGGAAAGGGGATTCCTTTTCAACAAGCCTCCCCCCAAGCCTGATCCCAAAAGTCAGTGACGCCAGTATTCCGGTGGGGGGAAGACTCCGGCGGTTTGTCCATCACTGGGCAGCGCTGCCGGCTTCTCAATGGATAACAAATTTGTTGTCAGAGGGTCTGAGGTTCAAGTTCTCCAACCTCCCACCAAATCGTGTAAAAATGACCCAGGTGGCGGGAAAAAATCAGGCCATATTAAAAAGAGAAATTTATCTCCTCATGCAAAAAGAGGTGTTAGTAGAAGTACCCCATCAAGAGATAGGGAAAGGGTTCTACAGCACTTTATTTCTAACACCAAAACCAGACGGCTCGCTGAGAGTAATATTCAACCTAAAGGCCCTAAACCATTACATTCAAATAGACAAATTCAAGATGGAAACTTTAAAGACTGCAGTAAAAGTACTCGACCCAAACTGTTACATGGTGGTGATCGATCTTACAGACGCTTACTACCATGTGCCAATCGCTGTCCAACAC
The DNA here is from genome assembly GCF_032444005.1 of Ranitomeya imitator. Lineage (NCBI taxonomy): Eukaryota > Metazoa > Chordata > Amphibia > Anura > Dendrobatidae > Ranitomeya > Ranitomeya imitator. The sequence continues at coordinate 684,531,247 of NC_091284.1, read as the reverse complement.
CAACAATATCTAAGATTAGTGGTAAATCTGGGGGAAACCCCTGTCCATCTACAATATCAATGTCTTCCTTTTGGGGTAGCCATAGCGCCCCGTATATTCACAAAAATTATTTCCGAAGTAGCATCTTTCGTCAGAAAAGAAGACATAATGTTGGTACCCTATTTGGACGATTTTTTGATAATAGCAAAAAACAAAGAAAGTTGCGAAAAAGCGGCCGCAAGAGTACTGGAGGTGCTGACCAGTTTAGGATGGATGATAAACCTGAAAAAATCAAGGCTTGTCCCAACTCAAACTCAAGAATTCCTCGGAATCGTGTTAGATTCAGTCAAGCAGGAGTGTGTCCTCCCACAGAGGAAAGTTCAATCTATTCAGCAGAGAGTACAGTCATTCCAACTACAACAGACTATCTCTCTGAGGAATGCAATGTCACTCTTAGGAGTCCTAACGGCAACAATTCCAGCAACGCGATGGGCACAAAGCCACACACGAGAGTTACAATGGCAAATACTAGCCGAACAAGAAAGAAATCCATACAATCTGAATCGGAAGATTCTTCTATCACCAAAGGTTCAAAACTCACTAGAGTGGTGGCTGAAAATAGAAAATCTAACCAACGCAGTGCCATGGTCAGTACGAGATCCAGTAGTCATTACTACCGATGCGAGTCCGTGGGGTTGGGGGGCACACTTAGGAGATCAGGTCCTTCAGGGTCAATGGGGGAGCCCAATGACAACAGCGTCCTCCAATCTAAAAGAATTGTCTGCGGTAAGACTAGCACTTCTTCATATAGGAAAAAGGATTCTGGGAAGACATGTGGTGGTGTTGTCCGACAACAACACAACGATAGCTTATATAAACCGCCAAGGGGGCACAAGATCAACATCCCTTATGGCAGAGGCCAAAGAACTTTTTATATGGGCCGAAAACAACCTTCTTTCACTAACCGGAACATACTTGAAAGGATCAGAGAATCAAGTAGCCGACTACTTAAGCCGTCACACGTTACATCAGGGGGAGTGGTCCCTGAACCAGCGAGTATTTGGGAAAATATGTGCCAGCTGGGGCGTTCCAGACATAGACTTGTTCGCCACAAAACAAAATCGGAAGGTGAAGAGGTTCTATTCTCTGAACCCAAGAGAACACCCGGAGGGGGTAGACGCGTTCCTATATCGGTGGAACTTCCATCTAGCATACGCATTCCCCCCAATACCATTAATCCCGACAGTCCTCAGGAAAATTCGGGAAGACAAAGCACGAGTGATCCTCATAGCTCCCTTTTGGCCGAAAAGAGCATGGTTCACATGGCTCAGGCGCATGTCTATCTCGGACCCGTGGATCTTTCCGGATGCCCCGGATCTCCTATACCAAGGGCCAGTTCAACATCCCCAAGTTCACAGGTTGCATCTCACCGCCTGGAACTTGAAAGGGGACTTCTGTTAGCAAAAGGATGCTCAAGCCCTTTGGTGACCACATTGCTCGCTAGCAGGAAAAAAGTCACCTCAGACAAATACCAGAAAATCTGGCAAAAATTCCTAGATTTCTCGGGGCGACAGTTGTCTAACTCTGGTCAACAGGTCCCGGTAAAGGAAATTCTTGAATTTCTCCAAAAAGGGTTGGAAAAAGGTCTGTCTACTAGCACCTTAAAGGTGCAAGTCTCTGCCCTTGGTGCACTGTTTGATCATAAACTTGCTGACCACCCTTGGGTCTATAGGTTCATTCGAGCCTCCTTTACTTCCAGACCCTCAAAATTAATACCTAAGGTAGCTCCCTGGGATTTAAATTTAGTTTTAAAGGCTCTAACCGTTTCCCCCTTTGAACCTCTTGATTCTATATCAATAAAATCCTTGACTCTAAAAACGGTTCTCCTAGTTGCCTTAACGTCTGCCCGCCGTACTTGTGAGTTACAAGCTATGTCGGTGAACCCTCCTTACACTACTTTCCATGATGACAAAGTAGATATTAAAACCGACCCTGCCTTTCTTCCGAAGGTCAATTCTAAATTTCATAGAGACCAGGAAATTATTCTGCCCTCTTTTTGTTCCCAACCAAAATCCCAGGGGGAGAAAACCTTCCATTGTCTCGATGTCAGATGCTGCCTCCTTCAATACATAGAGGCCACAAAATCTTGGCGTCAGTCATCGGCCCTTTTTGTCACCTTTCAGGGGACAAACAGGGGAAAAAAGGCCTCAAAGGCAACTATTGCACGGTGGTTGCGTACGGCTATTTCACTATCGTATTCTTTTTCTGGTCAAGTTCCCCCACAGGGTGTTACGACTCACTCCACGTGTGCTATAGCCACTTCCTGGGCGTAAAGGGCTAATGCCTCGATAGAACAGATTTGTAAAGCGGCAGTATGGTCATCACCCTCTACCTTCTTCCGACATTATAGGTTAGACTTAGGTCAATCAGACTTGTCTTTTGGGAGAAAGGTGTTGTCTGCTGTCGTCCCACCCTAGGAATCTTCTATTTCTTCCTCTCACGTGCGGCGCTGTCATGGTGAAGGGAAAAATGATAATTACTTACGGGTAATTTGATTTTCCAGAACCATGACAGCGCCGCATTAATTCCCGCCCTATCTTGGTGATGGTTGTGTGATTCAAAAAAAAAAAACACTTATTGTATATAAGTAAATGTATATATGCAAAACATGTGTGTAGACAGAAGCTAACGAAAGATTATACAAATGTAAATATGATACATAACTGTGTACTAACAAAGCGGTCATCTTCCATACTCTGGAAACAAACTGAGGAGAGAGGGGCCGCCCCATTCTTATATCTCTGCTACGGGTTTCCTGTTCCTGGGGGCGGATGCCATCTCTCACGTGCGGCGCTGTCATGGTTCTGGAAAATCAAATTACCCGTAAGTAATTATCATTTTCTTTCGTCGTCTAGTGTCCCGCTGTAGTGGCATGATCGCATGGTGTAACAAAGGTGTGCACGATATTGTATACGATGTGCGCATAGTAACCAACGGCTTCTACATCGCACATACGTCATGAAATTATCGCTCCAGCGTCGTACATTGCAAAGTGTGACAGCAGTCTACGACGCTGGAGCGATATTGTTACGATGCTGGAGCGTCACGGATCGTGCCGTCGTAGCGATCAAAAAGCCACTGTGTGACGGTACCCTAACTTCTAGTTGATCTCAGCTCCCCAGCCCATCAACTTACTGATTGCTGGGAGAACTGAAGCAGTTTCATCACTCTGTTGGCCCACACAATGTGACCTAATGCTACAGTGAGACAGCCTGGGATTGAAGCTGGCAATGGAAGTGAAGCTGCTTAGAATCATGAGCTAACATTGGCTGGAGTGATCCAACCATATTCAGTTCAGTGCTTATAAGGCTTCTTTCACACTTGCGTCGGTACGTGGCCGTCACTAAGCGTCGGCGCGACGTACCGACGGACGTTGTTAAAATTTGGCACGACGTGGGCAGTGGATGCAGTTTTTCAACGCTTCCGCTGCCCATTCTAAAGGCCTGGGGAGGAGGGGGCGGAGTTCCGGCCGCGCATGCATGGTTGGAAATGCAGGATGCGACGTACGAAAAAAACGTTCCCTTGAAATTTTTTTGTGACGACGGTCTGCTAAAACACGACGGATCCAGTGCACGACGGATGCGACATATGGCCATGCGTCGTGATCCGTTGGCAATACAAGTCTATGGGAAAAAAAAGCGCATCCTGCGGGCACATTTGCAGGATGCATTTTTTTCCCAAAACGACGCATTGCGATGGAGGCCAAACGACGCAAGTGTGAAAGTAGCCTAAGATCACTAGTAAAGGACTTATCAGCACTTGGCATGTTTGGACAACACCAAGAAGAGAGAGGGATTGGTGGGCAATAGAGCTAGAATGACAGAGGCTTCAGATCTATCATATCCATATGCATTTCAGCAGATTTCTCAGTAAGGCTGGGGCACAGGGCTGTCAAGCCTACTATGCAAACTAAACTCTGCTCAAACTTTGTTAGCCTGTTTTCACCTTCCTTACCAGGACCGTTTTCAGTATTCTTACCACTTTGTGATAACTCTGGAATGCTGTTAGTGTTTTTGATTTAGGTTGAAATTCTTTGTGTTTCTTTGTGAAAAGCTAGGAATTTTTGAACATATCGAAATTTTCAAACTTATAATTTTTATATCCTTAAACCAGTTAGTCATTCTGTACAAAATAATGTATAAATGGCATTTCTACTTTACATATGCATCATTTTTTATACATACTTTTTTGTTAAAGGGTATGAGTATATGCCCACGATCAGAAACTGCTGCTGGTTTGAGGCTGCATATTTATGCAGCATCAAACCCGCAGCGGTCAGCCGTGACAGCATAGTGGAAGGGGTTTCTAGAAATTCCATGTCCACTATGCCTGCATAGTCACCTGCGGATCACCTGCAGACATTGACATGCGGTGCGTCTATAAAGACTGCTGCATGTCATTTTTTCTTGCGGAAATGTGGTAATTGCACCGACCCAAAGAATAAAGTCGCCATATCACTTATACCATATGAGGAACAGTGCAAAAAATAAATAAAACCAATTCTTCACTTGCTGTTTGATATTTTTTTTATTTTATTCTGCCTCCCAAAGATCGCAGTAAGGCACGGCACACATTTATCCTGTACTCTACGCTGAGTGCTTGCATCGGGGTTTCCGTGTAAATCTCTGAAACACGTCATTCAGATGGAATGCTCAGTAGAACATTCACTATAGTGAGGAAGATGGATGCACTGTGGACACCGTCTGGCCTGTGATCTGGCGGTGTCCATCTTTGTATTAGAAGTGCATAAAAGTGCCGTCCGCACACAATAGTTTGACAATAAATGGCTTCACCCAACCACTAATCATTAGTGGAGATAAAGTTTTGGTGATATAATTCATATTCTCTGGAAAAAGGCCAATAAAGCAAAAATTCTGCCAGGGTATGTAAATTCTTGAGCACAACTGTACAGGTCCTTCTCAAAAAATTAGCATATAGTGTTAAATTTCATTATTTACCATAATGTAATGATTACAATTAAACTTTCATATATTATAGATTCATTATCCACCAACTGAAATTTGTCAGGTCTTTTATTGTTTTAATACTGATGATTTTGGCATACAACTTCTGATAACCCAAAAAACCTGTCTCAATAAATTAGCATATTTCACCCATCCAATCAAATAAAAGTGTTTTTTAATAACAAACAAAAAAACCATCAAATAATAATGTTCAGTTATGCACTCAATACTTGGTCGGGAATCCTTTGGCAGAAATGACTGCTTCAATGCGGCGTGGCATGGAGGCAATCAGCCTGTGACACTGCTCAGATGTTATGGAGGCCCAGGATGCTTCAATAGCGGCCTTAAGCTCATCCAGAGTGTTGGGTCTTGCGTCTCTCAACTTTCTCTTCACAATATCCCACAGATTCTCTATGGGGTTCAGGTCAGGAGAGTTGGCAGGCCAATTGAGCACAGTAATACCATGGTCAGTAAACCATTTACCAGTGGTTTTGGCACTGTGAGCAGGTGCCAGGTCGTGCTGAAAAATGAAATCTTCATCTCCATAAAGCATTTCAGCCGATGGAAGCATGAAGTGCTCCAAAATCTCCTGATAGCTAGCTGCATTGACCCTGCCCTTGATGAAACACAGTGGACCAACACCAGCAGCTGACATGGCACCCCACACCATCACTGACTGTGGGTACTTGACACTGGACTTCAGGCATTTTGGCATTTCCTTCTCCCCAGTCTTCCTCCAGACTCTGGCACCTTGATTTCCGAATGACATGCAAAATTTGCTTTCATCAGAAAAAAGTACTTGGGACCACTTAGCAACAGTCCAGTGCTGCTTCTCTGTAGCCCATTTCGGCACCTGTAGCCCATTTCCTGCACACGCCTGTGCACGGTGGCTCTGGATGTTTCCACACCAGACTCAGTCCACTGCTTCCTCAGGTTCCCCAAGGTCTGGAATCGGTCCTTCTCCACAATCTTCCTGAGGGTCCGGTCTCCTCTTCTCGTTTGTACAGCGTTTTCTGCCACATTGTTTCCTTCCAACAGACTTACCATTGAGGTGCCTTGATACAGCACTCTGGGAACAGCCTATTTGTTGAGAAATTTCTTTCTGGGTCTTACCCTCTTGCTTGAGGGTGTCAATGATGGCCTTCTTGACATCTGTCAGGTCTCTAGTCTTACCCATGATGGGGGTTTTGAGTAATGAACCAGGCAGGGAGTTTATAAAAGCCTCAGGTATCTTTTGCATGTGTTTAGAGTTAATTAGTTGATTCAGAAGATTAGGGTAATAGGTCGTTTAGAGAACCTTTTCTTGATATGCTAATTTATTGAGACAGGTTTTTTGGGTTATCAGGAGCTGTATGCCAAAATCATCAGTATTAAAACAATAAAAGACGTGACAAATTTCAGTTGGTGGATAATGAATCTATAATATATGAAAGTTTAATTGTAATCATTACATTATGGTAAATAATGAAATTTAACACTATATGCTAATTTTTTGAGAAGGACATGTATATGTCAGAAAATACCCTACAGTGACACAATTGTAAAAACTGTACCTCTCAAAGTGCTTAAAACCACATTCAAGAAGTTTATTAACCCTTTAGCTGCCTCACAGAAATTAAAGCAATGTGGTAGAAAACATAGAACATTTTTTCCAAGGGTAACAGGAGAAAATGAACAATTATAATTTGTTGTGCAATTTTTCCTGAGTGTCCATATTCTGTGGAAAACTGCTGTTTGGGCACATGGCAGGGTGCGTAACGGAAGGAGCACCATTTGACTTTTGCAGCACAAAATTGGAATAAATATCCTAAACAGTGGAAACCCCCAAGTGAACCCTTTTTGAAAACTAGACCCCTAGAACTTATCTAGATGTGTGGTGAGCTCCTTGAACCGAACAGGTGATTCACAGAAGTTTATCGCCTTGAGCCAAGAAAATAAAAAGATATATTTTCCCCACAAAAATGTTGCTTCATACCCAAATTTTTCAGTTTCACAAAGGTAACAGGAGAAAATGGACCGTACAATTTGTTGTGCAATTTCTCCCGAGAGCACCAATTTTCCATACGTGGTGGGAAAACTATTTGGGGGCACGGAAGGGAAGGAACGCCAATTGAATTCTGGAGTGCACCTTTTTACCCCCGTGGGTGGTTTGCATGTTAATGACCTGGACAATTTTTACAATTCTGACCACTGTCCCTCTGGAACGCTTCCATGGATCCCAGTGATTCTGAGAATGTTTCCTCGTGACATATTTATGTAAGTGGTAAAAATTCTTTGATATGTCTTGCGTTTATTTGTGAAAAAAACAAATTTGTCAGATTTTCCAACTTGGAATTTTCATGCCCTTAACCCCTTCACGACCTTGCCCTTTTCCGTTTTTGCGTTCTCGTTTTTCGCTCCCCTCCTTCCCAGAGCCATAACTTTTTTATTTTTCCATCAATATGGCCATGTGAGGGCTTATTTTTTTGCGGGACAAGTTGTACTTTTGAACGACATCATTGGTTTTAGCATGTCGTGTACTAGAAAATGGGAAAAAAATTCCAAGTGCAGTGAAATTGCAAAAATACTGCAATCCCACACTTGTTTTTTGTTTGGCTTTTTTGCTAGGTTCACTAAATGCCAAAACTGGCCTGCCATTTTGATTCTCCAGGTCATTACGAGTTCATAGACACCAAACACGTCTAGGTTACGTTTTATCTAAGCTGTAAAAAAAAAATTCCAAACTTAGCTACAAAAAAACAAAACAATTGCACAACCTCTGGTTGCTATGCCGACGCATCGCTGACCCCCCGATCATGTGACGGGGGTCGGCGATGCCCTCATTTCCGGCCACGCGGCTGGATGCGCCGGTTAAATGCCGCTGTCAGCATTTGACAGCGGCATATACCGTATATACTCGAGTATAAGCCGAGATTTTCAGCCCATTTTTTTGGGCTGAAAGTCCCCCTCTCGGCTTATACTCGAGTCATATACCCGGGTGTCAGCAGGGGAGGGGGAGCGGGGGCTGTGTAATCATACTTACCTGCTCCCAGCGCGGTCCCTGCAGTCCCTGGCTTCTCCGGCGCTGCAGATTCTTCCTGCACTGAGCGGTCACATGGCACCGCTCATTACAGAAATGAATAGGCAGCTCCACCCCCATAGGGGAGGAGCCGCATATTCATTGCTGTAAATGATCGGTGCCATGTGACCGCTCAATTACAGGAAGAAGCTGCAGCGCCGGAGAAGCCAGGGACTGCAGGGACCGCGCCGCAGCAGGTAAGGGGAGCGCAGCGCTATAATTACCTGCTCCTCGCTCCGGTACGGCTCCGTCTGCAGCGTCCTCTAGCAATGACGCTCAGGTTAGAGGGCGCTGTGACGTAGTCAGTGCACGCCCTCTGCTGAGCGTCAGTGCTGGAGACGGAGCCGCAGAGGAGCAGGTAATTATTGAAAGCGCCGGCGTCCTGAGAAGAGAGGTGAGTATGTGATTTTTTTTTTTTTTATGGCAGCACCAGCAGCATTCTAAGGAGCACCTATGGGGCCATAAAGGTGCAGAGCATATAAGGGGCACAGCATTATAAGGAGCACCTATGGGGCCATAAAGGTGCAGAGCATATATGGGGCACAGCATTATAAGGAGCACCTATGGGGCCATAAAGGTGCAGAGCATATATGGGGCACAGCATTATAAGGAGCACCTATGGGGCCATAAAGGTGCAGAGCATATATGGGGCACAGCATTATAAGGAGCACCTATGGGGCCATAAAGGTGCAGAGCATATAAGGGGCACAGCATTATAAGGAGCATCTATGGGGCCATAAAGGCGCAGAGCATATAAGGGGCACAGCATTATAAGGAGCACCTATGGGGCCATAAAGGTGCAGAGCATATATGGGGCACAGCATTATAAGGAGCACCTATGGGGCCATAAAGGTGCAGAGCATATATGGGGCACAGCATTCTAAGGAGCATCTATGGGGCCATAAAGGTGCAGAGCATATATGGGGCACAGCATTATAAGGAGCACCTATGGGGCCATAAAGGTGCAGAGCATATATGGGGCACAGCATTATAAGGAGCACCTATGGGGCCATAAAGGTGCAGAGCATATATGGGGCACAGCATTATAAGGAGCACCTATGGGGCCATAAAGGTGCAGAGCATATAAGGGGCACAGCATTATAAGGAGCACCTATGGGGCCATAAAGGTGCAGAGCATAAATGGGGCACAGCATTATAAGGAGCACCTATGGGGCCATAAAGGTGCAGAGCATATATGGGGCACAGCATTATAAGGAGCACCTATGGGGCCACAATCAAAGGTGCAGAGCATATATGGCACAGCATTATAAGGAGCATCTATGGGGCCATAATCAACGGTGCAGAGCATTCTATATAGCACAGTTGTATATGGAGCATCTATGGGGCAATAATGAACGGTATGGAGCATCTATTTTTATTTTTGAAATTCACCGGTAAATGCTGCATTTTCTACCCTAGGCTTATACTCGAGTCAATAAGTTTTCCCAGTTTTTTGTGGCAAAATTAGGGGGGTCGGCTTATACTCGGATCGGCTTATACTCGAGTATATTCGGTTACTAGTTAATAGCGGCGGGTGAATCGTGATTTCACCTGCCGCTATTGTGGGCACATGTCAGCTGTTCAAAACGGCTTACATGTCGCGACTTTGAGGTGGGCTCAGTGCCAGAGCCCACATCAAGGCAGGGGATCCGACCTCCACAGTAATAGTATGGCGGAGGTCGGTAAGGGGTTAAATCACAGATATGTCACACAAAGTACTTAGTAAGCAACATTTTCCACATGTCTTCTTTACATCAGCACACTTTAGGGAAAAAAATGTTTTGTCAGGAAGTTATAAAGGATAAAAGTTGAACAGCAAATTCTCATTTTTACAACACCATATATTTTTTATTTTTTTTATTAGCCCCTCCCCGACCTTTGACGCCACGTAGGCATCATGAAAGTCGGTGCCAATCCGACCCATGACGCCCGATCTGCAGGGACAGGGGGAGTGGTAGTACAGCCCCCCCCCCCCCCGTGGCTCTGATTGGCAGTTTCACTTTCAACAGCCAATCAGCGATTTGTAATATTTCACCTATTAAAACTGGTGAAATATTACATTCCAGCCATGGCCGATGCTGCAATATCATCGGCCATGGCTGGAAACACTGGTCTGCCCCAAGCCCCCCCCCCCCCCCGCCACCGATTTCCCCACCCCGTCACCGATTTCCCCCCCCAGTCCTCCGATCAGTGCTGTACACTGCTCCGCTCCCCTCCGTCCTCCTGTTCGCTCCCCCGTGCTCTTGTCCGCTCCCCCGTGCTCTTGTCCGCTCCCCCTGTGCTCCAATCCAACCCCCGTGCTCCGATCCACCCCCGTGCTCCGATCCACCCCCATGCTCCGATCCACCCCCATGCTCCGATCCACCCCCCGTGCTCCGATCCACCCCCGTGCTCCGATCCACCCCCGTGCTCCGTTCCCCCCCCCCCCCCCCCCCCCCGCGCTCCGATCCACCCCCCCCGTGCTCCCCTCCACCCCATCATACTTACCGAGCCTCCCGGGGTCCGTCCGACTTCTCCATGGGCGCTGCCATCGGGCGCATGCGCAGTGCGCCCGCCGAATCTGCCGGCAGGCAAATTCGTTTCAATGTGCATTTTGATCACGTGATTTATGGCGGATTTACCGCGGTTTTTCTGCGCATTTCACTGCGATTTTACAACTGCGATTTTCTATTGGAGCAGTTGTAAAACTGCTGCGGAATCCGCAGAAAGAAGTGACATGCTGCGGAATGTAAACCGCTGCGTTTCCATGCAGTTTTTCTGCAGCATGTGTACAGCGATTTTTGTTTCCCATAGGTTTACATTAAACTGTAAACTCATGGGAAACTGCTGCGGATCCGCAGCGTGTGCACATACCTTTAGAATTAGGCTATGTGCACACGGTGCGGATTTGGCTTCGGATCCGCAGCGGATTGGCCGCTGCGGATTCGCAGCAGTGTTCCATCAGGTTTACAGTTCCATTTAAACCTATGGAAAACCAAATCCGCTGTGCCCATGGTGCGGAAAATACAGTGCGGAAACGCTGCGTTGTATTTTCCGCAGCATGTCAATTCTTTGTGCGGATTTCGCAGCGTTTTACACCTGTTCCTCAATAGGAATCCGCAGGTGAAATCCGCACAAAAAACACTGGAAATCCGCGGTAAATCCGCAGGTAAAACGCAGTGCCTTTTACCCGCGGATTTTTCAAAAATGATGCTGAAAAATCTCACACGAATCCGCAACGTGGGCACATAGCCTTACGGTTAGGGTTTCAAATTAGGGTTGTGGTTAGGGTTATGGCTACAGTTGGGATTAGGGTTAGGGGTGTGTTTGGGTTAGTGTTGGAGGTAGAATTGAGGGGTTTCCACTGTTTAGGCACATCAGGGGTCTCCAAACGCAACATGGCGCCACCATTGATTCCAGCCAATCTTGTATTCAAAAAGTCAAATGGTGCTCCCTCACTTCCGAGCCCCGACGTGTGCCCAAACAGTGGTTTACCCCCACATATGGGGAACCAGCATACTCGGGACAAACTGCGCAACAATTACTGGGGTCCAATTTCTCCTGTTACCCTTGTGAAAATAAAAAATTGCTTGCTAAAACATCATTTTTGAGGAAAGAAAAATGATTTTTTATTTTCACGGCTCTGCGTTGTAAACGTCTGTGAAGTACTTGGGGGTTCAAAGTGTTCACCACATATCTAGATAAGTTCCTTGGGGGGTCTAGTTTCCAAAATGGGGTCACTTGTGGGGGTTTCTACTGTTTAGGCACACCAGGGGCTCTGCAAACGCAACGTCACGCCCGCAGACCATTCCATCAAAGTCTGCATTTCAAAACGTCACTACTTCACTTCCGAGCCCCGGCATGTGCCCAAACAGTAGTTTACCCCCACATGTGGGGTATCAGCGTACTCAGGAGAAACTGGACAACAACTTTTGTGGTCCAATTTCTCCTGTAACCCTTGGGAAAATTCTGGGCTAAAAAATTATTTTAAGGAAAGAAAACGTATTTATTATTTTCACGGATCTGCGTTATAAACTTCTCTGAAGCACTTGGGGGTTCAAAGTGCTCACCACATATCTAGATAAGTTCCTTGGGGGGTCTAGTTTCCAAAATGGGGTCACTCGTGGGGGGTTTCTACTGTTTAGCCACATCAGGGTCTCTGCAAACGCAACGTGACGCCTGCGGAGCATTCCATCAAAGTCTGCATTTCAAAACGTCACTACTTCACTTCCGAGCCCCGGCATGTGCCCAAACAGTAGTTTACCCCCACATATGGGGTATCACCGTACTCAGGAGAAACTGGACAAATATTGGGGTCAAATTTCTCCTGTTACCCTTGGGAAAATTATACAATTTCTGGGCTAAATGATTATTTTTGAGACAAGAAAAAATTTTTTTTTTTCACTGCTCTGCGTTATAAACTTCTTTGAAGCACTTGGGGGTTCAAAGTGCTCACCACACATCTAGATTAGTTCCTTTGGGGTCTAGTTTCCAAAATGAGGTCATTTGTGGGGGATCTCCAATGTTTAGGCACACAGGGGTTCTCCAAACGTGACATAGTGTCCGCTAATGATTGGAGCTAATTTTCCATTTAAAAAGCCAAATGGCGTGCCTTCCCTTCCGAGCCCTGCCGTGCGCCCAAACAGTGGTTTACCCCCACATATGGGGTATCTGCGTACTCAGGACAAACTGGACAACAACATTTGGGGTCCAACTTCTCCTATTACCCTTGGCAAAATAGGAAATTCCAGGCTAAAAAATCAAGCACCTGTTCAATATGCATCTAGAAAAGTTCCTTGGGGGGGTCTAGTTTCCAAAATGGGGTCACTTGTGGGGGAGCTCCAATGTTTAGGCATTTTTTTTAGGGGCCACCTCACATTTGAAGTCAGTTTGAGGGGTCTATATGGCTGAAAATACCCAAACTTGACACCATTCTAAGAACTGCACCCCTCAAGGTGCTCAAAACCACATTCAAGAAGTTTATTAACACTTCAGGTGCTTCACAAGAATTTTTGGAATGTTTTTTTAAAAAATATAGCTTAACTTTTTTTTCACAAAAAAAATGTACTTCAGATCCAATTTTTTTTAATTTTTACTAAGGGTAACAGGACAAATTGGACCCCAAAAGTTGTGCAATTTGTCTTGAGTACGCTGATACCCCATCTGTGGGGATAAAGCACTGTTTGGGCGCATGGCAGAGCTCAGAAGGGAAGGAGCGCCATTTTACTTTTTCAACGCAAAATTGGCTGGAATTGAGATCGGAAGCCATGTCGCGTTTGAAGAGCCCCTGATGTGACTAAACAGTGGAAACCTCCCCACAAGTGACACCATTTTGGAAACTAGCCCCCCCTCCCCTCAAGGAACTTATCTAGATGTGTGGTGAGAACTTTGAACCCACAAGTGCTTCACAGAAATTTATAACGTAGAGCTGTGAAATTAAAAAATCATATATTTTTCCACAAAAATGATCTTTTCGCCCCCAATTTTTTTTTATTTTACCCAGGGTAACAGGAGAAATTGGACCCCAAAAGTCGTGCAATTTTTCTTGAGTACGCTGATACCCCATTAGTAGGGGAATACTACTTTTGAGGCACCATATTGGAGTTCAGATTTAGCTTGAACTTCTGATGTCAGAAAGGGGTTAAGGAATTCATCTAGGGGTGTATTACGGTAAGTTTTTTTTTTTTTTTAATGATTTTTTTATTATATTTAACAGTAACAAAATGGATTTTCAAACATGACTATTAATAATAATTTGTAACTATAAAATAACAGGGTTGGGAGGGTAGTAAAAGGAAGTCTAAGTTGTTGGGATAAGGATATGTACAAAATAACAGTTGGAGGAGGGGGAAATGGGGAAGAAAACAGGAAGACAGATAAAGAGGAGAAGAAGAAAAGGGGGGTCAGAACTACTTAATGGTCGAACAATTGATCAGCATTATTATAATAAACAATTTTACCCAAATTCTGATGTTTCTAGGATCCGTAGAAGGTTGTCATCTGCCATATTGAGCATTTTAACCCTCAGTCGATTCACAGAATTGCAAAACGCTGAGCAAAGTACCGTATATACTCGAGTATAAGCTGAGATTTTCAGCCCAAATTTTTGGACTGAAAGTGCCCCTCTCGGCTTACACTCGAGTCATGATCGGCGGTGGGGTTGGCGGGTGAGGGGGAGAGAGGACTGTCGCATACTCACCAGCTTCTGGGGCTCCTGGTGCTTCCCCTGCCTGTCCCATGGTCTTCGGGTGCCGCAGCTCTTCCAGCGGTCACATGGTACCGCTCATTAAAGTTATGAATATGGACTCCACTCCCATAGGGGTGGAGCCGCATATTCATTCCTGTAATGAGCTGTGCCAGTGACCGCTGACAGTGGAAGAGGCTGCGGCACCCGTAGACCATCTGTCCGGGATAAGGAGCCAGGGACGCCGGGTGCAGGTGAGTATTACATACAGTATTTACCTGTCCACGTTCCGGGCGCCGCTCCGTCTTCCGCGTCCTCTTGCTGTGACTGTGCAGGTCAGAGGGCGCGATGACGTACTAATCTGCGCTTCCGCCCTCTGCCTGAACAGTCAGTGCGGAGAGACGCCGAGACGGGACGCTGAGGAGCTGCGGGCAGCAAGAGAGGGGAGTACAGGTCCTTCTCAAAAAATTAGCATATAGTGTTAAATTTCATTATTTACCATAATGTAATGATTACAATTAAACTTTCATATATTATAGATTCATTATCCACCAACTGAAATTTGTCAGGTCTTTTATTGTTTTAATACTGATGATTTTGGCATACAGCTCCTGATAACCCAAAAAACCTGTCTCAATAAATTAGCATATCAAGAAAAGGTTCTCTAAACGACCTATTACCCTAATCTTCTGAATCAACTAATTAACTCTAAACACATGCAAAAGATACCTGAGGCTTTTATAAACTCCCTGCCTGGTTCATTACTCAAAACCCCCATCATGGGTAAGACTAGAGACCTGACAGATGTCAAGAAGGCCATCATTGACACCCTCAAGCAAGAGGGTAAGACCCAGAAAGAAATTTCTCAACAAATAGGCTGTTCCCAGAGTGCTGTATCAAGGCACCTCAATGGTAAGTCTGTTGGAAGGAAACAATGTGGCAGAAAACGCTGTACAACGAGAAGAGGAGACCGGACCCTCAGGAAGATTGTGGAGAAGGACCGATTCCAGACCTTGGGGAACCTGAGGAAGCAGTGGACTGAGTCTGGTGTGGAAACATCCAGAGCCACCGTGCACAGGCGTGTGCAGGAAATGGGCTACAGGTGCCGAAATGGGCTACAGAGAAGCAGCACTGGACTGTTGCTAAGTGGTCCCAAGTACTTTTTTCTGATGAAAGCAAATTTTGCATGTCATTCGGAAATCAAGGTGCCAGAGTCTGGAGGAAGACTGGGGAGAAGGAAATGCCAAAATGCCTGAAGTCCAGTGTCAAGTACCCACAGTCAGTGATGGTGTGGGGTGCCATGTCAGCTGCTGGTGTTGGTCCACTGTGTTTCATCAAGGGCAGGGTCAATGCAGCTAGCTATCAGGAGATTTTGGAGCACTTCATGCTTCCATCGGCTGAAATGCTTTATGGAGATGAAGATTTCATTTTTCAGCACGACCTGGCACCTGCTCACAGTGCCAAAACCACTGGTAAATGGTTTACTGACCATGGTATTACTGTGCTCAATTGGCCTGCCAACTCTCCTGACCTGAACCCCATAGAGAATCTGTGGGATATTGTGAAGAGAAAGTTGAGAGACGCAAGACCCAACACTCTGGATGAGCTTAAGGCCGCTATTGAAGCATCCTGGGCCTCCATAACATCTCAGCAGTGTCACAGGCTGATTGCCTCCATGCCACGCCGCATTGAAGCAGTCATTTCTGCCAAATGATTCCCGACCAAGTATTGAGTGCATAACTGAACATTATTATTTGTTGGTTTTTTTGTTTGTTATTAAAAAACACTTTTATTTGATTGGATGGGTGAAATATGCTAATTTATTGAGACAGGTTTTTTGGGTTATCAGGAGTTGTATGCCAAAATCATCAGTATTAAAACAATAAAAGACCTGACAAATTTCAGTTGGTGGATAATGAATCTATAATATATGAAAGTTTAATTGTAATCATTACATTACGGTAAATAATGAAATTTAACACTATATGCTAATTTTTTGAGAAGGACCTGTATGTAGTTTTTTTTTATTGCTGCAGCAGCATTATATATTGCATAGCTTTATATGGAGCGTCTATGGGGCAATAATCAACGGTGCAGAGCATTCTATATGGCACAGCTTTATATGGAGCATCTATGGGGCAATAATGAACGGTACAGAGCATTATATATGGCACAGCTTTCTATGGAGCATCTATGGGGCCATAATGAACGGTGCAGAGCATTATATATGGCACAGCTTTATATGGAGCATCTATGGGGCAATAACAAACAGTATGCAGCATTATATGTGGCACAGCTTTATATGGAGCATCTATGGGGCCATAATGAATGGTGCAGAGCATTCTATATGGCACAGCTTTATATGGAGCATCTATGGGGCAATAATGAACGGTACAGAGCATTATATATGGCACAGCTTTCTATGGAGCATCTATGGGTCCATAATGAACGGTGCAGAGCATTCTATAAGGCACAGCTTTATATGGAGCATCTATGGGGCCATAATGAACGGTGCAGAGCATTCTATATGGCACAGCTTTCTATGGAGCATCTATGGGGCCATAATGAACGGTGCAGAGCATTATATATGGCACAGCTTTATATGGAGTGTCTATGGGGCCATAATGAACTGTGCAGAGCATTATATATGGCACAGCTTTATATGGAGTGTCTATGGGGCCATAATGAACTGTGCAGAGCATTATATATGGCGCAGCTTTATATGGAGTGTCTATGGGGCCATAATGAACTGTGCAGAGCATTATATATGGCACAGCTTTATATGGAGTGTCTATGGGGCCATAATGAACAGTGCAGAGCATTATATATTGCACATCTTTAAATGGAGCATCTATGGGGCCATAATCAACGGTGCAGAGCATTCTATATGGCACAGCTTTATATTGAGCATCTATGGGGCCATATTGAACGGTGCAGAGCATTATATATGGCACAGCTTTATGTGGAGCATCTATGGGGCCATAATCAACGGTGCAAAGCATTCTATATGGCACAGCTTTCTATGGAGCATCTATGGGGCCATAATGAACGGTGCAGAGCATTATACAGTTAGGGCCAGAAATATTTGGACAGTGACACAAGTTTTGTTATTTTAGCTGTTTACAAAAACATGTTCAGAAATACAATTATATATATAATATGGGCTGAAAGTGCACACTCCCAGCTGCAATATGATAGTTTCCACATCCAAATCGGAGAAAGGGTTTAGGAATCATAGCTCTGTAATGCATGGCGTCCTCTTTTTCAAGGGACCAAAAGTAATTGGACAATGGACTCTAAGGGCTGCAATTAACTCTGAAGGCGTCTCCCTCGTTAACCTGTAATCAATGAAGTAGTTAAAAGGTCAGGGGTGGATTCCAGGTGTGTGGTTTTGCATTTGGAAGCTGTTGCTGTGAGCAGACAACATGCGGTCAAAGGAACTCTCAATTGAGGTGAAGCAGAACATCCTGAGGCTGAAAAAAAAAAGAAAAAATCCATCAGAGAGATAGCAGACATGCTTGGAGTAGCAAATTCAACAGTTGGGTACATTCTGAGAAAAAAGGAATTGACTGGTGAGCTTGGGAACTCAAAAAGGCCTGGGCGTCCACGGATAACAACAGTGGTGGATGATCGCCGCATACTTAATTTGGTGAAGAAGAACCCGTTCACAACATCAACTGAAGTCCAGAACACTCTCAGTGAAGTAGGTGTATCTGTCTCTAAGTCAACAGTAAAGAGAAGACTCCATGACAGTAAATACAAAGGGTTCACATCTAGATGCAAACCATTCATCAATACCAAAAATAGACAGGCCAGAGTTAAATTTGCAGAAAAACACCTCAAGGGTATGTTCACACGTTCAGAATTTCCATCCTTTTTTTTTCAGGACTGTTTTTTTTAAAAAACTGCAGCTCTTGGCAGAAAACGCAGGTCCTTTTTTTGGTCCTTTTTTGTCCTTTTTTGATGCGTTTTTTGATCCTTTTTTTTTATGCAGTTTTCTAACCCTAACCCTACCCCTAACCCTAACCCTAACCCTACCCCTACCCCTATTCTAACCTTAGTGAAAAAAAAAAAATTCTTAATTTTTTTATTGTCCCTACCAATGGGGGTGACAAAGTGGGGGGGGTGTCATTTACTATTTTTTTTATTTTGATCACTGATATAGGTTATATCTCAGTGATCAAAATGCACTTTGGAGCGAATCTGCCGGCCGGCAGATTCGGCGGGCGCACTGCGCATGCGCCCGCCATTTTGCAAGATGGCGGCGCCCAGGGAGAAGACGGCCGGACGGACACCGGGACGCCGGATAAGTATAAGGGGGGGAGATTAGGGCACGGGGGGGCATCGGAGCACTGGGGGGGCATCGGAGCACGGGGGGGGGCATCGGAGCACGGGGGGGCAGCCACACTCCGCCCACGCACTTCCGCCCGCTCCCCCGCACTTCCTGCTGCAGCGGTTCTGCACATCAAATCGCAGTAAAACCCGCAGATATATTTTTGATCTGCGGGTTTTACTGCGGTTTTGACCTCACAATGGAGGTCTATGGGTGCAGAACCGCTGCGGTTCAGGAAAAAGAAGTGACATGCTCCTTCTTTTTTGCCGCAGCTATTCTGCGCGGCTTTTTAAACGAAATTCCGGATCATGTGCACAGCAGTGACTGTTTTCCATAGGGTTACATTGTTATGTACCCTGCATGGAAAACAGCTGCGGAACCGCAGCGGCAAAACCGCTGCGGTTCCGCAGTAAAAAACGCACTGTGTGAACATGGCCCAAGAAGCCAGCTCAGTTCTGGAAAAGTATTCTATGGACAGATGAGACAAAGATCAACCTGTACCAAAATGATGGGAAGAAAAAAGTTTGGAGAAGAAAGGGAACGGCACATGATCCAAGGCACACCACATCCTCTGTAAAACATGGTGGAGGCAACGTGATGGCATGGGCATGCATGGCTTTCAATGGCACTGGGTCACTTGTGTTTATTGATGACATAAGAGCAGACAAGAGTAACCGGATGAATTCTGAAGTGTACCGGGATATACTTTCAGCCCAGATTCAGCCAAATGCTGCAAAGTTGATTGGACGGCGCTTCATAGTACAGATGGACAATGACCCCAAGCATACAGCCAAAGCTACCCAGGAGTTCATGAGTGCCAAAAAGTGGAACATTCTGCAATGGCTAAGTCAATCTCCAGATCTAAACCCAATTAAGCATGCATTTCACTTGCTGGGAAATGCATGTGGGACGGAAACACCCACAAACAAGCAAGACCTGAAGGCTGCGGCTGTAAAGGCCTGGCAAAGCATTAAGAAGGAGGAAACCCAGCGTTTGGTGATGTCCATGGGTTCCAGACTTAAGGCAGTGATTGCCTCCAAAGGATTTGCAACAAAATATTGAAAATAAAAATATTTTGTTTGGGTTATGTTTATTTGTCCAATTACTTTTGACCTCCTAAAATGTGGAGTGTTTGTAAAGAAATGTGTACAATTCCTACATTTTCTATCAGATATTTTTGATCAACCCTTCAAATTAAACGTTACAATCTGCACTTGAATTCTGTTGTAGAGGTTTCATTTCAAATCCAATGTGGTGGCATGCAGAGCCCAACTCGCGAAAATTGTGTCACTGTCCAAATATTTCTGGCCCTAACTGTATATGGCACAGCTTTATATGGAGTGTCTATGGGGCTATAATGAACTGTGCAGAGCATTATTTATGGCACAGCTTTATATGGAGCATCTATGGAGCCATAATAAACGGTGCAGAGCATTATATATGGCACAGCTTTATGTGGAGCATCTATGGGGCCATAATGAACGGTGCAGAGCATTATATATGGCACAGCTTTATGTGGAGCATCTATGGGGCAATAATGAAATGTATGGAGCCTCTATTTTTATTTTTGAAATTCACCGGTAGCTGCTGCATTTTCCACCCTAGGCTTATACTCGAGTCAATAAGTTTTCCCAGTTTTTTGTGGCAAAATTAGGGGGGGTCGGCTTATACTCGAGTATATACAGTAAATGGAAAATAATTTTTTTCCCCCCACTAAAATGTTACTTTAGCTACAAGTTTTAAATTTTCAAAAGAGTTTGAGATAATGGACTTACAATGTGTTCCAGCTTTTCCTGAATACGCCAATACCCCCATATGTGGTTGGGAAACAACTTTTAAGGGCAGTCCCACACGTCCAGATAATTCCAGTACCGGAAAAATCGGTACCGGAATTATCCGTGTCCGTGTGCCCGTGCGTTTCTGTGGCACATCAGTGTGGCACACGTGTGCCGCCCGTGTGCCCACTGGGTACCACACGCACCGTGCAGGAGACAGCGCTAAAGTTTAGCGCTGTCCCCTGAATCTGGTGCTGAAGCCGCCATTGATATCTTCTCTGCAGCAGCGTTTGCTGTAGAGAAGATATGAATGAATGTTCCTTCTTTTTTTTTTTTTGTTTCTCGTCTTTAAAATAAAGATCCATGTCCCCACCCCCCTCGCACCCCCTGTGTGCCCGCCCGCTGTTCTTAAAATACTCACCCGGCTCCCTAGCTGGCTGGCGCTGCTTCCTGTCCTGGCCGCACCTTCTACTGTATGAGCGGTCACGTGGGGCTGCTCATTTACAGTAATGAATATGCAGCTCCACCCCTATGGGAGGTGGAGCCACATATTCATGACTGTAATCGGCGGCCCCACGTGACCGCTTATACAGTAGAAGGTGCGACCAGGACAGGAAACAGCGCCAGCTAGCGAGGGAGCCGGGTGAGTATTTTAAGAACAGCTGGCGGGCGCACAGGGGGTGGGCGGGGGTTGGGGACATGGATCTTTATTTTAAACACGAGAAACAAAACAAAAAAAGGGAATATTCGTATCTTCTCTACAGCAAACGCTGCTGCAGAAAAGATATCAATGGCGGCTTCAGCACCAGTGGGGGGGACAGCGCTTACTGTAGCACTGTCTCCTGCACGGCACACGGACTGCACACGGACAACGTCCGTGTGCGGTACGTGTTTTACACGTACTCAATTGACTTTAATGGGTCCGTGTAATCCGTGCGCTCCCACGAACACTGACATGTCTCCGTGTTTGGCACACGGAGACACGGTCCGCAAAAAATCAATGACATCTGCACAGGTGCATTGATTTCAATCTGTCTACGTGTGTCAGTGGCTCCGGTACGTGAGGAAACTGTCACCTCACGTACCGGAGCCACTGACGTGTGAAACCGGCCTAAGGCACCGTGCAAAGCTCAGAAGGGAAGAAGCACCATATTGTGGTGCAGATTAAGCTGTTATAGTTTGTGGGTGCCATGTCACATTGGCAGAACCCCAGAAGTGCCAGCACAGTAAAACTCCCCTATAAGCAACCTCATTTTACAGGTTACACCTCTCAATGAATTCATCACGTCTGCAGCGATCACATTGACAACATGGGTGTGTCACAGAATTTTATACTTATATTTTCACTACAAAAATGTAGTTTTAGCCCAGATTTTACATTGGCACATTGGGAAATAGGTAAAAATGGCATCAAAATGTGTCGCACAATTTCTGCTTAACGGGGCTCTACCTCATTTGTGGTGGACAGTAATTCTTAGCCACACAATGAGACACTTGAGGGAATTAGCGCTATTGATTATTGGAGAACACATTTTCGTAGAATAGTTTGCGGACTCAGTATATATAGACCCTAAGTTCCAGAAGAGCAGAATTTCCCCTCATGTGTCCCCATTTTGGAAATTACATCTCTCTGGGAATTTATCTCAGGTTCAGTGACGATTTTGGCTCTGTGGGTGTTTTCCAGATGCAAGCAGCATTGACTGCTGCTGAATGAAAATTGCAAATCTGCCATTGTAGTGCCCAGTCCGTTATGCCTAGCTCGTGTTTCTGTAGACATGGGCTCCCATTGCTACGGAAATGTCAAACACATGGGCGCTAAATGTGATTTAGGCACACTGTGGGGCTCAGAAAGGAGGAGGGCATTTGGATTAAGCAGCTCTGAATTAGCTGGATTTCTTTTTAGGGGGCGAGGAGCCATTTCACTTTTCCAGAGCCTTTGTACTACCAGTAACGTGGAAACCCCCCTATATTTCCATTGCCAGATGACAGACCTGAGTGGAGATTTGCTTTTTTGTGGATTGAGTTGAAGCTTTTATTGGGAACATTTTACATAGCATAAATGCGACCCTAAATGTTATGTGCACACATTGCGGATTTTGCTGCGGATCCACAGCTGCCGGTCCGCAGCAGTTTTCCATGAGTGTACAGTACCATGTAAACCTATGGAAAACAGAAACATCTGTGCCCATGATTCGGAAAAAAAACATGCGAAAACGCAGCTGTTTACATTCCGCAGCATGTCAATTCTTTGTGCAGATTCCGCAGCGGTTTACACTTGCTCCACAATAGGAATCCGCAAGTGTAAAGCCGCAGATGGAATCCGCTTAAAATCTTCGGTAAATCCGCAGGTAAAACGCAGTGCCTTTTACCTGCGGATTTCTCAAATCCGTTGCGGAAAAATCCGCAGACCTCAAAAATACGTGTGCCCATAGCCTTATCCTGTTTTCTAAACTGAGCACTTACACCGGGGTTTCCATCTAAATTTCCGAATGGTCTGATTCAGATGAAACCCCTGAGGGAGCCATTTATTATAATGAGGCAGCAGAGTTTCTCTGCCTCTGTTCAGCAGTGTCCTTCTTTTCAGAGATGCACAAAACTGTAGCGGACCACACTTTTATGCATTCCTAATAAAAAGACGGACTTACAGGTCAGACGACATCCACAGTGTCTCCATCTACATCATTATAGGGAATCTTTCACCGGGGTTTCTATCTGAATCGTGTATTTCGGAGATTTCTGTGTAGAGCGCAGGATAAATGTGAGCACGGCCTAAACAATGAACAAATCAACAGTGGATGAAGAATTTAGTTTTGTGTATTTTTTTTACACTGTTCTCTGTGCGGTATAAGTCATTAGACAACTTTATGCTTCGGGTCGGTGCGATTACAACGATACCAGATTTATATTGTGGTGTTTTTTTTAAATATATTTTTGTCTGCTGACACACTGAAAGACACTTTTTTTTTAAGCAAAGGAAAGTTTTTTGCATCACCATCACTTTTTTTTCTTTCCCTGGGCGAGTTGACGTTTTTATTGGTTCCATTTTCAATAGCATAAAATTTTTTGATTGCTTTCTATTCTTTTTTTTTTGCGGAGGCAAAATGAACAAAAAACAGCAATTCAGGATTTTTTTTTTTAATGCTATTCACAGTGTGGTGAAAGTGAAAAGCGGTAAGTCATCTTTAATCTTGGTCAGTACAATTTACAGCGATATCACATTTTATATAATTTTTTTATGTTTTACACAATAAAATGATTTTTATAGAAAATATTATTTTACTTGCATCACTCTATTCTGAGAGCTATAGCTTTTTCTTATTTTTCCTCTGGAGTTGTATGGCAGCTTGTCTTTGCAGAACAAGAAGACATTTTCAGGGATACCATTTTTATGTACATTGGATTTTTTTCATCGTTTTGGATTCCTCTTTTTGTTCAGCAGTGTGAAAAAGCATAGTTTTTTGCTTTTTTATGGTGTTCTCTGAAGGGGTTAACTAGTGGGACAGTTCTATAGGTCTGTTTGTTCCATACGTGGCAATACCAAATATGTGTACATTTATTCTTGTTTTTTCATAAATATGTGTTTATTGGATTAATTTTTTTTTTGTTTTTCTTTATTTTGGGATTTTTTTTTTCATTTTTAAAAACGTTTTTTTACTTTGTCCCAGGATGGGACATCAACTTTCCCTGCCATGATTGCTCATCTAATACTCTACAGTGCTTTTGCTTTGCAGAGCATTATATCAGTGTCTTGCACACAGGGAGGAGGCATGTCAACTGCTGTGATCGGGAGCTTACAGACCACTGTACCTGGGTGACTCTGCAGCCATCTTTTGGCTTGGGGTCACCATGGACATAATCATCACAACGTGGTCGCAATCGCAATTGTGTTAATTGGAGCAGAGAGGGAGTTCCCTCCCTCTGCGATGCTGATTGATGTTGCTGTCACTATTGACAGTGCCATCAGAGGGGTTGAAGGGAACCTGTCACCCCGAAATTCGCGGGTGAGGTAAGCCCACCGGCATCAGGGGCTTATCTACAGCTGTTGTGAATTCTGTTGTCGAACTCCCTCCTGTGGTCGTGAGTGGTACTTCAGCGAGTTCTGTCTATGGGCTCCCTCTGGTGGCTATGAGTGAAGCTGCTGCTTCTGAGGTTCCTTACACAGGTGACGTGGGTTGTCCTTTGGTTGGCTGCTCTATTTAACTCCTCTCAGATCGTTACTCCATGCCAGCTGTCAATGTTTTTGCATTTGTTCAGTTCGCTCCTGGAGCTCTCTGGTGACCTGCCTTCTCCTGCAGAAGCTAAGTTCCTGATAGTCATTATTTGTTCACTGTTTTCTTGTCCAGCTGGTTTTCATGATTTTGTCTTGCTAGCTGGAAGCTCTGGGATGCAGAGTGGTCCCTCCGCACCGTGAGTCGGTGCGGAGGTCTTTTTTGCACACTCTGCGTGGTCTTTTGTAGGTTTTTGTGCTGATCGCAAAGTTACCTTTCCTATCCTCTGTCTATTTAGTAAGTCTGGCCTCCCTTTGCTGAAACCTGTTTCATTTCAGCGTTTGTGACTTTCATCTTTACTCACAGTCAATATATGTGGGGGGCTTCCTTTACCTTTGGGGATTTTCTCTGAGGCAAGGTAGGCTTTATTTTCTATCTCTAGGGCTAGCTAACTCTGAGGCTGTGACGAGGCGCCTAGGGAGCGTCAGGAGCGCTCCACGGCTATTTTTAGTGTGTGTGATAGGATTAGGGCTTGCGGTCAGCAGAGCTCCCACATCCCAGAGCTCGTCCTGTATGAGTTTAACTATCAGGTCGGGTGCTCCTAACCACCAGGTCATAACATACAGCATTCTGTAATGCTGTAGATAAGCCCCCGATGTTACCTGAAAGAGGAGAAAAAGACGTTATATTATACTCACCCAGGGGCGGTCCCGCTGCTGGTCAGGTCAAACGGGCGTCTCCGGTCCGCTGCGGCACCTCCCATCTTCATTACAAGACGTCCTCTTCTGATCTTCAGCCACAGCTCCGGCGCAGGCGTACTTTGCTCTACCCTGTTGAGGGCAGACAAAGTACAGCAGTGCGCAGGCGCTGGGCCTCTGACCTTTCCGGCGCCTACGCACTGCAGTACTATCCTCTGCCCTCAACAGGGCAGAGCAAAGTACGCCTGCGCCGGAGCCATGGCTGAAGATCAGAAGAGGACGTCTTGTAATGAAGATGGGAGGGGTCGCAGCAGACCAGAGACGCCCATCCGACCGGACCAGCAGCGGGACCGCCCCTGGGTGAGTATAATATAACGTCTTTTTCTCCTATTTCAGGTAACATCGGGGGCTTATCTACAGCATTACAGAATGCTGTAGGTAAGCCCCTGATGCCGGTGGGCTTACCTCACCCGCGATTTTTGGGGTGACAGGTTCCCTTTAAATGTCCATTATTTGTGCTAGCACTGTTCGCAGGCGTACCTGCAGGGTGTCAGTTCTATAGCGCTGTCACCCGCTTTTGATCATGCCGGCGCTAGGAGTGAACCTGCGCAATCAACACACTGTATATGTATGGCGGTTTTCAGGACTGCACCTCCTGCAGCACCATACACATACAGCTGATGTTGTGAAGTGGTTAATAGTTTAGTCAGCACTCAATGAAAATACTCTGAGGAAAACTAATATTATGTCAAGTGCAAGGTGTAATGGGCTTGAGTATAAGAACATCAAAGTGAGAATCCTTGTATCATGCACCACTCTTGCACTCCTGTGCTTGGTGTTACACTACGCCTAAACTCGTGATATTAAATTACTCATTTACTAATTACCATGGCTGTAATGAAAAGATAATGCCAGATGTAATGTATAAAAGACCTTTTGGCTATGTGCACACAGTGTGTTTTTGATCCATTTTCGCAGCGTTGTTGTGCACATGATCAGTAAATTTTAGTGCGTATTTGCAATGCATTTCTTTCTCTAGCATGTCAATTCTTTTTGCGTTTCTGCACCCATTGACTTCAATTGAGTCGGTCAAATCCACAGCAAAAACGCAGGTATAAAAATGTTTGCGAATTTGCTGAGTTTTTGTTTTGTGTTTTACTGGCTTCCTCTGGTGTTTCTCACACGGTCATCTGTGTGACAGCATGGGAAACACCGGTGCGGTGATTCTTATCGTCGGTAACGTTACCGCCGGTAAGACTGTCGGTTAGAGCTCTGCGAGATCATGCTGGCATATGTCAGTGTGACCCCGCAGCTCTGACTGTCATCCGCCGTAACGCTACTGCCGGCTAGAGTGCTGCTGCGGGATCATGCTATCAGATATCAGCGTGACCCGCAGGCGTGGGCTGATGAGACTACTGCTCCCATCAAGCAATCAAAGAAAAAGGAGTAATAAGTCCAATTATATAAAAAGGTATACATTTATTGATGACAAAAATTACAAATTTCAATCAATTATTTTAAACAATCCAGACTAGGATCAAGTAATTTTATATGGGTAAAAGTGCTAAAGTGCCAAAAAATCCACCCGAATGAGGGGAATATGTCACATGAGGATCAATATAAACCACATGTAGATGTATTTACTTTGAATGTAGTTATAAATAGTAAGGTTCTAACATTTATTTCTAATTGCCAGGTGAAGGACACCGTTGTTCCCTAAATTGGCAAGAAATTTATGGACTTGTACATGATGAACTGTGAGTTATTAGCAACGTGTAGTGCCTTGGGGTACCTTGAGGGGGATACCTACCACAAAGAGCCCGATTGCCTTGGTACGTATTTGTTATAAAGCATTTCTATTTACCATATGTACCGTATTATAATGGATTATACTGTGTAACAGAAGTGTTAACTTTAGAAGTAAACCATTTTTTCAATTTTGTCTTGCGTATTGTTTTGTATAGTAGAGAAATAACTTGCATGTTTACATATTTATTGTGTTGCTTTATGTCCTCTGTGGGTGACGCAACATTGGCTGCAGCAGTTACTGATCAGCAGCAGCTTTTACTATTCAGTCAGTGCGAACTTCCTCCTTCATGGAATACTGAAGGGCAGCAGAAGACTGCTGATTAGTTGCAGCAGTCACATGACACACAACAATGTCATGTGACCCTTTGAGATTAGCAGCAGTGCTGTCGCAGGTATGGTTCTGCTGCAGAAGGTAAGTGTTGACTGTATATATTTTATTTGGGGCACTGAAGTGATTAGAAAGGGGATGTCCAGTAGTGCAAAGGCGCAAAATTTCTGCTTGTAGTGACATTTAGTTGTTGCTCAATGGATTTGTGCTTAGTGTGAGCTGTATTGTTAAACTTAATCTGATGCCAGATTTCACAATACAAGTTGAATACATTATTAAAGGGGTTGTCCCCACTAACAAAGTACATTTTAATTCATAGATCTTGGAATAAAAATACTGTATATACTCGAGTATAAGCCGAGATTTTCAGCCCAAAATTTGGGGCTGAAAGTGCCCCTCTCGGCTTATACTCGAGTCACGGTGGGTGGCATGGTCGGCGGGTGAGGGGGAGAGGGCACTGAGGCATACTCACCTAGTCCCGGCGATCCTGACGCTCCCTCTGCCCGTCACACGGTCTTCGGTGCTGCAGCTCTTCCCCTGTTCAGCGGTCACGTGGGACCGCTGATTAGAGAAATGAATATGCAGCTCCACCTCCCATAGGGGTTGAGCCGCATATTCATTTCTCTAATCAGCGGTGCCGGTGACCGCTGATAGAGGAAGAGGCTGCGGCACCGAAGACCGTGTGACAGGCAGAGGGAGCGGGACGCCGGGAGCAGGTAAGTATGTAATATTCACCTGTCCGCGTTCCACACGCCGGGCGCCGCTCTGTCTTCGCGTCCTCTTGCACTGACTGTTCAGGTCAGAGGGTGCGATGACGCATATAGTGTGCGCGCCGCCCTCTGCCTGATCAGTCAGTGCAGAGAGACGCCGGGACGCTGGGAGCTGCAAGCAAGAAAGGTGCGTATGGCATTTTTTTTTTTCTATTGCAGCAGCAATGGCACAGCTTTATATGGCACAGCTATGGGGCAATAATGAACGGTGCAGAGCACTATATGGCAGCTATGGGGCAATAATGAACGGCGCAGAGTACTATATGGCAGCTATGGGGCAATAATGAATGGTGCAGAGCACTGTATGGCACAGCTATGGGGCAATAATGAACGGTGCAGAGCACTATATGGCACAGCTATGGGGCAATAATGAACGGTGCAGAGCACTATATGGCACAGCTATGGGGCAATAATGAACGGCGCAGAGCACTATATGGCACAGCTATGGGACAATAATGAACGGCGCAGAGCACTATATGGCACAGCTATGGGGCAATAATGAACGGCGCAGAGCACTATATGGCACAGCTATGGGGCAATAATGAACGGTGCAGAGCACTATATGGCACAGCTATGGGGCAATAATGAACGGTGCAGAGCACTATATGGCACAGCTATGGGGCAATAATGAACGGAGCAGAGCAGTATATGGCACAGCTATGGGGCAATAATGAACGGTGCAG
Source organism: Ranitomeya imitator (assembly GCF_032444005.1). Taxonomy (NCBI): domain Eukaryota; kingdom Metazoa; phylum Chordata; class Amphibia; order Anura; family Dendrobatidae; genus Ranitomeya; species Ranitomeya imitator. The sequence goes on along the minus strand of NC_091284.1, from coordinate 684,502,419 downwards.
AGCACTATATGGCACAGCTATGGGGCAATAATGAACGGTGCAGAGCACTATATGGCACAGCTATGGGGCAATAATGAATGGTGCAGAGCACTATATGGCACAGCTATGGTGCAATAATGAACGTTGCAGGGCACTATATGGCACAGCCATATGGCACCGGTAGCTGCTGCATTTTCCTCCCTAGGCTTATACTCGAGTCAATAAGTTTTCCCAGTTTTTTGTGGCAAAATTAGGGGGTCGGCTTATACTCAGGTCGGCTTATACTCGAGTATATACGGTAAGTGCCAGAATTGGGTGTGATAAAAAAAAAATTTGTGTTCCTGTGCTGAGATAATCTGATAAATGTGCCCCTGTCTGTATCCTCTTTTGCCTCCTCCCCTGCCCAGGAGCTGTGGTATGATCAGACCTTGTTCCTGTACGGTTAGACACGGCCATTACACAGCAGGGGCACATTTATAAGATTATCTCAGCACAGCGACATTTTGCTAAACACATCCAATTGTGGAACTTATTATTCAAAGACCATAACATGGGAGAGGGGCAGGACGAAGGCACAGCTGTATGACCTCGGGTTAATGAAGCTGTAAACACACCAGGGATTACGGGTGCCACTTCCAAAGAAAGAGAATCTTTTTATCCATAGAAAAGAAAGCGATCATCATGACCTGTTGAAGCGCAATGTAAGCGCGAAATGATCGTTGTCTAGATTTGCTCCATCGTTTTATCCGCCTGCTGTTGGTATTATGATGCCACAATAAAGGATTTTGTTGCACGGGACGGTATGTGTCTATCTGCTTTCTTTTCTATGATTATTGATTATTATTCAAAGATCTATTGATTAAAATGTTGATTAAAATTAACTTTGTTTGTGGGAAACCCCCTTTAAATAGATCCTAATCTTGAGGGCCCATGTATTCACTTAAGAAAGGATTATGCAGCCATTAGATTTTCTAAAGCTTCCTTGCTTGTTATAAAATTCCATCTCTAGTTGGAATTATAAAATGTTCATTCTAATATAAAAATTATATAGCCATTCTGACATGGCTTTTGAATGCAAGTACACCATCCACCATAGATCTAAGATACAAAAATGTATGCGTCTTGTAATGTGTAATCTCGTGACCAATCTGCTTTATGTTACATACCAAGATTTAGCGTTTGGGGGATCAATTGAAAAAAATATATATATATATATCTTGTCCACTCTGGGTTAACCCCTTCACGCCGCAGCCTTTTTTCGTTTTTGCGTTTTCGTTTTTCGCTCCCCTCCTTCCCAGAGCCATAACTTTTTTATTTTTCCGTCAATATGGTCATGTGAGGGCTTATTTTTTTGCGGGACGAGTTCTACTTTTGAACGACACCATTGGTTTTACCATGTCATGTACTAGAAAACGGGAAAAAAATTCCAAGTGTGGTGAAATTGCAAAAAAAGTGCAATCCCACACTTGTTTTTTGTTTGGCTTTTTTGCTAGGTTCACTAAATGCTAAAATTTATGATTCTCCAGGTCATTACGAGTTCATAGACACCAAACATGTGTAGGTTATTTTTTATCTAAGTGGCGAAAAAAAATTCAAAACTTTGCTAAAAAAAAAAATTGCGCCATTTTCAGATACCCGTAGCGTCTCCATTTTTTGGGATCTCGGGTCAGGAGAGGGCTTATTTTTTGCGTGCTGAGCTGACGTTTTTACTGATACCAATTTTGTGCAGATACGTTCTTTTGATTGCCCGATATTGCATTTTAATGCAATGTCGCGGCGACCAGAAAAACGTAATTCTGGCGTTTTGAATTTTTTTCTCGCTACGCTGTTTAGCGATCAGGTTAATGCTTTTTTTTATTGATAGATCAGGCGATTCTGAACACAGTGATACCAAATATGTGTAGGTTTGATTTTTTTTATTTTTTTTAATTGTTTTATTTTGGATGGGGCAAAAGGGGGGTGATTTAAACTTTTTAAATTTTTTTTTATTTTTTTCATATTTTTTAAAACATTTTTTAACTTTTGCCATGCTTCAATAGCCTCCATGGGAGGCTAGAAGCTGGCACAACTGGATCGGCTCTGCTACATAGCAGCGATCATCAGATCGCTGCTATGCAGCTGAATTGCAGGCTTTCTATGAGCGCCGACCACAGGGTGGCGCTCACAACAAACTGGTATCAGTAACCATAGAGGTCTCAAGGACGGCGATGCGAGAACTTCCGGCCGCGCGGCCGAAGCGCCGGTTAAATGCCGCTGTCAGCATGTCGGGAAGGGGTTAAGATGATTGTCACTAATACACACTTTTTGGTTAAAAATGCAGTACCAGCTGCATTATTTCTCACATCTTTTTCTCTTGTTCCTATTTAGAAAGTGTGAAAGACTTAATTCGTTACCTCCGTCATGAAGATGAAACCAGAGATATCAGACAACAGTTGGGTGCTGCCCAAATTCTGCAGAATGATCTAGTACCTTTAGTCACTCAGCATCACAATGACAAGCAGCTCTTTGATGCTGTCATCAGGTAACTAGCACATTATGGTTGACCAGGATGCATATCTGCTTATGAGAGATGTGTCAGATCATCCATGGACGTGTCCTAACCAAACCACATGTGTTATACAGGTTAATGGTAAACTTAACCCAGCCTGCACTTCTGTGCTTTGGGAAAGTTCCCCAAGACCCCACTTTTCGTCATCATTTCCTGCAAGTTGTGTCCTATCTTCAGGCTTATAAAGAGGTGAGGTTACATTCAATCTTATTTTTAGTAACGTTTCTGATGAAACACAAAAACACAGACCATTTCGGAGGTGTCTGTTTGCATTTTTGGGAAGTCGGTCACATCTGGACATAAATGGCTTAAAGTCAGACATTCCTGCAAGGACAATTTTTACACTCTTGACAGTCTTGTGACTGCATTGTAAAATAGAATCAGACCATTCACCCATTTCCATTTATTTGCTAAAACTACAAACATAGAAAATGCCACACATTTATTTACACTCATTCATGCTCGTATGCAAATTTGCATCAAATCCTAACCTTTTGTTAATTTTTTTCTAATAAAAATTAACCCTTTCATGACCCCAGTTTTTGTTTTTTTTTTTTTCGTTTTTCGCTCCCCTCTTTCCCAGAGCCATAACTTTTTTTTATTTTTCTGTCAATATGGCCTTGTGAGGGCTTACTTTTTGCGGGATGAGTTGTACTTTTGAACAACATCATTGGTTTTACCATGCCATATACTGGAAAACAGGAAAAAAATTCCAAGTGTGGTGAAATTGCAAAAAAAGTGCAATCCCACACTTTTTTGTTTGTCTTTTTCTGCTAGGTTCGCTAAATGCTAAAACGGACCTGCCATTATGATTCTCCAGGTCATTACAAGTTCATAGACACCAAACATGTCTAGGTTATTTTTTATCTAAGTGTTAAAAAAAAATTCCAAACTTTGCTTAACCCCTTCCCGACCTTTGACGCATACGCTGCGTCATGAGTCGGTGCCATTCCGACCCATGACGCAGCATATGCGTCATGGAAAGATCGCGTCCCTGCAGATCGGGTGAAAGGGTTAACTCCCATTTCACCCGATCTGCAGGGACAGGGGGAGTGGTAGTTTAGCCCAGGGGGGGTGGCTTCACCCCCCCGTGGCTACGATCGCTCTGATTGGCTGTTGAAAGTGAAACTGCCAATCAGAGCGATTTGTAATATTTCACCTAAAAAACTGGTGAAATATTACAATCCAGCCATGGCCGATGCTGCAATATCATCGGCCATGGCTGGAAACACTAATGTGCCCCCACCCCACCGATCGCCCCCCGATCTGTGGTCCGCTCCCCTCCGTCCTGTGCTCCGCTCCCCCGGTGCTCCAATCACACCCCCGTGCTCCAATCAAACCCCCCCCGCACTCCGATTCCCGCCCCCCGCACAGCGATTTCCCCCCCCCCGCACAGCGATCCCCCCGTGCTGCGATCCCCCACTCCGTGCTCCGATCCACCCCCCCGTGCCCTGATCTCCCCCCCCTTATACTTACCGATCCTGCCGGGGTCCGTCCGTCTTCTCCCTGGGCGCCGCCATCTTCCAAAATGGCGGGCGCATGTGCAGTGCGCCCGCCGAATCTGCCGACTGGCAGATTCGTTCCAAAGTGAATTTTGATCACTGAGATAGGTTATATCTCAGTGATCAAAATAGAAAAAAAAATAAATGACCCCCCCCCCTTTGTCACCCCCATAGGTAGGGACAATAAAAAAAATAAAGAATTTTTTTTTTTTCCACTAAGGTTGGGGTAAGAACTAGGGGTAGGGTTAGGGGTAGGGGTAGGGTTTCGGTATGTGCACACGTATTCTGGTCCTCTGCGGATTTTTCCGCAGAGGATTTGATAAATCCGCAGTGCTAAACCGCTGTGGATTTATCGCGGATTTACCGCGGTTTTTCTGTGCATTTCACTGCGGTTTTACAACTGCGATTTTCTATTGGAGCAGTTGTAAAACCGCTGCGGAATCCGCAGAAAGAAGTGACATGCTGCGGAATGTAAACCGCTGCGTTTCCGTGCAGTTTTTCCGCAGCATGTGCACAGCGATTTTTGGTTCCCATAGGTTTCCATTAAACTGTAAACTCATGGGAAACTGCTGCGGATCCGCAGCGTTTTCCGCAGCGTGTGCACATACCTTTAGAATTAGGCTATGTGCACATGGTGCGGATTTGGCTGCGGATCCGCAGTAGTGTTCCATCAGGTTTACAGTACCATGTAAACATATGGAAAACCAAATCCGCTGTGCCCATGGTGCGGAAAATACAGCGCGGGAACGCAGCGTTGTATTTTCCGCAGCATGTCAATTCTTTGTGCGGATTCCGCAGCGTTTTACACCTGTTCCTCAATAGGAATCCGCAGGTGAAATCCGCACAAAAAACACTGGCAATCCGCGGTAAATCCGCAGGTAAAACGCAGTGCCTTTTACCCGCAGATTTTTCAAAAATGGTGCTGAAAAATCTCATACGAATCCGCAACGTTGCCACATAGCCTTAGGGTTGGGTTGGAATTAGGGTTGTGGTTAGGGTTAGGGGTGTGTTGGGGTTAGGGGTGTGTTGGGGTTAGTGTTGGAGTTAGAATTGAGGGGTTTCCACTGTTTAGGCACATCAGGGGGTCTCCAAACGCAACATGGCGCCACCATTGATTCCAGCCAATCTTGTATTCAAAAAGTCAAATGGTGCTCCCTCACTTCCGAGCCCCGACGTGTGCCCAAACAGTGGTTTACCCCCACATATGGGGTACCAGCATACTCAGGACAAACTGCGCAACAAATATTGGGGTCCAATTTCTCCTGTTACCCTTGAGAAAATAAAAAATTGCTTGCTAAAACATCATTTTTGAGGAAAGAAAAATGATTTTTTATTTTCACGGCTCTGCGTTGTAAACGTCTGTGAAGCACTTGGGGGTTCAAAGTACTCACCACATATCTAGATAAGTTCCTTGGGGGGTCTAGTTTCCAAAATGGGGTCACTTGTGGGGGGTTTCTACTGTTTAGGCACACCAGGGGCTCTGAAAACGCAACGTGACGCCCGCAGACCATTCCATCAAAGTCTGCATTTCAAAAGTCACTACTTCCCTTCTGAGCCCCCACATGTGCCCAAACAGTGGTTTACCCCCACATATGGGGTATCAGCGTACTCAGGAGAAACTGGACAACAACTTTTGTGGTCCAATTTCTCCTGTAACCCTTGGGAAAATAAAAAATTCTGGGCTAAAAAATTATTTTTGAGGAAAGAAAACGTATTTATTATTTTCACGGCTCTGCGTTATAAACTTCTGTGAAGCACTTTGGGGTTGAAAGTGCTCACCACATATCTAGATAATTTCATTTCGGGGTCTAGTTTCCGAAATGGGGTCACTTGTGGGGGGTTTCTACTGTTTAGTCACATCAGGGGCTCTGCAAACGCAACGTGATGCCCGTAGAGCATTCCATCAAAGTCTGTATTTCAAAACGTCACTACTTCACTTCTGAGCCCCGGCAAGTGCCCAAATAATAGTTTACCCCCACATATGGGGTATCACCGTACTCAGGAGAAACTGGACAACATATATAGGGGTTAAATTTCTCCTGTTACCCTTGGGAAAATTAAAAAATTCTGGGCTAAAAAATTATTTTTGAGGAAAGAAAACGTATTTATTATTTTCACTGCTCTGTGTTATGAACTTCTGTGAAGCACTTGGGGGTTCAAAGTGCTCACCTCACATCTAGATAAGTTCCTTTCGGGGTCTAGTTTCCAAAATGGGGTCACTTGTGGGGGGTTTCTACTGTTTAGCCACATCAGGGGCTCTGCAAACGCAACGTGACGCCCGCAGAGCATTCCATCAAAGTCTGCATTTCAAAACGTCACTACTTCACTTCCGAGCCCCAGCATGTGCCTAAACAGTGGTTTACCCCCACATATGGGGTATCACCGTACTCAGGAGAAACTGGACAACAACTTTTGGGGTCAAATTTCTCCTGTTACCCTTGGGAAAATAAAAAATTGCGGGCTAAAAAATCATTTTTGAGAAAAGAATTTTTTTTTTCATGGCTCTGCGTTATAAACTTCTGTGAAGCACTTGAGGGTTCAAAGTGCTCACCACACATCTAGATTAGTTCCTTTGGGGGTCTCGTTTCCAAAATGGGGTCATTTGTGGGGGATCTCCAATGTTTAGGCACACAGGGGCTCTCCAAACGCGACATGGTGTCCGCTAATGATTGGAGCTAATTTTCCATTTAAAAAGCCAAATGGCGTGCCTTCCCTTCTGAGCCCTGCCGTGCGCCCAAACAGTGGTTTACCCCCACATATGGGGTATCTGCGTACTCAGGACAAACTGGACAACAACATTTGTGGTCCAATTTCTCCTATTACCATTGGCAAAATAGGAAATTCCAGGCTAAAAAAATCATTTTTGAGAAAATAAAAACTATTTTTTATTTTCATGGCTCTGCATTATAAACTTCTGTGAAGCACCTGGGGGTTTAAAGTGCTCAGTATGCATCTAGATAAGTTCCTTGGGGGGGTCTAGTTTCCAAAATGGGGTCACTTGTGGGGGAGCTCCATTGAATAGGCACACAGGGGCGCTCCAAATGCGACATGGTGTTCGCTAACAATTGGAGCTAATTTTCCATTCAAAAAGTCAAAAGGCGCGCCTTCCCTTCCGAGCCCTGCCGTGTGCCCAAACAGTGGTTTACCCCCACATATGAGGTATCGGCGTACTCGGGAGAAATTGCTCAACAAATTTTAGGATCCATTTTATCCTATTGCCCATGTGAAAATGAAAAAATTTTTCATTTTTACGGATCAATTTGTGAAGCACCTGAGGGTTTAAAGTGCTCACTAGGCATCTAGATAAGTTCCTTGGGGCGTCTAGTTTCCAAAATGGGGTCACTTGTGGGGGAGCTTCAATTTTTAGGCACTCGGGGGCTCTCCAAACGTGACATGGTGTCCGCTAAAGAGTGCAGCCATTTTTTCATTCAAAAAGTCAAATGGCGCTCCTTCCCTTCCAAGCCCTGCCGTGCGCCCAAACAGTGGTTTACCCCCACATATGAGGTATCAGCGTACTCAGGACAAATTGGACAACAACTTTCGTGGTTCAGTTTCTCTTTTCACCATTGGGAAAATAAAAAATAAAAAATTGTTGCTGAAAGATCATTTTTGTGACTAAAAAGTTAAATGTTCATTTTTTCCTTCCATGTTGCTTCTGCCGCTGTGAAGCACCTGAAGGGTTAATAAACTTCTGGAATGTGGTTTTGTGCACCTTGAGGGGTGCAGTTTTTAGAATGGTGTCACTTTTGGGTATTTTCAGCCATATAGACCCCTCAAACTGACTTCAAATGTGAGGTGGTCCCTAAAAAAAAATGGTTTTGTAAATTTCGTTGTAAAAATGAGAAATCGCTGGTCAAATTTTAACCCTTATAACTTCAAAAAAAAAATTTTGTTTCCAAAATTGTGCTGATGTAAAGTAGACGTGTGGGAAATGTTATTTATTAACTATTTTGTGTCACATAACTCTCTGGTTTGACAGAATAAAAATTCAAAATGTGAAAATTGCGAAATTTTCAAAATTTTCGCCAAATTTCCGTTTTTATCACAAATAAACACAGAATTTATTGACCTAAATTTACCACTAACATGAAGCCCAATATGTCACGAAAAAACAATCTCAGAACCGCTAGGATCCGTTGAAGCGTTCCTGAGTTATTACCTCATGAAGGGACACTGGTCAGAATTGCAAAAAAACGGCAAGGTCTTTAATGTGAAAATAGGTTGGGTCATGAAGGGGTTAAAAAAAAATTGCAATTTTCTGATAGCGTCTCCATTTTTCTAGATATGGGGTCTGGTGAGGGCTTATTTTTTGCGTGCCGAGCTGACGTTTTCAATGATACCATTTTGGTGCAGATACATTCTTCTGATCGTCTGTTTTTTGCGGTGACCAAAAAAACGTAATTCTGGCGTTTTGAATTTATTTTCTCGCTGCGCTGTTTAGCGATCAGGTTAATCCTTTTTTTATTGCTAGATCAGGCGACTCTGAACGTGGCGGTACCAAATATGTGTACATTTGATTTTTTTTTTGTTTTATTTTGAATGGGGCGAAAGGGGGTGATTTAACCCCTTCATGACCGGGGGATTTTTCGTTTTTCCGTGTTCATTTTTCGCTCCCCTCCTTCCCAGAGCCATAACTTTTTTATTTTTCTGTCAATTTGGCCATATGAGGGCTTATTTTTTGCGGGACGAGTTGTACTTTTGAACGACATCATTGGTTTTAGCATGTTGTGTACTAGAAAACGGGAAAAAAATTCCAAGTGTGGTGAAATTGCAAAATAAGTGCAATCCCACATTGGTTTTTTGTTTGGCTTTTTTGCTAGGTTCACTAAATGCTAAAACTGACCTGCCATTATGATTCTCCAGGTCAGTACGAGTTCATAGACACCTAACATGACTGGGTTATTTTTTATCTAAGTGGTGAAAAAAAATTCCAAACTTTGCTAAAAAAAAAAAAAAAAAAATTGCGCCATTTTCCGATACTCGTAGCGTCTCCATTTTTCATCATCTGGGGTCGGTTGAGGGCTTATTTTTTGCGTGCCGAGATGACGTTTTTAATGATAGCATTTCGGTGCAGATACGTTCTTTTGATCGCCCGTTATTGCATTTTAATGCAATGTCGCGGCGACCAAAAAAAACGTAATTCTGGCGTTTTGAATTTTTTCCCCGCTACGCTGTTTAGCGATCAGGTTAATACTTTTTTTTAATTGATAGATCGGGCGATTCTGAGCGCGGCGATACCAAATATGCGTAGATTTGATATTTTTTTTATCGATTTATTTTGATTGGGGCGAAAGGGGGGTGATTTAAACTTTTATGTTTTTTTTTATTTTTTTCACATTTTTTTAAACTTTTTTTTTTTACTTTTGCCATGCTTCAATAGCCTCCATGAGAGGCTAGAAGCAGGCATAGCACGATCGGCTCTGCTACATAGCAGCGATCTGCTGATCGCTGCTATGTAGCAGAATTGCACGTGTGCTGTGAGCGCCGACCACAGGGTGGCGCTCACAGCGACGGGCAATCAGTAACCATAGAGGTCTCAAGGACCTCTATGGTTACCATTCACAAGCATCGCCAACCCCCGATCATGTGACGGGGGTCGGCGATGACGTCATTTCCGGCTAGCCCGGCCGGAAGCGGTAGTTAAATGCCGCTGTCTGCGTTTGACAGCGGCATTTAACTAGTTAATAGGTGCGGGCAGATCGCGATTCTGCCCGCGCCTATTACGGGCACATGTCAGCTGTTCAGGGCTCGGAAGGGATGGCACGCCATTTGGCTTTTTAAATGGAAAATTAGCTCCAATCATTAGCGGACACCATGTCACATTTGGAGAGCCCCTGTGTGCCTAAACATTGGAGATCCCCCAGAAATGACACCATTTTGGAAACTAGACCCCCAAAGGAACTAATCTAGATGTGTGGTGAGGACTTTGAACCCCCAAGTGCTTCACAGAAGTTTATAACGCAGAAAAAAAAAATTATTTTCTCAAAAATGATCTTTTAGCCTGCAATTTTTTATTTTCCCAAAGGTAACAGGAGAAATTTGACCCCAAAAGTTGTTGTCCAGTTTCTCCTGAGTACGCTGATACCCCATATGTGGGGGTAAATCACTGTTTGGGCACATGCCGGGGCTCGGAAGTGAAGTAGTGACGTTTTGAAATGCAGACTTTGATGGAATGCTCTGTGGGCGTCACGTTGCGTTTGCAGAGCCCCTGATGTGGCTTAACAGTAGAAACCCCCCACAAGTGACCCTATTTTGGAAACTAGACCCCGAAAGGAACTTATCTAGATGTGTGGTGAGCACTTTGAACCCCCAAGTGCTTCATAGAAGTTTATAATGCAGAGCCGTGAAAATAATAAATACGTTTTCTTTCCTCAAAAATAATTATTTAGCCCAGAATTTTTTATTTTCCCAAGGGTTACAGGAGAAATTGGACCCCAAAAGTTGTTGTCCAGTTTCTCCTGAGTACGCTGATACCCCATGAGTGGGGGTAAACCACTGTTTGGGCACACGTCGGGGCTCAGAAGGGAAGTAGTGACTTTTGAAATGCAGACTTTGATGGAATGGTCTGCGGGTGTCACGTTGCGTTTGCAGAGCCCCTGGTGTGCCTAAACAGTAGAAACCCCCACAAGTGACCCCATTTTAGAAACTAGACCCCCCAAGGAACTTATCTAGATATGTGGTGAACACTTTGAACCCCCAAGTGCTTCACAGACGTTTACAACGCAGAGCCGTGAAAATAAAAAATCATTTTTCTTTCCTCAAAAATAATGTTTTAGCAAGCATTTTTTTAGATTCACAAGGGTAACAGGAGAAATTGGACCCCAGTAATTGTTGCGCAGTTTGTCCTGAGTATGCTGGTACCCCATATGTGGGGGTAAACCACTGTTTGGGCACACGTCGGGGCTCGGAAGTGAGGGAGCACCATTTGACTTTTTGAATACGAGATTGGCTGGAATCAATGGTGGCGCCATGTTGCGTTTGGAGACCCCTGATGTGCCTAAACAGTGGAAACCCCTCAATTCTACCTCCAGCACTAACCCCCCCACACCCCTAACCCTAATCCCAACTGTAGCCATAACCCTAATCACAACCCTAATTCCAACCCTAACCCTAAGGCTATGTGCCCACGTTGCGGATTCGTGTGAGATTTTTCAGCATCATTTTTGAAAAATCCGCGGGTAAAAGGCACTGCGTTTTACCTGCGGATTTTCCGCGGATTTCCAGTGTTTTTTGTGCAGATTTCACCTGCGTATTCCTATTGAGGAACAGGTGTAAAACGCTGCGGAATCCGCACAAAGAATTGACATGCTGCGGAAAATACAACGCAGCGTTTCCGCAGCGGATTTGGTTTTTCATATGTTTACATGGTACTGTAAACCTGATGGAACACTGCTGCGAATCCGCAGCCAAATCCGCACCGTGTGCACATAGCCTAATTCTAAAGGTATGTGCACACGCTGCGGAAAACGCTGCGGATCCGCAGCAGTTTCCCATGAGTTTACAGTTCAATGTAAACCTATGGGAAACAAAAATCGCTGTACACATGCTGCGGAAAAACTGCACGGAAACGCAGCGGTTTACATTCCGCAGCATGTCACTTCTTTGTGCGGATTCCGCAGCGGTTTTACAACTGCTCCAATAGAAAATCGCAGTTGTAAAACCGCAGTGAAATGCGCAGAAAAAAACGCGGTAAATCCGCCATAAATCCGCAGCGGTTTAGCACTGCGGATTTATCAAATCCGCAGCGGAAAAATCCGCAGAGGACCAGAATACGTGTGCACATACCGAAACCCTAACCCTACCCCTAACCCTAACCCTACCCCTAACCCTATCCCTAACCCTACCCCTAACCCTACCCCTAACCCTAACATTAGTGGAAAAAAAAAATTTCTTTATTTTTTTATTGTCCCTACCTATGGGGGTGACAAAGGGGGGAAGGGGGTCATTTATTTTTTTTTTTATTTTGATCACTGAGATAGATTATATCTCAGTGATCAAAATGCACTGTGGAACGAATCTGCCGGCCGGCAGATTCGGCGGGCGCACTGCGCATGCGCCCGCCATTTTGGAAGATGGCGGCGCCCAGGGAGAAGACGGACGGGACCCCGGCTGGATCGGTAAGTATGATGGGGGGGGGGGGGAAATCGGAGCGCGGGAGGGGTGGAACGAAGCACGGGGGGCGTGGAACGGAGCACGGGGGGGCTGGAACGGAGCACGGGGGGGTGTAACGGAGCACGGGGGGTGTAACGGAGCACGGAGGGGGGTGGATCGGAGTGCAGGGGGGGGGGGTGATTGGAGCACGGGGGGGGGGGGAGGGGTGATTGGAGCACGGGGGGGGGGGGGAGCGGAGCACTGGACGGAGGGGAGCCGGAGCAGTGTACCGGCCAGATCGGGGGGCTGGGGGGGCGATGGGTGGGGTGGGGGCACATTAGTGTTTCCAGCCATGGCCGATGATATTTCAGCATCGGCCATGGCTGGATTGTAATATTTCACCCGTTATAATAGGTGAAATATTACAAATCGCTCTGATTGGCAGTTTCACTTTCAACAGCCAATCAGAGCGATCGTAGCCACGAGGGGGTGAAGCCACCCCCCCTGGGCTAAACTACCACTCCCCCTGTCCCTGCAGATCGGGTGAAATGGGAGTTAACCCTTTCACCCGATCTGCAGGGACGCGATCTTTCCATGACGCCACATAGGCGTCATGGGTCGGATTGGCACCGACTTTCATGACGCCTACGTGGCGTCATGGGTCGGGAAGGGGTTAAAGTGATATTTTATTTATCTAGTAAATGGGTTAACAGTAGCATGTTATCCAGTCTTGATTTGATAAAAGGACTCTGTTTTGTGGTGTTTTTTGCTTGTCTTTGCTCCATTATTGAAAATATTCTTAGTGCCATAATCACGTTTTTGTAAAACAAGAGGGGATTATAGGGAGAGAAATGGGAAGCGCAGACTTCTGAGTGTAGTAGTTAGTTTCCCAAGGTGTGTACTCAGTGTGAATTCACTCACCTTTTTGGTGTCTTTCCACTCAGTTTGCTGCAAAAGATCTGGGAACTGATGAGCGCACTGAACAGTGCTTTCATAGGCAATAACACTTTGTGGATGTTTTTCCCAGCAATATGCGCTCCTGAAGGATGATGATGGAACTCGATATTCTGATTCAAGGATGATTTTTATTTCAAACTAAAATACAACCGGTTTCGACTTCTTAGAGTCTTCCTCAGGTATAATGTCATGCATATAAACAGATCTATCTGAACACATTTTATAGCAGATATCCCTGCATGTCAATTTGGGTGGGGGCTGTCTGACACACCCAGGTACTCAGATATGTAAGAATTTGCACTCTGAGGAATCCAACAAAATTCATATAACAAATACATTTTATACCTTTCTCTTTTCCCACACAAGGAAGAAAAAAAAAAAAAAAAATCCACACTGAATTTTTTTTTTTTTTTGCAAATTATCCCCTAAAATTATTTTTTCTTTTCTAAGAGCACTATAAATATAATTATACTATATAAAAAATTCTGTTAAAATGTTATTAAACATACTAAAGTGTGATTTCATACTAAAATGTAAAATCCTACAATTATATACATTATAACAAAAAAAAAAAAAAAACCTTGCTTTTTTCATATTGGGACTATTTCCATATGTCAAATAAAAATTTTCAAAATTTCATTCATATTAAAACTGAAAAACCTAATATGCAAGAAATATCTCATAAAAACAAAAAAAATTGCACTAGAACTTACTTCAAGAAAACTGACACCAATGGTTTCCTCGATTCGGAGCGCACACCACCAAAAATGGAAGCAAAACATTCCTTATAGCCAGTTCCGTCGAATCAGGAGAAATAATACAAATAAGAAAGATTACGTGGAACAATCGAAAATTTTGATCGATAGGTTTACGGATAAGAAATATCCAAAGCGATTAATTATGGCAGCATATAAAACCAATCTAGAAAGAACTCAGCAGGAGTGCTTATCCAGAGAGAATAATGAAAGTAAGGAAGTGGAAGAGGGGATAACTAAGGAAGGAGGATAAAAACCCGAGCGGATTAATAAAAACAAAAATAAGAATAAGGATAGAAAAAAAGATGGGTGGCAGTATAATTTTATCACTGCTTTTAATAGTAGTAATACAGAGATAAGAAACATTTTAAATAAATATTGGTACTTATTGAAAAAAGATACATTTTTGAAGAAACTTTTACCAGACAAACCCAATATTACTTTTCGTAGGGGCCAAACAGTGAAGGGTATAATTGCCCCTAGTAATCTCAGAATGACCAAAGATGAGGAATGTGAATGTATAAAGAGAAAAGAAAAAATTAGGATAAACAAAACGGATGCTTCCAAACCGGGTATTTATCGATGTGGTTCCCGAAAATGTTGTACCTGCAAAATTATCACCCATATGACTCATCACATCACGTCGTATAGTACGGGTGAAACCATAGCGATCACACAAAAACTAACGTGTGATAGTGATTTTGTGATATATGTTATTACCTGTATCTGTGGCCTGCAATACGTGGGTCGGACTATTCAGTCCTTACGATCCCGTATGAATGGCCACAGACACAATACAAAAAATGGCTTTTTAAAACAGAGCTTATCCCGGCATCTATGTTTGAAGCATAACAAAACATTCAATATTTCTGTAACCCCGTTGGAGCAAATACCTGTGAATTGTACTAATAGGGTACAAAAGTTAAACTGGAAAGAATCATATTGGATCTTCCGTCTGGGTACATTATACCCAGATGGATTAAATGATGTTATAGAAGGTATATGATGTGCAAAGCAAATAAATTGACAGGTACAAGATTGCATATTAGTTTTTTCAGTTTTAATATGAATGAAATTTCGAAAAAATTTTATTTGACATATGGAAATTGTCCCAATATGAAAAAAGCAAGGTTTTTTTTTGTTATAATGTATATAATTGTAGGATTTTACATTTTAGTATGAAATCACACTTTAGTATGTTTAATAACATTTTAACAGAATTTTTTATATAGTATAATTATATTTATAGTGCTCTTAGAAAAGAAAAAATAATTTTAGTGAATAATTTGTGTAAAAAAAAAAAAAAAAAAATTCAGTGTGGAATTTTTTTTTTTTTTTTTTTCTTCCTTGTGTGGGAAAAGAGAAAAGTATAAAATGTATTTGTTATATGAATTTTGTTGGATTCCTCAGAGTGCAAATTCTTACATATCTGAGTACCTGGGTGTGTCAGACAGCCCCCACCCAAATTGACATGCAGGGATATCTGCTATAAAATGTGTTCAGATAGATCTGTTTATATGCATGACATTATACCTGAGGAAGACTCTAAGAAGTCGAAACCGGTTGTATTTTAGTTTGAAATAAAAATCATCCTTGAATCAGAATATCGAGTTCCATCATCATCCTTCAGGAGCGCATATTGCTGGGAAAAACATCCACAAAGTATAATCACGTTTTTATATTTTTACATTTGCTATTTATGAACCATGAACTTGTAGGAGCAGACTCAATGTTCATCTAATACATTTTTTCTTCCATTCCTTATCAGGCCTTTGCAAATGAAAGACTCTTTGTAGTCTTGAGTGAAAAGCTGTATGATTTGCTGCAGATGGTAAGTGATATTTATTCCCAGTTATCTATTTTTTTGTTTGTAAAATTAATGCAAAATTTATTGAAGTTCATTGTTTCCTTTTCTGGATTTGCTTCTCTGCAAAACTGTTAACCTGGGTTTCCAAAGCACAGCAGGAATATCTGAAGCGATACAATATTTCTGAATAGTGTTACGTTTCTCAGAAGAAACGGTTAAACCCCTCCAGTTAAACAAAACTTTATAGTACATCCTATGTCCAGTCCCTGTATATGGAGCGGGCTCAGCAGATGTCACTATCGAGCAACCACAGTGCGCTCCTATGGCTGTAATTTAACCACAGAAATGTGGCTGTCAATCTCTGCCAACAGCATTGAAATAACGTTAGTGCTGGTGTGCGTGGTTACGGACTACCACCAGTCTGGCTTGATGCCATTCTAGCGAACTGATGAGCCGAAAGTGCGTGGGATGACAGAAATGTTTATAATAACATAGTAACATAGTAACATAGTTAGTAAGGCCGAAAAAAGACATTTGTCCATCCAGTTCAGCCTATATTCCATCATAATAAATCCCCAGATCTACGTCCTTCTACAGAACCTAATTGTATGATACAATATTGTTCTGCTCCATAGTAACATAGGTTCTGCTCCATAGTAACATAGTTCTGCTCCATAGTAACATAGAACATAATATAAATTAAAAAAATTGCATAATTCCACTTCCCCGATTTAAGAATTAAGGTGTGTATGTATCAATATCTATCTATCTATCTATCTAATCTATCCATTTGGTATCCCAGCATCCATAAAAGCCCAGTGTATTAAAGTAAAATAGGAAAAAGATGAGGGCACTCACCGGTCTTCATGAAATGCAAAACTTTATTGGCAACACATCCAGATAAAATTCATAGCCGGGAACGACGGAGCCAAAGCTCGTGTGAACAGGGGAGAACAAGGACGACGGCCGTTTCGCGCTGTGCTTGCGCTTCTACGGGTCCCGTAGGAGCGCAAGCACAGCGCAAAACGGCTGTGCTTGCCAGACGTCGTCCCCGGCCATGAATTTTATCTGGATGTGTTGCCAATAAAGTTTTGCATTTCATGAAGACCGGTGAGTGCCCTCATCTTTTTCCTATATTTGGACTACACAACTGGTTTTAATTTTTTTTTCTCTCGCTTCATTGGGGGACACATGTAACCATGGCTGTATGCTGCTGTCACTAGGAGGCTGACACTAGACACCATGCAAATAAAGAAAAATAACTCCTCCCTGGCAGTATACAACCTCCGACAGGCACCAGGCGGCTCGGTTTTTGCTTAGGGTCTGTAGGAGGCGGACCTGGATCTAACACCAGATCTGCATTTCTTTTTCTTTCAGGGATTGTGTGTGTTTATTAATCTTTTTCCCTTTCGTTTCAGATACACATCTGGGGGTTACAGGGTGCAGTTCTTCCCACCCTGATTCCCCACATTAAGCGACCAAGAGAGCAGTGTGGTATCACCCACATCGCACCCTCACGGATCCGCTGGGCAGGACTTTGTTTCATGTCACCCTGAGATGTTCATGTTTACTTTTGGTGGCCAGTCCTTGCCTACCTATCCCCCCGCCCCCCCATCCCTCTCCTCGGAGTGGGCTGAGAGGAAGACGGTGGTCACCTGCGGTGACCTCCCCCCTTTTAAGGGGTTGACACCTTCTTCTGCGCCGGTTGATATAGCGCGGGAAGGAGGACTACATCTCCTAAGACCCTTTCTGCCATCAAGGGATCCTGATGCATTCCTCATCTTCAGGTAGGAAGATCTTCAAGCAACAGCAGACCCCCCCTCCCAGTCCCTGCGTCGTCGCAATCTCCATGCAAGGGCACTTAACCTTATTATCCGGCAGCACTCGCCGCTGCATGGGCGCTCCGTTATCGGGTTAGGGGATTCGGGGGCCATCAGGCGCTCTGTTATTTAAATCTCGCGCCTCTTTCCTTGCAGCGCGCTTTTTTCACCATAGTCCTTTCAGGCAAGTCTCTGCCCCGGGAGGCCGCACCCCTTCTTCCTTGTCCCCAGCGCTGGACACAACTCGCTTGCAGCCCAGCGCTGGTATTTGCTGCTCTCCGGCAGACCACACCCCCCTTTTCCCTGCCGGCCTATCGGGCGCTTGGTTTCTCTTCAGCCGATCACACCCCACTGTTTGGCGCGTTCTCTGCACTAGCAGACGCTCGCAGCCTGCACTTTCCCGGCCAGCTGCCTCCTGTACATCGTGTACTCTGGAATACCTCTCCATAGGTGGGGGACACAGTGTAACTGCGCTTTCGCCAGGTCTGTAGATTTTTTTGCTATTCTCCATCCCCGGCTGATTTTCCTCCAGGCAATATCACCTGCTGGCATATTGCTTCAGGTACCTTTTTCACTCTACCTATGCCCAACCCCGCAGGGGCCCCAAGCTATATCCTTACGGTACTTCACTACACTTGTGCCCGCTGTAAGAAAAAGTGGGCTTCAGGCCAGACGTCGCCTTTCTGTACGTCCTGCAGTCCTTCCATCATGTCCGTCTCTCAGGAGGCCCCTAATGCTCGGGATGAGTGCACTCCCCCTCCCCCGGAGTGGGCTGTTGCGATGTCTGTCAGTCTCCGACCTGACTAAAGTGTCTCAGTCCCTGGTTCAGGTACTAGAACGTACTCCACTGCTTACTACCTCCACCAGTGCCACGAACGCTTCTCGCAGTGATTCGCTTGCACCTGTCCAAGATCCCCACAGGGGCAGACTTGAGAAAAGAACCAGAAAGCGTTTTCTGTCTAGTTCTTCATCCACTTCTCCGGATCCAACTGCGTCAGCCGGAATACCGCTCTCTACCCGTTGCCCCTCTTCGCAGGAGGACGTCAGGTCAGATGTATCCTCTCAGTCGGATTCTGACTCAGATGCAGATCAGACTTCCACAATGCAGGATATGGTTGACAGCCTTATCTCGGCCATTATTCAAACGCTTGAGCTTAAGGAGGAAGAGGCAGCTTCTCAGGACATCTCCGTTTCTTTCAAACGGATGAAGCGTCCCTCCAGAGTTTTTCCCAATCATAAGGAATTTAATAACACTACGTCTAGACACTGGGAACACCCTGGTAAATGTTTTCCAGGGAGGAAACGTTTAGACATTTTATACCCGTTTGCTGCAGACCTTGTTAGCAATTGGTCTGAATCTCCTAAGGTAGATCCACCTGTGTCTAGATTATCCTCCCAGACAGTGCTGTCCATTCCTGACGCGGCGTCTCTAAAGGAACCCACAGACAGACAAATTGAGGCTCTTACCAAATCAGCTTTTGAAGCTTCTGGTACCTCTCTCTGCCCCAATTTCGCCTCTACCTGGGTGGCGAAAGCGGTGTCAGCCTGGGCCAAAACCCTACGGAGAGGCATTGTAGCTTTGGCTCCCGCACAGGAGCTAGCGGATTTAGCAGATCAGATTTCACTGGCTGGAAAGTACCTTCTGAATGCTTCTCTGGATGCAGCTGTTTGCTCTGCAAGGGCAAACAGCAATATTGTCGCCATTCGCCGTGTCCTCTGGCTGAAGGCGTGGAACGCAGATCCCGCTTCCAAAAAGCCCTCACAGGTCTGCCTTTCCAGGGATCCGGGCTCTTTGGAGCGCAGCTAGACCAAATGATCTCGAACGGCACGGGCGATAAGAGCACTTCTCTTCCGCAATCTAAGCCTAGGCGTCCCTTCAATACAAAGGGACCCCATTCCTTTCGCTCCTTCACCTCCTCAGGTGGTGCCTCTCAGCATGACCGGTCTTCCACTCAAAGGGACCGAAGGAAGCCTTCTTTCAGGCCTACCCCTCACTGGAGAGCTAAAGGCCGCTCCTCCAAATCTTCCAGTTTTCGCGACCACAGATTTTCTTCCAAATGACGGGTCACTCCCATCTGGAAATCTTCCAGGGTGGGAGGCAGGCTTCTTCTGTTCACAGAGCCTTGGTGGTTATTGGTGGTCGACGACGCCTGGGTCAGGGAGATTGTCACATCAGGTTACAAAATAGAATTTTTGTCACCCCCAGGCAGACGTTTTTTTCCTCTCCCTCTCATGTCCCAGGGCTTTTTCAGGCAGTTGATTCCCTTCTCGCCTCAGGGGTAATCGTCCCAGTACCTTCCAACCAGCGTTTTTCTGTTTTTTTTTTACTCAAATCTGTTTGTAGTTCCGAAAAAAGAAGGCTCTCTTCGCCCGATTTTGGACCTCAAACGGTTGAACCTCCACCTCCGGATTCGGCACTTCAAGATGGAGTCCTTGCGCTCGGTGATCGCCTCCTTGGAACCGGGAGAATTTCTGTGCTCTGTGGACATTCGGGATGCATATCTGCACATTCCGATTTGTGTTCAGCATCAGAGGTTTCTTCGTTTCGCGATCCAGGACCAACATTTCCAATTCACGGCTGTTCCTTTCGGCTTGGCGTCCGCCCCCAGAGTCATTAGGAAGGTAATGGCGGCGGTCATTCTCATAATCCCCTATCTCGACGATCTCCTCGTAAAGGGTCCGTCTCGCCGCGACTGCGGTCAGTCTCCAGATCACTTTGGACACGTTAACCCGCCTCGGTTGGATAATCAATGAACAAAAGCCACCTTGATTCCGACCCAGCGTCTAGAATTCCTGGGCATGGAATGCGACACCATTCAGGCTCGGGTCTTCCTCCCAAGGGAGAAATTCCTCTCTCTTCGGAGGGGCATCAAAGTTCTAAAGCGTCCTACCCCTCTACCTCTACGGCTCGGCATGAGGGTTCTGGGCAAGATGGTCGCTTCCATGGAAGTGGTCCCTTATGCTCAGTTCCACTCTCGCCCTCTGGCCCTTCTGTCAGTTTGGGACAGGAATCCACTCTTCTTAGAACACCCAGTTCACCTCCCTCTCGATGTGAGACAGTTTCATTTGATTTGGTGGACGCTATCCACTTCCATTCTGCGCGGGAGATCGTTTTTCCCCCTCCGCTAGCAGGTCATCACCACCAATGCCAGTCTCCAGGGGTGGGGTGCGGTCTTTCTCCACCACACAACCCACGGGCGCTGGACTGCTAAAGAGACACGCCTCCCAATCAATCTCTTGGAAATCAGGGCTATTTTTCTGGCCCCCCTCCGCTGGCAGCCCCTCCTCTTGGGCAAAGCGGTCCGCATTCATTCGGACATCGCCACGGCTGTGGCTTACATAAACCATCAGGGAGGGACTTGCAGCAAGCAAGTCATGACGGAGGTGGCAAAAATTCTGCAATGAGCGGAGAACCACGTTCCCTCCATATCAGCTGTCCACATCCCAGGGGTGGACAATTGGGAAGCCGACTTTCTCAGCCATCAGGGGCTCTTGTCAGGCGAGTGGGCTCTTCTCCCCGCTATCTTTGACCAGATTTGCCAAAGGTGGGGCGTGCCGGACGTCGACCTAATGGCCTCTCGAGCAAACCACAAGGTTCCCCAGTACATATCCAGATCCCGGGATCCAAGGGCCGTCGGCTGTGACGCTCTCGTGATCTCGTGGGCCCAGTTTCAGATGCCCTACCTGTTCCTGCCTCTTCCCTTGCTTCCAAGGGTCGTAAAGAAGATAAAGTCAGAGGGGGTTCCCGTTCTCTTAGTAGCTCCAAATTGGCCCCTCAGGGCCTGGTATGCAGAGCTAGTGAACATGTTATCGGACGTACCTTGGAGGCTCCCAGACCGTCCGGATCTTCTATCGCAGGGTCCCCTCTTCCACCCGAGTTCTCGGTCTCTGAATTTAATGGTATGGCCGTTGAGGCCGCGATCCTGAAGGACGCAAGTTTTTCTCAATGTGTCATACATACCATGATAAAAGCTAGGAAATCGGCATCTTACCGTATCTACCATATATGTTAGAAGGCCTTTTTCCGATGGTGTGACGTCAATGGTCTATCCCCTATGGTTTTTTCCCTTCCTTCGCTAGTCGGATTTCTTCAGTCGGGTCTAGATTCGAACCTCTCCCTGAGCAAGTTAAAGGGTCAGGTTTCTGCCTTTTCAATTCTCTTTCAAAGAGACCTTGCTTCTCTCCCCCAGGTGAGAACCTTCCTTCAGGGGGTTGCTCATGTTGAACCTCCTTACCATCCTCCGGTCGCTCTTTGGGACCTCAACCTTGTGCTCAACGCCCTCCAGTGTACGCCTTTTGAACTGATTCAGGACATCTCTTTTTCGCTTCTTTCCTGGAAAGTAGCTTTTTTGGCCGCCATCACCTCGATCAGGAGAGTTTCCAAGTTGGCGGCGTTGTCCTGTCGTTCTCCCTTTCTGGTCCTTCATCAGGACAAAGTTGTCCTTCTGCCTGTCCCTTCTTTTCTGCCAAAAATGGTTTCGGCTTTTCACATCAATGAAGACATCGTCCTTCCTTCTTTGTGCCCTTCCCCAGTTCATCCTTTGGAGAAATCTCTCCACAATTTGGATGTGGTCAGGGCTATCCGAGTCTACCTTGCCAGAACTGCTCCTTTTCGTCAGTCTGACTCTGTTTGTTGTCTCGGAAGGTTGTCAGAAGGGGCTCCCCGCTTCTAAGTCCACAATTGCTTGGTGGATCCGTTCGGCGATCCTGGAGGCATACCGTGTTCAAGACAAACGGCCTCCCCCGGGGGTGAGGGCTCACTCTACCCGGGCTGTTGGAGCTTCTTGGGCAGTTCGTCACCAAGCTACGGCCTCGCAGGTTTGCAAGGCCGCAACTTGGTCGTCCATCCACACCTTTGTGAAATTCTACAAGGTGCACACTCGGTCTTCTGCGGATGCAAGCCTGGGTAGGAAGATAATGCAGGCGGCGGTTTCTCCCCGACCGACCTAGTTCTCTATTCTTATTATCCCGCCCTGGGGACTGCTTTTGGACGTCCCATGGTTACCTGTGTCCCCCAATGAAGCGAGAAAGAAAGAGGGATTTTTTGTTCTTACCGTAAAATCTTTCTTGGAGCCTTCATTGGGGGACACAGCACCCTCCCTTTATGTTGTACCGTATTGGCCAACGTGCCATTGTTGTGGGTTGGTACATAGGTTCAGTTGTTTATACTTGTTCCTACTACTGCTTTTGCACCAACTGAGTTGCCTGGTACCTGTCGGAGGGTGTATACTGCCGGGGAGGAGTTATTTTTCTTTATTTGCATAGTGTCAGCCTCCTAGCGATAGCAGCATACACCCATGGTTACCTGTGTCTCCCAATGAAGGCTCCAAGAAAGAGATTTTACGGTAAGAACCAAAAATCCCTCTTTTCTTTTAAAAATATCTTTTTATTTTATTTGAGTGGTAGGAAAAAGAAAACAATACAAATTTGTTATCTGGGTAATTATAATGACCGGAACAATCATATTGCTAGGTTATTTTCCCAGCAGAAAGAATACTGTAAAAGCAAAAATCAAAAAGCTAATGCAGGAATGTTTTTTTTTTCTGCTTTTCAATTAATTAAATGGTAAAATGAATAGTGTAATTTAAAAGTATAACTTTTCCACCAAAAAAAACAACCTCTCATATATCTACAGTATGTGGATGGAAAAATTAAAAAGGTCTTGAAAGAAGAAAATAAAAATTACAAAAATAAAAAAAATTGCCATGACAGGAAAGTGTTAATCTGTATTACACATTGCTGGAAATTTTTTTACACTTTTCATAATCAATTTTTGCTTCCGTTATTATGTTTTTATAGGACTGGGAGCAGCGTGAAGAGGAACATAACTTGCTAATTGAAAGGATTCTTTTACTAGTACGAAATCTCCTTCACGTTCCTGCTGATCCTGATGAGGAAAAGGTGCAATAAGTGTTTGGAACTATATTTTGCAAGTGTTGAGTTGGATTGTGAAGCTGAACGCATTCATGTCTACACAAGTGTAAGGCTATGTGCACACGTTGTGGATTTTTCAAGTTTTTTCGGCAGTTTTCCGCTGCAAAAACGCTTAAATGCTTACATTAAGCATCCTATCATTTTTAATGCATTCCGCAATTTTTGTGCACCTTGCGTTTTTTTCCGCAATAAAAGCGCATTGCGGAAAAAAATGCAGCATGTTCATTAATTTTGCGGATTTTTTTTGCGGATTTCCTGCTATATTATTGCATTGTGAAGCTCTGGGGAAAAAAATACGGAAAATCCACAAAAAATGCGGAAAAAAACCCCACGAAAAATGTGCGTGACGCGTTCCTGCAAAAGTAGTCTGGATTTGCTCAGGAAAATTTTGCAGACTTTCCTGAATGTGGGCACATAGCCTAAAATGACCAAAAGCTTTGTTTCTATAGTCTCTCTAGTCTTGGTCATTACATTTTACCTCTTTTAGAATGTGGATGATGACGCGAGTATTCACGACAAAGTATTATGGGCAATCCACATGAGTGGTATGGATGATCTTGTGAAGTTCCTGGCTAGTTCGGAGACAGAACAGCAATGGAGCATGCATGTTCTAGAAACAGTGTCTCTCATGTTCCGGGATCAGGTGAGTGGCTGCCAATCATCAGCAAGATTTTTTTTTTCTTCTAAATGGTTCTTGGTATTTGTTGTAAAAAAAAAATAATAAAAAATATATATATAGAGAGAGAGAGAGAAAGGGCCTCATACACATTCTGTTCAAATTGTCATGTATTGGTACTCCTAGACTTATGACTATGCACTTTTGAGGGTTATATACCAAGGAAATATTCTCCAGACCATGGAATAGTCTATGAGTAAGCAATATAATACTGATATGGGTACATGCAGAGTTTTTGATTGGAGAAAGAAATTTATAGCCCCCTATGTACAAAAAATGCTTAAAACAAGGGAGATTATCCTTTTTCCCTGCTTGCCACGCTACTACACGGCGGCGCCTTTGGCCGAGGCTGATCGCCGGAGCTTAGAGACACAGGCACAGGGGATCTTTCTGAGAACGGGAGGACGATCCCCAATCTCAGACCCACCGCAGCAAACTGCATTTCTGGAAACAGGGGAGCATCATTACAAGTAAGTGCCGCTCCTGGAACTTGGGAACATTCAGTGACTGCAGGTCAGCAGTCTTATTGTGACTTGTTCATTGGCATTTGGTATTAGCGCGGCAGCCCCATTTTATTTTCATGTATTAATTAAAATGTACTTCATTTGTGGGAGAACTCTTACAAGTTTTTAAGTACTAGTACATTACTGAAAACAAATGTTACTCCTGGAGTCTGGTCCTATATATATAGGGCGGTAATTTCACAATGGGGGCAGGCTTTGTGGTGTTGAATCTCCCCCCCCCCCCTCCCCCCCCTCCCATGTGCTTACCCATCTATCCACTCCCTCTTTCCCCATGTGCTGACTTCTCCCGTCTGTGCTCTCTTCTTTGACCTGTCTACCCCATGTGCTATCCCCCTTGTCTGCTGTCTTTCTCCGTCCTGTGCTGTGTTCTCCCCTCATGTGCTGTCCCGTTTAAGCTGTCTCTCCCCCTTCCCCCCCCCCGTGCTCTGTCTCTCTCACCCCTGTGCGCTTTCTCTCTCCCCCATCTGCTGTCTTCTCCTCTCATGTCATCTCTTCTTTGACCTGTGTAACCCTTTTTAGGAGAAGCCATGTTGGCGTTGATATTTGCTTTTTAAAGGGGTTTTCCCACAACTGAAATTTAATTTTAAATATTGTCTGTGTCTGTCCATGTACAGAACATACCTGCAGCGGAACACACACTGTATACGCCGTACGCAACACACACAAACTGTATATGCTGTATCCTGCTACATCCTGGGCAGGGGAGGAAGCAAAAGACAATACTGACATTACAGCAGGAGATCGCAGAGGATTCATTTTGTGAGGTAAAATATTGTTTAAAAACAGTCAGTGAAATATTTTACCTGACAAAATGAATCCTCTGTGATCCCCTGCTGTAATGTCAGTATTGTCTTTTGCTTCCTCCCCTGCCCAGGAGATGTGGTATGCTCCGGACACGGTCAGACACAGACAATTTTTAAGATGAACTTTCGTTCGTGGGAAAACCCCTATAATGTGACCGGCTTCCTCTGCCTGTAGACACATCGCGCATCTGCAGCCGGGATCAGCCGAATGATTCACTGCGCCTGCGTGGAATTTGCGCAGGTGCAGTAAATCAGACTGCTGCGATCTTTGTGCAGACAGCGGTGGTCACGTTAAAACTGCGCATTCGCTCCTACTGTACAAAGATGCCGGCGGTCAGTGAATCATTCGGCTGTGTCGTGTTCGCGACAGTGTTCTGCTGGTGGTACCGAGCAAGAGGCTGCGTACAGCATATACAGTTTGTGTGTGTTGCGTACGGCGTATAGTGTGTGTGTGTGTGTGTGGGGAGGGGGGGGGCAGTGTTCCGCTGGTGGTACCGCGCAAGAGGCTGGTACCCAGCAGTTTACATGTTGAGACACCCATCACTTGGGTGTCCCAATATGGAGGTCTGTAAACTTCCACCGCTTGGAATTCTGGGATCTGGACACAGCTGGACGGAACAGGATGTGAAGACATTACAAGGTAAGTATATATTAAGATATAATCAGAGATATATATGTATGTATAGACTAGATGGTGGCCCGATTCTAACGCATTGGGTATTCTAGAATGTGCATGTCCACGTAGTATATTGCCCAGCCATGTAGTATATTGCCCAGCCACGTAGTATATTGCCCAGCCACGTAGTATATTGCCCAGCCACGTAGTATATTGCCCAGCCACGTAGTATATTGCCCAGCCACGTAGTATGTAGTATATTGCCCAGCCGCGTAGTATGTAGTATATTGCCCAGCCACGTAGTATATTGCACAGCCCACGTAGTATATAGCACAGCCCACTTAGTATATTGCCCAGCCCACGTAGTATATAGCAATGTGGGCATTATATCCCTGTTTAAAAAAAAAAAAAAAAATTAAAATAAAAAATAGTTATATACTCACCCTCCGGAGCCCCCGGATCCAAGCAAAGCGGTTACCGACGCTCCTCCCACGCTCCGGTCTCAAGAGTGCATTGCGGTCTCGTGAGATGATGACGTTATCATCTCGCGAGATTGCAGCATGGACCGGTTACCGGAGCGTCGCGAGCGGGAAAGGCCTGTTGTGGAACCGAGGGGCCTACGGACGGTGATTATATAACGATTTTTATTTTTTTTTAAATTATTTTTAGCATTAGATCTTTTTACTATTGATGCCGTATAGGCAGCATCAATAGTAAAACGTTGGTCACACAGGGTTAACCGAGTGCGTTACACCGCGGCATAGCGCGGTCGGTTAACGCTGCCATTAACCCTGTGTGAGCGCTGACTGGAGGGGAGTATGGAGGGGGCACTGACTGCGGGGAGGAAGGAGCGGCCATGTTGCCGCCGGACTGTGCCCGTCGCTGATTGGTCGTGGCTGTTTTGCCGTGACCAATCAGCGACTTGGATTTCCATGACAGACAGAGGCCGCGACCAATGAATATCCGTGACAGACAGAAGGACAGACGGAAGTGATCCTTAGACAATTATATAGTAGATATGCATGTCTTACTGACATCACAGAGATGAAATCCAGACATTTGTTTTTATCTGTCAAATATTATGAGGTTTTTTTTGTGATACTATTTACTCGTGCAGGAACATGAGTCCATTTTCTTAATTCAATCTATACATAAATTTTATTGCCTTACAGAATGCTGAGCAATTGGCTGCAACTGGTCAGGGCCGATTTTCAACTGAAAGAGCAACAGACCTTAAAGATTTGGAGATACTTCGCCAGCGGGAAATGGCAGAAAAAAAGAGCAGAGTTTTTCATCGTGGTACCCGGTGAGTTTGTGAGAGAAAACGTTGCATCATACTTCATAAAGAAGACTTGTCCGCTCTCTTGACGTGTTTGATTTAGGAAACATTTGTTATTCGCTGTAAAAAAACGAAACAATGTTTTAGTGTCTTTAGTCAGATTTGTACGCTGTGCTAATTTTATTATTATTATTATTATTATTATTATACATTTTTATAGCGCCATTTATTCCATGGCGCTTTACATGTGAATACGGGGCAAATATAGACAAATACATTAAACATGAGCAGATAACAAGGCACACGAGTACATAAGGAGGGAGGACCCTGCCCGCGAGGGCTCACAGTCTGCAGGGGGTGGGTGAGGATACACTAGGAGAGGGAAGAGCTGGCTGTACGGCTGTTCAGTAGGTTGAGGATCACTGCAGGCTGTAGGCTTGTCGGAAGAGATGAGTCTTCAGGTTCTTTTTGAAGGTTTCTATGGTAGGCGCAAGTCTGATGTGTTGGGGTAGAGAGTTCCAGAGTATGGGGGAAGCACGGGAGAAGTCTTGGATGCGGTTATGGGAAGAAGAGATGAGAGGGGAGTAGAGAAGGAGGTCTTGGGAGGATCGGAGGTCGCGTGTAGGTAGGTACCGGGAGACCATGTCACAGATGTATGGAGGAGACAGGTTGTGGATGGCTTTGTATGTCAGTGTGAGGGTTTTGAACTGGAGTCTCTGGGCGATAGGAAGCCAGTGAAGGGCTTGACACAGGGGAGAGGCTGGGGAATAGCGGGGGGACAGGTGGATTAGTCGGGCAGCAGAGTGTAGGATGGATTGGAGTGGTGCCAGAGTGCTAGAGGGGAGTCCAGAGAGTAGGAGGTTGCAGTAGTCGAGGCGGGAGATGATAAGGGCATGCACTAGCGTTTTTGCAGTGTTGCGGTCAAGGAAAGCACGGATCCGGGAAATATTTTTGAGTTTGAGACGACAGGAGGAGGCAAGGGCTTGGATATGTGGCTTGAAAGAGAGGGCAGAGTCGAGGATCACCCCGAGGCACCGGGCGTGTGGGACTGGGGATAGTGAGCAGCCATTGACATTGATGGATAGGTCTGGTGGAGGGGTAGAGTGAGATGGGGGAAAGATGATGAATTCTGTTTTGTCCATGTTCAGTTGTAGAAAGCGAGCAGAAAAGAAGGCTGAAATGGCAGACAGACAGTGCGGGATTTTGGTAAGCAAGGAGGAGAGGTCAGGTCCGGAGAGGTAGATCTGCGTGTCGTCAGCGTAGAGATGGTACTGCATACCGTGGGATTCTATGAGCTGTCCCAGGCCGAAAGTGTAGATGGAGAAGAGTAGGGGTCCTAGAACAGAGCCTTGAGGAACACCGACTGACAAGGGGCGAAGTGAGGAGGTGGTGTGGGGGAGGGAGACACTGAATGTTCGGTCTGTCAGATATGACGAGATCCAGGAAAGGGCCAAGTCTGTGATGCCAAGGGATGAGAGGATTTGTAGCAAAAGGGAGTGGTCTACAGTGTCAAAGGCAGAAGACAAGTCCAGGAGAAGGAGGACAGAGTAGTGTCGCTTGCTCCTGGCAGTTAGTAGGTCATTGGTGACTTTAGTTAGGGCAGTTTCAGTTGAGTGATGGGAACGGAAGCCTGATTGTAACCGATCAAAGAGGGAGCAGGAGGAGAAGTGGGAGGACAGTTCAAGATGGACGTGTTGCTCCAGCAATTTGGAGGCATAAGGGAGAAGAGATATTGGGCGATAGCTAGACACAGAGGATGGGTCGAGGGAGGGCTTTTTGAGGATGGGTGTGATCTTGGCATGCTTGAAGGATGAGGGAAAGACACCTGTTGTGAGTGAGAGGTTGAAGAGGTGCGTTAGGGTTGGGATGAAGACCGTGGAAAGGTTAGGGATGAGGTGGGATGGGAGCGGGTCAAGCGTGCAGGTGGTGAGGTGTGATCTTGACAGGAGGGTGGAGAGCTGATCTTCTGTCATGGTGGAGAAGCTGGTTTTGGAGGAGCAGGGTTGAGCAGCTAAGAGGGGCAGTGGGCGCTGTGGGCCAAAGCTTTCTCTGATCGTATCGATCTTCTGTTTAAAGAAAGAGGCGAAGTCATCAGCAGAAATGAGGGGGGAGGGAGGAGGTGCGGGGGGACGGAGTAGAGAATTGAAAGTGTTGAAAAGCTGTTTAGGGTTGTGGGACAGGGAGGATATGAGGGATGAGAAGTAAGTTTGTTTTGCGGCAGTGAGCGCAGACTTGAAGCTGGTGAGGGACTGCTTGTATGCAGTGAAGTGGTCGGCAGAGTGGGATCGCTTCCATCTCCGCTCAGCAATCCTGGAAGCCCGTCTCAATTCTTTGGTCAGGCTGGTCAGCCAGGGCTGCCTGTTAATTGTACGAGTTTTACTATGCATGAGTGGGGCGGCCGAATCGAGTGTTGTTGTTATTGTGGTGTTATAAAAAGTGGCAGCAGCATCTGTGTCATGAAGGGAGGCTATGTCTGTGAGAGGGAGAAGGGACTCAGAGAGTGATTGTAAGTTGAGATGTTTGAGATTTCTGCGAGGGTGAGTGAGTTTGTGGAGTGGGGGTTGCACACTAGGAGAGGAGAGGGACGAGAATGTCAGTAGGTTGTGGTCAGACAGGGGGAGGGGTGTGTTAGTGAGGTTAGTAAGGGAGCAGAGGCGGGTGAAGATGAGGTCCAGCGTGTGGCCATCTTTGTGAGTGGCCTCAGAGGACCATTGAGTGAGGCCAAAGGAGGCAGTCAGTGATAAAAGTTTAGAGGTAGCTGAGGTGAAAGTGTCAATGGGGACATTGAAATCACCCATGATGATAGTGGGGATGTCAACAGAGAGGAAATGAAGTAGCCAGGTGGTGAAGTGGTCGAGAAAGGTGGAGATGGCTAGTTCTGGGGGGCGGTAGATGACAGCCAGCTGGAGGTTGGAGGGGGAATAGATGCGGACAGAGTGCACCTCAAACGAGGGAAGAGTAGCGGAGGGTGGTAGCGGGATTGGAGTAAAGGAGCAGGTGTCGGACAGGAGCAAGCCAACTCCTCCACCGCGTTTGTTGCTGGGGCGAGGGGTGTGAGAGAGGTGGAATCCGCCATAGGAGAGCGCAGCTGGAGAGGCCGAGTCAGAGGGGGTGAGCCAGGTTTCAGTGAGGCCGAGGAAGGAGAGTTTGTTGGTGATGAAGAGGTCATGGATAAATGGCAGTTTGTTGCAGATGGAGCGTGCGTTCCATAGTGCTCCAAGTAGGGGGAGCGGGGGAGTGGGGGCTGGATGAATGGGTATGAGGTTGTCGTGGTTGGGAAAACGTGCGGAGGATCGTGGCAGGGGGTTAGAAACGAGTGTGGGGATGAATTGGGGATAATCTGTGATCCTTCATGTATATGTGAGAAATCACAAGAATTTTACCAATCCCTTTTTCAAAGAGCTGAGTGCCTTCCCATTCCAACACTCTCAGCACTTCTTCACTGTGGTGCACGGAAACTATTGACATGAAAAATAGTAATACCTAGTTTCTCCTTTGCCACATTGGGGGACACAGGACCATGGGTGGTATGCTGCTGTCACTAGGAGGCTGACACTAAGTTGAGACAAAAAAAAGGTTAGCTCCTCCCCTGCAGTATACAGTCATGGCCAAAAGTTTTGAGAATGAGACAAATATTAATTTTTCCAAAGTCTACTGCTTCATTTTTTCTAATGGCAATTTGCATATACTCCTGAATATCAGAGTGATCAGCTTAACAGCAATTACTGTACTTGCAAAGTCAATATTTGCCCAGAAAATGAACTTTAACCCCCAAAACACATTTCAACATCATTGCAGTCCTGCCTTAAAAGGAGCAGCTAACATAGTTTTAGTGATTGATCCATTAACACAGGTGTGGGTGTTGATGAGGACAGGGCCGGCGATCAATCAGTCATGATTAGGTAAGAATGACATCACTGGACACTTTAAAAGGAGGCTGGTGCTTGGTATCATTGTTTTTCTTCAGTTAACCATGGTTATCTCTAAAGAAACACGTGCAGCCATCATTGCACTGCACAAAAATGACCTAACAGGGAAGAGTATCGCAGCTAGAAAGATTGCACCTCAGTCAACAATCTATCGCATCATCAAGAACTTCAAGGAGAGAGCTTCCATTGTTGTCAAAAAGGCTCCAGGGCGCCCAAGAAAGACCAGCAAGCGCCAGGACCGTATCTTAAAACTGTTTCAGCTGCGGGATCGGACTACCAGCAGTGCCGAGCTTGCTCAGGAATGGCAGCAGGCTGGTGTGAGTGCTTCTGCATGCACTGTGAGGCGGAGACTCTTTGAGCAAGGCCTGGTTTCAAGGAGGGCAGCAAAGAAGCCACTTCGCTCCAGAAAAAAACATCAGGGACTGACTGATATTCTGCAAAAGGTACAGGGAGTGGACTGCTGAGGACTGGGGCAAAGTCATTTTCTCTGATTAATCCCCTTTTGGATTGTTTGGGACATCTGGAAAACAGCTTATTCGGAGAAGAAGAGGTGAGCGCAACCACCAGTCTTGTCTCATGCCAACTGTAAAGCATCCTGAAACCATTCATGTGTGGGGTTGCTTCTCAGCCAAGGGAATCGGCTCACTCACCGTCTTGCCTAAAAACACAGCCATGAATAAAAAATGGTACCAGAATGTCCTCCAAGAGCAACTTCTCCCAACCGTCCAAGAGCAGTTTGGCGCCCAACAATGCCTTTTCCAGCATGATGGATCACCTTGCCATAAAGCAAAGGTGATAACTAAATGGCTTATGGAACAAAACATAGAAATTTTGGGTCCATGGCCTGGAAACTCACCAGATCTTAATCCCATTGAGAACTTGTGGTCAATCATCAAGAGACGGGTGGACAAACAAAAGCCAACAAATTCTGACAAAATGCAAGCATTGATTATGCAAGAATGGACTGCTATCAGTCAAGATTTGGTCCAGAAGTTGATTGAGAGCATGCCAGGGAGAATTGCAGAGGTCTTGAAGAAGAAGGGTCAACACTGCAAATATTGACTTGCTGCATTAACTCATTCTAACTGTCAATATAACCTATTGGTACTCATAATATGATTGCAATTATATTTCTGTATGTGATATAAACATCAGACAAACACTAATAAAAACCAGAGGGCAGCAGATCATGTGAAAATATAATTGTGGTGTCATTCTCAAAACTTCTGGCCATGACTGTACACCCTCATGCTGGCTTCCAGAGACCCAGTTAAAGCTTATTGTCCGTAGGAGGCACACTGGATTTAACTCTCTTGTTAGGGTGACTGAACCTTTCAAGGCTCCGATCTCCCCGAGCCAACAACAGGCGAGCACGGGAGTTTTACCTCTCCGTATCCTCTCCTGCGACGTGGGATGCCACTGCCTGAGCTGATTTTTTTGGGGGCGACGGGCCCCTTTCAAGGGACCGATCTCCCCCCCCCCCCCCCCCCCTTACAGACGAGCACATGGAGTGTCCTCCACGTATCCTCTTCTGCATCCAGGTCTTTTTTGCCGGACATCTGCCCTGCCCACCAGGTTTTCCCTCGGTTGTTCAGAGGCACTCTGCATTATTGCGTCCGTGCAGCCCCCACTGCATCACCACTGACAAAGCGGATGATGGAAGGAGGCGGACGGTTGCTCTCCACCCCCCTCTCATGGGGATGGTGGATAGAGGCTTCCCCAGCCCTGCACCGTCCTAACCACCCCGGGCACAGCTCACCTGCGGCAAGCTACTCTGCGATTCCCCTCTATTCGGGGTAAGTTCCACATGGGGGGGTCGGTCGTCCTGGCGGTTCCGGAGGGCTCCTTCTCAGGAGCTGGGCACTCTTTTTCAGGGTCTCCACTAGGCGCCGGCGCTGCGCGCCAGTCCGAGGCCGCAAATTTAGTTCCCGGATTCGGCCTAGCACAGGCCGCATCCCGATAGGCCCCGCCCACCTTTCGCTTCATCCTGCGGCTCCGCCCCCGGTCCTGGCACTTCTCGTTCTCTGCGAGATTACCCTCCCAACCCCCGGCGACCATCTTTATTTTCACTGCACACCGCAGCTCCAGCTCCTCCACGTGGAGCGCTCTGGACGACGCCTGCCTTCTCATCAGCGCCGCCACCTCACCTCTTTGCTGGACACAGGACCACGGGTAAGGAGACCGCGTTAGGTTCTTCCTTGCAGCGTCACCCTCGCTTCCATATTGTATAGACCCTGAGGACTATCACTTACATTGGGGTACATCATGTCCCAGTTAAGGGCCAAAAAGATCACCAAGGTGCATACTACCTTTTTTACTGCATGTACCACCTGCCAGGCTCCACTTCCTCGGCTTCAAAGTTCCCCCCTCTGCTCAGCCTGCGATGCTCCAGGAGCCCTCCGCCGCCACAGTCCATGGATTCTTTAGCCAAAGCGATTAAATCCCTGCAAGACCCCTCTGGGGAGCGGGGCACTCTTTTTTTCATGGGTTAAGAGATCCCTCCGTAATAGGGGAATCGTCGGCCAGCAGGGGCCGCTCTCACTGGAAGGAGGCACGGTCATCCAGAAAACGGATCCGCACTACCTCCCCTGAGCACTCACCACGCCGTTCAGCTCCACTTCTCGCTCACCCTCTCTAGGGGCTCGTAGAGATCACGACTATAAATATGAGTCTGACGCATCCTTAGTCCCGGATGCTCCGGAGTTTAGATCTACTGTTGACTCCCTCATCGAGGCAGTCAATCATGCACTAAAAGTGGACGATGACCCTAATTCTGCTCCGGACCATTCCGTCTCCTTTACGAGAACCAAGCGTTCCCATAAGATGTTCGCCTCTCACCCAGATTTCCTGGATATAGTCAGGCGACACAGGGAGCGTCCGGATAAGCATTTTACGGGCAAAAAGGCCCTGGAATCGAAGTATCCCTTTTCCGCAGATCTTGTTAAAGAATGGACGGAATCTCCACTAGTAGATCCTCCGGTTTCGCGCTTTGCTACCAAAACTCTCTTATCTGTTCCTGCTGGTGCTTCAATTAAGAATCCCACAGAACGCCAGCTAGATTCCCTAGCTCGCTCAGTGTACGAAGCCTCAGGTTCCTCTCTATCTCCCTCCTTCGCAGCGGCTTGGGTTGCCAAGGCAATGGTGTTCTGGGCAGATGCCCTTGCAAATTCCATTCAGGAACAGGAACTTCCGTCTGAGGTGGCGGACCTTGCCAAACAAATTGCCATGGCTGGAGATTATGTGATGTATGCGTCTCTCGACGCAGCGGACCATGCAGCAACTGCGGCTTCAAACGCCATCACCATTAGGAGAGCTATTTGGCTCAGAGAATGGCGTGCAGATTCCTCCTCAAAAAAGTCTCTGATTTCCCTTCCTTTTCAGAGCGGGCGTCTTTTTGGAGAAAAACTAGAGCAGCTTATTTCCGACGCTACTGGAGGGAAGAGCAAGTTCCTCCCGCAACACAGGCCCAAACTTGCTTTTCAGCGCCAACAATATTTTTGCTTTCGGCCCTTTCGCAGTAGCCCATTCTGGTCCAATTCCGCCGCCTCATCCAGATCAGAATGATCCGCACGTACAGAGACTCTCGACCTTCTTTCAGGTCGAATCAGTCCTGGCGAGGAAAGCCTATGCAACCCAGAACCAGAGGGCCCAGGCCTGCCAGATTCCCTTCGCAATGACTCTGGGACTATTCCAGTCGACACCTCCAAAGTAGGCGGACGTCTGCTTCTTTTTCAACAAGTCTGGCTCTCCGTCGTCCACGACGAATGGGTCAGGGATCTGGTTTCTTCTGGCTACAAAATAGAATTCTCCGCCTCCCCTCCAGCACGGTTTTTTCCCTCTCGTCTCTCAAGTTCGGGAGCTCAGTCCCGCGCCCTTCATTGCGCCATCGAATCTCCACCAAAGCGGGAGAAAGTATAATATCTGATAATCCAAAATTAGTATTAAACCAAGAAAAACAAAGAAAACTAATCTATCCAATAAACTTTATTAAACAAAATAAGGATAAAAGACTGACACAACACCCAGACCCCTCTAAATGGGGGTGGGTCAATTAAAAAACCTGGCCCAAAAAGATTGTAAAGGGCAAAGGGTGGGAGGGACAACGGGGCCGATAGCAAAAACCCTACACGTCCCTACAAATATTCCCTGCCTGTCTGCGGAGGTTGGCACCCTCTTGGACGCAATATGGCGCCCCCGCTCACAGTCGACTCACCCTTAAGGCCCTATAAGTCCCTCTACATGTATAAAGATACTATACCACAAACAACACCCAATACATGGCCTAACCAAACTCGGGACCAAAAAAGAGAAAAAACACCAGGTAGTGATTCACCAGTAAAGACAAACGGTCTGACCGTACCAATCCCTAATGCTAAAGTATAACGCCTGAAACTAAGGCTAATACACCCTAAGGAGTCCCTAACCGAGTCTCCCTACCTGTCAGCGGAGGTTGGCACCCTCTTGAACGCAAATGGCGCCCCCGCTCCTCGGCGGCTGCCCCTATTAACCCTGGCTGAATCCCTAAAAGAAGATATATCGGGATACTAAATACGGGTGGTGCCTTAGGGGCTATACTAGTGACCCAGATAAATAGGTCCCTATAGCTCGGTCAGACCCTAAAGATAAAGCAAATAGCAACAATACTTAAACCAATGCTTGCACGGCAATAGGAAAGATGTATATAACAGCTTAACGAATACAACTATATTATGATCACAGTTGGTAAAGTACTCGTATGCAAATACAATGGTTGCGGGGGGAAAAAAAACAAAAAAAAAAAAACACACAACTGGTGAAAAACATATAAACTTATAAACTTAAAAGGCCTGAAACACTTATCTGTGTTCAGGTCTCGCCTCTACGCGTTTCCCCCCCATGATGTGGTTCCTCAGGAGGCATATGGGAAAAAGAGATACTGTGTGAATAGATCACATCAGAGATACATGTTGTGCCTGGTTGCAGGTCAAGGAAACACTGACTAAAACGCCATTAAATAGTCTCCTCCCCCCCTCCCCAATAGGGACAAAGGGTTAAGGGGCTAATTACCACCTGTGTTCGCCGCTTAAAAAAAAAAAAAAAAAAATATTCATGTTCATATTCATGTCCACCCCGCTCCAACAGCGCATGTGCCTGGGCGCAATGTTTCTGTCCGGCATCTCATCCCTGGACAAACAGCAAAAGCGCATCGACGCCGACTTAAGGCTAATGTAAATAATGCCATAAACACCTTTGCATACAGCTGGGTGCGATATTCATACCCACCCAGCTGTATAAGGGACACCCATACTGGAGCCACAGCAACGGAGGACAACTATACCGGGGTTACACAGGGACATTAAACCACACATGTTAAACATTATAGCTGGCACATTTTGCGCCCTAGAAGCGTAGTGATTGCGCCATTGGTTATATTTAAAGGACCCCTTACATGTAATCACAGCTGCACCGTCACATACACATGGCCCAAGTATACTATTATGGACACCTATTGGCGATCCCTTAAAACCTGGCGGCCCTTACATGTACTTAAGAAAAAAAAAAAAAAAAAAAAAAAGAAGATATGGCGTTTACAAAAAATATTGGCATGTGATGCTGTACTACCCACCACACAACACGTGGTTTCCATGTATAACTTATAAAAGCACCACATACAAATAGTTTGTTAACCATGTACACTAATTGTATAAAAATAACAATACATATAGATGTATTTTTATGCATATATCACCTCCATATGATATTTAAATTCTGAAAAATACACTCAATATATAGTGTACATGTATAAGTATGCGGTGAACTATAGTCAGCAGAGACCAAAAACCCGCAACCACACTACCCTAAGTCCATTAAACGTAGATGATAAAGAGTATGCACATTGTGCACCACATTCCTATACTCTTATGAACATTCCTGCAGGCCATCTACTAGGTCTGCAGCGCTGTATTATTTTAAATCAGGGGAAAAGGGGAGCGAAGACAAACCTGACGAAAACAATTCACACAAAACAACCAAAAGTAAGCCGCTCGTTAAGTCCTCCTGGGGCTACTGAATCCATCCTAAATATCCATTGTGTTTCCTTTTGCAGGATGACCCTATCCCAATCACCTCTCCTACCATTCTGTTTTATTACTTCCAGAACACAGAATGAGAGAGTCTTGCTGTCACCCTGGTGTCCCTTATACAGCTGATAAGTGTTTCAGGCCTTTTAAGTTTATAAGTTTATATGTTTTTCACCAGTTGTGTGTTTTTTTTTTTTTTTGTTTTTTTTCCCCCGCAACCATTGTATTTGCATACGAGTACTTTACCAACTGTGATCATAATATAGTTGTATTCGTTAAGCTGTTATATACATCTTTCCTATTGCCGTGCAAGCATTGGTTTAAGTATTGTTGCTATTTGCTTTATCTTTAGGGTCTGACCGAGCTATAGGGACCTATTTATCTGGGTCACTAGTATAGCCCCTAAGGCACCACCCGTATTTAGTATCCCGATATATCTTCTTTTAGGGATTCAGCCAGGGTTAATAGGGGCAGCCGCCGAGGAGCGGGGGCGCCATTTGCGTTCAAGAGGGTGCCAACCTCCCCTGACAGGTAGGGAGACTCGGTTAGGGACTCCTTAGGGTGTATTAGCCTTAGTTTCAGGCGTTATACTTTAGCATTAGGGATTGGTACGGTCAGACCGTTTGTCTTTACTGGTGAATCACTACCTGGTGTTTTTTCTCTTTTTTTGGTCCCGAGTTTGGTTAGGCCATGTATTGGGTGTTGTTTGTGGTATAGTATCTTTATACATGTAGAGGGACTTATAGGGCCTTAAGGGTGAGTCGACGGTGAGCGGGGGCGCCATATTGCGTCCAAGAGGGTGCCAACCTCCGCAGACAGGCAGGGAATATTTGTAGGGACGTGTAGGGTTTTTGCTATCGGCCCCGTTGTCCCTCCCACCCTTTGCCCTTTACAATCTTTTTGGGCCAGGTTTTTTAATTGACCCACCCCCATTTAGAGGGGTCTGGGTGTTGTGTCAGTCTTTTATCCTTATTTTGTTTAATAAAGTTTATTGGATAGATTAGTTTTCTTTGTTTTTCTTGGTTTAATACTAATTTTGGATTATCAGATATTATACTTTCTACTGTTTTTTGACTACTATGGCTGGTTTTCTATCAGGGCCTATCTGTTCTGAATCATGGGTGAGTGAGGCGGATCGGGTGTTTTCAGTTGACTCAGGCTACACGGGTACCGACTCGAGCCCATCCATATACTCCACATTTAAAGAACTTACTGGATGCTATAAAAAATATTTGAAATCTTTATGGGAAACAAAAGCTTTGGAGAATTATATTAAGAACAACATTGTACCAAAGGGATTGCGTGTAAATATATCTCCATCACCGAGAGTAAGCAACCCCGTCCTTTTGAAGGCCTGGCGGGAAGAGTCCATAGCCTCATCTGTTAGGTTCATGAAATTACTGCTAGAAGAAGAAAAAAAGATTCTAGAAACCACATCTAAACAACTGAATGAATTAATAGAGAAGACACTACTGTTTAAATCTGATCCTGAGTTTAATAAAAAGGAGAGTAATCTACAGATCTCAGTAGAACGTTATCAAAACCAACTTAAGAATCGTAAACATACACAATTCATACGAGACTCAGAAGAGTTTAAAACTAATAGTGCGTATAATTTCTCAGGAGGCGTAGATATCGCCTCTGAAATTTCTTCCTCTGAGGCAGAGGGCTCAGACACAGAGAGGCCGGGAGGATTTTGGAGACAAAGAGGTAGAGGTGGGCCTTCATCATATAGGGGAAAAGGAAAATGGCAGAAACAAAGAGGATATACGGGCAGGTATCAAGGAGGCAGAGGTCGGGAGCAGGGCTTCATGGGCCAAGGGAATGTAACCACGGGCTTTGGGGCACCTACGAGACCTTTAGTCCCAATGCCATCATCTTCCTCATTATCCACCTCTACACACTCTTCGTCTTTTTTAGAGCAGAGGGCCCCAACGGGGTACGAGTTGAGGAAACGAATGTAATGAATATATATGATGAGAACCAAATCATAAATCTCAGTAGCCATATGTTATCACCTGGTGAAATTAGTGTGCTAAGAAAGGGACTTACATTTGTTCCTACAACATGGTACAATACATTCACTTGGGTGAAGGATTTAAATCTCTACTGTCGTAAATTAAAATGGAAGAAGTTTTTTTCTTTGCATAACAAACAACAATGTTTAGAATTGGGTATATCAGAAGAGGACCTGGAGGGGCTTAATGTTCTGACGGGCCTTCTGGAGGACAGTGAGAGGGAGAGAGGACTAGGTCCACAGACTGACCTAAAATTAAAAAGCAATCGTATGCCTCCCCCAGGTGATTACACGAATATTGACATTTTTTTGAGAGTGGTCGAGGATGACCTTAAAAAAATAGGCCGACTGAATGGGGATACATCACCAAATTTGAATAGTGAGGAATGGGAGGCCTTGGAGAAACTAGAGAAGAATGACCAGATCATTGTCAAATCATCTGATAAAGGTGGCAATTTGGTCATCCTCGACCACCAGAGATATGTGGGAATGTGTAGATCTATCCTTGATGACAGGGAGACATATGGTGTACTTGAGAATGACCCTACGGATAGGTTTATTGGGTCATTAATGACTATCTTAGACATTGGTCTACGTGACAAATTGATTTCCTACAACGAGTATAAGTTTTTGGTTCCTCGTACCCCGACAATCCCTACTTTTTATGCCCTCCCAAAGGTCCATAAGGGTCTCTCCCCCTTAAAAGGCCGCCCCATAGTTTCAGGTGTTGGTTCATTGAGCCAGAATGTTGGCATTTATATCGATAACATCTTACATCCATTTGTAACATCATTACCCTCATACGTGCGTGATACATCGGACCTGCTCCAAAAAGTAGACGGTGTGGTGGTCGAACAGGGGACCATTTTGGGTTCAATAGATGTCGAGGCTTTATATAGCAGCATTCCTCACAGTATGGGCCTGAAGGCATTGGAGTACTATCTAAGGACAAGAGCCGTCTTTTTTGAGAAACACAGTAAATTTGTAGTAGAGTTGATGGAGTTTGTCCTAACCCACAACTACTTCCTGTTTAACGGTAAGTACTTCCACCAGCTCAGGGGGACCGCGATGGGTTGCTCTTGTGCACCCTCGTATGCAAATCTCCTCCTGGGCTGGTGGGAGGAAACCGTAGTGTTCTCTGGGGTAGAAGAATGGTGGACTGACAAGATATCGGCTTGGTATCGATACATAGACGATGTCTTGGTCATGTGGAATGGTACAGCAAATGAGTTTAACAGCTTTGTACAAGGGTTGAATGATAATTGCTTTGGGTTAAAGTTTACATCTGAGAATGATGAACATGAATTAGCGTTCTTGGATGTTAAAATTACCAGTAATGCCAGTGGTACATTGGATACAAGGCTATTTCGTAAACCGACATCTAGTAACGCCCTGCTTCGGTGGGAGAGTCATCACCCAGTTCCCCTGAAAAGGGGGATCCCTCGGGGACAATATTTAAGAGTAAGAAGGAACTGCTCTGACCCTGCTATCTTTAGGACACAAGCATACGATCTGAGGGAGAGGTTCCGTGAGCGTGGGTATCCGGATGAGGTCTTAGACCCGGCCTTTAGGAATGCTATGAGTAGAGAGAGACATACGCTCCTACAGACACATAGAGAACTAGAGGCAGAGAATACCCCTAGGATTATTGGAACCTATGACAACCAAACGAACCGGGTATTTAGTGTCCTTAAAAAGCATTGGGGGATCTTACAGCTGGATGAAACCCTGGCGGATATCATCCCAAATAGACCCCAGATTACCTTCCGCAGAGGACGGTCTTTGAAAGATCGGCTCGTACACAGCCACTATAAGAGACCGAAACAAGAGGGAACTTGGCTTGATAGACGCATCAATGGTACGTTCAGATGTGGTAACTGTTCGTTCTGTGATTATGTAACACCATGTAAGAGCTTTAAGAGTGCACAGAATGGGAGAAACTTCTTCTGTAGAGACTTTGCTAATTGCAAAACCATTGGTGTGGTCTATATGGCTACGTGTACATGCCCGAAGAATTATATAGGGAAGACCAAAAGGGAGTTGAGAAGGAGGATCGGGGAACACTTGGGAGATATCAAAAATAACAGAGATACCCCCGTAGCACGGCATGTTTGGGAGGTACACCAGGGTGACAGCAAGACTCTCTCATTCTGTGTTCTGGAAGTAATAAAACAGAATGGTAGGAGAGGTGATTGGGATAGGGTCATCCTGCAAAAGGAAACGCAATGGATATTTAGGATGGATTCAGTAGCCCCAGGAGGACTTAACGAGCGGCTTACTTTTGGTTGTTTTGTGTGAATTGTTTTCGTCAGGTTTGTCTTCGCTCCCCTTTTCCCCTGATTTAAAATAATACAGCGCTGCAGACCTAGTAGATGGCCTGCAGGAATGTTCATAAGAGTATAGGAATGTGGTGCACAATGTGCATACTCTTTATCATCTACGTTTAATGGACTTAGGGTAGTGTGGTTGCGGGTTTTTGGTCTCTGCTGACTATAGTTCACCGCATACTTATACATGTACACTATATATTGAGTGTATTTTTCAGAATTTAAATATCATATGGAGGTGATATATGCATAAAAATACATCTATATGTATTGTTATTTTTATACAATTAGTGTACATGGTTAACAAACTATTTGTATGTGGTGCTTTTATAAGTTATACATGGAAACCACGTGTTGTGTGGTGGGTAGTACAGCATCACATGCCAATATTTTTTGTAAACGCCATATCTTCTTTTTTTTTTTTTTTTTCTTAAGTACATGTAAGGGCCGCCAGGTTTTAAGGGATCGCCAATAGGTGTCCATAATAGTATACTTGGGCCATGTGTATGTGACGGTGCAGCTGTGATTACATGTAAGGGGTCCTTTAAATATAACCAATGGCGCAATCACTACGCTTCTAGGGCGCAAAATGTGCCAGCTATAATGTTTAACATGTGTGGTTTAATGTCCCTGTGTAACCCCGGTATAGTTGTCCTCCGTTGCTGTGGCTCCAGTATGGGTGTCCCTTATACAGCTGGGTGGGTATGAATATCGCACCCAGCTGTATGCAAAGGTGTTTATGGCATTATTTACATTAGCCTTAAGTCGGCGTCGATGCGCTTTTGCTGTTTGTCCAGGGATGAGATGCCGGACAGAAACATTGCGCCCAGGCACATGCGCTGTTGGAGCGGGGTGGACATGAATATGAACATGAATATTTTTTTTTTTTTTTTTTTTTAAGCGGCGAACACAGGTGGTAATTAGCCCCTTAACCCTTTGTCCCTATTGGGGAGGGGGGGAGGAGACTATTTAATGGCGTTTTAGTCAGTGTTTCCTTGACCTGCAACCAGGCACAACATGTATCTCTGATGTGATCTATTCACACAGTATCTCTTTTTCCCATATGCCTCCTGAGGAACCACATCATGGGGGGGAAACGCGTAGAGGCGAGACCTGAACACAGATAAGTGTTTCAGGCCTTTTAAGTTTATAAGTTTATATGTTTTTCACCAGTTGTGTGTTTTTTTTTTTTTGTTTTTTTTTTCCCCGCAACCATTGTATTTGCATACGAGTACTTTACCAACTGTGATCATAATATAGTTGTATTCGTTAAGCTGTTATATACATCTTTCCTATTGCCGTGCAAGCATTGGTTTAAGTATTGTTGCTATTTGCTTTATCTTTAGGGTCTGACCGAGCTATAGGGACCTATTTATCTGGGTCACTAGTATAGCCCCTAAGGCACCACCCGTATTTAGTATCCCGATATATCTTCTTTTAGGGATTCAGCCAGGGTTAATAGGGGCAGCCGCCGAGGAGCGGGGGCGCCATTTGCGTTCAAGAGGGTGCCAACCTCCGCTGACAGGTAGGGAGACTCGGTTAGGGACTCCTTAGGGTGTATTAGCCTTAGTTTCAGGCGTTATACTTTAGCATTAGGGATTGGTACGGTCAGACCGTTTGTCTTTACTGGTGAATCACTACCTGGTGTTTTTTCTCTTTTTTGGTCCCGAGTTTGGTTAGGCCATGTATTGGGTGTTGTTTGTGGTATAGTATCTTTATACATGTAGAGGGACTTATAGGGCCTTAAGGGTGAGTCGACGGTGAGCGGGGGCGCCATATTGCGTCCAAGAGGGTGCCAACCTCCGCAGACAGGCAGGGAATATTTGTAGGGACGTGTAGGGTTTTTGCTATCGGCCCCGTTGTCCCTCCCACCCTTTGCCCTTTACAATCTTTTTGGGCCAGGTTTTTTAATTGACCCACCCCCATTTAGAGGGGTCTGGGTGTTGTGTCAGTCTTTTATCCTTATTTTGTTTAATAAAGTTTATTGGATAGATTAGTTTTCTTTGTTTTTCTTCCACCAAAGCGGGGTCATCGTTCCGGTTCCGGAACACGAGAGATTCAGAGGTTTTTACTCAAACCTCTTCGTCGTGCCAAAAAAGGACGGGACGGTATGCCCCATTTTTGGACCTGAAGCTCCTAAACAAGTACGTAAAAGTACGGCACTTCAGGATGGAATCTCTCCGGTCGGTCATATCCTCGATGGAGAGAGGGGAGTTCCTAGCATCAATAGACATCAAAGATTCTTACCTTCATATCCCAATCTTCCCGCCACATCAAAGGTT
Source organism: Ranitomeya imitator (assembly GCF_032444005.1). Classification (NCBI taxonomy): domain Eukaryota; kingdom Metazoa; phylum Chordata; class Amphibia; order Anura; family Dendrobatidae; genus Ranitomeya; species Ranitomeya imitator. The sequence goes on along the minus strand of NC_091284.1, from coordinate 684,458,514 downwards.
CCTCCGTTTCGCCATCCTAGAGGACCACTTTCAATTCACGGCCTTACCCTTTGGTCTTGCCACTGCGCCCAGGGTATTCACAAAAGTCATGGCGGCTGTCATGGCCATTCTTCACTCTCGAGGAGTGGTCGTGTTGCCATACTTGGACAACCTCCTCATAAAAGGTCCGTCTTATCGGGCCTGCGAAGCAAGCGTCCGCATTACCTTGGATTCTCTTTCGTGCCTGGGCTGGGTAATCAACTCGGACAAGTCCTCTCCCATTCCTGCCCGACGGATCTCCTTCCTAGGCATGATCCTGGACACATCAAGGGGACTGGTCTTGCTTCTTCGGTCCAAGGCCCAAGAGCTTCAGCAGGGAGCTCGGACGCTCTGTCATCCTCGTCCACGGCCCATCCGGTTTGCCATGAAGATCCTGGGAAAAATGGTGGCCGCAATAAAAGCGGTTCCCTTCGCTCGACTCCATCTCCGCCCCTTACAACAGGCTCTGCTGGTCAACTGGGACAGGAGTCCCTTATCCCTCGATCAGCCATCCCACCTGTCCCCACGGATCAGGCAAGCCCTCACATGGTGGACTCTGAGATCATCTCTCCTCCAGGGGAAGTCTTTTCTCCCCATCCGCTGGCTGGTGGTAACTACCGACGCCAGTCTCCCTGGTTGGGGAGCAGTGTTTCTACACCACTCTGCCCAGGGGCGTTGGACAATTCGGGAGTCGAGGCTCCCTATAAACATCCTGGAAATTCGAGCGATCAGACTTGCCCTGAGACGTTTTCACTTCCTGCTCGCGGGTCACCCAATTCGAGTTCAATCGGACAACGTCACAGCGGTGGCGTATATAAACTATCAGGGGGTACCCGCAGCAGGGCGGCGATGCAGGAAGTCTCCCACATTCTTCGTTGGGCCGAGGCCTACCACTCTACCATTTCCACGGTGCACATTTCGGGCATCAAGAACTGGGCGGCGGACTTTCTCAGCCGTCAGGGTCTTGCCTCGGGGAGTGGGAACTTCATCCAGATGTTTTTGCGGCAAATCTGCCTTCGCTGGGGAACCCCGGACGTGGTTCTGATGGCGTCCAGACTGAACGCCAAAGTTCACAACTTCATAGCACGTTCTCGGGATCCCCAGGCCATCTGAGTGGACGCACTGATATCCCCGTGGCATCGGTTCCAACTCCCGTATGTGTTTCCTCCGCTCCCTTACTGCCGAAGGTGATCCGAAAAATCAAGATGGAGGGGGTTCCGGTCATCCTCGTCACCCCCAGATTGGCCACGTCGCACATGGTACGCTCGTATCCGACGTCCCCTGGCGGTTACCAGACCGCCCAGATCTGCTTCGCCCAGGGCCGATCTACCACCAGAGCTCAGGGGCCCTACGTTTAACGGCGTGGCTGTTGAAACCTGGATTCTAACTCAAGCTGGTTTCTCAGCAGGTCATTCCCACCATGATAAGCGCTCGCAAAGCGTCTTCCGCTTGCATCTATCACCGCACCTGGAAAACCTTTTTTCTCGTGGTGCAGGCTCTGAGGTCGCCCTCCGCTTGTTTTCTCAATCCCTTCCATTTTGGATTTCCTACAGTCCGGCTTGGATTCCAGCCTGGTGCTGAGTTCCCTCAAGGGTCAGATCTCAGCGTTATCTGTGTTATTCCAACGTAAGATCGCTGCCAACTTGCAAGTCAGGACCTTCATTCAAGGGGGCTCCCACGTGGTACCCCCCTACAGAATGCCGTTAGAGACCTAGGATCTCAATTTGGTTCTGAGCGTTCTTCAGGAACCTCCGTTTGAACCTCTGCAGGACGTCCCGCTAACTGTCCTCTCCTGGAAGGTTGCCTTCCTTGTGGCAGTGACATCTATCAGACGGATCTCAGAATTGTCCGCTTTATCCTGCCGGGCGCCTTTCCTTGCCTTCTACCAGGACAAGGTAGTCCTACGCTGTTAAAAAATGGTTATTTCGCACATTCATTTAATCTGGACTGTTCACCAGGTGCTTACTCTTAAAGAAAAATGTCATGGTATTCTCATAAAAAGTATAGTGGTTTACTGAATTGTCCACAGAAAAACCACATTGCAGCAAAACATAAAAGTAGATGAAATAGTTACGAACAGATGGTCCATGTGTAAATATCAGCGCTTGTCTTGTTACTCATCTTTTCCAAGGTCCTGAATGGTAAAACCCGTCTGTTTGTGTGAAGTCCGAAATGATCATGGCTATCAGCTGTTGCTTCTTCGTGTGACTTGTCTCATGTCCATGGAGAATGATGGTGAAGGCAGGAGGTAACAGCCCCACGTGACAAAAGGCCCCCCACACTCCTAAGAGACGTTATTTATATGTCCCACAGACCACGTGTTCTCTGTATATGGTGTTAACTTATACTCTGAGCTACATACACAGAAATAGCTTTTGGTAATGTCAGCAAGAAGCAATGTGCTCAGTACAGAATAAGAATAATTCTATTAATTTAATATTTAACATACGCCCATCTCCGGCCTTTCTCCCTAAGGTGGTCTCATCTTTTCACCTTCATGAGGACATCATTCTTCCCTCCTGCCCACAGCCAAAACACAGGGTCGAAAAGGCCCTTCATACCCTGGACGTGGTACGGGCCCTTAGGAGGTACATTTCCAGAACTGCTCATTTCCGCAAATCGGACTCCCTCTTTGTTCTCCCGGAAGGTCACAGAAAGGGTTTGGCTGCGTCTAAGGCCACGATAGCCAGATGGATTCAGTCTGCTATCCAAGAATCCTATCGGGTCAGGGGCAGTCCTATCCCGACTGGGATTAGAGCACACTCCACTTGGTCGATGGGAGCTTCCTGGGCCATCCGGCACCAGGCAACATCGGAGCAGGTTTGCAAGGCCGCAACGTGGTCCAGCCTGCATACTTTCACAAAACACTACAATGTCCACATTCATTCTTCTGCGGATGCGGCCCTTGGCAGATGTATTCTGCAAGCGGCCGTTGCGCATTTATAGTCAGATGGTACACAGAGTTATTTGGTTGTATTGTTTCCCACCTAGGGACTGCTTTAGGACGCTCCATGGTCCTGTGTCCCACAATGTGGCGAAGGAGAAATAGGGATTTTTGTGTACTCACAGTAAAATCCTTTTCTCCGAGCCACTCATTGGGGGACACCGCACCCACCCTGTTAGCCTGTTCAGCTCGTTACCTTTTTCGTTTTTTTACTTTTTTTGACATGTTATACTCTGTTACGTGATATATTATTATTACTCTCCTGCTTTTGCACTGAACTGGGTCTCTGGAAGCCAGCATGAGGGTGTATACTGCAGGGGAGGAGCTAACCTTTTTTGTCTCAACTTAGTGTCAGCCTCCTAGTGACAACAGCATAACACCCATGGTCCTGTGTCCCCCAATGAGTGGCTCGGAGAAAAGGATTTGACGGTGAGTACACAAAAATCCCTATTTTCAGTGTGTTTTAAACATTTCCATAAATAATAATAACAGGATTTTTGGTTGCTTACTGTAAAATCTGTTTCTTGGAGCCTCCATTGGGGGACACAGGAACCATGGGTGTATGCTGCTGCCACTAGGAGGCTGACACTATGCACAAAAAAATTTAGCTCCTCCTTTGCAGTGTACACCCCACCGACTGGCATTATACTCTTCAGTTAGTGAGAAAGCAGTAGGATATAAATAACAAGGTTGAAAAACCATAACCACAAACTTGAGAACTGTAAACGTGAGAAACAGTCATAGAACATAGAATAACAGAAACTGAGACACATTGGGAGGGTGCTATGTCCCCCAATGGAGGCTCCAAGAAACAGATTTTACGGTAAGCAACCAAAAATCCTGTTTTCTTTATCGCCTCTCATTGGGGGACACAGGAACCATGGGACGTCCCAAAGCAGTCCCTAGGGCAGGAAAAACAGACTTCCATCAGGTCAGAGGACTCACCACTGCCGCCTTCAAGATCCTTCTGCCTAGGCTGGTGTCCGCCGAAGCGTAGGTATAAACCTTGTAAAATTTGGCGAACGTGTGGATGGAAGACCAAGTTGCCGCTTTGCAAAGCTGTAGTGCGGAAGCCCTGTGGTGCACCGCCCAGGAGGCGCCGACTGCCCGGGTAGAGTGAGCCTTGATCCCAGGAGGGGGCACTCTGTTCTCGACCCGGTAAGCCTCCAGAATTGCCGTTGTGATCCAGCAAGCAATAGTCGCCTTAGAAGCCGGTTGGCCTCTGCGCGTGCCATCAGGAATGACGAAAAGAGAATCCGTCTTCCGTAAAGTGGACGTTCTATCCAGGTAGATCCTCACTGCCCTGACGAGGTCCAGCTTGTTCAACGATCGCTCCAGAGAATGAGTCGGAGCTGGACAAAAGGAAGATAGAACGATGTCCTTGTTGAAGTGGAAGGTGGAAACCACCTTAGGAAGGAAAGAAGGCGGAGGCCTGAGAACCACCTTGTCCTGGTGAATGACCAAGAACGGAGGTCGGCAAGACAGGGCCGCCAACTCGGAAACGCGGCGGATAGAAGTGATGGCCACAAGAAAGGCCACCTTCCAAGATAGAACTGACAGGGGAATCTCCCTGAGAGGCTCAAAGGGGGAACCCCTCAGAATGTCCAGCACAAGATTCAAATCCCATGAATCCACAGGGGCCCTATATGGAGGGACAGCATGGGCTGCTCCTTGAAGGAATGTCTTAACCTGTGGCCGAGAAGCTAAAGTCTTCTGAAAAAGGATAGAAAGCGTAGAAACCTGGCCCTTGAGGGAACTCAGAGCAAGGCCCGAATCCAGTCCTGCCTGAAGGAAGGCCAAAATGGAAGGCAGGGAAAAGGACATAGATGAAACGCGGTTGGACTCGCACCAATGGAAGTAAGCCTTCCAGGTACGATAGTAGATCCTGGAAGACAAAGGCTTCCGAGCCTGGATCATGGTGAGAAACACCCGGTCCGAAAGGCCAGACGTTCTTAGAACTGCGGTCTCAACAGCCACGCTGTTAAACTGAGCGACCGAGAATTCGGGTGGCAGATCGGACCCTGAGACAGCAGATTGGGCCTGTCTAGAAGGCGCCAGGGAGCGTCCGCGAGAAGGTTGACGAGCTCCGCGAACCAAGCTCTCCTGGGCCAATCCGAGGCAATCAGAATGACCGGCACCCCTTCCGCTTTGATCTTTTTCAACAGTTTGGGAAGTAATGGAAGGGGTGGGAACAGGTAGGGTAGCATGAACTGTGACCAAGGAATGGCCCGAGCGTCGACGCCCACTGCAAGAGGGTCGCAAGACCTGGAGACGAATTGCGTGACCTTCCTGTTCATTCGAGATGCCGTGAGGTCCACGTCCGTAGTCCCCCATCGAAGACAAATCTGATGGAAGACCTCCTGATGCAAGGACCATTCTCCTGCCGCGAGGCCCTCGCGGCTGAGGAAGTCAGCGGCCCAATTGTCCACGCCGGGGATGTGCACCGCGGATATCACCGGAACCGTTGCCTCTGACCAGAGGAGGATCTTGGATACTTTGGCCAGGGCCAAGGAGCTCCGAGTCCCCCCTGATGGTTGACATATGCCACAGCCGTGGCATTGTCCGTCTGGATTCGGATTGGTAGGCCCCTGAGAATCATTTCCCAGTGGCGGAGGGACAGAAAGATGGCCCGAATCTCGAGGACATTGATCGGCAGAGTTGACTCCTGCGACGACCAATGGCCATGAACTGTCAGGTGGCAAAAAAACGCACCCCAGCCGCGCTGGCTGGCGTCCGTCGTCACTACTTGCCAGTGAACTGGAAGTAAAGACCTGCCCTGGGAGATAAGAGGTGACGTCAGCCACCAGTTTAGAGACCGTTTGACCTGAGAAGAGAGCCGGATTGGACGATCCAGGGAGAAGACAGACCTGTCCCACTGAGACAGAATGGCTTGCTGAAGGGGTTGAGAATGAAATTGGGCGAAGGGAATCGCTTCTAATGTTGCTACCATCCTCCCCAGAACCTTCATGGCCAAATCTGAGGGAGGGAGGCCGAGGACCTTGAAGCGATCGTACGTTCCGACGAAGGTTGGATTTCTTGTCCTCGGGAAGGAAGGCTTTGCTCTGACGAGTGTCGAAGAGCATGCCCAGAAAAACGATGCGCTGAGAAGGAATAAGGCAGGACTTCTTCCGGTTGACCAGCCACCCGAAGCGGTGTTGTTCAGCAATTTGAGGTCCAGAATGGGACGAGCCTTGCCGTCTTTTTTTGGTACCACAAAAAGGTTTGAATAGAAACCTGTGAACCGTTCTTTTCCTGGGACGGGAACGATTACCCCGACTTTTTGAAGAGAAGCGATGGCTGCGAAGAAACCCGGAACTAGAGCGGGGTCTCTTGGAGGTCGGGATTCGAAGAAACGATCTTGGGGTCGAGAAACAAACTCTATCTTGTATCCCGAGGTTACCACTTCCCTGACCCATGCGTCCTCTACTGAGGAGATCCAGATGTCCCTGAAGAAGAGGAGACAGCCGCCCAGCTTGGGAAGTGAGCTGGGGTGTTGCAGAGAGTCACGCCGAGGTGGATCTTCCAGCCCTGGACCTGGAGGATCTACCCTGGGGGTAGCGAGAACGCCAGGAAGGAGTGGGTCTAAAGGATACTGCCTTCTTATCTTGGCGTGCCTGAGGCCTCTGTTGCTGCTGGGAAAAGGCATTTGACGCCACGAAGCGCCGAAAAAAACAAAATTGCCTTCTAGGAGAAGGGTGACGAGGTTTAGCCTGCGGAAGAAGCAAACTTGTGCCCCCGGTGGCGTCCTTAATGATTTGGTCCAGCTTGGAAACAAAGAGGCCTGAACCCCGAAAAGGCAGGCTGGTAAGGGACTTCTTAGAAGACAAGTCCGCCTGCCAGGCCTTGAGCCAAACGGTCCGACAGATGGCAACAGCGTTGCTGGACACCTGGGCCGCACAAGGCGCGGCATCCAGGGAGGTGGAAACCAGGTATTCGCCCGCCTGAGAAATCTGGTTGGCCAGCTGTCCAGGAGGAGCCCCGTCTAGGATGCCCTGACGGAGTTGTTTGGCCCAGTTGGATATGGATTTAGAAACCCAAGTGGAAGCAGAGGCCGGGCATAGAGAGGAGGCAGCTGCCTCGAAGGCTGATTTCGCAAAGGACTCTATAACTCTATCATTAGAGTCTTTCAGAGATGCCTCGCTGGATAGCGGGAGGACCGTGTTGGTGGACAGCCTGGAATCTGGAGGATCCACCGAGGGAGAAGCCGTCCAATTAGCAGTGAGCTCCGGAGAAAAAGGGTATAAAACGCCAAGGAGCTTTTCTCTCTGAAAGCGTCTGGTCGGATTCTCTCTTTCTCTTGTCATGATCTCCTCAAATTCAGGATGAGGAGCGAAAAACTTGGAAGGTGGTTTAGACCGTCTAAATGAAACCGCCTGGTCTGCGGGTTCCGTAGAGGAATCTTTGATGCCACAGGTCTGATTTATCGCTCCAATGAGGTTCTGAACCATATCCCTCATGTTGGAGATTTTGAATCCAGCTCCGAAATATCCTCCGAAGGCGCATCAGAGAACTCCTCGCCTGACTCGAGAGAGGAGGACTGGGGGGAAGCCAACTGCAGAGAAGGACCGTGGGGCGAGATGGAACGAAAGAGGACTCAGACCGGCGTTCCTGTCTGGACCTTTTGCGGCCTATAACGGAAGGCTAGGGCGGGGCCTCCTGCGACCCGCTGGCTACTGCGGGGGTCTGCAGGGGCAACCTATCAAGCACGGACACCAGAGTTTGAGAAACCAGTGTTAGATCCGCTACGGATTGTGACAGAGAGGAAGCCCAGGCTGGGGTGGAGGCTTCGCTCTCGGGCGGATCAGCAGGGGGGGTCCTGGGCGGTGGGCATAATGGGGTTGCTGCAGGCCTGACAGAGGGGAGAGGACTGACCTGACGGAAGTTTGCAGTTACAAGTCGAACAGGCAAAGTGTTTGACTAAGACAGAGGAAGCAGAGGAAGAAGTAGGAGGACGAGAGCGACCTCCCTTGGAATTAGACATGGCGAATGAACCCCTGAGAAATGCCAGAAGGTTAGGGGACAGAAGGGCAGAGGAGAGTGTCAGTCTGCAGAGCAGAGCTACTCACGGCAGGCGAAGCAGTGTCCAGATGGGGGACTTCACGGTTTTGAAGAAGTGCTTCAGTGATGATCCCTGAAGCAGGAGTGCAGGCAGACGGAGCAGACCTCTAAACCTCTCCTGCCCGGGACCAGCTGTGGGGCTGAGGCGACCGCAGTGAGGAGGACGCCAGGATTCGCGCTCTTGGAGGGGGAGGCGTAACAAGGCGTACCTGGGGTGGGCAGGGCTAATTGTCTGGCCCGGAGCACCAAGAAGGCGCCGGGGAAGGAGCTTGCAGAGACAGTCGGGGGGGAGAAAAGCCCGCCCGAGAACACAGGAAATGGGCGGAGTCGCGGCCGGAAGTAGGCCCCGGGAAAAGCTGAGGCCTAAATTAGAAACTGGCGGCCGCCGGAGAGGGCCGCGGGACTGAAAACGGTACGGCCGTCGGAGGTAAAAGCGCGGCTGTCTGTAGGGGGCCGTGCCGCACGGACCAAAGATGCGATCGCAGGCAAGGCAGAGTGGCTGCCTGTAAAAGTGCGGCCGCCGGGACAGGGGAAAAGTGCGGCCGCAGTAACAGCAGCGCGGCTGCCATAGGGCACCGCACCGAGCAAAGATGCTGTCGCAGGCGTACCGTGTAACAGGGAATCCGCAGGGCCCCCCATGAGCTGAGGAGACCGAAGATTAGGGGACAGAAGGGCAGGCGGGAAGGAAAGGGATACTCACCTACACATCCCACGCCGTACGTTACTAACCTCAGACCGTGGAAGGTATCAGACGTCCGTTGAGCTGTGATGGACGTCCTCGTCTCCTCCAGCCGACAGGCTCTGGTGGGCGAGTGGGTGGGGGACGGAGGCAGGACCGGTCTACTGGGCACGCTTGTGTGCCAGGCATTCCCAGTGACGGGGTCTTTGGTCCTGCAGTCGGATCTATGAGGATACGGGGTGGCAGTACACGCCGTACTCATAGTCCGTATTGTGGGACTACAGGTGTGACTGTTCACCCTGTATCCCTTCGGAAACCTGAAAAGAAAAACGACGCACATTGAGGTAGATAAGGGTCTAATGAAAGACCCGTGTCCACCTCCTACTGACACTAGGCTAAACTGAAGAGTATAATGCCAGTCGGTGGGGTGTACACTGCAGAAGAGAAGCTAACTTTTTTTGTGCATAGTGTCAGCCTCCTAGTGGCAGCAGCATACACCCATGGTTCCTGTGTCCCCCAATGAGAGGCGATAAAGAAAGAGGAATGGCAAAGTACAGAGAGAGCACAATCCAGTAGTGTTTAATGAAAAACATACCGTAAGTGGTTACGAAAACCGGCATGTCAGCAGTTACCAGGTCTACCTTATACTAAAACTATTAACTTTAGACTTGTACTTTCTAATGCATGATTAACCACTTTCCGACATGTAGCGTAATAGTAAGCACAAGTTGGACTCCTCATGTTTGGTGTGGACTTCGGCGCTGAGCCCGCACCCTTTCAGGCACCTTTTCATGACAGTTCATCTATACAGCTGACATGTGCCCGCAACAGCTGCGGGGTGGAATCGCGGTCCACCCACGGCTGTTGACTAGTAAAAATGCCGCTGTCAATCTCTGACAGCGGCATTTAACTCGCGTTTACAGGAAGCGCATCACTAATCCCGCCCATCTGTGACCTCATCATTATGATCGCGGGTTACCGATGGGTCAGCATGACAACCAGAGGTCTGCAGCAGACCTCTATGGTTGTCATTGCCACATTGCTATGAGCCCCTTGGTCAGCACTCATAGCAAGTGAACATTTCTGCTACACACGGGCGAGATTTGATCATTGCCTATGTGCAGCAGAGGCGATCAAAGTACTGCAGCTTCTAGCCTCCCATGGAGACTATTAAAGCATGCAGAAAGTAAAAAAAGTTACTAAAAAAAAAAAAAAATATATATATATATATATATATATATATATATATATAAAGTTCAAATCATCCCCCTTTCGTCCCATTAAAAAAAAAAAAAAATCAAATATACACATATTTGGTATCGCCGTGTTCAAAATCGCACGATCTATCAATTTAAAAAAGAATTAACCCGATCGCTAAACGGCATAAAGAGAAAAAAATTAAAAACGCTCGAATTACTTTTTTTGGGTCACTGCTACATTGAAATACAATGCAATAACAGGCGATCAAAAGATCGCATCTACACCAATTAGTTATCATTAAAAACGTCAGCTCGGTGTGCAAAACATAAGCCCTCACCCAGCCCTAGATCAGGAAAAATGGAGACTATACATTTCTCGGAAAATTGTTCATTTTTTTTTTTTTTTTTTTAAACAAATTTTTTCTTTCAGCACTTAAATAAACGATAACCTAGATAAATTTGGTGTCTGTGAACTAGTAATGACCTGGAGAATCAAAATGGCAGGTCAGTTTTAGCATTTAGTGAACGTGGTAAAAAAAAACCACACAAACAAAAAACAACTGTGGAATTTTTGAAATTTCGCTGCACTTGGAATTTTTCCCCAGTTTTCCAGTACACGATATGGTAAAACCAATGGTGTCGTTCAAAAGTACAACTTGTCCCGCAAAATGGCTATATTGACTGAAAAATAGTTATGGCTCTGGGAAGAAGGGGAGCAAAAAACGGAAATTCAAAAGCTGAAATGCGCCTGGTCGTTAAGGGGTTAATTAGTGTGATTTTTAAAAATAAATATATGTATCTTCTTTAACCCCTTAATGACCGCCAATACGCCTTTTAACTGACCTGAGATATAAGAGACTTATATCCCCATACAGGTGACAATCCAGCAGCTGTCAACTGGACACTATAGCTGACAACTTGCTGCATCAGCCATTATCAGTTTTTGCACCATCCAAATATATTTAACCCCTTAGATGCTGCTGTCAGCAGTGACTACATCATTATAAATGGTTAACAGAGTGTGGGGGCTTACTCTTTATCCCAATTGGTGGTCTCAGATCATGATTTTGTGGTCCTGATGTTTGCCATGGCAATTCACGGCCAAATAGCGGCCATAGAGTCTGACGGCTGTAGTAATCTGTTCAGAAGTTAGTGACATTTAGGTGTTAAAAATGCACATTTTCATTTCTGTCATGCCACTTTGCATTAATTCCTGAAAATCACCTGAAGGGTTAACAAACTACCTGACTGCAGTTTTCAATATGTCATGGGGCGCTGTTTTTAAAATGGTATCACTTGTGGGGGTTTCCCTATATATAGGACCCCCAAATTCACTTCAAACATGGATGGGTCCCTAAAAAATTACATTTTGTAAATTTCCTTGAAAAAAATATAAATTGCTGCTACATTTTTAAACCTCCTAAAATGGTAACAAAATAAAATAACATTTTGCAAATAGTGCTGATGTAAAGCCAACATGTGTAAAATGTTATTTATTAATGTTTTGCTATGGTATGACTATCGGGATTAAAGGGATAATCATTCTAAATTTGAAAATTGCTAATTTTGTAACATTTTTTTCAAATTTCTGATATTTTTTATAAATAAACACAAAACATATCAACCTAAATTTACCATCATCATAAAGTATAATGTGTCACGAAAAAACAATCTCAAAATCACTGGGCTTTGTTGAAACATTCCAGAGTTATTACCACATAAAGTGACACTGGTCAGATTTCAAAAATTTGGCTCCGTCACTAAGGGGTTAAGACTTGCATATTAAGTGTGTGTGTATGTGTAAAGTGCACTTGACTTGCACTTTCAATGTTGTTTTTTTTTTCTCTTGGTTATAGGCATTCACGGTTTGGTGGCTCATATATAATTCAGGGTTTGAAGTCTATTGGCGATAAAGATATAATTTACCACAAAGGGCTTCATAATGTAAGTATTTTGCATTTGAAACTACTGGAATTGGATAGAACGTTAAACTAAAGTATTAATAATCATGTATGCACAAAATTATAGGAAAAATATGATACACACATGGTATCTGTTTTGGAGGTCACTTGACTATTTATCTGATAAATATGCAACAGAGTAAAGCTGTTTTGTACATGAATGTATGGTCTTGGAGACCTAAAACATTCACAGCCTCCATCAGAAGCATTTCTGTTCATTATCTGCGGTTTTTTTCTTCCTTGAGCTAAATGCTCCTTGCCTATTTGAAGGAAAATTCTTAATTTGTGCAACTTATACAGTAGTTAAATTATGTAAAAAAAAAAAATTATTTAAGTAATGAGTTTTGAAAGAGTTACCATTTTTACAAACAGTTTGAGAATTACACCCATGATCTTGGAAAGGAATTGAAAAGAGTCCCGAGGAGGAAGCAACAAGCTAAAGAAGCAGAGATGCGTCATCGTTCTGCTTTAAATGTCCGCCTCTTCCTGAAGGAGTTTTGTGTAGACTTCCTGGAGAACTGCTATAATCGGCTGATGTTCCTTGTGAAGGTGAATGATGAAGTTATAAGTGGATTATTAAAGGAAAAACTAAACTTAAAATTTTTACGAAAATTTACTTAATGTTTGTTTCCTACTTTTTCTGCATACTCAGTTAACCCATTAACGATGAGCTCCATATATGTACAGAGCTCCTTGGTAATGGAAGAATGGAGCAAACTCAGGAGCTGAGCCGGCAGATCATGGCTGTCATTCACAGGAGGGCGTGTTCTTTTCTCCCTTACATGACGCTGCCTGCTTATGATTGGTCAACCTCATAAAGGGGAGAAAGAAGTACACTCCCTCAGTAACCCCTAGATGAAATATTATTTGGCTCGGCAGCTACTGTTCCATGATGTGACCAGCTTAATACGCTGAAACTAGTGAAAGGTCCTCTTTAAAAACATGAGGGTCCGGCAGGTAAAAAGCAGGTTCCAACTTGACTTTTTTTTTCCTCTGTCCTTTTCGGTGCCAGATTGAGAGGTTTCCATGAAATTTTCTGTTGAATTAAACTGATACAATTTTTTTGCGTAAAGTGTACTAGAATTTTGTATACTGTACATGAGTAACCTTGTAAAGCGCCAGAGGTCTGCCCCAATTATTATTTAGTGCAGATGCTTACAAGTCAAGGAACTGCTTTTGACATGAACGATCCCATGCACATTCTTGACAGTAAGGTTTTTCTTTGTGTGGAATTTTTCACTTTTATTTTGTTCTTTGCTTCATTTTATAATTCATATCTCTTCGTTAGGATCACTTAATCCGTGAGAGGGCACAGCAGCATGATGAAACATATTATCTATGGTCTATGGCTTTTTTTATGGCATTCAATCGTGTGCATAAATTTCGTCCAGAGTTTGTGTCTGAAACTGCGAGCATAAGGACATTCCATTTTATAGAGCAAAATCTCACGAATTACTATGAAATGATGCTGACTGACAAGAAGGAGGCAACCTCATGGGCCCGCAGGTAGGACTGTTATAGAATCAGAGAAACATCTCTGGCCATCATGTTCAACCCCCTTCTCAATGCAGGAGTCACTAAACCATCTTGGACAGCTGTCCATGCTAGGCTGTGAGTGTGGCGCTGTTTAAACAAGTGTGAGGATATACACCTTGCGTTTGAAATATTTATTCACTACTCTTAGTGGTTTTGTAATTGTAACATACATAGAGTACCTGCACAGGCTTATGGTAACTTCTATCAAAGGGTTTATGTGCTGTAACAAAGCCAGCTCTGCAGGGTTTGATTAGATGCGCATGCTTAGTTTTGTTTGGAACCAGGAAATAGGTTCACTTGGTGTGCAGTGTGCTGGGGAACTGAGCAGTGTGTGTATTCTTCTGGGAGCTGCAGAAGAATGTTTTTTGTGGACTAAACTGAGCCATGGGAAGTCCCAAAATTGCCGCAGGTGTGAGGGACCTTGGTCTGTGGTTGGGAGGAGAGGTGAAAAGACCTTGGCGCTAGTCTCTCTGACAGGACTTGAGAGACAGCTGGACATTTATCTGAATGGTTGAGCTTGCATGTAAGAGGTTTTTGTCAACTCTCTTCCCAGACAGACCACGGTCTCTCACCCATGCCACGATCCTGGCACTTCCCTTGGCTCAGTTTAGTCAGCAACTAACGGTCCTCTGCAGCTCACAGAAGAATACATGCACTGCGGTGTTCCCCAGCACACTGCGAGTAAGAACCTGTTATCTGGCTCAAAACTAAACAGGTACATCTAATCAAGCCCTGTAGAGCTGGGATTTAACCCCTTAACGACCGCTGATACCTTTTAACAGCAGCAGTTAAGAGTACTTATTCCTCAGCGCCGCTTTTTAAAGGCGCTGAGAAATAAGTGTATAGCGCCCCCCAGCGTTGGAAATTCTCCAGGGTCTCGGCTACTGGGGGAGCACATGATTTGGATCTGTTTTTACCGACCCCAGTGTTGCGATCACCATTATGCACGGAATAATGGTGACGGCGAAAAAAAGTCTGATCTCCAATTTAATTTCTCTCTCCTCTGATGTAACTTAGGTCCCCCGAGGGTTGGGGCTTGGGTTAGGGGGTTATTTTAGGGTTGGGAATAGAGCTAAGGTTAGGGTTGGAGTTAGAATTGGGGGCTTTCATCAGGTGCATCTCCAAATACAACATGGTGCCCACCATTGATTCCAGTCAATTTTGCGTTCAAAAAGTAAAACGGTGCTCCATCCCTTAAGAGCCCTTCCATTGACATACTCGGGAGAAATTGCGCAACAAATTTTGTGGTTAATTTTCTCCTGATATAAAAAATTTGGTTCCAAAGTAAATTTTTTGTGAAAAAAGTAAAATGTTCATTTTTTCCTTCCACACTGCTTTAGTTCTCGTGAAGCACCTCAAGGGTTAATAAACTTCTTGAATGTGGTTTTGCGCACCTTGAGGGGTGCAGTCTTACAAATGGTGTCTCTTTTGGGTATTTTCTGCTATGTTTTGTCCCCCCCCCCCCCCCCCCCCCAAACTCACTTCAAATGTGAGGTGGTCCCTAAAAAAAAAAATGGTTTTGCCAATCTTGTTGGAAAAATGAGAAATCATCGGTCAACTTTTAACCCTTATAGCGTCCTAACAAACAAAAATTGTTTCCAAAATTGTGCTCATGTAAAGTAGACGTGGGAAATGATTTAAGGGTACAAAAATGAGGTTTGCAAATTGCAAAATATTCAACATTTTTGCCAACTTTCCATTTTTTTCATAAATAAACACAAGTTATATCGAAGAAATTTTACCATTAACATGAAGTACAATATGTCACAAAAAACAATCTTAGAACAGTGGGATCCGTTAAAGCATTCTAGAGCTATAACCTCATAACGTGACAGTGGTCAGAATTGTAAAAATTGGCCCGGTCATTAAGTACCAAATTGTCATGGTCACTAATGGGTTAACTCTGTCCTACCTGGCTTTGCTACACTGCTCACAACAAAAACATTCTTATTAATATAGAGTGAGAGATTGCAGATATGAACAATCATTTGGCTGTGTAAAAGGCAGCATATCAAGTTTGCTAGCTTACTTATAAAACTGGCTATGTTCTCCATATTCTTACAGAATGCACCTTGCACTAAAGGCCTATCAGGAACTTCTCATGACTATTAATGAAATGGATCATTCAAAGGATGGATCTGTGCGAGAAAGTAGCAAAGTCATCAAAAGTTAGTCATCTGTGCTTTTAACCAATGACATTTGTGTATTTATTACAAACACCTTACATTATATGTCCAGCTATGTAAATAATTATAATGTGTTTTCTTTTTGCCCAGATAATATATTTTACATGATGGAATATCGGGAGCTGTTTCTAGCACTGTTTCGTAAGTTTGATGAGACCAAACAGCCTCGGTCATTTTTAAAAGATCTGGTGGAAACAACACATTTGTTCCTCAAAATGCTGGAAAAGTTTTGTAAAGGAAAGAGCACAGTTATGGTGCAGGTGAGCCGTTGTTTGATGATTGATATAATTGTTCATTTTTCTACTAAAAGTCTTCCAAGATGCTTAGAAGTGCTTCCTAGAACCAAATGTAGATTGAAGAAAATGCTTTCTTTTCTAAAGTCAATATTCTGTAGTGACCTATTGAGCAAATCCATAGCCATCTATTGGTATCATCAGCTGACAGTCTGCAACATTGCTGAAATGTTGATAATTGGATGCAATAGACTATATGACTATGACTTTTAAAGGGAACCTGTCACCTGAATTTGGCGGGACTGGTTTTGGGTCATATGGGCGGAGTTTTCGGGTGTTTGATTCACCCTTTCCTTACCCGCTGGCTGCATGCTGGCTGCAATATTGGATTGAAGTTCGTTCTCTGTCCTCCGTAGTACACGCCTGCACAAGGCAAGATTGCTTTGCGCAGGCGTGTACTATGGAGGACAGAGAATGAACTTCAATCCAATATTGCAGCCAGCATGCAGCCAGCGGGTAAGGAAAGGGTGAATCAAACACCCGAAAACTCCGCCCATATGACCCAAAACCAGTCCCGCCAAATTCAGGTGACAGAGTCCTTTTAAGGAAAAAAACAGAACTATACTAATAGAGTTTTTTCCCACAAAAAGAGCCGTCAGGTGAAAAGAAAGAAAAAGAAGAAACCAAGTCGACGTCAGGAACAGCCTAAAAGTTCTGAAGAATTGGAGGAAATCTGGCAATCTCTTTCAGAGAAACTAAAGAACTGTGCTACGGTAATGTCTGCCATTGTTCAATAGCTACTTCAAGGTTTGGCTATGGATTCCGATCTTCTTCTGACACTATAACTCACTTAGGGCTCAGAAAGTCTGCCAGATGAAATTATGCCTTTTGATGCCGCATCTGAGATACCTGTTGAGGAGCAAAGAACAGAAGCATTAGTGCGAATACAGATTGGCCTTCAAAATGGCCAGGCTGGAGAGTCTCTTGTTCTGCTTCGTTCGGCAAGGTACAATTTATGTACTGTTCATCACACCGCCTACGAACTTAGTTTACAAGGAATTTTAATTATTTGTAACTTTTCTCCAGAGAAGTATGGCCAGAAGGGGATGTGTTTGGATCTCCAGAGTCTGGCCCTGAAGAAGAGCTTGAGCTCCTTAAGCAAATTCTTTTTGCTGATCTTCCAAGTAAGTAATAATATGTGGCTAACTGGGTTCACTCACCTAAATTACTTGCAGTAAATTTTTTTCCTCTCTCTCTCGAGATTCTATAATTATTAGGAAACAATTTTTCTCCTTCGCCTCATTGGGGACACCGGGCCATGGGTGTATGCTGTTGCCACTAGGAGGCTGACACTAAGTTAATACAAAGAAACTCCAGCCTACAAATCGGCACATGATTGTACGGGAGATGTACTATGCATCCGTTTCCTGGATGCTTGTATGTTTCTAGATTGTTTGCGGCCCTTGCTAGCCAACTGTTCCCGTGTAGGGGAGGGTCCCTCTGTGTCAGACGTGCGAACGCCATGATCCCCAGAAGGAACACTAAAGGATTCAAGCGTTTTGGCCAGAGAAATCAGATTGCGACAGAGACGAGACCCACTCAGGGGGACTAAGGACACTGGGCTCAGTGTCAGCTGGGGGGCTCCTGAGCGCATTTGGGGTCACAGGCTTTGCACAGCGGCTAGCTCTGAGCTTTTGGAAACGCAGACTGGCAGGAGTTACATGAAGTGAAAGAGACTAAGAGTCTTATGGGACTTTTTAGGTGCCTGAGGCTGGAACATGATATACTCCTATATGCCCCTTTAATCGGGGTTCTCACAGAGGATAAGATACTGAAAGGGAGAGAGAGCTAATGGCATCGGTCCTACCCAGGTCCTGTGTCCCAGTCAGGAGAATCACACTCAGCGTCGCTATCTGGGCAAGCAGGAGGCTTCCTGAGCGCCCCCCTCCCCACCAGAAAAAAAGTCTGCTGCCTGTGCCCTGACTGCTCAGAGCCCCCTCTCCCCCCCCTCCTTCTCAGCGCTTACCTGAAGAGGCCAGAGATGTCCTTCGGATGATGCAGCAGGTACCTTCACTGCAGTGCAGGCACCTCCGTTGTGCTGCTGTCGCTGGAGATTTTTTGGACGGTGGTTAAATACTCACAATCCACTCTTTCATAGGGAGATGGAGAGGAACCGTCCACCTCCTTGCTTCATCCGCTAGACAGTGGTGGAGCAGGGGGGGGCTGCACGGACGCCAAAACGGAAGGTGCCTCTGCGCATCCAAGGGGTTCAATCCTGGTGTACAGGGCTGGTTGTCAGGCATTAGGCCTGGCTGCAGAAGAGGGTACATGGAGGATATAGTCCATGTGCTCATCTGTTGATGGTGCTGGGAGATCGGTGCCCTTTAAGGGACCAGTCGCCCCTAAAAATCAGCCCAGGCATGGCATCCCACGTCACATGAGAGTATACGTGGAGGCAACACTCCACGTGCTCGCCTGTTGTTGGTTTGGGGAGATTGGAGCCTTGAAAGGATCCGTCGCCCCTTCGTACAGGTAAAAAAATCTTAAGAATTAAAATAAAAAAAGTTTTTGGTCTGAATAGCAGACCCGTGTGCCCCCTTACGAACACTAAGCTTGAACTGATTCTCTAGGAGCCAGCAGGAGGTTGTATACTGCAGAGGAGGAGCTAACTTTCTTTGTATTAACTTAGTGTCAGCCTCCTAGTGGCAGCAGCATACACCCACGGTCCTGTGTCCCTCAATGAGTGGCTCAGAGAAAAGGATTTTACGGTGAGTACACAAAAATCCCTGTTTTTTCCCCTTTACTGAGCTAAATATTATAGCCTTGAAACAAAAAAAATTGAGGTTGATAACAGTTATTTTCATTAAAACTATAGGATCTACTCAAGTAGAAGCAGATCTGGATGAAGAAGACGAAGCTGAAGAAGTAGAAGAGGAGGAGCTTACTTCCGTACAAGTGTCTGAAAGGGAATTTAACTTTTTAGACTACATGAAACGGTAATTTGTGTTTTAAATATAAGGCATCTTTAGTATATATGTATGCACACACAAATTTTCCTGGCTTTACACTTAAAAAAAAAAAAAAAAAAGTCTCTGAGCTGTATATAACATAATTAACTCCTTCACCCCGGGGACCCCTGAGGAAGGTAATATCCGAAACGTGCGTCGGGGAGGGTGGGAGTTGGTGTGGCACACTCTGTTAGCTTACCGAGTATGTTTGTATATGTTCATGTTACACTGCTGTACCCTGCTGATAATGCACTGGAGTAGTGTTTCTCAACTCCAGTCCTCAAGACCCACCAACAGGTCATGTTTTCAGGATTTCCTTAGTATTGCACAGGTGATAATTTCATCACCTGCTCAAGCATTCATTCCATCGTCTATGCAATACTAAGGAAATCCTGAAAACATGACCTGCTGTGGAGTCTTGAGGGCTGGAGTTGAGAAACACTGCACTAGAGAGATATATATAGGAATTGATGTATAAGATTGCAGCAATGCTTGTTGGTACTGCATGATGCTTCTTCATGACATCCTGGTTGTTTTAAACATTAAGACATGCTCTACTTTATTTAAGCAGGTGTGTTACCCTGGCCCCCTCGCCATATAGTGTGCATTTGATTGCAGATTTTTACCTCTATGTTGTTAAGGACCTTTTGTAGTTTCTAATAAATTTTGCAATATTTGTCTATACCATGGACTTCTTGCACTGAGTGCTTTGTGGTTTGGTTCGTTAAGGCATATATTCCTCAGGCTTTCACCCGAGCAACTGCCGCTTGCAGCACCATTCTACCCAGACTTGAATCTGCCAAGGTGAAGTTTGAACCCTGTTAAATTTTGTAAAAGTAGAGACTGCGGACCAAGTAGCAGCCTTGCAAAGCTGCAGTACAGAGGCCTTTTTGCAAATGGCCTTGGAGGCCTCTACTTCCTAGTTTGAGTGAACCTTAACTTTTTCCTTGGCCCTATGAGATTCCAAAATGGCAGAAGGAATCCAGCATGAAATGGTAGCCTTAGAGAGTGACGCATCAATAAGGTCCTTTCGGAATAAGTGTCTGTGTTTGAATGAGTCTGTCACCGACAAGTAGTGATGCACAGTTCTGACCATATCCAAATTCTATCTACCGTATATACTCGAATATAAGCTAAGATTTTCAGCCCAAAATTTTGGGCTGAAAGTGTCCCTCTCGGTTAAACTCGAGTCACGGTGGGCGGCAGGGTCGGCGGATGAGGGGGAGAGGGCGCTGAGGCATACTCACCTAGACCCGGCGGTCCTGACCCCCCCCCGCCTGTCACACTGTCTCCGGGTGCCGCAGCTCTTCCCCTGTTCAGCGGTCACGTGGGACCGCTCATTAGAGACATGAATATGCGGCTCCACCTCCCATAGGGGTGGAGCCGCTTATTCATTTCTCTAATCAGCGGTGCCGGTGACCACTGATAGAGGAAGAGGCTGCGGCACCGAAGACCGTGTGACAGGCAGAGGGAGCGGGACGCCGGGAGCAGGTAAGTATGTAATATTCACCTGTCCGCGTTCCACACGCCGGGCGCCGCTCTGTCTTCGCGTCCTCTTGCTCTGACTGTGCAGGTCAGAGGGCGCGATGACGCATATAGTGTGCGCGCCGCCCTCTGCCTGATCAGTCAGTGCGGAGAGACGCCGGGACGAGACGCCGGGAGCTGCAAGCAAGATAGGTGAGTATGGCATTTTTTTTTTATTGCAGCAGCAATGGCACAGCTTTATATGGCACAGCTATGGGACAATAATGAACGGCGCAGAGCACTATATGGCACAGCTATGGGACAATAATGAACGGCGCAGAGCACTATATGGCAGCTATGGGGCAATAATGAACGGCGCAGAGCACTATATGGCACAGCTATGGGGCAATAATAAACGGTGCAGAGCACTATATGGCACATCTATGGGGCAATAATGAACGGCGCAGAGCACTATATGGCACAGCTATGGGGCCATAATGAACAGTGTGGAGCATCTATTTTTATTTTTGAAATTCAGCGGTAGCTGCTGCATTTTCCACCCTAGGCTTATACTCGAGTCAATAAGTTTTCCCAGTTTTTTGTGGCAAAATTAGGGGTTGGCTTATACTCGAGTATATACGGTATTTGCTTTGTGAAATGTGAGAGAGAAGCACAGAACGAAGGCAGAACAATCTCTTCCAGGTGAAAAGAATAAACTGCCTTAGGAAGAAAAAGATGCAAAACTATCTTGTCCAAGTTAAGGAAATGAAAATGAGTGACAATACTCAGCTGCCTCTTCAGATACTCACCTGATGGAAGTGATTGCAACTAGTAGTGCCACCTTCCAGGAAAGTCAGAGGGGAGAAATGTGCTGGATTGGTTCAAAAGGAAGACACTTATTGCCATGCACTAGGTTAAGATTCCAGGGATCTAAAAGAAGCCACTATGGGGAAACAGAGTGAGCCACAAACTGAACAGAGGTTCTAATTTAAAGGGACACTGTCACCTGAATTTGGAGGGAACAATCTTCAGCCATGGAGGCGGGGTTTTTGGGTGTTTGATTCACCCTTTCCTTACCCGCTGGCTGCAATATTGGATTGAAGTTCATTCTCTGTCCTCCATAGTACACGCCTGTGCAAGGCAAGATTGCCTTGTGCAGGCATGTACTACGGAGGACAGAGAATGAACTTCAATCCAATATTGCAGCCAGCATGCAGCCAGCGGGTAAGGAAAGGGTGAATCAAAAACCCCGCCTCCATGGCTGAAGATTGTTCCCTCCAAATTCAGGTGACAGTGTCCTTTAAGACTTAGAAGCCAGGTTTCTCTCAAAAAGAAAGATAAGGTTGAAACCTGGCTCTTAAAGGAATTGAAGGCCAAACCGATCTTAAAACATGACTGCAAGAATGCGAAGAGAGCCAGGAAAGAAAAAAGACCATAGGGGCAACCTCATTTGATTCACACCAACGGAAGTTGGCCTTCCAGTTACGATGGTGGATATGAGACGCCTTAACTCCTTCACACCACAGCCTTTCTTCGTTATTGCGTTTGTTTTTTGCTCCCCTTCTTCCCAGAACCATATCTTTTTTTATTTTTCTGTCAATATGGCCATGTCAGGGCTTGCTTTTTTGTGGGACGAGTTGTACTTTTGAACGACACTATTTGTTTTACCATGTCATGTACCTGTAAACAAGAAAAATTTCCAAGTGCAGTGAAATTGCAAAAAAAGTGCAATTCCACCACTGTTTTGGATTTTTTTTACCATGTTCACCAAATGCTAACACTGACCTGCTGCCATAATGATTCTCCAGGCAATTGAGTTCGTAGATACCAAACATGTATAGGTTATTTTTTATTTGAATGGTGAAAAAAAAATCCAGTTTGTTAAAAAAAAAATTTTGAGACCCGTAACGTCTCCATTTTTCGTGATCTGGGGCTGGGTGAGGGCTTATTCTTTGGGTGCCGAGCTGACCTTTTTAATTATACCATTTTGATGTGGATATGATCTTTTGTCATTTCATTTTAGTGCAATGTTGCAACGACCCAAAATAAAACTTAATTCTGGTGTTTTGACTTTTTCCGCTGCGCTGTTTACCGATTGGATTCATTCTTTTTATAGCTTGATAGATTGGGCTATTCTGAACATGGCAATACCAAATATGTATTTCTTTTGTTTTTTTTAATAGCTTTATTTTGAATGGGCGGGGGGTGATTTTAACTTTATATATATATATATATATATATATATATATATATATATATATATATATATATACAGTGGGGCAAAAAAGTATTTAGTCAGTCAGCAATAGTGCAAGTTCCACCACTTAAAAAGATGAGAGGCGTCTGTAATTTACATCATAGGTAGACCTCAACTATGGGAGACAAACTGAGAAAAAAAAATCCAGAAAATCACATTGTCTGTTTTTTTAACATTTTATTTGCATATTATGGTGGAAAATAAGTATTTGGTCAGAAACAAAATTTCATCGCAATACTTTGTAATATATCCTTTGTTGGCAATGACAGAGGTCAAACGTTTTCTGTAAGTCTTCACAAGGTTGCCACACACTGTTGTTGGTATGTTGGCCCATTCCTCCATGCAGATCTCCTCTAGAGCAGTGATGTTTTTGGCTTTTCGCTTGGCAACACGGACTTTCAACTCCCTCCAAAGGTTTTCTATAGGGTTGAGATCTGGAGACTGGCTAGGCCACTCCAGGACCTTGAAATGCTTCTTACGAAGCCACTCCTTCGTTGCCCTGGCGGTGTGCTTTGGATCATTGTCATATTGAAAGACCCAGCCACGTTTCATCTTCAATGCCCTTGCTGATGGAAGGAGGTTTGCACTCAAAATCTCACGATACATGGCCCCATTCATTCTTTCATGTACCCGGATCAGTCGTCCTGCCCCCTTTGCAGAGAAACAGCTCCAAAGCATGATGTTTCCACCACCATGCTTTACAGTAGGTATGGTGTTTGATGGATGCAACTCCGTATTCTTTTTCCTCCAAACACGACAAGTTGTGTTTCTACCAAACAGTTCCAGTTTGGTTTCATCAGACCATAGGACATTCTCCCAAAACTCCTCTGGATCATCCAAATGCTCTCTAGCAAACTTCAGACGGGCCCGGACATGTACTGGCTTAAGCAATGGGACACGTCTGGCACTGCAGGATCTGAGTCCATGGTGGCGTAGTGTGTTACTTATGGTAGGCCTTGTTACATTGGTCCCAGCTCTCTGCAGTTCATTCACTAGGTCCCCCCGCGTGGTTCTGGGATTTTTGCTCACCGTTCTTGTGATCATTCTGACCCCACGGGGTGGGATTTTGCGTGGAGCCCCAGATCGAGGGAGATTATCAGTGGTCTTGTATGTCTTCCATTTTCTAATTATTGCTCCCACTGTTGATTTCTTCACTCCAAGCTGGTTGGCTATTGCAGATTCAGTCTTCCCAGCCTGGTGCAGGGCTACAATTTTGTTTCTGGTGTCCTTTGACAGCTCTTTGGTCTTCACCATAGTGGAGTTTGGAGTCAGACTGTTTGAGGGTGTGCACAGGTGTCTTTTTATACTGATAACAAGTTTAAACAGGTGCCATTACTACAGGTAATGAGTGGAAGAAAGAGGAGACTCTTAAAGAAGAAGTTACAGGTCTGTGAGAGCCAGAAATCTTGATTGTTTGTTTCTGACCAAATACTTATTTTCCACCATAATATGCAAATAAAATGTTAAAAAAACAGACAATGTGATTTTCTGGATTTTTTTTTCTCAGTTTGTCTCCCATAGTTGAGGTCTAGCTATGATGTAAATTACAGACGCCTCTCATCTTTTTAAGTGGTGGAACTTGCACTATTGCTGACTGACTAAATACTTTTTTGCCCCACTGTATATTTACAAACTTTTTTTTTTTTTTTTTTACTTTTTGCATGCTTCAATAGTCTCTGGGAGACTAGAAACTGTGATAAACCGATCACCTCTGCTGCACACAGGCGATCATTGGAATGTCATGGGTAGAGACAGATCTGGGTCATATGCCGGTGTCTGCTTCCTATGTGATACTAAGCTAAACTGAGTAGCTTGGTTCCAGTGGGGAAGTGTAGCCTGCTGAAGAGTCAGGTGTCTTAGCCTGTGTGCAGACGGTGTGTTTTTGTGGCGAGTTTTTCTACACGGAAATGGGCCAAAAACGCTATGAAATACTTATGCCAGATAATTCAATAAGAATCCTGAAGTGCTGTGCATATGAGCAGTAATTTTCCTTGAGTATTTGCAGTTGTCATCTGTTTGACAGTGTGGGAAACACCAGTTCTAATCAGCGGTAACGCTACCGCTGGTAAGATCGTTACAGTCGGTCAGAGCGCTGCGCGGTCATGCTGTCGGATGCAGCGTAACCCCGAAGCTGTGACATTTTTGTGCAGCGGTGGTGCCATAAGTAAGATCATTGGGGCTTATCAGCTGATGAACTTTGGTAAACTCTCTCACGGCAGCACCTTCTGTGTCAGTGTGTAGCCTGCTATCTTTGAGAGCAGTCACATCAGAATAGTAATCAGGCATTATGGATTATTATCTTCTCGGCAGACAGGTGAAGAATATTGTTGTATATCATTTTAATTCATTTACAGGAGACGTTGGCTTCAGTGGATTAGTCGTTGGTGACTATGGTTTAATGTAGATTCAATAAAGGAGTCTGTGTCATTCTTTCAAATAAAGGAATTTATTCTTGGTGTGTTTTTTTTTTTTTTTTATAATATGATTGCGGGGTTAGTAATGGTGGCGTCTTATAGATTATAGTCTCTCCATTAGTAACCTCTGGGCTTGATATCACCTGACAATACAAAGGTGATATCAAGCCCCCCCCCCCCCGTCCAACTATTACCCAACTTGCCACCACTACAGGGCAAGTGGGAATAGCGAGGCCAAATGGTAGAACTTTCGCATCTTATGGATATGCCTTTTCTGGGGCGACTGAAAGCTGATGTTTTTAGTCTGGGAGGGGGCCAATATCCATGGCCCTTTCCTAGGCTATTAATATCAGCTTGCAGTTGTCTGCCTAGACTTGGTGGTTAGATTATATAGGCGGACCTTATGTCAAATATTTTCTGGGATCCCCCTGTAAACTAGCCAGTAAAGGTGAAGCAAACCGCTGTGAGATATTAATAGCCTGGGAACCTTTCTGGCTTTTGGCTCCTTCCCAGAATATTAACATCAGCCCCCAGCTGTTTGCTTTTTCTCTGCTGGTTATGAAAATTATGCGGGAGCCCACGCAATTTTACACTTTTTACATTTTTTTTTTGTAAAAACAGTTGCTGTAGGTTCATTCTGTTAGGGTATGTGCACACGCTGCGGATTTTGCTTCGGATCCGCAGCGTTTCCGCAGCTGCAGGTCCACAGCGGTTTCCCATGAGTTTACAGTACCATGTTAACCTATGGGAAACGAAATCCGCTGTGCACATGCTGCGCAAAAACGCGCGGAAAAGCAGCGGTTTACATGCCGCAGCATGTCAATTCTTTGTGCTGGATACGCAGCGTTTTTACACCTGCTCCATAATAGAAAACCGCAGGTGTTAAACCGCAATGGAATCCGCCAGAGGCGTAGCTAGGGGTTCAGCTCAGGGGGGGCGAAAAATCTGAGTGGGCCCCTAACCAGTAGCCCTGATTGCAACTGAGGTGGCGCACTCTATTTGTGGTTATAGGAGAACCTCAGCAGATTACAGTGCTGTAACTGAAAAAATCTCTATACAAAAAACAATACTGATATTACCACCATATGTTGACGTCATAATGGTAGATACCAGTGCTGCAGAATATACAAGAGATTACAATACAGTTACAGACAATAACTTACAGGTGATGTTCTTTTTGATAATCATTCACTTTTTTTTTACTCAGACCAATATGAGGACTTCTCCAGCCAGGACTCCTCTGCAGAGATAACAACAAAGACACATTTGACCTCTTTCACATTTCCAGCCCAGTACCCATCTATCTCCAACCTGCACAAACTACTTAACCCAATACTGAGCTACTGCTGTTGCATGTGTCCCTACTATTGCTCCTGCTGTGTGATACAAAAGCAATGCTGCTCATATTGCCTCACATAATAATGCCATCATTGGGACATTTACAAAGTAGAATGTCTCTTTTGTGCCCTCACAGTAGCCCCCACACTGTATATAGGTCCCCATACTGTATGATGGCCCCCACAGTAGCCTTTAAACTGTACTGTATAATGGCCTCCGCATTAGATCCCATGCTGTATAATGACCCTTACATTTGCTCCCATGCTGTATAATGACCCCCGCATTAGCTCATCTGCTGTATAATGGCCTCCAAATTAGCTCTAACACTGTATGATTGGTCCCAGAAATAGCTATCATGCTGTATACTGACCCCACATTAGCTCCCATACTGTATAATGACCCCTGCATTAGCTCTCACGCTCTATAATGACCCCCGCATTAGCTCATCCGCTGTATAATGACCCCCGAATTAGCTCTAACATTGTATAGTGGCCCCCGCTGTACCTCCCATGCCTTTGATTCTGGTCTCAGTCGGTTCCTATTTGTGGGCTACAACTTGCACAGTCCTGATATATATAACAAAGGGGTAAATAGAAGAAAATAGAAACAGATAGTGGCTGTGTATAGAGTCTAGTGTATGTGAATAGCTCCCTTCATGACATGAGCAGTATATGTACTGCGCATATCGTGTCTCCCCCTTTGATGTGGGCTCCGGCGTTGAGCCCACATCAAAGTCGCGACATGTCAGCTGTTTTGTACAGCTGACATGTGTGCGCAATAGCGGCGGGTGAAATCGCGATTCCCCCGCCGCTATTAACCTGCTAAATGCCGCTGTCAAACGCTGACAGCGGCATTTAACCGTCGCGCGGCCGGAAAAGAAGCGCATCGCCAACCCCCGTCACATGATCGTGGGTCGGCGATGCGTCAGGATGGTAACCATAGAGGTCCTTGAGACCTCTATGGTTACTGATGCCGGCCTGCTGTGAGCGCCCCCCTGTGGTCGGTGCTCATAGCACACCTGCAATTCAGCTACATAGCAGCGATCTGATGTTCGCTGCTATGTAGCAGAGCCGATCGAGTGGTGCCAGCTTCTAGCCTCCCATGGAGGCTATTGAGGCATGGCAAAAGTAAAAAAAAAATGTTTTTAAAAATATGAAAAAAAATAAAAAAAATATGAAAGTTTAAATAACCCCCATTTCGCCCCATGCAAAATATAATAATAAAAAAAAAAAAAATCAAACCTACACATATTTGGTATCGCCGCGTTCAGAATCACCCGATCTATCAGTAAAAAAAAAGCATTAACCTGATCGCTAAACAGCATAGCGAAAAAAAAATTTGAAACACCAGAATTACATTTTTTCTGGTCGCCGCGACATTGCATTCAAATGCAATAACGGGCGATCAAAAGAACGTATCTGCACAAATGTGGTATCATTAAAAACGTCAGCTCGGCACGCAAAAAACAAGCCCTCACATGGCCTTATTGACGGAAAAATAAAAAAGTTACGGCTCTGGGAAGGAGGGGAGCGAAAAAAGAAAACACAAAAATGAAAAAGGGCCACGGCATGAAGGGGTTAATGTATCCAGGTAACCCTAAAATAAATACTATTGTCTGGACAAGACCCCAAAGAGGGGACCGGAAGGAAAGAGGGAATTGGAAGAGAGGGAGGTAAAATATTACTCATGTAAAGAAGAAAGTGCACCCCCTGGTAGGTCTTCTCTTTTATTCCCTTTTCTGCCTTTGGGGGGGTCTTGTTGTCCAGAATGAGTATACGTTCAGGGGTCTATATGTGATCATCTATATGCACCTACTGACAGTTTGTATTTTCTTCTATTTGGCTCTTTATCATATATATATTCATCCTTAACTTTGTGGGGATTATTTTTTTTAATAAAAACTTATATAATTGGGTTTTCATGCTTGCCACCCTGGATTTACAATATGAGATGATAGGACCCTCACCCCGGCTACAGGACCAAGTCACAGGGTGTGTGTGTATAGATAGATAGATAGATATGAGATAGATAGATAGATAGATGGACAGATAGATATGAGATAGATAGATAGATGGACAGATAGATAGATATGAGATAGATAGATAGATGGACAGATAGATATGAGATAGATAGATGGACAGATAGATAGATATGAGATAGATAGATATGAGATAGATAGATGGACAGATAGATAGATAGATAGATAGATATTAGATAGATAGATAGATAATAGATAGATAGATAGATATTATAGATAGATAGATATTATAGATAGATAGACAGATAGATATGAGATAGATAGATAGATATGAGATAGATAGATAGATATGAGATAGATAGATAGATAGACATAGATAGATATGAGATAGAGGATAGATAGATAGATAGATATGAGATAGATAGATATGAGATAGATAGAGGATAGATAGATAGATATGAGATAGATAGATAGATAGATAGATAGATAGATAGATAGATAGATATGGGATAGATAGATGGATAGATAGATATTAGATATATAGAGAATAGATAGATGATAGATAGATAGATAGATAGATAGATAGATATGAGATAGATAGATAATAGATAGATAGAGGATAGATAGATAGATATGAGATAGATAGATATGGGATAGATAGATAGATAGATATGAGATAGATAGATAATAGATAGATAGATGATAGATAGATAGATATGGGATAGATAGATATGAGATAGATAGATGATAGATAGATAGATAGATAGATATGAGATAGATATGGGATAGATAGATAGATAGACATAGATAGATATGAGATAGATAGATAATAGATAGATAGATGATAGATAGATATGAGATAGATAGATAGATATGGGATAGATAGATAGATAGATAGATAGATAGATGATAGATAGATAGATATGAGATATATAGATAATAGATAGATAGATATGAGATAGATAGATATGGGATAGATAGATAGCGGTGGAGATAGCAGCGCGGTATGTGAGCGAATGCCATAGACTGCGAGAAAGAGAACTATGATGCCATGGACTATAGCCCCCAACCTGGATCTGCCCCATCCACCTCCCCTATGCCATGGACTATAGCCCCCACAATGGACCTGCCCCATCCACCTCCCCTATGCCATGGACTATAGCCCCCAACCTGAACCTGCCCCATCCACCTCCCCTATGCCATGGACTATAGCCCCCAACCTGGATCTGCCCCATCCACCTCCCCTATGCCATGGACTATAGCCCCCAACCTGAACCTGCCCCATCCACCTCCCCTATGCCATGGACTATAGCCCCCAACCTGGATCTGCCCCATCCACCTCCCCTATGCCATGGACTATAGCCCCCAACCTGGATCTGCCCCATCCACCTCCCCCCACAGCTCCTACCCAACATCCCCTCAGTCCCTATCCCTATTGCCTCTATACACTTGCTTTGGCAAAACTGATGTGTATTTGGTCCTGCCAATAAAGCTTCTTTGAATCTTGATAGATAGACATAGATAGATAGATAGATAATAGATGATAGATAGATATGAGATGGATAGATATGGGATAGATAGATAGATATGAGATATATAGATAATAGATAGATAGATAGATAGATAGATAGATGATAGATAGATAGATATGAGATAGATAGATAGATGATAGATAGATATGAGGTAAATAGATAGATTGATATGGGATAGATAGATAGATAGATAGATGATAGATAGATAGATATGAGATAGATAGATAGATGATAGATAGATATGAGGTAAATAGATAGATTGATATGGGATAGATAGATAGATAGATAGATGATAGATAGATAGATATGAGATAGATAGATAGATGATAGATAGATATGAGGTAAATAGATAGATTGATATGGGATAGATAGATAGATAGATAGATA
Organism: Ranitomeya imitator; assembly: GCF_032444005.1. Classification (NCBI taxonomy): domain Eukaryota; kingdom Metazoa; phylum Chordata; class Amphibia; order Anura; family Dendrobatidae; genus Ranitomeya; species Ranitomeya imitator. Next base: position 684,428,322 of record NC_091284.1, on the reverse strand, counting down.
TGAGATAGATGATAGATAGATAGATATGAGATAGATAGATAGATAGATAGATAGATATGGGATAGATAGATAGATAGATAGATATGAGATAGATAGATATGAGATAGATAATAGATAGATAATAGATAGATAGATAGATGATAGATAGATATGAGATAGATAGATCTGGGATAGATGGATAGATAGATATGAGATATATAGATAATAGATAGATAGATGATAGATATGAGATAGATAGATAGATGATAGATAGATATGAGGTAAATAGATAGATAGATATGGGATAGATAGATAGATAGCTATGATAATGTCTGTAAAGCGCTGCGTAATATGTTAGCGCTATATAAAAAAAATAAAGATTATTATTATTATATGAGATAGATAGATAATAGATAGATAGATATGGGATAGATAGATAGATAGATATGAGATAGATAGATAATAGATAGATAGATATGAGATAGATAGATAGATGATAGATAGATAGATAGATATGAGATAGATAGATAGATAGATATGGGATAGATAGATATGAGATAGATAGATGATAGATAGATACATAGATAGATAGATATGAGATAGATAGGTAGAGAGTGAGATTTGAAAGCAGCACTAGCAAACAGTGTGTAATATACAGCTGCTACACCCAAACATTCCAGGCATTTACCGATCTTCAATGTAGCAGCAAAAAAAATTAAAAAACAGTTTTGGTTCTCCTAGATTAAGGTACCTGACGTCACCGCTCTGCTTTCCGGCCGCTGCGCTCACAGCCAGAGCAGAGAAGCAGAGCGCTGAGGACAGACAGCGGTAGGTAAGTATGAAGCGTTTGTTTTTTTAACTTTTAGGATGGTATCCAGGGTAAACATCGGGTTACTAAGCACGGCCCTGCGCTTAGTAACCCGATGTTTACCCTGGTTACCGGCATCGTTGGTCGCTGGAGAGCGGTCTGTGTGACAGCTCTCCAGCGACCAAACAGCGACGCTGCAGCGATCCGGATCGTTGTCTGGATCGCTGCAGCGTCGTTTAGTGTGAAGGTACCTTAAAGGTTCTCAGTAGAACCAACATGTGGCTGAGCCCCAATGGGCTACTAAAACACTATTTTTTTTATTTTGTCAATGGTGCCCTGCGTTCTTTTTTTTTTTTTTGCTACTATATATTTTTACATATATATATACAGAGTGTGTGTGTATATATATATATATATACACACACACACACACACACACACACACACACACACACACACACACACACACACACACAGGTCAGTGCATGATAGTTACTACTTATGCCAGTGGCTATATGTGAGGCAGCTGATTTGCATTGGCAGAGACGCCTTCTGATCTGTTTAAAAGTTCATGTACACTAGCAGCCATAAATCTACTGTGCCTCAGATACAAGACCACTACAAGAAAATAAACAATCCAGGACTTGTAAGGAGGGGAGCAGCGTCCTGCCCCCTCCTCACTGCACAGACACAACCCCCCCCTGCACGCAGCAACCCAAGCTCTAAATACTCACAGCACCACCTTGTCTGGTCTTGCTCCTCTCCAGCCGGAAGAAGAAGCCAGTGCTCTGAGCTCTCGTGCAGTCTCTCGTGCAGACACACAGGGTGCAATGGGGGCGTGTGCTATAGAAGAGACAGTGGTAGTGCAGGGAGATTATGTCTCCCCACACTACAGTGGAGAGAACTACATGCTGCATAAGCCGGCATAGTTAACAGCTGCAGTAACTCTGAGTGGGCCCCCTCAGAGCAAGGGGCCCGGGGCGACCGCACCCTCTGCCCCCCTGGTAGCTACGCTACTGGAATCCGCACAAAAACCGCAATAAATCCGCAGCGGTTCCGCAGGAAATCCGACAGAAAACCGCAGTACCTTTTATCTGCGGTTTTCCCAAATCCGCTGCGGAAAAATCCGCAGTCCTCCAGAATACGTGTGCACATACCCTTAATGCTCCTACATAGCCTGGTGACTGTGTGTATGTTTATTTAAATATTTACTTACTGGTTTAGTAATGAGTTTTTCTGGCTGACACCTTTTCAATACTAAACCTCAAGCTTTAGTGTCAGCGACAGCTGCTGACATCAAGCTGTTATCCCAATACCCTGATGCCACTATATTAGAATGAAAAAGGTGTTGCACCAAGAAATTACATCACAATTTATTTTTTTTATTTTTTTTTTATATTTTTAGCTTAACCCCTTCATGACCCAGCCTATTTTGACCTTAAAGACCTTGCCGTTTTTTGCAATTCTGACCAGTGTCCCTTTATGAGGTAATAACTCAGGAACGCTTCAATGGATCCTAGCGGTTCTGAGATTGTTTTTTCGTGACATATTGGGCTTCATGTTAGTGGTAAATTTAGGTCAATAAATTCTGCGTTTGTGATATAAACGGAAATTTGGCGAAAATTTTGAAAATTTCGCAATTTTCACATTTTGAATTTTTATTCTGTTAAACCAGAGAGTTATGTGACACAAAATAGTTAATAAATAACATTTCCCACATGTTTACTTTACATCAGCACAATTTTGGAAAAAACATTTTTTTTTTGCTAGGAAGTTATAAGGGTTAAAATTTGACCAGCGATTTCTCATTTTTACAACGAAATTTACAAAACCATTTTTTTTAGGGACCACCTCACATTTGAAGTCAGTTTGAGGGGTCTATATGGCTGAAAATACCCAAAAGTGACACAATTCTAAAAAATGCACTCCTCAAGGTGCTCAAAACCACATTCAAGAAGTTTATTAACCCTTCAGGTGCTTCACAGCAGCAGAAGCAACATGGAAGGAAAAAATGAACATTTAACTTTAGTCACAAAAATGATCTTTTAGCAACAATTTTTTTATTTTCCCAATGGTAAAAGGAGAAACTGAACCACGAAAGTTGTTGTTGTTCAATTTGTCCTGAGTACGCTGATACCTCATATATGGGGGTAAACCACTGTTTGGGCACACGGCAGAGCTTGGAAGGGAAGGAGCGTTATTTGACTTTTTGAATGAAAAATTGGCTCCACTCTTTAGCGGACACCATGTCACGTTTGGAGAGCCCCCGTGTGCCTAAAAATTGGAGCTCCCCCACAAGTGACCCCATTTTGGAAACTAGACCCCCCAAGGAACTTATCTAGATGCCTAGTGAGCACTTTAAAGCCTCAGGTGCTTCACAAATTGATCTGTAAAAATGAAAAAGTACTTTTTTTTCACAAAAAATTTATTTTCGCCTCAATTTTTCAATTTTCACATGGGCAATAGGATAAAATGGATCCTAAAATTTGTTGGGCAATTTCTCCCGACTACGCCGATACCTCATATGTGGGGGTAAACCACTGTTTGGGCACACGGCAGGGCTCGGAAGGGAAGGCGCGCCATTTGACTTTTTGAATGGAAAATTAGCTCCAATTGTTAGCGGACACCATGTCGCGTTTGGAGAGCCCCTGTGTGCCTAAACATTGGAGCTCCCCCACAAGTGACCCCATTTTGGAAACTAGACCCCCCAAGAAACTTATCTAGATGCATATTGAGCACTTTAAACCCCCAGGTGCTTCACAGAAGTTTATAACGCAGAGCCATGAAAATAAAAAATAATTTTTCTTTCCTCAAAAATGATTTTTTAGCCTGGAATTTCCTATTTTGCCAAGGGTAATAGGAGAAATTGGACCCCAAATGTTGTTGTCCAGTTTGTCCTGAGTACGCTGATACCCCATATGTGGGGGTAAACCACTGTTTGGGCGCACGGCAGGGCTCGGAAGGGAAGGCACACCATTTGGCTTTTTAAATGGAAAATTAGCTCCAATCATTAGCGGACACCATGTCACGTTTGGAGAGCCCCTGTGTGCCTAAACATTGGAGATCCCCCACAAATGACACCATTTTGGAAACTAGACCCCCAAAGGAACTAATCTAGATGTGTGGTGAGGACTTTGAACCCCCAAGTGCTTCACAGAAGTTTATAACGCAGAGCCATGAAAATTAAAAAAAAAAATTATTTTCTCAAAAATGATCTTTTAGCCTGCAATTTTTTATTTTCCCAAGAGTAACAGGAGAAATTTGACCCCAAAAGTTGTTGTCCAGTTTCTCCTGAGTACGCTGATACCCCATTGAGGGGTGGAAACCCCTCAATTCTACCTCCAACACTAACCCCCCCCCACACCCCTAACCCTAATCCCAACTGTAGCCATAACCCTAATCACACGCCTAACCACAACCCTAATTCCAACCCTAACCCTAAGGCTATGTGCCCACGTTGCGGATTCGTGTGAGATTTTTCAGCATCATTTTTGAAAAATCCGCGGGTAAAAGGCACTGTGTTTTACCGTGGATTTACCGCGGATTTCCAGTATTTTTTGTGCGGATTTCACCTGCGGATTCCTATTGCGGAACAGGTGTAAAACGCTGCGGAATCCGCACAAAGAATTGACATGCTGCGGAAAATACAACGCATTTCCGCGCGGTATTTTCCGCACCATGGGCACAGCGGATTTGGTTTTCCATATGTTTACATGGTACTGTAAACCTGATGGAACACTGCTGCGAATCCGCAGCGGCCAATCCGCTGCGGATCCGCAGCCAAATCCGCACCGTGTGCACATAGCCTAATTCTAAAGGTATGTGCACACACTGCGGAAAATGCTGCGGATCCGCAGCAGTTTCCCATGAGTTTACAGTTCAATGTAAACCTATGGGAAACAAAAATCGCTGTACACATGCTGCGGAAAAACTGCACGGAAACACAGGGGTTTACATTCCGCAGCATGTCACTTCTTTCTGCGGATTCCGCAGCGGTTTTACAACTGCTCCAATAGAAAATAGCAGTTGTAAAACTGCAGTGAAATGTGCAGAAAAACCGCGGTAAATCCGCAGCAGTTTAGCACTGCGGATTTATGAAATCCGCAGCGGAAAAATCCGCAGAGGACCAGAATGTGTGTGCACATACCGAAACCCTAGCCCTAACCCTACCCCTAGCCTTAACCCTACCCCTAACCCTACCTCAGTGGAAAAAAAAAAATTCTTTATTTTTTTTATTGTCCCTACCTATTGGGGTGACAAAGGGGGGGGGGTCCATTTACTATTTTTTTTATTTTGATCACTGAGATAGGTTATATCTCAGTGATCAAAATGCACTTTGGAACGAATCTGCCGGCCGATTCGGCGGGCGCACTGCGCATGCGCCCGCCATTTTGGAAGATGGCGGCGCCCAGGGAGAAGACGGACGGACCCCGGGAGGAACGGTAAGTATGATAGGGTGGAGGGGGGAGCACGGGGGGGGGGGGGGATCGGAGCATGCGGGGGGGGGATCGGAGTGCATGGGGGTTGGATCAGAGCACGGGGGGGGGTGATTGGAGCACGGGGGGAGCGGAGCACAGGACGGAGGGGAGCCGGAGCAGTGTACCAGCAGATCGGTGGCTTGGGGGGGGGGCGATGGGTGGGGTGGGGGCACGTTAGTGTTTCCAGCCATGGCCGATGATATTGCAGCATCGGCCATGGCTGGATTGTAATATTTCACCAGTTTTAATAGGTGAAATATTACAAATCGCTCTGATTGGCTGTTGAAAGTGAAACTGCCAATCAGAGCGATCGTAGCCACGGGGGGGTGAAGCCACCACCCCTGGGCTAAATTACCACTCCCCCTGTCCCTGCAGATCGGGTGAAATGGGAGTTAACCCTTTCACCCGGCCTGCAGGGACGCGCATGCAAAAACAAATGCAGATAACTCATATAAAACCGTGGCAAAAATGCACCAAAAAATGCAACAAAACGAGTGTTTTTGCTTCCAAGGGATGCAGAAACCTTGTAGAAATTTCTGCAAGCAAATACTCAATGTGTGCACATAGTCTTAATGTCAGCCTCCCGGTGGTAGTAGCATGCACACATGGTTTCTTATATTCCCCAATGAAGCTCCCTAGAAATATACATTTACAAATTATTACATGAACATGCTGCCAGCACAACGCTATTAGGCTTACTGACAGAAGACTGTTTATGTGGTATGTGCAGACCCTGTTCCTGCACAGCGAGACACAGCCATTACACAGCACAAAGCAGGGGTACATTTATAAGATTATCTTGTCAAAGGATCATTGTTTTTTAACACATCCAATTGTGTAACTTATTTTTATGATCTATTGATTAAAATGAACTTGAATCTTGGGACAACCACTTAGACCATCTCGGCTTAAGGTACCGTCACACTAAGCAACGCTGCAGCGATACCGACAACGATGCCGATCGCTGCAGCGTCGCTGTTTGGTCGCTGGAGAGCTGTCACACAGACAGCTCTCCAGCGACCAACGATCCCGAAGTCCCCGGGTAACCAGGGTAAACATCGGGTTACTAAGCGCAGGGCCGCGCTTAGTAACCCGATGTTTACCCTGGTTACCGTTGTAAATGTAAAAAAACAAACAGTACATACTTACATTCCCGGTGTCTGGTCATGTCCCTCGCCTTCAGCTTCCCGCACTGACTGAGCGCCGGCCGTAAAGTACAGCGGTGACGTCACCGCTGTGCTCTGCTTTACGGCTGGCCGGCGCTCACCAGTCAGTGCGGGAAGCTGACGGCGAGGGACGTGACCAGACACCGGGAATGTAAGTATGTAGTGTTTTTTTTTTTTTTTACATTTACAACGGTAACCAGGGTAAACATCGGGTTACTAAGCGCGGCCCTGCGCTTAGTAACCCGATATTTACCCTGGTTACCAGTGAAGACATCGCTGGATCGGTGTCACACACGCCGATTCAGTGATGTCTGCGGGAGATCCAGTGACAAAATAAAGTGCTGGACTTTCCCCAGCGACCAACAATCTCCCAGCAGGGGCCTGATCGTTGGTTGCTGTCACACATAACGATTTTGTTAACGATATCGTTGCTACGTCACAAAAAGCAACGATATCGTTAACGATATCGTTATGTGTGACGGTACCTTAAATCTCCCAGACACACACATCCTCTAGATAAATTCTGTTGCACATCTCCTAGGTTGGCTTAAGACATCAAGTGGGCACAGACACCTGTGATGCGTAGCCCACAAGTGAAACCATGTCATTATTCATTGTTGAACTGAGGCACCATCTTGTAATCCTCTTCATGTAGTAAGTCCTGGCAACACTCAAATTGATGCTAGCACGTCATGCTCTGGGAAAAATAATGTAATGCTTGGTCCCAGCACATCGTCTTCAATTGAGTGAGTTAAAAACCTATAAGGCTGCGATTAACAGCTCGATCTTGTTTATAGCACTCTATCATCAAGCTTGTCATGTAAATTATCAACTTCTGGCACAGACTTCCAGGAGATTAGTGTCATTTATATGGCATGGGGCCAAAGGGGGAAAAATTATCTTTGTCTTTGAAAATGTATGTTATTGAAAGATATGTTTGGGACTTTTCCTTCAGGTTTGCCAACGCCAGTGTGGTGAAGACCTATGTTATACTTCTAAAGAACTATCACCAAAATAGCGCACACACCAACCACTGTGCGGTGAAAATGTTACATCGAATAGCATATGATCTGAAAATGGAAGCCTTTCTTTTTCAACTTTCAGTTTTTTGTACTTTTAATCGTATTCTTTGTGATCCTGCTGCTGGTGCCTACAAGGTAAGAGCTTAATACTCCGTGCCAATCAATATATTGATTATATTACGCACAGTACTTCTATATTTAGACCAGTCCGATTGTAGCCATTGTATGAATTGTAGCCATTAAATGAACACCAATTGGCTACATGTAAGTTGACCAGCATTGTTTGCTTGTTAATACGATCGTTCTGTGTGTAGAATATGATTGCTCTCTGCAGAGAACAATATCTTTTAACTCCTTCCCGACATTTGCAGTATATAGACATCATGCTTGAGAAGTACTTCCCGACCGATGAAGGTTATAGATGTCACAGGAGGCTGTGCGTGGGCAATTGCCACTTGGTGTCAGCTGACTCTGACAGCGGACACCCGGCACTCGCACCACTCCCAGCACTTAAATCTACTACATGCTGCAATAGATAATGATCGCAGCATTTAGCAGGCATGCAGAGGGTGTGAGCACCTTGTGCCCTCCAATCAGCGCCCCGACGGAGGGGCCAATTGTTGCTATAGTGACCCTATCCTGTCATGATGACATCCGGGTCACAAGAGCTAGCAAACTTGCTACACCATGTTCATCAATTTTGTCTGTCAGTTCAGTGTTAACAGTTTGTAAAGCATAGAGAAGCTACTGCTCTGCTATGCTTTATAAGAGATCAAACTGCAAAAAGTCCCATAGTGGGACAAAGTAAAGACGTAAAAAAAGGAAAAAAGAAATCTTAAAAAGAATTTAAAAAAAATCACAAAATACAAGTGTCCCACTAGTCAACCTCTTTAGTGAACACCGCAAAAAAGTATGCTTTATCATCATCCCGCCAAACAAATAGTGGAATAAATCAAAAAGACATGTGTAAATAAAAATGGTACCTCTGAAAAAGTCATCTTGTCCCCCCCCCAAAAAAAACAAGCTGCCATACAGCTCCATTAGCGGAAAAATAAAAAAGTTACAGCTCTCGGAATAAATTGATGCAAAAATAATTATTTTTTTCTATAAAATGGTTTTGTGTACAAGCGTCAAAACATAAAAAAAAATGATATACATGTGGCATCTCTGTAGTCGTACTGACTCGAAGAATAAAGCTGCCTTATGACTTTTACCACACGTGTAATAGGATAAAAAAAAAAAAAAAACCTGAATTGCTCATTTATGTTCATTCTGTTTCCCAAAAATCGGACTAGAAAGTGATCAAAAAGAGTCATGTAGCCGAAAATGGTACCAGTAAAAACGTCAAATCATCCCGCAAAAAACTAGCCTTCTCGTAATTTTCGGTCAAAATATAGAAAAATTAGAGCTCTCAAAATCGCTTTTGCGTATTTTCTGTCACATAGACCCGTCAGTCACTTGAAATGTGAGGTGATCCCTAAAAAAATGGTTTTGTAAATTGTGTTGGAAAAATTAGAAATCACTGGTCAACTTTTAACCCTTATAACTTCCTGAGGAAAAAAAATGTGTTTCAGAAATTGTGCTGATGTAAGGGTATGTTCACACGTTCAGGATTTCCATCCTTTTTTTTTCAGGACAGTTTTTTTTAAAAAACTGCAGCTCTTGGCAGAAAACGCAGGTCCTTTTTTTGGTCCTTTTTTTGTCCTTTTTTGATGCGTTTTTTGATGCGTTTTTTTATCCTTTTTTATGCAGTTTTCTATGCAGAGACTGTGTGTTTCCTAGGAAGCTTTTTAGGGCTAAAATGGCTGAAAATACCCTACCCCTAACCCTACCCCTAACCCTAACCCTACCCCTACCCCTATTCTAACCTTAGTGAAAAAAAATAAATAAATAAATTCTTAATTTTTTTATTGTCCCTACCAATGGGGGTGACAAAGTGGGGGGGGGGGTGTCATTTACTATTTTTTTATTTTGATCACTGAGATAGGTTATATCTCAGTGATCAAAATGCACTTTGGAGCGAATCTGCCGGCCGGCAGATTCGGCGGGCGCACTGCGCATGCGCCCGCCATTTTGCAAGATGGCGGCGCCCAGGGAGAAGACGGCCGGACGGACACCGGGACGCCGGGTAAGTATAAGGGGGGGAGATTAGGGCACGGGGGGGGGGGCATCGGAGCACTGGGGGGGGGCATCGGAGCACGGGGGGGGGGGGCATCGGAGCACGGGGGGGCGGGATCGGAGCACGGGGGGGCAGCCACACTCCGCCCACGCACTTCCGCCCGCTCCCCCGCACTTCCTGCTGCAGCGGTTCTGCACATCAAATCGCAGTAAAACCCGCAGATATATTTTTGATCTGCGGGTTTTACTGCGATTTTGACCTCACAATGGAGGTCTATGGGTGCAGAACCGCTGCGGTTCAGGAAAAAGAAGTGACATGCTCCTTCTTTTTTGCCGCAGCTATTCTGCGCGGCTTTTTAAACGAAATTACGGATCATGTGCACAGCAGTGACTGTTTTCCATAGGGTTACATTGTTATGTACCCTGCATGGAAAACAGCTGCGGACCCGCAGCGGCAAAACCGCTGCGGTTCCGCAGTAAAAAACGCACTGTGTGAACATGGCCTAAAGTAGACACGTGGGAAATGTTGTTTATAAACTATGTTGTGTGACACAATTCTCATTTAAGGGGATAAATATTAAGTTTGAAAATTTTCAACAAATTTCCGGGGTTTTTTTCCCCCACAAATAAATGCAGGTCATATCAAAAAAAATTTTTTACCACTATCATGAATTACAATATGTAAAAAAAAAATATCTCAGAATCAGCGGGATTCATTAAAAGCGTTCCAGAGTTATTCCCTCATAAAGTGACACAGGTCATAATTGTAAAATTTAGCCTCATCATGAAGGTGAAAACGGGGTGTGATGCCGGCATCAAGCAAAGGCCGGTGTCACACTTGGGAGCTTAATGCGAGAAACTCGCATCAATACCCAGCACTGCTGCCGGCACTCGGGACTGGAGCGTTCAGCTGCATAAAAATACATGCAGCCTCATGCTCTGGTCCCGAGTGCCGGGTATTGATGCGAGAGACTCGCGCAAGTTTCTCACATTATACTCGCAAGTGTGACACCGGCCAAAGTAAGATGGCGTTGAGGAGGCGGCATCAAAAAGTGCACAGAGTTTTCGCTCTTTAGAAAAAAAGGGCATGCTGAGTTCCTGCACATCTACGGAGCAAGGCACGCTGTGATTGGATGAGGACTGGGAGCACGGGAAAGCCATTGCGACTAGCTGGGTTGTCGAGGGCGTGTCCCAGCTGCAGGAGCAGGCCCCGAGCGGGCGACTAAATTTAGAAACCAAACTGCCAGGGAAAACCAGGGCAGCGAGGGGGTCATGACTAGACCGAAAAAAAAACAGTGAGACACCCAAATGATCTGTTTATGACCCGAGGGGAAGTGACAGGAAAAAGAAAAACACATCCGCATTTAATACAAATTTTAAAACCCGGCATCATTATTTTACATTTATAATATATTTTTCAGATTGTAAGACGCTCCGAATTATAAGACGCTTCCCAAATTTTAACCCCTTCACCCCCGGAGCTTTTTCCGCTTTTTCATTTTCGTTTTTTGCTCCCCTCCTTCCCAGAGCCATAACTTTTTTGTTTTTCCGTCAATATGGCCATGTGAGGGCTTATTTTTTGCGGGACGAGATGTACTTTTGAAAGATACCATTGATTTTACCATGCGATGTAACAGAAAACGGGAAAAAAATTCCAAGTGTGATGAAATTGCAAAAAAAGTGCAATCTCACACTTGTTTTTTGTTTGGCTTTTTTGCTAGGTTCACTAAATGCTAAAACTAACCTGCCATTATGATTCTCCAGGTCATTACGAGTTCATAGACACCAAACATGTCTAGGTTATTTTTTATCTAAGTGGTGAAAAAAAATTCCAAATTTTGCTAAAAAAAAAAAAAAAAAAATGCGCGATTTTCCGATACCCGTAGCGTCTCCAAATTTCGTGATCTGGGGTCAGGTGAGGGCTTATTTTTTGCGTGGCGAGCTGGCGTTTTTATTGGTACCATTTTGGTGTAGATACGTTCTTTTGATCGCCCGTTATTGCATTTTAATGCAATGTCGCGGCGACCAAAAAAACGTTATTTTGGCGTTTTGATTTTTTTTCTCGCTACGTCATTTAGCGGTCAGGTTAATCCTTTGTTTTTATTGATAGATCGGGCGATTCTGAACGCGGCGATACCAAATATGTGTATGTTTGATTTTTTTTTAATTGTTTTATTTTGATTGGGGCGAAAGGGGGGTGATTTGAACTTTTATATATTTTTTATTTTTTTTATATTTTTTTTATATTTTCAGCTGGCAGAAAGGGGTTAAGGAACAAAAAAAAAAAAAAATTTTTTTTAATAAAATTGTGGTGCTTCTTATAATCCATGCAATTTATTGCTTACCGGGAGTGGTGGCTGCAGTGAAGCGGGGTCGCTCGCTGTGGGGAGCGCCTTGGAATTGGGGGCAAGGTGCGTATGTCTGTCCCTTTGGGCAGATGCCTCAAACACTCTTAATGTAATAAATATCCAAAGAGAAAAAGGAAAATGCGGCACTCACCCAGGTAGATTGCGAATCAAAGTCCTTTATTCATTATAACGTAACAACGGACATAGTAAGGAGAGGCGGCTGGGAGAGATCAGCGGTGCGGGGAGAAAGAGCAGGACTACGATCGTTTCGCGCTTGTGCGCTTCCACGGGTCCATGTGCACAATTAAAATCACCATTTCCTTTATAGGGAACTAGACAGCTTGATGTGAACAGGTGTGAGATTTAAAAAAAAAAAAAAAAAAAACCACATTGGTTTGTGTGCAAGAAACAAGATTAACAAGCACAAATACAAATCGGCATTATAAGCCACATAACATGAGGGAGCCAGCACAATGATAATTACAACAATATTGCTACAAAAATATATAACAAAAATGTTACAAAAATATTACAAAAATATTGTCATGTCCAGTTTATCATTGAGACCAATGGGCCCTTGCGCATTGGTCTCCATGATCCAACGTGCCTCGCGCTGTAATAGAATTTTCTTGCGGTCACCACCTTTTACTGGATTTTTAACCACCTCAAGACCTGCGAATTGTAACACATTTGGATTCGCATTGTGGTGATCCCGCATATGTTTGATAAAGCGCGGGCGACCCTTCCCGGACGTTATAGAATTGCAGTGCTCACTAAATCTCGTGACCATGGGACGTATTGTTTTACCAATATAATAAAACTGGCATGGGCAGAGGATTAAATAGACCACATATGGAGTTTTGCACGTAATTAAGTCTCTAACTGTATGACAAACTGAGCCTATGCGAATCGGATTTTTCAGAAGTCTTAAATGGCAGAATTTACAGTTGCCACATTTGTGATTACCCGTAGGTTGATGTTTCGTGAGCCAATTATTTTCTATTGTGGGGAGACGATTTTTAATCAGTAAATCCCCTAAATTTCTCGTACGCCTATACCCAAACCCTGGGCGATTCATAGTCAGAGAAGATAATTCTCTATCAGATTGCAAAATGTGCCAATTTCTATTGATGGCAGCGTAGATCTCTTTGTCAATCGGACTGTGGGTAAACGTAAATGTGAACCTGTGCTGCTCATTAGAGGAGATGTTTGGTGTTATTTTGCGTCTTTTTAATAAATCGTTTTGAGTTAATTGCACCACCCTCCGTTCCGCTTTTGCTAAAATATCTGGTGGATAGTTTCTGTTTAGGAGATTAGTCTTTAACTCTGCAATTTGTTGGCCGAATAATTCCTCGTTATTATTGATTTTTCTATATCGCACCATCTGACTATAGGGTATACTGTTTTTGGTATGGAATGGGTGGGCACTGTTAAAGTGAAGGAGACTATTAGTAGCAGACGATTTTTTATGTACTTTTGTAGTGAGCATGCCATCTAATATCTGAATTTTCACGTCCAAAAACTCTAATTCGTTCCCCCCAAAACAGGCAGTAAATTGCATATTGTCATCATTGATAGTATTAAGATGGGAAACGAAAGAATTAAACACATGTTCCGAACCATCCCAGACAATAAAAATGTCATCCGCGAATCTCAGGTACAAGCGTATAAACTTTAGAAAGGGATTTGTCACGGCCGTTATATATTTCTCCTCAAAGACAGCTAAAAATAGATTAGCGAATACACAAGCGACAGGCGTCCCCATCGCAGTTCCAGTGCGTTGAAGGAACCATTTCTCACCAAACTTAAAGGCATTATGTGATAAGACAAATTCCAGACTCTCTATGATAAACGCAACGAAGTCTCGGTCCTTATCAGTATTCAGCAACACAGTTCTTATAGCTTCAATGCCTTTATCCTGTGGTATCCTGGTGTATAAACTGACCACGTCAAAGAACCAATGCCGGCTATTATGACAGAACCCCTTTCCCACTTTCTGGATTGGCTACTGAAACCACTGCTGCAAAATATACCGTCATTTATTAAGGACTCAGGAGATTTTTTGATTGCTTTGCAATCATTAGACTGGCAACCCACGTTCTCTCTGACTTCAATTGACGTGGTCAGTTTATACACCAGGATACCACAGGATAAAGGCATTGAAGCTATAAGAACTGTGTTGCTGAATACTGATAAGGACCGAGACTTCGTTGCGTTTATCATAGAGAGTCTGGAATTTGTCTTATCACATAATGCCTTTAAGTTTGGTGAGAAATGGTTCCTTCAACGCACTGGAACTGCGATGGGGACGCCTGTCGCTTGTGTATTCGCTAATCTATTTTTAGCTGTCTTTGAGGAGAAATATATAACGGCCGTGACAAATCCCTTTCTAAAGTTTATACGCTTGTACCTGAGATTCGCGGATGACATTTTTATTGTCTGGGATGGTTCGGAACATGTGTTTAATTCTTTCGTTTCCCATCTTAATAATGTGAATGATGACAATATGCAATTTACTGCCTGTTTTGGGGGGAACGAATTAGAGTTTTTGGACGTGAAAATTCAGATATTAGATGGCATGCTCACTACAAAAGTACATAAAAAATCGTCTGCTACTAATAGTCTCCTTCACTTTAACAGTGCCCACCCATTCCATACCAAAAACAGTATACCCTATAGTCAGATGGTGCGATATAGAAAAATCAATAATAACGAGGAATTATTCGGCCAACAAATTGCAGAGTTAAAGACTAATCTCCTAAACAGAAACTATCCATCAGATATTTTAGCAAAAGCGGAACGGAGGGTGGTGCAATTAACTCAAAACGATTTATTAAAAAGACGCAAAATAACACCAAACATCTCCTCTAATGAGCAGCACAGGTTCACATTTACGTTTACCCACAGTCCGATTGACAAAGAGATCTACGCTGCCATCAATAGAAATTGGCACATTTTGCAATCTGATAGAGAATTATCTTCTCTGACTATGAATCGCCCAAGGTTTGGGTATAGGCGTACGAGAAATTTAGGGGATTTACTGATTAAAAATCGTCTCCCCACAATAGAAAATAATTGGCTCACGAAACATCAACCTACGGGTAATCACAAATGTGGCAACTGTAAATTCTGCCATTTAAGACTTCTGAAAAATCTGATTCGCATAGGCTCAGTTTGTCATACAGTTAGAGACTTAATTACGTGCAAAACTCCATATGTGGTCTATTTAATCCTCTGCCCATGCCAGTTTTATTATATTGGTAAAACAATACGTCCCATGGTCACGAGATTTAGTGAGCACTGCAATTCTATAACGTCCGGGAAGGGTCGCCCGCGCTTTATCAAACATATGCGGGATCACCACAATGCGAATCCAAATGTGTTACAATTCGCAGGTCTTGAGGTGGTTAAAAATCCAGTAAAAGGTGGTGACCGCAAGAAAATTCTATTACAGCGCGAGGCACGTTGGATCATGGAGACCAATGCGCAAGGGCCCATTGGTCTCAATGATAAACTGGACATGACAATATTTTTGTAATATTTTTGTAACATTTTTGTTATATATTTTTGTAGCAATATTGTTGTAATTATCATTGTGCTGGCTCCCTCATGTTATGCGGCTTATAATGCCGATTTGTATTTGTGCTTGTTAATCTTGTTTCTTGCACACAAACCAATGTGGTTTTTTTTTTTTTTTTTTTTTAATCTCACACCTGTTCACATCAAGCTGTCTAGTTCCCTATAAAGGAAATGGTGATTTTAATTGTGCACATGGACCCGTGGAAGCGCACAAGCGCGAAACGATCGTAGTCCTGCTCTTTCTCCCCGCACCGCTGATCTCTCCCAGCCGCCTCTCCTTACTATGTCCGTTGTTACGTTATGATGAATAAAGGACTTTGATTCGCAATCTACCTGGGTGAGTGCCGCATTTTCCTTTTTCTCTTTGGATATTTGTTCACTGCTTTTTATGCTGAGCACCACCCGAACATTGCAGACTATATACGTGCTATAGGAGTCTTGCAGTGGAATCCTCAGGCTGCGGCTACACTGCCTGCTGCGATAACACCTAGTTCCGTTCATATTCTGTGCTTTTTGACTCTTAATGTAATAGAGAGGGGATAGTCCTGCCTGGTAGACATGAAAGGATAACCGTAGTGATGCAACCCCACACTGCTCTCCGTCTCTAGGGGGAGATCAGTGTGACACAATTCCACTCTGTCACCCTAATCATAAGCTGTACCTGAAAGAAAATGGGAAATCATTAATAATACAGAACAAATCTAAAGTAGAAATGTGTCTGCCTCCTACTTGACACTAAGCTAAAGCTGATCGGCATAGCTCCAGTTGGTGGGAGTATACTACTAAGGAGGAGTACTCTCTACTAAGGAGGAGTACTCTCTACTAAGGAGGAGTACTCTCTACTAAGGAGGAGTACTGTCTACTAAGGAGGAGTACACACTCTACTGAGGAGAACTTTTTTATTTGCATAGTGTCAGCCTCCTAGTCGCAGCAGCATACACCCATGGTTTCCTGTGTCCCCAATGAAGCGATAAAGAAATATAGTTTATTTTTACTGAATAGTATAATAGCACAGTTTACAATAAAAAATAGAATGACAGCAGCCTGAGACCAAAATGGGGAAATATGGGCCTGTGAATACGCTTCATATTTTCAACGTGACCCTTCCCCGCAGTGTAAATGCACTCTAATATAAAAGGCTGTATGTACAAAGCTTACACATTATGATAAATCATCCTCCTATAGCTATGTACAATTATTTTTCTTTTTGATTTCTCAGGAGCTTGTAGCTTTCTCAAAGTACATTCTTAACAAATTCTTTGCACTTGCTGCTACAAACAACAAAGCCTATGTGGAGCTTCTTTTCTGGAAAAATACTAACCTTATCAGAGAAATAACCGAGGGTTACCGAAAGCCTGATGAGGAAGAAAGGTGAGGAATTGGTTCAGTAATAAGAGAGCAATATAATACATAGCATTACATAATTATTATTGTCTCACAGCGATAGCAATCGTAAGCGTATTAAATGGACACCACAGGACGAAGAGGAGCTACAACGCCTGTACTTGCAGTATAAAGAGGTTGAAGGTAAGTCTTCCATTGAAGATTTGGGGAATAAAGACTTAATTATTGTAATTCTCAATTAAATTCTTTATCAGACAGTTGTCAGGTATTCGGACAACCTCCCCTTAAGATGCAGACATTACTAAATGTATGGTTTTTATTAATCTGACGAGACCAGAAAAATGATAGACACTTTGGCAGTGGTTATTTCACATAGGTAATAGAAATGGACAGGTAATATCCAACCGCTGTCTTTCCATCTACATGTAGATGCCGTGGTCACTATTAACCGCTCGGTAATGACAGGCAGGTGTTGGCTGTGTGTTAGTCAGCACCTGTATAAAGCAGTCATAGCTCCTGAGACTGCTTCATACTTGTGCACTTGAAATGTATTGTCAAAATAGGAGAAGCTTTAATTAGATTTTTGGGGTGATTGACACTGCAAAGAAACACCAGTGTTTTGCAAGGCAAGCTGATAACTTGTAGGTTGTCATCAGTATATAGCCTCTTACTGATTGTTGGCAAGAAAACATCGTTGCCACTTTGAAGTTGGTTAGTCATGTATATGAACGCTAAGAGATATAATCAAACGAATTGTATAACTAGTCCAATTGTGTGGCTCATTTTTAAATTATCTATATAGGCAATATAAAAAGTGGATTACCAAACAAAAGAAATGTCCGATGTTTTTCAGGTGTTGATGTGATTGATAATATCTTGGCAAATCTGAAGCCTGGAACCCGGACACGGAAGCAAGTTATTAATCATCTTGTGCAGATGGGTCTAGCTGAGAGTGTCATGGACTTTAAAAAACAGATGTAAGTAATTACACAGTAACATGGGGATGAGGGCCATGCATACCATAATAGGGATAAGGAGTAGTGATGAGCGAGTGTACTCGTTGCTCGGGTGGTCTCCGAGTATTTGACTGCTCGGAGATTAAGTTTTCATCGCCTCAGCAGCATGATTTACAGCTATTAGCCAACTTGATTACATGTGGGGATTACCTAGCAACCAAGCAACCCCCACATGTACTCAGCCTGGCTAATAGCTGTAAATCATTCGGCTGCCGTGATGAAAACTAAATCTCCGAACACTAAAAATACTCGGAGGTCACTAATGAGGAGCCATGCATACCAAGATAGGGATGAGGGGGCCATGCATACCAGGATGGGGATGAGGACCATGCATACCATGATAGGGATGAGGGGGCCATGCATACCAGGATGGGGATGAGGGGGCCATGTGTATCAGGATGGGAATGAGGGGACCATATATACCAGGATAGGGGGTATTAAGTGCAGAATTGACCACATGTTTTGCTTCATTTCCCCCCTAATTTCCTCCTCTAAAACCCAGGTATCTTATGGTTCGGTGCAGTCGCTGATATTAGCCATTAAAATGCCGCTGTCAGTCACTGACTCTGGCATTTAACCCAATCCCCCTAGTAAATTTTTCCTTTTTTTTTTTCCAGTCCACTTTTTCCCAGCGCCATAACTTTTTTTTTTCCCCTACGCCTCATTGGGGGACACAGGACCATGGGTGTTATGCTGCTGCCACTAGGAGGACACTAAGTAAACAGAAAGATTAACTCCTCCTCTGCAGTATACACCCCTTCACTGGCTACAATTCAACCAGTTCTTGCTTAGTGTCTGTAGGAGGCACTTGGGTCTGTTTTCAGACCCCAACTTTCTTATTTTAATTTTTATTTAAATTTTTATTTTTCTGTAAATGTTTATTTTTTATTCAATGGAGTGAAGGTTGCGACGGATCCCTTTTATAGGGCCCGTTCTCCCCCGAACCAGCAACAGACGAGCACGGCGAGTATACCTCCCCGTCCCTCTCCTGCGACGCTGGAGCACGCAAATTTTTACTGGGGCGACGGTTTACCTCTTTGGTCCCAATCTCCCTTCCCCCCTGCAAGACGGCGAGTACATAGAGCCTGCTCTAATGTACCTCTCCGAGGGCCCAACAGACAAGGCCCACACTGCATGACGTTGCACAAAGGGATCCCATGACAGAAGAGGATGGGAATGGAAGGATGGATGGAGCGCAGGTGACAGGGGGACCTGCATTACCGGAGGGCACTGTGAGTACACATCCCTCCTGCGCCCCCGAAGCTCTAGGGGGACAGACGCCGGCGGTACTTGCAGCAGAGTCCCTGGGGAGAGGCGCCGGCGGTCGAGGGCCTGCGGTGGTCAGCGACGCTCCGTTGCGATCGCCGGGCAGGCCGGAAATTTAGTCCCCGGCTTTTCAGCCGGAGTAGGCCGCAGTGGGCAGATCCCTCCCACGGCCGTAACCCCGCCCCCTATATCGGCGCTTTACGTCTGGGACGAGAGGTGCCCTGCAGATCTCGGGGGCCATATTGCCATCTCTCTGCAAGGTGGCCCACCCTGTCCAGGAACCGCCACGGTTAATTCCTCCCCGGGGACACCGGCACAGGACCGTGGGTAAGCTGCTACAAGAAAGCTTAACCCTTTCCCTGCGTATACTGCCCCGCTCTGTCTCTAAAGACACTATGTCTCAATCCAAGGAGTCTAAAAAGGGTAACAAGAAGCACACAGTGTTTTTCACTGTATGTGCCACTTGCAATACAGCCCTGCCCTGAGCTCACAGTAACCCGTTGTGTGCGGATTGTGTCCCGGCCTCAGTGCAGCCGCCTCCCGCCGATGCCGTCGACCCTGTAGAGCCTAGCCTCCCTGAGTGGGCAGCTTCTCTGTCACGATCTATGGCTTCCCTAGTCAGGGCAATTGACTCCCTCCGGGGCCCCCCTTCAAGTCAGACCGCGGAGGATTCGGGCGACGGTACGGATCCGTCCACCAGCAGAGGGCGTACTTAGTCACTTCCTTCTCGGGGTTCCAGAAAACGTGCCCATGTTCCATCCCCTGACCATGGGCCAGTTGGTTATTCAGCGTCGGCGAGCTCCGCTTCCCGGTACCCGTCTCCAGACAACCCAAACGACTCTGAATATGAGTCTGACGATTCCTACGTTCAGGATTCCTCCTCCTCCCAAGTGACACTCGATTCTCTCATCGAAGCGGTCAACCAGACCCTGAAGGTGGCCGAGGAATCCATATCTACGCCCGAACACGTGTCCAAAAAGTTTTTGTCACTCATCCTGAGTTCAAGGAGATTGTACAAAAACATAGGGACCGTCCTGGTAAACGCTTCATGGGTCAAAAGCCCATCGAGGCCAAATATCCTTTTCCTCAGGAACTAATCAAGGACTGGCTGCAGTCCCCCTCAGTGGACCCTGCTGTGTCACATCTCGCTTCCAAAACCATCCTGTCCTTGTCAGACGGCTCCTCGGTTAAGAACCCCTCTGACCGTCAGATTGATTATCTGGCTCGCTCCATCTTTGAGGCCTCAGGAGCCTCTCTTACCATCTTTCGCTGCCTCTTGGGTGGCTAAGGCTATGGTCGCTTGGGCCGAGACGCTTTCCACGACCATCCAAGTTAGCGACTTACCTCCAGAAGCGATCAACCTGGCTAACCAGATAGCCCAGGCTGGGGATTTTGTAGTCAACGCCTCAATAGACGCAGCCAATTGCGCTGCACAGGCAGCCGCGAATGCAATCTCCATTAGAAGAGCCCTGCGGCTCAGGGATTGGCGAGCAGATTCGGCTTCCAAGCGCTCTTTGACATCCCAGCCCTACCAGGCTGGTCGTTTATTTGGAGAAAAATTAGACCAAATAATCTCGGATGCCACCGGGGGAAAAAAGTAAATTTCTCCCCCAACAAAAGCCTACCCGGCCGTTTCGGTATCAACAACAACCCCGATTTCGGCCCTTTCGTAACAATACCAACTGGTCATCTACACCCTCTGCCTCCGCATCAGGACGAGGCTCCCGTGGTGACCAAGGCCCCCAGGTCTCTTACAGACCTAACCGTAACTGGAAACCCAGACCGAGACCACCCGGGTCTAAGGGATCCAGATCCCTTAGACCCTCCACGCAATGACTCCTTGCAACTTCCGGGGGACACCAACAAAGTAGGAGGGTGTCTACTTTTGTTCCGTCAAGCCTGGCTCTCTGTCGTTTCCGACGAGTGGGTCAGGCAACTGGTGTCCACCGGATACAAAATAGAATTTTCCTCTCCCGCACCTACGCGCTTCTTCCAGTCTTGCCCTCCCAAATCAAAGACAACAGCTTTTCTCCAGGCCATACGGGCACTACAAAGGGACGGAGTCATCATTCCGGTTCCCCTAGACCAAAGGTTCAAAGGGTTCTACTCGAACCTATTAGTGGTCCCAAAGAAGGACGGATCGCTGCGTCCGATTCTGGACCTGAAACTTTTGAACAAATTTGTCAAAATTTGTCATTTCAGAATGGAATCCCTCCGTTCTGTGGTCGCGTCCATGGAAAGAGGAGAATTCCTGGCGTCCATAAACATCAAGGATGCTTACCTCCACATCCCAATCTTTCCTCCGCATCAGCAGTTCCTCCGCTTCGCATTTCGTGGAGAACACTTCCATTTTGTGGCCTTGCCTTTCGGTCTCGCCACCGCTCCCAGAGTCTTCACAAAGCTCATGGTGGCTGCCATTGCCATTCTTCATTCCAGGGGAGTGGTGGTACTTCCGTACCTGGACGACCTACTGATAAAAGGTCCATCTTACCCAGCCTGCGAAGAGTCCGTCATTCTCACGGTGGACACTCTTTCTCGCCTGGGTTGGAAGATAAACTTCGAAAAATCCTCTCCGATTCCGGCCCAACGGATCTCCTTTCTTGGGATGACATTGGACACTTCTCGCGGTCTGGTCATTCTCCCTCAAGACAAGGCCATGGCCTTGCAGCAGGGAGCTCAGAGTCTTTCCCGTCCAGTCTCCCACTCCATCCAATTCAGCATACGCATTCTTGGGCAGATGGTAGCAGCCATGGAAGCGGTTCCATTCGCGCAATTTCACCTCCGTCCCCTACAGCATGCACTACTGTCGGCGTGGGACGGCAACCCGTCCTCCCTCGACCGCAGCTTCACCCTGTCCCCACGGGTCAGGAAGACCCTCAGGTGGTGGACGCTGAAGTCCTCCCTAATCCAGGGAAAGTCTTTTCTCCCAGTGCGGTGGCTGGTGGTGACCACCGATGCCAGCCTCATGGGCTGGGGGGCTGCAAACCCACGGGCCATCGGAGTAGACGCCCTGGTCCTGCCTTGACGTCAATACCGCCTCCCGTACATTTTTCCCCCTCTTCCCCTGCTGCCGAGGGTCATCAAGAAGATCAGGGCAGAGGGGGTACCAGTGATCCTCGCTGCGCCGGGCATGGTACGCGGAACTGGTTCAGCTGGTCGCCGACGTCCCCTGGCGTCTTTCAGATCGCGTGGATCTTCTCTCACAGGGCCCGATTTACCACCAGAACTCAGGGGCCCTGTCTTTGACGGCCTGGCCGTTGAATCCTGGATTCTAGGCCAAGCGGGTTTCACTTCCAAGGTGTCTTCCACCATGATCAGGGCTAGGAAACCTGTATCCATGCGCAGTTACCACCATACCTGGCGAATTTTCTTCTCATGGTGCGACGCACAGGGGCGATCTCCCCTGGTATTTTCTATCCCTGCCATATTGGATTTTCTCCAATCTGGACTAGAGTCGGGACTTGCACTTAGCTCTCTAAAGGGTCAGGTTTCGGCATTGTCTGTCCTTTTCCAACGAAAGATTGCCAATAGATTGCCGGTGCAGACTTTTTTCCAGGGAGTTTCCCGTGTGGCACCTCCCTACAAAATGCCTTTGGATCTGTGGGATCTTAATTTGGTCCTCGGAGCTCTTCAGGAGACTCCCTTCGAACCACTACAGGACGTTTCCCTGACCTTCCTCACCTGGAAGGTAGTTTTCCTAGTGGCGATTACGTCCATCAGACGGGTTTCGGAGCTGGCTGCACTCTCCTGCCGCCTCCGTTTCTAATTTTTCATCCGGACAAGGCAGTATTGAGGACCTCTCCTGCTTTTCTGACCAAGGTCGTTTCTTCTTTCTACCTCAACGAGGAGATTGTTCTGCCTTCGTTCTGTCCGGCACCGGTCCATCGCATTGAAAAGGTTCTGCACACTCTTGATGCGGTAAGGGCTCTTTGCCGGTACGTCTCGCGGACAGCTCCCTTCCGCACGTCGTATGTCCTGTTTGTACTTCCAGACGGACCAAGGAGGGGTTCTCCCGCTTCCAAAGCTACTCTAGCCAAATGGATTCGGTCGGCTATTCAAGAATCCTATCGTGCCAAAGGTGTTCCTATCCCAGCAGGGATCAAGGCCCATTCTACTCGGTCGATGGGCGCCTCGTGGGCCATTCGACACCAGGCGTCAGCACAGCAGGTCTGCAAGGCTGCGACATGGTCCAGTTTGCACACTTTTACCAAACATTACCACATTCATTCTCTCTCTTCTGCAGATGCCGCCCTTGGCAGGCGCATTCTGCAATCGGCAGTACCTAAGCCGTAAGCCAGTGGTACATGGGGTATTAGCATTTCTTGCTCCCCACCCAGGGACTGCTTTGGGATGTCCCATGGTCCTGTGTCCCCCAATGAGGCGTAGGAGAAAAGGAGATTTTTGTGTACTCACCGTAAAATCTTTTTCTCCGAGCCAATCATTGGGGGACACAGCACCCACCCTGTTAGCCTGTTTGGCTTGTTGTTACTTCCTTGGTTTTGACATAGTTTGTCATTTGTTCATGCTCCTACTGCTTTACTACCGAACTGGTTGAATTGTAGCGAGTGGAGGGGTGTATACTGCAGAGGAGGAGTTAATCTTTCTGTTTACTTAGTGTCCTCCTAGTGGCAGCAGTATAACACCCATGGTCCTGTGTCCCCCAATGATTGGCTCGGAGAAAAAGATTTTACGGTGAGTACACAAAAATCTCCTTTTTTTTGTTTTTGTTTTCCATCCATATATATGGCCATGTGAGGACTTGATTTTGCGGGATGAGTTGTACTTTTGATCGACACCATTGATTTTACCATATAATGTACTGGAAAACGGTAAAAAATTTCAAAGTGCGGTGAACCTGTGTGTGTGTATGTATGTATGTATGTATGTATATATATACATATATATATATATATATATATATATATATATATATTATTTTTTGTTTATATAGCACCATTAATTCCATGGTGCTGTACATGAGAAAGGGATTACATACAGAGTTATAGATATCATTTACTGTAAACGAATTTACAATGACAGATGGGAGAGGACCCTGCCTTTGCGGACTTACATTCTACGGGAATGTGTATGTGTGAATATATATATATATATATATATATATATATATATATATATATATATATATATATATAATTATTATTATTATATACATACACACACACACACACACACCCCATACGCCCATTGGGGGGTGAGAAAGAAGTTTTTATATACAGTTGTACTCAATAGTTTAATACCTCAGCAAAATTTTTGCGTTCTTGGCCTTTTTTCAGAGAATATGAATGATAACACCAAAACTTTTCCTCCACTCATGATAAACCCCTTCATGATCTAGCCTATTTTGACCTTAAAGACCTTGCCGTTTTTTGCAATTCTGACCAGTGTCCCTTTATGAGGTAATAACTCAGGAACGCTTCAACGGATCCTAGCGGTTCTGAGATTGTTTTTTCGTGACATATTGGGCTTCATGTTAGTGGTAAATTTAGGTCAATAAATTCTGCGTTTATTTGTGATAAAAACGGAAATTTGGCGAAAATTTTGAAAATTTCGCAATTTTCACAATTTGAATTTTTATTCTGTTAAACCAGAGAGATATGTGACACAAAATAGTTAATAAATAACATTTCCCACATGTTTACTTTACATCAGCACAATTTTGGAAACAAAATTTTTTTTTGTTAGGAAGTTATAAGGGTTAAAATTTGACCAGCGATTTGTCATTTTTACAACGAAATTTACAAAACCATTTTTTTTAGGGACCACCTCACATTTGAAGTCAGTTTGAGGGGTCTATATGGCTGAAAATACCCAAAAGTGACACCATTCTAAAAACTGCACCCCTCAAGGTACTCAAAACCACATTCAAGAAGTTTATTAACCCTTCAGGTGCTTCACAGCAGCAGAAGCAACATGGAAGGAAAAAATGAACATTTAACTTTTTAGTCACAAAAATTATCTTTTAGCAACAATTTTTTTATTTTCCCAATGGTAAAAGGAGAAACTGAACCACGAAAGTTGTTGTCCAATTTGTCCTGAGTACGCTGATACCTCATATGTGGGGGTAAACCACTGTTTGGGCGCACGGCAGGGCTTGGAAGGGAAGGAGCACCATTTGACTTTTTGAATCAAAAATTGGCTCCACTCTTTAGCGGACACCATGTCACGTTTGGAGAGCCCCCGTGTGCCTAAAAATTGGAGCTCCCCGACAAGTGACCCCATTTTGGAAACTAGACGCCCCAAGGAACTTATCTAGATGCATAGTGAGCACTTTGAACCCCCAGGTGCTTCACAAATTGATCCGTAAAAATGAAAAAGTACTTTTTTTTCACAAAAAAAATTCTTTTAGCCTCAATTTTTTCATTTTCACATGGGCAACAGGATAAAATGGATCCTAAAATGTGTTGGGCAATTTCTCCTGAGTACACCAATACCTCACATGTGGGGGTAAACCACTGTTTGGGCACATGGTAAGGCTCGGAAGGGAAGGAGCGCCATTTGACTTTTTGAATGAAAAATTATTTCCATCGTTAGCAGACACCATGTCGCGTTTGGATAGCTCCTGTGTGCCTAAACATTGGCGCTCCCCCACAAGTGACCCCATTTTGGAAACTAGACCCCCCAAGGAACTTATTTAGATGCCTAGTGAGCACTTTAAACCCTCAGGTGCTTCACAAATTGATCTGTAAAAATGAAAAAGTACTTTTTTTTCACAAAAAAATTCTTTTCGCCTCAATTTTTTCATTTTCACATGGGCAGTAGGATAAAATGGATCATAAAATTTGTTGGGCAATTTCTCCCGAGTACGTCGATACCTCATATGTGGGGGTAAACCACTGTTTGGGCACTCGGCAGGGCTCGGAAGGGAAGGCGCGCCATTTGACTTTTTGAATGGAAAATTAGCTCCAATTGTTAGCGAACACCATGTCGCGTTTGGAGAGCCCCTGTGTGCCTAAACATTGGAGCTCCCCCACAAGTGACCCCATTTTGGAAACTAGACCCCCCAAGGAACTTATCTAGATGCATATTGAGCACTTTAAACCCCCAGGTGCTTCACAGAAGTTTATAACGCAGAGCCATGAAAATTAAAAATAATTTTTCTTTCCTCAAAAATGATTTTTTAGCCTGGAATTTCCTATTTTGCCAAGGATAATAGGAGAAATTGGACCCCAAATATTGTTGTCCAGTTTGTCCTGAGTACGCTGATACCCCATATGTGGGGGTAAACCACTGTTTGGGCGCACGGCAGGGCTCGGAAGGGATGGCACGCCATTTGGCTTTTTAAATGGAAAATTAGCTCCAATCATTAGCGGACACCATGTCACGTTTGGAGAGCCCCTGTGTGCCTAAACATTGGAGATCCCCCAGAAATAACACCATTTTGGAAACTAGACCCCCAAAGGAACTAATCTAGATGTGTGGTGAGGACTTTGAACCCCCAAGTGCTTCACAGAAGTTTATAACGCAGAGCCATGAAAATAAAAAAAAAAAATTATTTTCTCAAAAATGATCTTTTAGCCTGCAATTTTTTATTTTCCCAAGGGTAACAGGAGAAATTTGACCCCAAAAGTTCTTGTCCAGTTTCTCCTGAGTACGCTGATACCCCATATGTGGGGGTAAATCACTGTTTGGGCACATGCCGGGGCTCGGAAGTGAAGTAGTGACGTTTTGAAATGCAGACTTTGATGGAATGCTCTGTGGGCGTCACGTTGCGTTTGCAGAGCCCCTGATGTGGCCTAAAAAAGAAGAAACCCCCCACAAGTGACCCCATTTTGGAAACTAGACCCCCAAAGGAACTTATCTAGATGTGTGGTGAGCACTTTGAACCCCCAAGTGCTTCATAGAAGTTTATAATGCAGAGCCGTGAAAATAATAAATACGTTTTCTTTCCTCAAAAATAATTATTTAGCCCAGAATTTTTTATTTTCCCAAGGGTTACAGGAGAAATTGGACCCCAAAAGTTGTTGTCCAGTTTCTCCTGGTACACTGATACCCCATGAGTGGGGGTAAACCACTGTTTGGGCACACGTCGGGGCTCAGAAGGGAAGTAGTGACTTTTGAAATGCAGACTTTGATGGAATGGGCTGCGGGTGTCACGTTGCGTTTGCAGAGCCCCTGGTGTGCCTAAACAGTAGAAACCCCCACAAGTGACCCCATTTTAGAAACTAGACCCCCCCAAGGAACTTATCTAGATATGTGGTGAGCACTTTGAACCCCCAAGTGCTTCACAGACGTTTACAACGCAGAGCCGTGAAAATAAAAAATCATTTTTCTTTCCTGAAAAATTATGTTTTAGCAAGCATTTTTTTAGATTCACAAGGGTAACAGGAGAAATTGGACCCCAGTAACTGTTGCGCAGTTTGTCCTGAGTATGCTGGTACCCCATATGTGGGGGTAAACCACTGTTTGGGCATACGTCAGGGCTCGGAAGTGAGGGAGCACCATTTGACTTTTTGAATACGAGATTGGCTGGAATCAATGGTGGCGCCATGTTGCGTTTGGAGACCCCTGATGTGCCTAAACAGTGGTAACCCCTCAATTCTAACTCCAACACTAACCCCCCCACACCCCTAACCCTAATCCCAACTGTAGCCATAACCCTAATCACAACCCTAACCACAACCCTAATTCCAACCCTAACCCTAAGGCTATGTGCCCACGTTGCGGATTCGTGTGAGATATTTCCGCACCATTTTTGAAAAATCCGCGGGTAAAAGGCACTGCGTTTTACCTGCGGATTTTCCGCGGATTTCCAGTGTTTTTTGTGCGGATTTCACCTGCGGATTCCTATTGAGGAACAGGTGTAAAACGCTGCGAAATCCGCACAAAGAATTGACATGCTGCGGAAAATACAACGCAGCGTTTCCGCGCGGTATTTTCCGCACCATGGGCACAGCGGATTTGGTTTTTCATATGTTTACATGGTACTGTAAACCTGATGGAACACTGCTGCGAATCCGCAGCGGCCAATCCGCAGCCAAATCCGCACAGTGTGCACATAGCCTAATTCTAAAGGTATGTGCACACGCTGCGGAAAACGCTGCGGATCCGCAGCAGTTTCCCATGAGTTTACAGTTCAATGTAAACCTATGGGAAACAAAAATCGCTGTACACATGCTGCGGAAAAACTGCACGGAAACGCAGCGGTTTACATTCCGCAGCATGTCACTTCTTTGTGCGGATTCCGCAGCGGTTTTACAACTGCTCCAATAGAAAATCGCACTTGTAAAACCGCAGTGAAATGCGCAGAAAAAAACGCGGTAAATCCGCCATAAATCCGCAGCAGTTTAGCACTGCGGATTTATCAAATCCGCAGCGGAAAAATCCGCAGAGGACCAGAATACGTGTGCACATACCGAAACCCTAACCCTAGCCCTAACCCTACCCCTAACCCTACTACCCCTAACCCTAACCCTATTCTAACATTAGTGGAAAAAAAAAATTTCTTTATTTTTTTATTGTCCCTACCTATGGGGGTGACAAAGGGGGGGGGTCATTTATTATTTTTTTTATTTTGATCACTGAGACATAATCTATCTCAGTGATCAAAATGCACTTTGGAACGAATCTGCCAGCTGGCAGATTCGGCGGGCGCACTGCGCATGCGCCCGCCATTTTGGAAGATGGCGGCGCCCAGGGAGAATCGGAGCGCGGGAGGGGTGGAACGGAGCACGGGGAGCGTGGAACGGAGCACAGGGGGGCTGGAACGGAGTACGGGGGGGTGGAACGGAGCACCGGGGGGTGTGGATCGGAGTGCAGGGGGGGTGATTGGAGCACGGGGGGAGCGGACAAGAGCACGGGGGGGAGCGGAGCACTGGACGGAGGGTAGCCGGAGCAGTGTACCGGCCAGATCGGGGGGCTGGGGGGGCGATCGGTGGGGTGGGGGCACATTAGTATTTCCAGCCATGGCCGATGATATTTCAGCATCGGCCATGGCTGGATTGTAATATTTCACCAGTTATAATAGGTGAAATATTACAAATCGCTCTGATTGGCAGTTTCACTTTCAACAGCCAATCAGAGCGATCGTAGCCACGAGGGGGTGAAGCCACCCCCCCTGGGCTAAACTACCACTCCCCCTGTCCCTGCAGATCGGGTGAAATGGGAGTTAACCCTTTCACCCGGCCTGCAGGGACGCGATCTTTCCATGACGCCACATAGGCGTCATGGGTCGGATTGGCACCGACTTTCATGACGCCTACGTGGCGTCATGGGTCGGGAAGGGGTTAACGGTTGGGTGGAGCCATTTATTTATAGTGTTTTCTCTTTTTAAATCATAATGACCGCACAAAACATCCAAATGACCCTGATGAAAAGTTCACATACCCTGGTGATTTTGGCCTGATAACATGCACAGAAGTTGACACAAATTGGTTTGAATGGCTACTAAAGTTAACATTCTCACCTGTAACCTGTTGCTTGTAATCAGTGTGTGTGCGCATAAAAGCTGAGTGAATTTCTGCGATCCAGACAGACACTTGCATCTGTCATCCAGCCACTGACGTTTTTGGATAGTGAGTCATGGGGAAAGCAAAAGAATTGTCAACGGATCTACAGGAAAAAGTGGTTGAACTGTATAAAACAGAAAAGGGATACAAGAAGATATCCAAGGAATTAATTATGCCAGTCGGCAGCGTTCAAACTGTGATTAACAAATGGAAAATCAGGGGCTCTGTAAAAACAGAACTACGGTTATCCAGAACTGCCAGGAAAATTGTTCGGGATGCAAAGAAAAACCCACAAATAATATCAGCTTAAATACCGGACTCTCTGAAAAGTAGCGGTGTGGCTGTTTCAAGATGCACAATAAGGAGGCACTGGAAGAATAATGGGCTACATGGTCGAGAAGAAAGCCATTACTGTTCAAATGCCACAAAGCATCTAGCCTACAATACGCAAAACAACACAGAGACAAGCCTCAAAACGTTTGGAACAAAGTAATTTGGAGTGAAGAAACCAAAACTGAAATTTTTGTCCACAACCATAAACGTTACATTTGAAGAGAGGTTAACGAGGCCCATGATGAAAGGAACACCATTCCTACTGTAAAGCACGGAGGTGGATCACTGATGTTTTGGGGATGTGTGAGTTACAAAGGCACAGGACACTTGCTCAAAGTTGAAGGAAAGATGAATGCAGCACGTTATCAGCAAATACTGGAGCCAAATTTGCACTCATCAGCCCCAACGCTGCACATGGGACGTACTTGGACGTTCCAACATGACAACGATCCAAAACACAAGGCCAAGTCGACCTGTCATTGGCTATAGCAGAACAAAGTGAAGGTTCTGGAGTGGCCATCTTAGTCCTGACCTCAATATCATTGAGCCACTCTGGGGAGATCTCAAGCGCCCAGTTCATGCTAGACAGCCCAGGATTTTAAAGGAACTGGAGGCTTTTTGCCAAGAAGAGTGTGCATTTTTACCATCTGAGAAAATTAAGAACCTCATCCACAACTGCCACAAAAGATTTCAAGCTGTCATTGATGTTAGAGGGGGCAATATATGGTATTAAGAAATGGGGTATGTGAACTTTTGATCAGGGTCATTTGGGTGTTTTGGGTTGTCATTATGATTTAAAAAGCGATAACGCAATAGTTTGACAATAAATGGCTTCACCCAACCACTAACCATGTGAGTAGAGAAAACACAAAAACTTTATCATTCATATTCTCGGAAAAAAGGCCAAGAAAGCAAAAATTCTGCCGGGGTATGTAAACTTTTGAGCACAACTTTATATATAAAATAAAATCCAGAAAATCACATTGTATAAATTTTATATAAATTTATTTGCATTTTGCAGTGAGAAATAAGTATTTGATCCCCCTACCCAACCATTAAGTGTTCTGGCTCCTACAGACCAGTTAGACACTCCTAATCAATTTGCTACCTGCATTAGACCGCTGTCTTACATAATCACCTTTTATAAAAGACTTCTGTCCACAGTCAGACTCTAACCTCTACAACATGGGCAAGACCAAAGAGCTTTCTTCGGATGTCAGAGACAAGATCATAGGCCTGCACAAAGCTGGAATCGGCTACAAAACCATAAGTAAAACGCTAAATGAGAAGGAGACAACTGTTGGTGCAGTAGTAAGAAAATGCAAGAAGTGCAAAATAACTGTCAATCGACATCGATCTGGGGCACCATGCAAAATCTCACCTCATGGGGTATACTTGATCATGTGGAAGGTGAGGAGCCTAAAACTACACTGGGGGGAACTTGTTAATGATCTCAAGGCAGCTGGGACCACAGTCACCAAGAAACCCATTGCTAACACATTACCCCGTAAAGGTTTAAAATCCTGCAGTACCCGCAAGGTCCCCCTGCTCAAGAAGGCACATGTGCAGACCCGTCTGAAGTTTGCCAATGAACACCTGTATGATTCTGTGAGTGATTGGGAGAAGGTACTGTGGTCAGATGAGACAAAAATTGAGGTCTTTGGCATTAACTCAGCTTGCCGTGTTTGGAGGAAGAGAAATGCTGCCTATGACCCAAAGAACACTTCCCCCACTGTCAAGCATGGAGGTGGAAACATTATGTTTTGGGTGGGTTTGTCTGCTAAGGTCACGGTACTTCTTCACCGCATCAATGGAAGAATGGATGAAGCCATGTACAGTAAAATCCTGAGTGACAACCTCCTTTCCTCTGCCAGGACATTAAAATTGGGTCGTGGCTGGGTCTTCCAGCCAGACAATGTCCCAAAACATACAGCCAAGGCAACAAAGGAGAGGCTCAAAAAGAAGCACATTAAGGTCATGGAGTAGCCTAACCAGTCTCCAGACCTTAAACCCATAGAAAACTTATGGAGGGAGTTGAAGCTCCGAGTTGCCAAGCGACAGCCTCAAAATCTTAGTGATGTAGAGATGATCTGCAAAGAGGAGTGGACCAAAATTCCTCCTGACATGTGTGCAAACCTCATCATCAACTACAAATAATGTCTGACTGCTGTGCATGCTAACAAGAGTTTTGCCACCAAGTATTAAGTCTTGTTTGCCGGAGGAATCAAATACTTATTTTTCACTGCAAAATGCAAATAAATTTATATAATTTATACAATGGGATTTTCTGAATTTTATATTTCATATTCAATCTCTCAATGTTAAAATTAGCCTAGCCTTAAAATTATAGAATTTTCAAGCCTTTGTCAGTGGGCAAACTTACAAAATCAGCAAGGGATCAAATGCCGTATTTTTCGGACTATAAGATGCACTTTTTTCACATATTTTTTGGGGGGTAAATGGGGTTGCGTCTTAGTAGGAATATAGAAGTCCAGAAAGAAGAAAAAATGAATGGCATGGAGATTAAATGCAATGAGTTACTTACTGGTATGGAGGGGTACACTCTGAATCATTGGCACATTGTGGGAGTGGAGTCACTTGGTGGAGGGTGCTTGCCAGAAATAAAACATCTAGATAAATCCAAAGGAAGAAGAAAGCAGCAACACTTCTGTTATGTGATGAAGAAACCTTAGTCCTTTATTTCCAATATAAATTCATGGACAAGGTAATAAGAGCAGGGACAGTGCAAGTAAAAGGACGACGGCCATTTCGCGTTATACACGCTTCCACGGGTCCAGATATCAAATCAAAGAGATTTTTAAAAAACCTGATAACTTTTACAAGAAACGACACTAAGGGTAAACCCACCATTGTAAACACCCCCCCCATTAGCTGGGGTTGGTTACTCACCATTCATGGAAAAGGGGGAGATATGCACCCTGTGACAGGCACAACACTCATTCCCAATGCCAAATGGGTATGTAACCCCTTATTTGCCACAAATTCTTACAGTGAGGGAATAATCTCAATACCCATAAAATTTCAGACTTTATTATTATGCACAAAAATAGAATGTTATATCCATAAAAAGAACAATAATGCAGTATTCAATATATATAGATCTTGATGAATAGGGTAAGTCATGAATCCTGATTCCTGAGAATAATTCCATGTTTTCCATCTTATCTAGAACAAATAAAAAATAACAGTCTATATATATATAATTGTCTAAGGTCCATTTCCGTCTGTTTGTCTGTAACGGAAATCCCGTGACGCTAATTGGGCGCGTCCCGTCCGGCCGCGACCAATCAGCGATATTAGGGCGGGATTTAAACAACGCTTCACTTTTTACTATTGATGCTGCCTATGCAGCATCAATAGTAAAAAGATATAATGTTTAAAATAATAATAATAAAAAAAAATCGTGATATCCTCACCTTCCGGCGTCCCCAGCAGCTTTTCCCGCTCCTCGCGATGCTCCGGTCCCAGTAATGCTTTGCGGTAATGACTCCAGATGACGTAGCGATCTCCCGAGACCGCTACATCACGAGTTATTGCCGCAAAGCATCACTGGGAGCGGACCTGGGGTCAGAATTGTAAAAATTGGCCCAGTCATTAAGGTGAAATCAGGCTTCTTATCAAAGGGGTAAATGGCATATGACATATTCTGTATGTCATATGCTGTCTCTTTTGCAAGCCCACATTTTACTCGGCAGATGATGGCTGTAATAGTTAGCCATCATTCGCCTCTAACAGCCGCAGATGTTGCGGAGCATCATCCACAGCTGTTAGCCTGTTAAATGCTGCTGTCAATCTGTGATGTAGGAAAGGGATATACGTGATTCTGTAGTACTGGGTGCTCAGACCACTCCAATCAGTACAACAGGAATCTGGCACTTCAAATCTGCAATGACAGGAACATGACTTTATTGAAATAAGAATCCAAAATTAACATTACATTTGGGTCTAACAATAAAACCTTCATCATCTGGATTGCTGAATGGTAGTGAGAATAAGCATCAAAGTGGGAGATGGCACAAATAAGAAAACAGTCCTGTGATGTTGGCGCCATCACCAGGCTGAGCCAGGAGCGCACATTTGGTATCGCTGAGTTCAAAGTCTGATCTATCAAAATTATAAATTAAGCTGAGCAGTACATTGCCGTAATGAGAATAAAAATCAAAATGCCATAACCAGTTTTTGGCTGCTGCTACAACACAAAAAATATGTATAACAAGCAATCAAACCATTGTATCTACGCCAAAATGGTATCAATGAAAACACAGGCTCACAGAGTGCAACAAATATTTTTTTTCCTTTACAGATTTCTGAATTTATTTTTTCACCACTTAAATAAAACAAAACTATACATGTTTGGTATCTATGGAATTGTACTGACCTGAACAATCATAATGCCGTGTCATTTTTATGGTAAAGTGAACGCTGTAAATGAAAAACCTAAAAAAAAATGTTTTCCAGTACATCACATGATAAAATGGATGATGTCATTCAAAAGTACAACTCATCCAACAATAAACAAGCCCTCATACAGGTATGAGGATGGAAAAATAAAAAAAAGTTATGGCTGTTGGAAGAAGGAGGTGAAAAAAAGAAAGCGGAAAAAAAAAAAAATAGTGCTCAGTCCTTAAGGGGTTAGAGGGACTGTGATTACTTATGCCACATGAACCCTAGTTCCTATCAGGCTGCTGATGGTCTGCATTCATTTACTGTCTGACACGGAAAGGCTGCAGCACTCAGGAGACATCAGCAATGTTATGAATTACTGGGAAACACAGAGATTGGAGCAGATGAACGGCTTTGGTCTGGAAGGTCACATGATCGTGATGTCACCAAAGGTCCTGAAACAGTTTCTACATCGAAAGCTTCACTGATGCTATGGTCAGTGAAGATTTTGCTGTAGATGCTGGGGGCCGCCAAGGGAGTGGGGGCCCTAGACAGATACCAGTCTGCCCTGCCCTAACGCCAGCCCTTGGCACAGTACAGCGAAATGTATGCCAGCTAAACAATGATGGGGACGGGGCCTTTGCCAGAGCACCACAACCTCTTCAGCCTACGAATCCAATCCCCACGTATATGCTATTAGTAGCCTGTTCTTTAGAAGTCCCAAAATAAATTCTTTAACATAGTAGATAATAACTTTATGCATATGGTGTTACGTTTTTTTCAGTGACTATAAACATATACAATCCATAGACCATCCTTCTTCATAGTGACTTATTTTTATTTTTATGTATAATAACCAAATATATGGACCACGATTAGCAATCGCTCACGTGGGGACTTCTGGTGTTCAATTATTTTGAGGAGTTATAAATGTTCATCAATTTTTTGCGCCAATAACTTTTTTTGTTTTACTAATTATTTCAGTAAAGGAACACGAATTGTGCTCTGGACTGAAGACCAAGAGATGGAGCTTCAGCGGCTTTATGAGGAGTTTCAAGAGACTGATGGTACGTCCTGTGCACATTTACCATGATGGATGTGACGTTTAGGATTGAAAGATAATGTACTCATTGGTATTTTCAAGTTTTGTACATGGCGAGATACGTGTTCACCTTTTAACCCTTAGTAAACTTATTGGATAGGTTGGTGGACATTCTCTTCTAGCTTTGTTTTGTCATTTAGACCAATTGTGTTATTTTATATTGTTTGTTCTTTGCAGATATATTAGGAAATATAATGAAGCATATCACAGCTAAGCGCTCCAAAGCTAGAATCATAGAAAAACTAATAAGCATGGGATTGGTATCTGAAAGAAAAGAGCTTTATAAGAGGAGGAGGAGAAAAGGAAAATCTTCAGGCATAGTATGTATGATGTCATTTATAGAGGGAATGTATTACCAGTAAACTGTGTATTGTTTAAATTAGGTTATTGTCTCAAATAGATTTTATAACATTTTTAGCATTTTTTTTATATTACACTTCCTGTTCTTTTCAGAAAACTTTTAATAAGTAATTTTCACAACAGGCAGGATTACAGTGACATGTACACAGTTGGATCCATCATTCACAATAGGTGATGTCACAGCTGACCCTGCTCCACGTCCCTTCACAATGACCTTGCACTTGCCTATTGGATGCTTCAATAAAAAAAAGAAAAAGTCTGGGAATATAGAACCAACAAAGTGACATGTGCATATATCAATAAAAATAAAGTACCAACCCAACGGGCTCTCTGCATCCTGCTTGTACAGCAGAATCTCTGGGATAGGCAGTTTATAGAATAAGAGGTGGGACCACTGGCCAAAAGTTGATTGGACATTTAGGGTATGTGCACACATTGCATTTTTGTCACCTTTTTTCTGTGCAGTTTTGTCCCAAACATGAAGGATTTCCTAGTACCAACAAAGTGAATGTTATACATCGTTTTTCCTGCCAACACATCAGGATTTGCAGCAGACATTTCTGCTGCAAAATCTAAATGCGTGCACATACAATTACTCTGAGGAAGGTAGACTGGTCCCAGAACATTTTTTTTTTTATAAAAAAAAATGCTGTAAAACCTTAAAGTATCTGGTTATACTGTGTATAGTAAGATTCACATTGCTAATTACCCATTAATGGCTCCTCCATGTCTATTTTGTGATATTTTGGAAGACCGGTTATAATAAGAGTGCCAGCGCAGTTCTAAAAATGACATGTATAGCAAAATTGCAGACGTGGTAAACTGAAATCTACAATCTATATTAGTGGGGTTTTTGTATTTAAAAACAAAGGATTTGTCATGATTTCAAATCAGAGAGTCTGATACCTTAAAGAAGATATCCACTACTTGAACGTCTTTTCATACCTTTTGCTTTGCCCCCACAATATAATAAAGCTTATACTCCCCTCCTGTACCGGTGCCTTTCCCACGGTATTGGCACGCGATCTTCCCGGGGCTCCCGTACCGTTGTTGTGATGCCGGCGCCCAATCAACGCTGGCGTCACTGTCCCCGCCTTTGTACAAATTGAGCAGGGAGAGGACGTGAGAGATCAGATGCAGCCCAGACTTTCTCTTAATGTTTGATTTGTCTGAAGGCGGGGGACAGTGGTGCTACAGCTGGGCGTCAACCTCAGGTGTCCCAACACCGCACGACAGCATCGAGACCATGAGTGCCGACACCACTGGAATGGCGCCGGCATAGGAGGTGAGTATAGGTCTTAATATTTTATCGGAGACAAACATTTTGATCAAGAATGTTGGTCTCTGAGTATTTGTTAGTGTTCGGAGATTTAGTTTTCATCGCGGCAGCTGAATGATTTACAGCTACTAGCCAGCCTGATTACATGTGGGGATTCCCTAGTACCAGGCAACCCCCACATGTACTCAGCCTGGCTAGTAGCTGTAAATCATTCAGCTGCCGCGATGAAAACTAAATCTCCGAACACTAACAAATACTCGGAGACCACCCGAGCATGCTCGGGAAAACCCAAGCAACGAGTACACTCGCTCATCACTAATCAAGGACTGTTTATCCTAGTTGTGGACAACCCCTTTAAGACCTTATTGGCTTCTATTGCAGGGAGTGATTAGTATATTTGTGCCAGACTTGCCCATTATTCTTAAGTATAAATATAATGCTCATTTGAAAGTGCTCAGCAAAGTGATAAGTTAGGTTACTTATTTTTACTTTTGGTTTTTAGTCTGAAGATGATTTCCTCCATGATCTTGGTGTTGATGGAAAGGATGTAGATATTGAAGATAATTATGATGAAGAAGATGATGATGATATGAGTGAGGAAGATGAGGAGGAGCACATTAAGTTGGAACAGAAACCAAAACAAAAACTAAGCAGACACAGCGAAGTGTTCCTGGATAAGAAGATACAAACAATTTTACGAAGTGTACATGAAGAAGGTGACTACTCATGTTGTAAGCTTTTGAAGTAGTAGTAACCAGAAGATTTGTGGCTATATACAGGGAACTATCCAGTCATATTATATAAACTAAAATATTCTAGATTATTTACCAAGAAGCAGCAGTACAAGGAAAGGATCCTGCAACAATTACAACTATGGCAATGATTAATAAAACCTTACATTTTAAAGAACTGTAGACTGATATAACAAAGCCGAAAAGATAGTAAATGAGGATATTGGATTAACGTATAATGACTCGGTTCCCCAACTCCTGGTGTAACCGATCATTAAAAAAAAAAAACCTTCAGCAAACATGGTCAAAGAATAGGTAAAAAGAAAAAGATAATGGGAGAAGAATGAAGTGAGGGAAAAAAATTGAATCTGTTAGTCAGATTTGAGGAGGTACTGGTAAAAAGATGAATGCATTCCCAGTAGGCTGCAGCCTACAAACCATGTGATGTGGTCCTTTAAAAAAATGGTGTTTTAAAATTGAGAAATCGCTGGTCAACTTTTAACCCTTATAACTTCCTAACAAAAAAAATATTGGTTCTAAAATTGTGCTGATGTAAAGTATACATGTGGGAAATGTTACTTAAGTATTTTTTTTGACCTATCTCTGTGATTTAAGGGCA
The DNA here is from genome assembly GCF_032444005.1 of Ranitomeya imitator. Taxonomy (NCBI): domain Eukaryota; kingdom Metazoa; phylum Chordata; class Amphibia; order Anura; family Dendrobatidae; genus Ranitomeya; species Ranitomeya imitator. The sequence continues at coordinate 684,389,904 of NC_091284.1, read as the reverse complement.
TGAAAATTCAAAGTTGGAAAATTGCGCAATTTTCAAAATTTTCACCAAATTTCCATTTTTTTTCACAAACTCAAATAATATCAAAGAAAATGTGTAATGAGAAAACAATGTCAGAATCACCGGGATCCGTTGAAGCGTTCCAGAGTTATAACCTCATAAAGGGACAGTGGTCAGAATTGTAAACATTGGCCCGATCATTAACGTGCAAACCACCCTTGGGAGTAAAGGGGTTAAGCGCATGATATCATATGAGACATCAAGATAAAGGATATCTGTAAAATTGAATGGTAGGTGCAAGGCAGAATTAGATGAATTGGTTAGACAAACAGCATTTTTTATTAAATAAAGAGAATACCAATTAAGTTCACATAACAGTACCAATGGTGTCAATGCTAACATAGCATATCTACAGGTCGACCGACCAAGGAGTAGAAGGCCGTAAACTCCAACACAAATTTCTCTTTAACTTTCTTAGAGTTATTATTCATTGAAAAAGCCAAAGTGAAATATGGTCGGTCTAACTATATAACATGGTATGTTTACATTGGCATTGTTATTATTGTTATCGGAACTTATACATTGGTATCATCTTGATGTTGTGGGTAGTGATGGGCGCACATGTACTGCATGACAGCGCGAGAAACACTGGCGTCTCTGATCTGTGTTAAGATCATTACAGAGTTCCAGCAGCTGTGACCGGCGGTTAAAAGGTTACCGCCACTCACAGAGGTGTCTGCTAATCAGGGCTGTGGAGTCGGTAAGCCAAATCTCTGACTCTTCAATTCCCATGACACCGACTCACTCATACATGGCTCATGTTTTAAGTTTAAGGGATACATTTACTGTAGTAAAATGGTAACATCAGGCTTTTAATCTTTATTATGATACAATAATCAAGCCATTTAGATAGAACATAAAATTTATTTATTCAAATACAACTTTAGAACAAAAAAACCTTTGCATATTTACAATTTGTTATACACTCTGCAGTAAGTGGGAAACAAACTGTTTTCAACAAAAACGTACTGAATAGCATTTGTGCAGTCTGATTTCTTCTGAGAAATAATATCGCCTCCATCAGATCCTCCTTTATAGATGACCTCAAATCTGGCCTAATTATTTTAAGGCTAGAGAGCAACCTCTCTACACTAACTTGGGTTGGTAGCAATGCAGTAACCACATGGGCGACATTTCTAACAATTTCAGGGTATAAAGGAATTGCCTTGTGTACAGTCAGTTTTGATGAACGATTAAACTCTTCTACTTCTTTGAGAACAAGTGAAAAATTTTGCTGAAATATGGTCTGTTTTCTATGGGAGTGGAAACTTTTTCCCTGCAGCAACACTTTGCCTGGGCCATGTCATCCAAATACTTGTCGAAATCAAACTCCTTATCTCATGAGGATGAAGGAACGGAAGCAGCAGCACTGGCAGGACCCGAATCCTGTTGCTCTTGGCCGTCCTGTAGCTCCCTCATCCTAACTGCTACCTCAGTCAAAGCTTCTTTTCCTTTAGTAAGCTGTTGATCATCCAGCAATATACGATGACTCGGGTCCACATAAACAGCTGCCATAAGAATTTTTTTTTTCTAATAGCAGTGTCTCTCTCCGTTTCATTGAAGCAGCAATGCCATCTACGATTAAACCTCCTCTTTGGGACAGGCAAAACAACAAGTTATTCCACTCCTTTATAAAAGTGCCAGGAGTTAAATCCTCAGCTTGTAACTATTTACCGTAGTCACTGTAAATGGGTGATGAAGCAATTCCTTCAATTCTCTTCAAGGTGGAATCAATTTTAGGCGTTCTGGCAGCAATAGCCAATTTCCTCACTTTGCTAATCAGAATTCCAGCGTGTCCCTCTTGCAGACTATCTCTTATTGCCAGTTGCAGCGTGTGCACAACACAGCGCATGTGATGAATAGGAAAGAGGTGTGAAGCAGCTTCAACAAGATCATCTAATTGTAAAGAATCAGTTTGCTGTTCTTCTGTAGTAATCTTTGTTTGTTCCTCCATTATGGGAAGAGGACTGTGGCCTTCCATCTCCAACACACTGAATGTGAAATGTTCTTCTAGCTGCTGTTCACCTTCATTATTCTCATTCATCAGTCTAATTGTACTTCTTTTTGAAGCTTTATCAGTTACAAAAGCAAGAACCTGTTCTTTTTTGAGTTCATAAATTTGCAGAACTTTTTTCAATAAAGCCTGGAGAAACTGGCTGCTGTGATGAACTTTAGTATCTTTACTGCCAGTGTCTTTGTAGCAATTTTTTTGTTGTCACAAACATATCGAACATTGATAGCAAAATAGTTCACTCTGTGACGTGTGCAGGCATCCATCTTAAGAAATACAAAGGCTTTACCAGCCTGAGAATACCAACTCCCAACAGTCTGCTTTAGCTGGGCAGGTTGTCAAAAATGGGGTGGGGGGTGGGGACTGCATGTCATTTTTAACCCTTTACTGCCATTGGACGGGATAGTATGTCCAATGGCAGTACCCCCGCTTTGATGTGGTCTCTGCCCGCACCTATTAGCTAGTTAAATGCCGCAGTCAAACTCAGACAGCGGCATTTAACGCGCGCTGCCGGCTATTGGGCCGAAATACGCGCACTGCTGACCCCCATCACGTGATCGGGGGTCGTCGGCATAACAACCAGAGGTCTCCTTGAGACCTCTATGGTTCTTGATTCCGGATTGCTATGAGCGCCACCCTGTGGTCGACGCTCATAGCAATGCAGTATTTCTACTACATAGAGGCGATCTGAGCATTAAGTTGTCAGCTTTTGCTTCCCATGGAGGCTATTGAAGCATGCCAAAACTTAAAGAAATTTTTTTTTAAACATATAAAAAAATATAAAAGTTTAAATCGCTCCATTCAAAATACAACGATAAAAAAAAAAATCAAGCATACTTATTTGGTATCACCGCGTTCAAAAACGCCCGATCTATCAACAAAAAAAAGGATTAACCTGATTGCTAAACGGCGTAGCAAGAAAAAAATCGAAACGCCAGAATTACATTTTTTGTTCGCCATGACATTGCATTAAAATGCAATAACGGGCGATCAAAAGATCGTATCTGCACAAAAGTGGTACCATTAAAACCATCAGCTTGGCACGCAAAAAATAAGCCCTCTCCCAACCCGAGATCACAAAAATTGGAGACGCTATGGGTATCAGAATATGGCGCAAATTTTTTTTTTTTTTTTAAAACAAATTTGGGAATTTTGTTTCACCACTTAGATAAAAAAAGAACCTAGACATGTTAGGTATCTATGAACTCGTAATGACCTGGAGAATAATAATAGCAGGTGAGTTTTAGCATCTAGTGAACCTAGCGAAAAAAGGCAAACAAAGTGTGGGATTGCACTTTTTTGCAACTTCACCGAACTTGGAATTTTTTCCCCGTTTTCAAGTACATGACATGCTAAAACCAATGGTGTCATTCAAAAGTACAACTCGTCCTGTGAAAAACACGCCCTCACATGGACATATTGACAAAAAATAAAAAGTTATGGCTCTGGGAAAAAGGGGATTGAAAATCTAAAACGCAAAACCGTAAAAGCTTCGGGGTTAATTCCTGAAAAGCACCTGAAGGGTTAATAAACTACCTGACCGCAGTTTTCATTATGTCAAGGGGTGTTGTTTTTAAAATGGTATCACTTTTGGGGGTTTTCCAATATATTGGACCCCTAAAGTAACTTCAACCCAGGATAGGTCCCTAAAAAAAAATTACATTTTGTAAATTTCCATGAAAATTTTCTGCTACATTTTTGTATAAATCATGTTTATTGAGTAAAGCAAAAAGAATAAAGGTGAACGGTACAATCAAGTAGATCAGCAGGATACCAGGCACAATTACAAGTTAATCAAGAGATGCGTTGCAACATCACCATGCATCTTGCACTTTAACATTCTGATAGATAATACTACTGATTGGTATTATAAAATATTAACAATAAAGAACAACTGAAGTGGTTGATAACCAATACTAATTCTCTTTATGATTATTCAGTACTCGCAATGTTTATTGAAACTAAATGAGGGGAAGACAAACAAAGAAATTAAGATAAAGAAAAGGAAGGGGGGTAGAAAGAAGAGGAGAGGATTACCGTATATACTCGAGTATAAGCCGACCCGAGTATAAGCCGACCCCCCTAATTTTGCCACAAAAAACTGGGAAAACTTATTGACTCGAGTATAAGCCTAGGGTGGAAATGCAGCATTTACAGGTGAATTTCAAAAATAAAAATAGATCATTATTTCCCCATAGCTGTGCCATATAGTGCTCTACACCGTTCATTATTTCCCCATAGCTGTGCCCCATATAGTGCTCTGCACCGTTCATTGTGCCCCATTGCTGTGCCATATACAGTGCTCTGCACCGTTCATTGTGCCCCATTGCTGTGCCATATACGGTGCTCTGCACCGTTCATTGTGCCCCATTGCTGTGCCATATACGGTGCTCTGCACCGTTCATTGTGCCCCATTGCTGTGCCATATACAGTGCTCTGCACCGTTCATTGTGCCCCATTGCTGTGCCATATACGGTGCTCTGCACCGTTCATTGTGCCCCATTGCTGTGCCATATACGGTGCTCTGCACCGTTCATTGTGCCCCATTGCTGTGCCATATACAGTGCTCTGCACCGTTCATTGTGCCCCATATCTGTGCCCATATACGGTGCTCTGCTCCGTTCATTGTGCCCCATTGCTGTGCCATATACGGTGCTCTGCACCGTTCATTGTGCCCCATATCTGTGCCCATATACGGTGCTCTGCACCGTTCATTGTGCCCCATTGCTGTGCCATATACGGTGCTCTGCACCGTTCATTGTGCCCCATTGCTGTGCCATATACGGTGCTTTGCACCGTTCATTGTGCCCCATTGCTGTGCCATATACGGTGCTCTGCACCGTTCATTGTGCCCCATAGAAATCTCTGCCGCCGCTGCTGCAATAAAAAAAAAAAAACCACATACTCACCTCCCTTGATTGCAGCTCCCGGCGTCTCGTTCCGGCGCCTCCATCTTCCCGGCGTCTCTGCTCTGACTGATCAGGCAGAGGGCGCCGCGCACACTGTATGCGTCATCGCGCCCTCTGCCTGAACAGTCAGAGCGCAGACGCCGGGAAGATGGAGGCGCCGGCCGGGAAGATGGAGCGGCGGCTGGAACGAGGACAGGTGAATATGCTATACTTACCTAGTCCTGGCGATCCTCGCGCTGTCCCTCTGCCTGGTCTTCGGTGCCGCAGCTCTTCCTGTCAGCGGTCACCGGCACCGCTGATTAGAGGAATGAATAGGCGGCTCCGCCCCTATGGGAGGTGGAGCGCTTATTCATATCTCTAATGAGCGGTCCCACGTGACCGCTGAAGAGGGGAAGAAGCTGCAGCACAGAAGCCCGTGGGACGGCAGGGACAGCGCGAGGATCGCTGGGACTAGGTAAGTATACCTCAGCGCCCTCACCCCCTCACCCGCCGACCCTGCCACCCACATTGACTCGAGTATAAGCCGAGAGGGGCACTTTCAGCCCAAAAATTTGGGCTGAAAATCTCGGCTTATACTCGAGTATATACGGTAGGTAGGGTAATGGGGTAAGTTGGGAAGAAGTGTGGCTACCATCCCGTCCCAGCAGCTAGGGCGCGGACTGAAAAATGGTCTAGTAATAAACGAGAGCGAGCTACGTAGTGCGTCAAGTTCCAAAAATCCAGAGATCTAGGTCAGGGGTTTCCCTGAAAGCTATCCAAGGAGCCCATGTAGTATAAGTTTTATCTACATTGCCTGGAGATTGGTTTATTAACTGCTCCATTCTATAGATGTCATTGAGTTCTGCCACGAACTCCGCACGCGAGGGAAATTTTTCTTGTCTCCAAAAGCGTGGGATTAGGTTCCTAACTGCGGTAAGAAAGTGTCTAAGGATGCCCCTCTTAAACCGAGAAATCGACAAATCACATAGGGATAGTAATGCTAGGCTTGATGAGGGTTGGATCTGTGTGATAGACATCTTGTTATGAAGCTCAAAGACGGCCAACCACAGGTCTTTTATGGGGGGGCAGTCCCACCAAATGTGGATATAAGAGCCTGTCTCCTTTAAGCATCTCCAACAAGTGTCAGGAGTCGTGGGGAACACCGCATGCACCATAGAGGGACATCTGTACCATCTTGTCAGAATCTTGTAGCTCCTCTCCTGCGACACCGCGCATAATGATGATCTAAACGTGAAGAGAAGAATTTTTTCTGTCTTCAGGCAATAAGGGCCTTCCCAGGTCTCCCTCCCATTTCGAGAAGAACACTAGTGAACCCTGCAGTGGAGCCCTCCCACCCTGGAAGATTTTATATAACAGCGAGACAGTATGATCCGGAGGGCTTGTTGATGTACAAAGCATCTAAAAAGGAGTTAGCGGTCTGCTAATATTGGTTTGTTTAGAGATCGCGTTAATAAAACTCTTAAGTTGTTCGTAGAAAAACCAATCAGCAGAGGGTGCTTCCTCCTCCGGAAATAATTCCTGAAGGGATTTCATCCCAGTTTCTTTTAAATAATCATGAAGAATGGGTTTGGAATCTTTTCTCTTGTTTAAGTACGTCTCTCTATTTCGCCCCGCAGGGAAGGCAGGGTTATCATAGATTGGGATCAAAGGGCCCGGGCGGGAGAGTTGTGATCTTAAGGTCCGTGTTTCTATTTTTAATAAGAAGCAATATGTTTCGTGTAAGGAAGGGCAAGTAGGCGCCTGACCCCGTCCCCCTACCCCCGGACCAGAGAACAACCTGAGAGTCACAGCCATTCAGGTCATTCTCTAGCTTTACCCATTTTTTCTATTTTTGCTGTGGTAGAGGTCCAGGATACATGTTCCAATTGATGCGTAACTATAGATCGCAAGATCTGGGAGGCCTAGACCACCCGTCAGCTTTGATCTACTTAATAACGCGTAGGAAATGCGCGCCCGACTGTGAGACCATATAAACCTGGTGATTATTTGTTTAACCCCTTAGTGACAGAGCCAATTTGGTACTTACTGACTGAGCCAATTTTTGCAATTCTGACCACTGTCACTTTATGAGGTTATAACTCTGGAACGCTTCAACGGATCCCGCTGATTCTGAGATTGTTTTTTCGTGACATATTGTACTTCATGTTAGTGGTAACATTTCTTCGATATTGCTTGCGATTATTTATGGAAAAAACGGAAATATAATCCTGCCTAGCCAAGTTAACTCGAGCTTATGCCATTTTTGTAAGTCTAAGTTGACCTTTTGTAGAGCTGTTGTAAAATTGGTCTCGAACAATTTGGATGTCTGGCTGGTAATTTTAATGTCTAAGTAGGTGAGGAAGTCAAAGCGCCATTTAAATGGAAAGGTCGTCTTTAGTTGTTCAACCAAGGGAAGTTGTAATGAAATGTTTAAGATTTCGGATTTGTGGGAGTTTATTTTAAAATTACTTAGGAGGCTGAATTTGTGCAGTTCCGAAATAATGCTTGGTAGGCTCGTAGATGGAGACGTGATGTATAGAAGGATATCGTCTGCAAAAAGTGCTATCTTGTGTTCTTCGGAACGTAATTTTATCCCTTTAATTGAGGGGTTATTTCTTAATGCCACGGCCAAATGCTCCATTGTTAGTGTATATAAGAGGGGAGAGAGTGGGCGCCCCTGCCATGTACCATTTCTGACCGGGAACACATTTGAGAGTGCGCCGTTGACCTTGACCTGGACACTAGGAGAGGTATATAAAGCGGAAATCCTGCGCAGCATATTCTCCTTTAAGCCAATTTCCTCTAGAGTTTGAAAAATAAATTCCCAGTGAACCCGGTCAAAAGCTTTTTCAGCGTCAATTGACATGATATTTAGGGGGTCCCCCTCCCTGCCCGCTCTGTCAAGCAGAGATCTAATTCTGATTGTGTTATCTCTTGCCTCCCGACCTGGGACGAATCCTACCTGGTCCTGATTTATTAGTTTAGGTAAGTGGCGGCCCTGCGCTTAGTAACCCGATGTTTACCCTCTGCTACCGGGGACCTTGGGATCGTTGGTCGCAGGAGAGCTGTCTGTGTGACAGCTCTCCAGCGACCAAACAGCGACGCTGCAGCGATCGACATCGTTGTCGGTATCGCTGCAGCGTCGCTGAGTGTGAAGGTACCTTTAGTCCTAAGGACTGACGGATTATGGGAAGCCTCGTATACGAATATTGTTACGCCTGTTGCGGTTTTCCAGGTCCTCGAGGCCAGATGACATTTCCTCCAGTTTTATAGTATGATCCATTAAGATTTCTCTATGCGCCTGGAGTTCTTGTGAGATATCTTCTTGCGTCTTTTCTGTGTCCTCTATGCGTGATGTGAACTCCATCTGTAGATTATGTATCTTCTTTTTGTACGAGTTCTCAAGCCTGCATGCAAAGCCTTCTAAGTCTGTTTTTGTTGGGAGAGCTTTAATATATTTGCTTAGTTCAGCTATATTCATGTCTTCAGGCAGGTCTTTATCTCCTTTACTGTTAGCTGTTGATTTGATGGGAGAAACATGTGACGTCTGTGGCTCTTTTGAAGAAGAGTTATTTTTATGCGAGGCTTGCGACATTGTTGATCTTTTATTCCTTGTTTGGAGCGGCTGATTTAAAAACCGTTTCATGTCCTCCAAGAGAGGTTCCTCATGTAAGCTTGTGGATTTTCCAGAAATCCTTTTATTTTTACCCATAAATATCTGCTGCTGCTATTGATAGCCCATATAGATATTTAGGGGAACATGGGGGTGCAGTAATTACCACATTATTCACGGCCCCCCATCATCAAGCCCCCTCCGAGGTGCATGCGTTTGTTTTTAGTGTTGAGGGGAGCATGTACAGTGCCCCAGGCGACGAGAGGAAGGACCTCTTGCTGTTAATATCGGACCCAGCACTAGGTGCCGCCAGAGATCTAGGTTTGTAAAACGTAGGTCTATTAGATGATATGCTGGTAAATTGTTTTCCAGTGTTAATATAATAAAGGCACAATGATAACCTGGTGTGGTACAATGGCAGAGTGACTGCGCCACCTCTTCAGCAAAAAGAAGGGGAAAAACATGTCAACAAATAGGCACACCAAAGGCCTCAGATATATCCATGTCACGTGGGTGCTTCTTCATGAGGGATACTGTCCCCAAGATGGCGTCCACCTCCCAGTGGCGGGAAAACAATCAGGGCGAAAAACACAGTAGCGGGTGCTTCAGGGGTCCCTTATCCCATTTGTACCGGTCTTATCCCGATCTAACACCCCCCCTCGCTGGGGTGTAGCGCCGAGATAGTGGCCGTGTGGGCAGCGTTGATGCCTGAGGGGGATTCCCGTTGCCGGGCTTACCTTGTGCCCCCCCCCCCTATGCAGGGAGGGCACCGGCGCTGCCAAGATCCAGCCGTTGGCGTCGGCGGCAAGAAACGGCGTCCCCAGCAGGGTCAGAAGCGGCACTCCAGCTCCAGAGGTCCGGAGTGGTCGCTGCGGGCCTATGTCTCGGTGCTGTGGCCGAGCGCCGGCAGGCTGCGCTGATCTCTACAGGTAGAGTGGCTCACCCCCGGGTCCTCTGCCTCCGTCCGTGGCCCTCTGGAGCCAGCTGCTCTGTGTGCCTGACCGCAGCGTCTTCTTCCACAGGGCTCCGGAGCGGTCGCCGCGACCCGGGGACCTCGCCGCGCAGTGAATGCCGGCGATCTCTCTGGGGGCTGCAAGCCGCGGTGCGGAGGGAAGAGGTCCCGCTCCAGGTGGTCGCAGGACAAGCGCGGTGGTAAGGTCGCTCACCGCGTTTCCCTCCGAAGGTCGTAGCTTCCTCTTCTGCTCTCTGTCGCTGCCGGCAGTGACCTCGGTGGTGCAGAGGTTCTCTCCCGCCCAGGCGCCGCGGCCCAGCCAGCCAGGTGTCGCCAGGTGGCAAGGGGACCAGACTCTCACTCCCTTCTGCTACATTTTTAAACCTTCTACAAGGCTAACAAAATAAAATAACAATTTACAAATGGTGCTGATTTAAAGCAGGCATTTGGGAAATGTTATTTATTAATGTTTTTGTGTGTTATGACTGTCTGTATTAAAGGGATAATAATTGAAAGTTTGAAAATTGCTAATTTGTTTTACATTTGTCAAATTTCTGATATTTTTTTTATGAATAAGCACAACACATATCAACCTAAATTTACCATTCTCATAAAGTATAATGTGCCATGAAAAAGCAGTCTCAAAATCGCTGGGATATGTTGAAGCGTTCCAGAGTTATTAACACATAAAGTGACACTGGTCAGATTTTAAAAATTTGGCTCGGTCACTAAGGAGTTAAGATGATTACTTTGTACACTGATGCTAGGCCATACTGATAGGATTGTAAAAGGAAGAGTAAGTGTGAAAAGTGAAACAAGTGCTGCCCTGAATCATATATCAGACTTGCTACCTCCAGTCTTGAGTATTTGTCTAGTATATATCTTTAGTCTTCATAATGTATATGATTTTGTTAGCAGTAACACAAGAGCAGATTGCATTGTAGTACTGACAGATGGCAATATTAAGAATCATACGAGCTCCCATACAATTTCTGCTTTGTGATCACTAGGCTTGTCTACTCCTGTCGTGTGGCTTCAGAACTGTTTAAACCGTACCGCTGATGACCGAGAAGAGGACGGTGAGTGCATGAGCAACTAACAGGATATTGTCAAATAGTATTCTCCACATTTAATGTGTAAAAGTCTCCCGTCTGTCCTACCTACAACTTTTCTACAAACCCCCACCCCTGCTCCCCGCTTCCTCCAAAATAAATAACCTCCAGTTCTGTTGTGTACATCAGTGTCAAGTATTGGTACTATTCAACCTTCTGAAGGAGACTTACAACACAGGGACATGCTGAATTTAGCTTTTAGGGTATGTGCACACGTTCAGGATTTTCCGTGTTTTTTTTGCGAAAAAAACGCATACATATGCATCTTATCATTTAGAATGCATTCTGCAATTTTTGTGCACATAATGCGCTTTTTTCCGTGAATAAAACGCATCGCGGTAAAAAAAAAGCAGCATGTTCATTAATTTTGCAGATTTTTAACGAAAAAAAAACGCATGCGGATTTCTGGCAGAAATGTCCGGGTTTTTGTCAGGAAATTTCTGCAAGAAATCCTGAACGTGTGTACATACCCTCTATGTTTTACCACTCGTGATGAAACCATAATACTTTTTTTTTTCTTTCTTTTTAGCTAATAGTTCCATTATAAAATTTAACTGTTTGTACAGTTTGTTGAATTTCTTGCTAGTACAACTAAACTTGTTTACATATGGTAATTGATTGATAGAGTGATGAAATTTTTATCTTAACAAAATCTAGACTGTTTGTTAATGGCTAGACTGGAGTCATTGCCATTAAAATGCATACATTGTGATCACAGATCTTGTGGTATAAAAAAAAATTTGAATCATATCGGCTATTGAAGCTCATTACCTATTGATAGTTGTGTTGCAGCAATAAAATTACTGTGCTACCACAATGCAGATGGTGATTGTGCACCATGAAAGGGGATTATTGGTACTTACTGCAAAATCTTTTTCTCATAGCATTCATTGGGGGACACAGGAAGCCATGGGTGTATGCTGCTGCCACTAAAAGGCTGACACCAGCTATTCAGTTAGTGAGAAAACAGTAGGAGAAGCAACAGGAAAAAAAGAAATCACAATTGAGAATAACCATAACTACTCACCCAAACGAGGCAAAAGCGGGGTGGGTGCTTTGTCTCTCAATGGCTATGAGAAAAAAAATTGTACGATAAATACCAAAAACCCTCTTCTTTCAGGTGCTTCATTGGCGGACACCGGAAACCCATAGAATGTCTCAGAGCAGAAAAAAGCGGTGGAAAAAACAAAACTCTGGTACAAAATGGTTAAAAGGTGGTAAGGCAATTTCAACTGAGCGACTTCCACTTGGAGCATCTTTCTACCTAATCTCCTATCCTCTGATATCTAGATGTGAACTCTGTAAAATTTACAGAAAGTGTGGACGGAAGACTAGGTAGGAGCCTTGTAGAGTTGTGACGCTGATTGTGAAAGGCCCACAAGGCGCCTAACAAGTAGAATGAGCCACAATCCAAAGCAGGGGCACTCTGTCCTTTGACCCTTACAATTCCAAAATGGCAGAATGAACAATGCTAGCCTTAGAGGCGGAGAGGGCCTTTTGGGATGACAAACAGGTCTGAAAGAGTTCATCACTAACTGGTAGTGATGCAAAAATTTGGCCAAGTCTAATATCACTCAGCAGGATGGACAGAAAGAAAGCAGAACAATCTCCTCATTACGGTGAAAGGAAGAGACAACCTCAGGAAGAAAAGGGGTTACTGAACAACACACCCCCTTTTTCACGTGAAGTGGAAGAAATAAAGTGACAACAGCTCGGAGACTCACCCTGAAGTAAGTATTCACTATGAAAAAGGCCACCTTCCAGGAGCGTAAAAGCCCAAACATTTCCTGGATCAGATCAAAAGAAGAGCACTATTGAGCATCTAGCTCCCAGGTTGAGAATTCAAAGCTGACGTTTCTTTTGATACTATTTTGTGGTAGATACGGCGTTTTGATTGCCTGTTGTTGCATTTTATTGCAATGTTGCTGCTACGAAAAAAATAACGTAATTCTTTTGATTTTTTTCTTGTTACGCTATTTACCAATCGGATTTATTTTTTAATATTTTGATTGGGCATTTATGAACACGGCGATACCAAATACGTATATTTTTTATATTTTTTGTTTGATTTTGAATGGGGGTGATTTGAACTTTTATAATTTTTTATGTAATCTTTTTAAAAACATTTTTTTTTACACTTTTTACTGGCTTCAATAGTCTCCTTAGGAAACTTGAAGCTGCGCTTGTGTTACCCGTAGCAGTGCTCTTAGTAAATCGGGCGTCTGAGTCCAGCATGCCTCATCAATGCCAGAGCCTCTAGATTGCGTAGTAAGAAGAAGCCTTGATAAGAACGTCATTCAGGTAAGGAATGACCAAGATCCCCCCCCCCTTTTTTTTATTGAAACAATTTTGTATAATTTAGTTTTGTTACAAACATCATTAGCAACCTTCACAAAAGAACCACATACAAACATAGTAACCTAAGGGTAACAAACATACATAATTTCAGTATAGCTAATAATCTAGTTCAACGTTGTCCAGTAATTATTATTTATTTATATAGCACCATTGATTCCACGGTGCTGTACATGAGAAGGGATTACGGTACATATAAATTACAGTAAACAAACTAACAATATCAGACTGATACAGAGGGGAGCGGACCCTGCCCTTGCGGGCTTACATTATACCTTACAATCAAAATAGTGTGATTAACTTCCTGTAGAAGAAAATATTCTTATATAAAACATTTCTATTATAGACCTAAATCTATAACATCACCCAAAACACCTGATAAATCATTCACATATTATAATGAGGTATCAGGCCCAGCTTCAACCTCCTCCCCTCAGTAGACCATGATCCCCCTTGCACACAACATTGTCATGACCTTCGTGAACACCCTGGGGGAAGTGGCTAGATGCAAGTGAACAGTGACAAACTGGAAATGAGCCTGATGGAAATGAAACTTTTGTTGAACTGGAATGGTAGAAATTTCAAGATTTGCATCTTTAATGTCCATTGAGCACAGAAATTCCTGAGGTTGCTTGGAGAGTATGATTGAACAGAGACTCCATCCTGAAACTACAGAGACTGCCCCGCTTGTTCAGCTGTTTCAGGTCCACAATAGGCCTGACTGAGTTGTCCCTTTTGGGTACAACAAAAAGGTTTGAGTAACATCCTCTGACCAGCTCTTGGGCAGGATCTGGAACAAGAGCGCCTGATCAGAGAAGACGGGAAAGCGTGAAAAAAAAAGGTAAGCCAAGGAGGGAGTTCTTGAGTGATGAAATCCGAAAAAGATTGCGTGGAAGAGTGGTGAATTCTGTATCTGGAGCAGACGAACTCCCTCACCCAACTGTCATTGAATGTGAAGAGCTAGGCATTGCGAAAGAGGAGAAGGCCACCCTGCCGAAGAGGGATCATAGTGGGACAGCCTGTCATGTGTCACTCGCCGTGAGAAAGCCAAGATCAAAGTCAGAATGATGGTCTGCTTCTGGTGGTTAGCATGCCTTGGGAGAGGGGCGGCAAGATGGTGAGTGCATCTGGGAGAGAGGAATCCGAGACTATCCGCTTGGACTACTGAATGGATCTGTGCGGAGAAGCTGGTGGGTCTGATTCACTCTGGTCAGAGAATACCAGGGGTTTAGTCAACATTGTTAGACTCCATAATGCCTATCATCAACCTGGACCTATGGAATTCTCACAGTACGTGGGAAACGGCCGTCGTCCTCATTCCCCTGCATGCTGCAAGCATGTCCTGATTGCCACAGTAAAGGACTTAATCCTAGAAATGGTGAGTGCTGCTTTTTCTATGAATTGTATAAGAAAATGTTGTCCACTCATATTTTGTCACATTTCAATAACTAACATCAAAACATTTAAACCAGGCCCTGGAAAAAAAAATGCCATAGAATGAACTCTCACTTGTCAGTGGATTTTGCATAAGCCCTGACCATTTTGCACTCCTGTTCATAGGATTGTGAAAACAAGATCAGGACTCTAGGTAAGTATGGTGTATTCTATGTGATGCAACTTTACATGAGCCTGAAGTGCTTATTTAAAGATTACATGTTTGGTGAGCAAAAGCAACAGCTTAAAGGCAGAAAGAAAGGTCTATAGGCCTTCCAATCCTTTTAAGTTCTTTTTTGCAAACTGCAAAAAAAAAAACAACAATTAAAGCCATGGTGCTAAATTTTGTGTTAATGGGATGCTATGATTTGCATGATTTATTATAGGTGTCCCTTGTCTGTATTACAGGTTCTTCTCAATCAGTTCCTCTGGTTCCTTTAACTGAAGACAATGAAGATGCCATGGAAAGCAAAACATTCCAAAAACTTTTAAAATTGGTGGGGATTCGTCCTCCAGCAAATGAGCAAGTAAGTGGGGAGGTTGAACATACTTCTGCTAAAGTGTTAATGGTTCAAGATGATGTACAATAATTGCCTACTAAATTTTTTTGCAGGAATCATTTTGGCGTATCCCAGCAAAATTGAATCCTGAGCAGCTGCGTAAATTTGCCTCTTCTCTTGTTCTTTCATCTACTGAAGAGTCTGTTGAGACACCCACAGAGTCTGATGATCAGGACCCTAGTTTAGAACAGCGAGCTGAGGCATTACGTGCACTTATGCTTGCTCGTAAGAAGACTTCAACAACAGCCCTTCTAGGTATATAAGTTAATAAGCATAACTTCCTGTGGTGCAATAATAGTGAATGTAGTTCTCCATGTTGTTTTTTTTATCCCTGTGTTTCATTCTCTCATTAGGTACCTGATATATACAGTGGGGGGAAATAAGTATTTGACCCCTCGCTGATTTTGTAAGTTAGCCCACTGACCAAGACATAAACAGTCTATAATTTTAAGGGTAGGTTAATTTTTACATTGAGAGATAGAATTTCAAAAATAAAATCCAGAAAATCGCATTGTATAAATTATATAAATTTATTTGCATTTTGCAGTGAGAAATAAGTATTTGATCCCCTACCAACCATTAAGTGTTCTGGCTCCTACAGACAAGTTAGCCGCTCCTAATCAACTCGTTACCTGCATTAAAGTCAGCTGTCTTAAATAGTCACCTTTATAAAAAAAAAAAAAAAAACTCCTGTGTACAGGCTCAAATAATCAATCAGACTCTAACCTCTACATCATTGGCAAGACCAAAGAGCTTTCTAAGGATAGCGGGGACAAGATCATAGAACTGCACAAAGCTGGAATAGGTTACAAAACCATAAGTAAGACACTGGGTGAGAAGGAGACAACTGTTGGTGCAATAGGAAGAAATACAAAATGACTGTAAATCGACATCGATCTGGGGCACCATGCAAAATCTTACCTTGTTGGGTATCCATGATCATGAGGAAGGTGAGAGATCAGCCTAAAACTACACAGGGGGAACTTGCAAATGATCTCAAGGCAGCTGAGACCACAGTCACCAAGAAAAACATTGCTTGCACATTAATCTGTAAAGGTTTAAAATCCTGCAGTGCCCGCAAGGTCCCCCTGCTCAAGAAGGCACATGTGCAGGCCCGTCTGAAGTTTGCTAATGAACACCTGGATTATGTGTGAGTGATTGGGAGAAGGTGCTGTGGTCAGATGAGACAAAAATTGACCTTTTTGGCATTAACTCGCCATGTTTGGAGGAAGAGAAATGCTGCCTATGACCCAAAGAACACTGTCCCCACTGTCAAGCATGAAGGTGGAAACATTGTTTTGGGGGTGTTTCTCTGGTAAGGGTACAGGACTACTTCACCGCATCAATGGGAGAATGGATGGAGCCATGTACCGTAAAATCCTGAGTGACAACCTCCTTCGCTCCACCAGGACATTAAAAATGGGTCGTGCCTTCCAGCAAGACAATGACCCAAAGCATATATCCAAGGCAACAAAGGAGTGGCTCAAAAAGAACCACATTAAGGTCATGGAGTGGCCTAGCCAGTCTCCAGACCGTAATCCCATAGAAAACTTATGGAGGGAGTTGAAGCTCCGAGTTCCCAAGCGACAGCCTCAAAATCTTAATGATTTAGAGATGATCTGCAAAGAGGAGTGGACCAAAATTCCTCTTGACATGTGCGCAAACCTCATCATCCACTTCAAAAAATGTCTGACTTCTGTGCTTGCCAACAAGGGTTTTGCCATCAAGTATTAAGTTTTGTTTGCCAGAGGGATCAAATACTTATTTCTCCCTGCAAAATGCAAATAATTTGATATAATTTATACACTTGATTTTCTGGATTTTATTTTTGATATTCTATCACTCAATGTTAAAATTAACCTACCCTTAAAATTATACACTGTTCATGTCTTTGTCAGTGGGCAAACTTACAAAATCAGCAAGGGATCAAATACTTTTCCCCCACTGTATGTAACTCTGTTAGTACTAACTCATGTAGTTGTTCCTTTCTACCTGAAAATTCATGGTTTACTTCTCACCAGTTAGGACTTGAGATCACATTGGGACCCCCTGGAAATTACATGACTTTATATTCTCAAATAGGGCGTCACCATCTCAGTCACTGAAGTTCTCCATAGAGGGTGGATGAGGAAAAAGAAATGCATATTAAATATAATCATGATGACTGCACAGGGCCTGATAAACAGATATAGTGTAGAAGGCCACAGTTCCGCCTCCCTTACTTTATACTTACAATCTGTTACTTTATTTGGAATACAGAGGTACAAGATAATCTGTATCATCCCAGCAGATAGAGATGGTACTGACTGTAGCAGGTCATGTGATGTTGTGTCCTGTCTCTGTGTACCCAATGCCGAGAACTATTCTAGTGATGCATTGTTGATAATGTAATTATGCCATCAAACAAAACTCTTAACCGAAAATTCAACCTTTTTCTCTCTTACTCTTTCACACCACTATTATCATTCTTGGATTTGCACCTTCTCTATTCTCAATTTTAGAGCCAGAGGAAATAAATTCACAGACTGATGAGCCTTCTACTTTGCCTGAAATGACAAATAAAAGGTAAAGATGTAATGTGTGATTGAAATCGTAATTTAGAACTATGCCTATTTAGTCTGACAGCCCAACTTCATATTGTATAATAATCCCACAGTCTACCTACATACTGTACGATTGCCCCTTAGCCTCCTTGCATACTGTATGATGGCCCCATAGCGATCACCTCCTGGTGTGGCTCATCTTCCATGCGGCCCTGTTGCTTTGAGATCCTCACCGGCGGGTACATTCAGCGTCATTCTCGCTGCCTGACGTTATTAAGCAGACATGGCTATTAATAAAGGTTATTTTTTAGGTATCCTTGTTAGTTTTTGGTTTTTTGACCTGTACAACTTGGCCAAGCCTGCTCCTCTGCCACCTTGCCCAGCTTGGGCCGCAAAAAATTACTTAAAGGGGTTGTGTGTTTGATATCCCTTCTGTTAGGCAGTGCTTAATCTGGATCAGATTATACCTTTTAGCTTAAACCCATGTTTGTTGTTTTCCCAATTTTTACTACTACCATATACAGCAGTTTTACCTTGTATTTTTTTTTTTACAAACTTGTATTTAAATTTTTTTTTAATTGCCTAGGACAACGAAACCATCAAAAAATAGACGGTTTATTGACAGTGATGATGACGAGCAAGAAGAAAAGGAGGAAGGTGTGTATCTAATCTTGGTCCCAGTATAAAGACACAAAAGAGAATAGTAAAACCAAAAACACTCAGTTTGAAAAAATGTTGCAGTAATCCGCAAGTGCTTGTAAAAGATATAAAAAACAGGGTATTTGGTTGATACGTTTTTTGCAAAAAATGTATACTGCTCTGATAAGGGTATACCGTGAAGATTGGTAGAGCAGCTTAGTATACATTTTTTGCAAAAAACGTATCAACCAAATACCCTGTTTTTTACATCTTTTACTAGCACTTGCGGATTACTGCAACATTTTTTCAAACTGAGTGTTTTTGGTTTTACTATTCTCTTTTGTGTCTTCAGGTTTCTTGGTGGTGTGTGAACATGATCATACAGACTTGTTCACTGTGCAAGTAGCCCATGTGTTCCTTGGTCCCAGTATAGCCATGCTACTTGGATAGTATGTTCATTTTGTTTTTATTAATCAATTTTGAAATTGCAAAAAAAAACATAACATACGACCAAATGTGTTTGGATCAAATAAGTCACACAGGACTTAACAAAACTTACAATGATAACAATATTCATGCGGAAATATAAACAGGTCCCTCCATATTGCAGCTGCAAAAAGGAAACTACTTAAATTTTAATATAAGCAAATGAAAAATTATTCTGCAAATTCTAACATAGATTAGAAAGAGAAATAGGGAAAGAGGAGCGAAAAAAATGAAATAAATAACATTTTTTAGGGAGAGTGGGAGGATTAGGGAGTAGAGGGCTGAAAGAAGTGGGGGGTAACAGGGAGAAGGGGTATGGAAAAAGGGAGGGAAAGATGAGGGAAATGAGGCGACCAAATTGAGTTAAGCACACCGCAGCAACTCAGGAACACTTCATGTGAGAACAACCAATCTACTGGAAACAGGATCAAGTCGCTCCACAATCTCCTAAAACTATCACCGCGTCCAGAACTTTCGGCTGTGAGTTCTTTCGGATAGTAAGTTAATGTGCACATCACACTTTGCTTGACATTTAGCGTATACCAGAGAGAAGTTCATATACACAAATACGGGAGTAATCAACCTAGGTCCCAAAAATATGCCAATGGGCACTTCAACTAAATACAACCACCAAGTCCCACATCAATACATGTTAGGCAGATAAAGAAGCGATCCCACACTTTATAAAATCAAATGTATTTTTATTAAAGCCAAAAAAGGACAATAAACAACAGAGTAAAAAAGCAAAAATGCCGTCTAGGAGACACCAGATTACTATGATAGCAAGAATTCCCCACACATGATTAGCAATTCAAAACAAAATAGGTTGTCCAGCTATCAATCAACATTAGATGAGACTTTGTACCATTAGTCATTCTAAAAACAAGAATCCAGGATTTTTCCACACCTTTTAACTCCAACCGGACATATGTCCGAACCTCAATGTGTTCTCATCCGTGATTTTAAATTGTATACCAAACCTAACATAATATAATACAATACCCAGAAAAACGGAGACCTGCCTTTTATAAGTCACTGCATGGTCTCCACACTATTCACGTACTAAGCTTCCCCTGGTGTTAGTGGTTATATTAAAGACATCCTAACCAGGGATTCAAGCTTCAGGAGGCTAATTTGCATATTCCAGGTGCCTTCTGGGAGAAGCGAAGTCTCCCTAAGCTAGAAGATCGTTGGGTACAGCCGGGACCAGCTGCTTCGAAAGCATCACCAAACCGCGCGCCGTAAGGAATTTTTGCCTGTAGGACATTATTGCAAGAGAGCTTGGCTGAGTAGATTACACAAGAAGGAAAACACACAGCAACTCAGCAGGATCTAGGAGCAACATGGCAGATGTGACAACCTACATGGTGAGCTGCAGCATGTGCTACATGTTCACAGATCGACCAGAAGAAGAATCCAATTTCACCTGTCAGAAGTGTAGACTAGTGGCCCTTTTAGAAGAAAAGGTGCGGGGTCTGGAAGAAAGAATAGCAACTTTGAAACTCATCAAAGAGAATGAAGACTTTCTAGACAGAACAGAAGCATCTCTACTGGTCACAGAAGGTGCAAAAAGTGTCAGAGAACCTCCAAAAGCAGATGAGTGGAAGCATGTGACCAAAAGAAGCAAGAAGACCATGGAGAAATCACCAACCACACAACTGAAGAACCGATATCAAATCTTGGTAGAGGATGAAGATGGCACACCTAAGAATGAAGCAATACCAGCAAGCAAAAAAGAAAAGGGCACACAGCAACAAGTGACAGCAAAAAGTACAGCCAAGAAGCAACGAAGAGTGGTGGTGGTGGGAGACTCACTACTGAGAGGCATCGAAGCAGCCATCTGCAGACCGGACATAACTGCAAGAGAAGTATGCTGCCTTCCAGGTGCGATGATCAAGGATGTGACCGATAGGATACCAAAGCTCTTCAGCTCCAAGGACGTCCACCCATTTCTTCTGATACATGTTGGCACCAATGACACGGCAAGGAAGGACCTACCGACAATCTGCAAGGACTTTGAAGAGTTGGGGAAGAAAGTAAAGGAACTGGATGCACAGGTAGTTTTTTCTTCTATCCTTCCAGTAGACGGGCATGGCACCAGGAGATGGAACAGGATCCTTGATGCAAACAACTGGCTAAGACGATGGTGCAGACAACAAGGATTTGGATTCCTGGACCACGGTGTGAATTACTGGTATGATGGACTCCTCGCCAGAGACGGACTACACCTCAACAAACCTGGGAAACACACATTCGCCAGAAGACTCGCTACACTCATCAGGAGGGCGTTAAACTAGAAGAAGAGGGGACGGGAAGAAAAACATTAGACTCGAACAAAGACGACCCAGGAAAACATACTCAGAAGAGAGGTAAGAACATTTCTAAAACAATCCACAGTGAGGAGATTGGAACAAAACAAAATCCTCTAAACTGCATGCTCGCAAACGCCAGAAGCCTGACAAACAAGATGGAAGAACTAGAAGCAGAAATATCTACAGGTAACTTTGACATAGTGGGAATAACCGAGACATGGTTAGATGAAAGCTATGACTGGGCAGTTAACTTACAGGGTTACAGTCTGTTTAGAAAGGATCGTAAAAATCGGAGAGGAGGAGGGGTTTGTCTCTATGTAAAGTCTTGTCTAAAGTCCACTTTAAGGGAGGATATTAGCGAAGGGAATGAGGATGTCGAGTCCATATGGGTCGAAATTCATGGAGGGAAAAATGGTAACAAAATTCTCATTGGGGTCTGTTACAAACCCCCAAATATAACAGAAACCATGGAAAGTCTACTTCTAAAGCAGATAGATGAAGCTGCAACCCATAATGAGGTCCTGGTTATGGGGGACTTTAACTACCCGGATATTAACTGGGAAACAGAAACCTGTGAAACCCATAAAGGCAACAGGTTTCTGCTAATAACCAAGAAAAATTATCTTTCACAATTGGTGCAGAATCCAACCAGAGGAGCAGCACTTTTAGACCTAATACTATCTAATAGACCTGACAGAATAACAAATCTGCAGGTGGTTGGGCATTTAGGAAATAGCGACCACAATATTGTGCAGTTTCACCTGTCTTTCACTAGGGGGACTTGTCAGGGAGTCACAAAAACATTGAACTTTAGGAAGGCAAAGTTTGAACAGCTTAGAGATGCCCTTAATCTGGTAGACTGGGACAATATCCTCAGAAATGAGAATACAGATAATAAATGGGAAATGTTTAAGAACATCCTAAATAGGCAGTGTAAGCGGTTTATACCTTGTGGGAATAAAAGGACTAGAAATAGGAAAAACCCAATGTGGCTAAACAAAGAAGTAAGACAGGCAATTAACAGTAAAAAGAAAGCATTTGCACTACTAAAGCAGGATGGCACCATTGAAGCTCTAAAAAACTATAGGGAGAAAAATACTTTATCTAAAAAACTAATTAAAGCTGCCAAAAAGGAAACAGAGAAGCACATTGCTAAGGAGAGTAAAACTAATCCCAAACTGTTCTTCAACTATATCAATAGTAAAAGAATAAAAACTGAAAATGTAGGCCCCTTAAAAAATAGTGAGGAAAGAATGGTTGTAGATGACGAGGAAAAAGCTAACATATTAAACACCTTCTTCTCCACGGTATTCACGGTGGAAAATGAAATGCTAGGTGAAATCCCAAGAAACAATGAAAACCCTATATTAAGGGTCACCAATCTAACCCAAGAAGAGGTGCGAAACCGGCTAAATAAGATTAAAATAGATAAATCTCCGGGTCCGGATGGCATACACCCACGAGTACTAAGAGAACTAAGTAATGTAATAGATAAACCATTATTTCTTATTTTTACTGACTCTATAGCGACAGGGTCTGTTCCGCAGGACTGGCGCATAGCAAATGTGGTGCCAATATTCAAAAAGGGCTCTAAAAGTGAACCTGGAAATTATAGGCCAGTAAGTCTAACCTCTATTGTTGGTAAAATATTTGAAGGGTTTCTGAGGGATGTTATTCTGGATTATCTCAATGAGAATAACTGTTTAACTCCATATCAGCATGGGTTTATGAGAAATCGCTCCTGTCAAACCAATCTAATCAGTTTTTATGAAGAGGTAAGCTATAGACTGGACCACGGTGAGTCATTGGACGTGGTATATCTCGATTTTTCCAAAGCGTTTGATACCGTGCCGCACAAGAGGTTGCTACACAAAATGAGAATGCTTGGTCTGGGGGAAAATGTGTGTAAATGGGTTAGTAACTGGCTTAGTGATAGAAAGCAGAGGGTGGTTATAAATGGTATAGTCTCTAACTGGGTCGCTGTGACCAGTGGGGTACCGCAGGGGTCAGTATTGGGACCTGTTCTCTTCAACATATTCATTAATGATCTGGTAGAAGGTTTACACAGTAAAATATCGATATTTGCAGATGATACAAAACTATGTAAAGCAGTTAATACAAGAGAAGATAGTATTCTGCTACAGATGGATCTGGATAAGTTGGAAACTTGGGCTGAAAGGTGGCAGATGAGGTTTAACAATGATAAATGTAAGGTTATACACATGGGAAGAGGGAATCAATATCACCATTACACACTGAACGGGAAACCACTGGGTAAATCTGACAGGGAGAAGGACTTGGGGATCCTAGTTAATGATAAACTTACCTGGAGCAGCCAGTGCCAGGCAGCAGCTGCCAAGGCAAACAGGATCATGGGGTGCATTAAAAGAGGTCTGGATACACATGATGAGAGCATTATACTGCCTCTGTACAAATCCCTAGTTAGACCGCACATGGAGTACTGTGTCCAGTTTTGGGCACCGGTGCTCAGGAAGGATATAATGGAACTAGAGAGAGTACAAAGGAGGGCAACAAAATTAATAAAGGGGATGGGAGAACTACAATACCCAGATAGATTAGCGAAATTAGGATTATTTAGTCTAGAAAAAAGACGACTGAGGGGCGATCTAATAACCATGTATAAGTATATAAGGGGACAATACAAATATCTCGCTGAGGATCTGTTTATACCAAGGAAGGTGACGGGCACAAGGGGGCATTCTTTGCGTCTGGAGGAGAGAAGGTTTTTCCACCAACATAGAAGAGGATTCTTTACTGTTAGGGCAGTGAGAATCTGGAATTGCTTGCCTGAGGAGGTGGTGATGGCGAACTCAGTCGAGGGGTTCAAGAGAGGCCTGGATGTCTTCCTGGAGCAGAACAATATTGTATCATACAATTATTAGGTTCTGTAGAAGGACGTAGATCTGGGTATTTATTATGATGGAATATAGGCTGAACTGGATGGACAAATGTCTTTTTTCGGCCTTACTAACTATGTTACTATGTTACAATCCAATGTTAGAGAATAAAGGTGGATATTTACCTGGTGTGTAGTTTAGATCTGGCGTCCCCTCATCCCGACGCGTGTTTCGCCGCCAGCTTCTTCCGAGGGCGTCCCCTGAATGAGCTGTCGGCGAAACGCGCGTCGGGGTGAGGGGGCGCCAGATCTAAACCACACACCAGGTACAGTGGGGCAAAAAAGTATTTAGTCAGTCAGCAATAGTGCAAGTTCCACCACTTAAAAAGATGAGAGGCGTCTGTAATTTACATCACAGGTACACCTCAACTATGGGAGACAAACTGAGAAAAAAAAATCCAGAAAATCACATTGTCTGTTTTTTTAACATTTTATTTGCATATTATGGTGGAAAATAAGTATTTGGTCAGAAACAAAATTTCATCTCAATACTTTGTAATATATCCTTTGTTGGCAATGACAGAGGTCAAACGTTTTCTGTAAGTCTACACAAGGTTGCCACACACTGTTGTTGGTATGTTGGCCCATTCCTCCATGCAGATCTCCTCTAGAGCAGTGATGTTTTTGGCTTTTCGCTTGGCAACACGGACTTTCAACTCCCTCCAAAGGTTTTCTATAGGGTTGAGATCTGGAGACTGGCTAGGCCACTCCAGGACCTTGAAATGCTTCTTACGAAGCCACTCCTTCGTTGCCCTGGCGGTGTGCTTTGGATCATTGTCATGTTGAAAGACCCAGCCACGTTTCATCTTCAATGCCCTTGCTGATGGAAGGAGGTTTGCACTCAAAATCTCACGATACATGGCCCCATTCATTCTTTCATGTACCCGGATCAGTCGTCCTGGCCCCTTTGCAGAGAAACAGCCCCAAAGCATGATGTTTCCACCACCATGCTTTACAGTAGGTATGGTGTTTGATGGATGCAACTCAGTATTCTTTTTCCTCCAAACACGACAAGTTGTGTTTCTACCAAACAGTTCCAGTTTGGTTTCATCAGACCATAGGACATTCTCCCAAAACTCCTCTGGATCATCCAAATGCTCTCTAGCAAACTTCAGACGGGCCCGGACATGTACTGGCTTAAGCTGTGGGACACGTCTGGCACTGCAGGATCTGAGTCCATGGTGGCGTAGTGTGTTACTTATGGTAGGCCTTGTTACATTGGTCCCAACTCTCTGCAGTTCATTCACTAGGTCCCCCCGCGTGGTTCTGGGATTTTTGCTCACCGCTCTTGTGATCATTCTGACCCCACGGGGTGGGATTTTGCGTGGAGCCCCAGATCGAGGGAGATTATCAGTGGTCTTGTATGTCTTCCATTTTCTAATTATTACTCCCACTGTTGATTTCTTCACTCCAAGCTGGTTGGCTATTGCAGATTCAGTCTTCCCAGCCTGGTGCAGGGCTACAATTTTGTTTCTGGTGTCCTTTGACAGCTCTTAGGTCTTCACCATAGTGGAGTTTGGAGTCAGACTGTTTGAGGGTGTGCACAGGTGTCTTTTTATACTGATAACAAGTTTAAACAGGTGCCATTACTACAGGTAATGAGTGGAGGAAAGAGGAGACTCTTAAAGAAGAAGTTACAGGTCTGTGAGAGCCAGAAATCTTGATTGTTTGTTTCTGACCAAATACTTATTTTCCACCATAATATGCAAATAAAATGTTAAAAAAACAGACATTGTGATTTTCTGGATTTTTTTTTCTCAGTTTGTCTCCCATAGTTGAGGTCTACCTATGATGTAAATTACAGACGCCTCTCATCTTTTTAAGTGGTGGAACTTGCACTATTGCTGACTGACTAAATACTTTTTTGCCCCACTGTAAATATCCACCTTTATCTACCTTTATTCTCTAACATTGGATTGTCTTTAATATAACCACTAACACCAGGGGAAGCTTATTAGTACATGAATAGTGTGGAGACTAGGGTTGAGCAAAACGGGTCGTTCATTTTCAAAAGTCGCCGACTTTTGGCAAAGTCGGGTTTCATGAAACCCGATCCGACCCCTGTGCGGGGTCGGCCATGCAGTACGCAACTTTCGCGCCAAAGTCGCGTTTCAATGACGCGAAAAGCGCCATTTCTCAGCCAATGAAGGTAAACGCAGAGTGTGGGCAGCGTGATGACATAGGTCCTGGTCCCCACCATCTTAGAGAAGGGCATTGCAGTGATTGGCTTGCTGTCTGCGGCGTCACAGGGGCTATAAAGGGGCGTTCCCGCCGACCGCCATGTTACTGCTGCTGATCTGAGCTTAGGGAGAGGTTGCTGCCGCTTCGTCAGAAGCAGGGATAGCGTTAGGCAGGGTCCATTAACCACCAAACCGCTTGTGCTGTAGCGATTTCCACTGCCCAACACCACCTTCGGTGTGCAGGGACAGTGGAAGCTACATTTTTTTTTTTTTTTTTTCCCTCAGCGCTGTAGCTCATTGGGCTGCCCTAGAAGGCTCCCTGATAGCTGCATTGCTGTGTGTACGCCGCTGTGCAAACCAACTGCTTTTTTCAAAGCACAAATCCTCTTGTTCCTTCCTTTCTGCACAGCTATCTTTTTTGTTTGTCCACACTTTTTATTTAATTTGTGCATCAGTCCACTCCTTATTGCTGCCTGCCATACCTGGCTGAGATTACTGCAGGGAGATAGTAATTGTTGGACACTCCCTGTTTTTTTTTTTTTTTTTTTTTGTGGGAGATTAAGATTGACATTTCTGCTAGAGTGCCATCCCTGTGTGTGCCATCTCTCAGTCAGTGGGCCATAGAAAGCCTATTGATTTTTTTGCTTGATTTGGGTTCTAAAATCTACCTGAAAAAATCACTACATCAATCAGTGGGAGAAAAATATTGGCCTCAGGGCTTGTGTGCCACTCCTGACTCCTGTGTGCATCATCACTCACTCAGTGGGCCATAGAAAGCCTATTTTTTTTTTTTTGCTTTATTTGGGTTCTAAATTCTACCTGAAAAAATCAATAAATCAATCAGTGGGAGATTAATATTGGCCTTTGGGCTTGTGTGCCAGTCCTAAGCGTGCCATCTCTCTCTCTCAGATAGTGGGCCATAGAAAGCCTATTTATTTATTTTTTTATTGGGTTTATAAATTTTCCCTGGAACAAAAAAAAAAAAAAGTGGGAGATTAATATTGGCCTCTGGGCTTGTGTGCCAGTCCTGAGCGTGCCATCTCTCTCACAAATAGTGGGCCATAGAAAGCCTATTTATTTATTTTTTTTTTGTTTTATAAATTCTCCCTGAAAAAAAAAAAGGGAGATTAATATTGGCCTTTGGGCTTGTGTGCCAGTCCTAAGCGTGCCATCTCTCTCTCTCAGATAGTGGGCCATAGAAAGCCTGTTTATTATTTTTTTTATTGGGTTTATAAATTTTCCCTGAAAAAAAAAAAAAAAGTGGGAGATTAATATTGGCCTCTGGGCTTGTGTGCCAGTCCTGAGCGTGCCATCTCTCTCACAAATAGTGGGCCATAGAAAGCCTATTTATTTTTTTGGTTGATTTGGGTTCTAAATTCTACCTGAAAAAATCAATAAATCAATCAGTGGGAGATAAATATTGGCCTCTGGGCTTGTGTGCCACTCCTGACTCCTGTGTGCGTCATCTCTCACTCAGTGGGCCATAGAAAGCCTATTTTTTGTTTTATTTGTTTTATAAATTCTCCCTGAAAAAATCATTTTATTTTATTTGTTTCTAAATTCTTCCTGAAAAAATCATTTTTTTTTATAATTTTTTTTTTCTAAAGTCTCCCTGGAAAAAAAAAAAAAATCAGTGGGAGATTAATATTGCCCTTTCTGCTTGTGTGCCAGTCTTGACTCCTGGGTGTGCCATCTCTCTCTCTCTCTCTCTCTCTCTCTCTAATTGTGGGCCATAGAAAGCCTATTTTTTTTTTTTTTTGCTTGATTTGGGTTCCAAAATCTACCTGAAAAAATCACTACATCAATCATTGGGAGAACAATATTGGCCTCTGGGCTTGTGTGCCACTCCTGACTCCTGTGTGCGTCATCTGTCACTCAGTGGGCCATAGAAAGCCTATTTTTTGTTTTATTTGTTTTATAAATTCTCCCTGAAAAAATCATTTTATTTTATTTGGTTTCTAAATTCTTCCTGAAAAAATCTTTTTTTTTTATAATTTTTTTTTTTCTAAAGTCTCCCTGGAAAAAAAAAATCAAATCAGTGGGAGATTAATATTGCCCTTTCTGCTTGTGTGCCAGTCTTGACTCCTGGGTGTGCCATCTCTCTCTCTCTCTCTCTCTCCAATTGTGGGCCATAGAAAGCCTATTTTTTTTTTTAGCTTGATTTGGGTTCCAAAATCTACTTGAAAAAATCACTACATCAATCATTGGGAGAACAATATTGGCCTCTGGGCTTGTGTGCCACTCCTGACTCCTGTGTGCGTCATCTCTCACTCAGTGGGCCATAGAAAGCCTATTTTTTCTTTTATTTGTTTTCTAAATTCTCCCTGAAAAAAATCATTTTATTTTATTTGGTTTCTAAATTCTTCCTGAAAAAATCATTTTTTTTTATTATTTTTTTTTTTCTAAAGTCTCCCTGGGGAAAAAAAAAAAAATCAAATCAGTGGGAGATTAATATTTACATTTGTGCTTCAGTGACAGTCCTGCGTGTGTGGCATCTCTCTCATTTGTTGCCACCAACAACAGAGTGTGTAACATTGTGCCTGATTTTCGTTGTGGTCTCACTCACCTGTAAAGGGGTAGCTAAATCATACTGAAGTTAAAGCTCACCGTGTAAGTTGTGTGACAGCAACAAATACCGTTAGTTTGGTTACGTTTTTAAAACAATGAGGAAGTCTGGTGGAAGAGGTCGTGGCCGGGGGCGTTCATTGTCAGCTGGTAATGAGGGTAGTGGTAGTGGTGGAGCATCAGCTGGTCGTGGGAAAAAAAATATTGCACCTAAGTCTGGAGCTGTGGAGCCAGGTTCGTCGTCTGGCTACACAAGGCCTCGAACGCTCCCTTTTCTGGGAGTAGGAAAACCGCTTTTAAAGCCGGAGCAGCAAGAGCAAGTTTTGGCTTATCTTGCTGACTCAGCCTCTAGCTCTTTTGCCTCCTCTCGTGAAACTGGTAAATGTCAAAGCAGCGCGTCGTTAATGGATGTTCACGGTCAGGGACAAGTCGCTTCCTTGTCCTCTTCAGCAAAAACAACAACAGAGAAGAATGCAGCAGGCGACACAACGGGTTACTCCATGGAGCTCTTTACACATACCGTCCCTGGCTTAGAAAGTGAAGCAGTTAACAGTCCATGCCCATTACAAGTTGAATCTGACATGGAGTGCACTGATGCACAGCCACAGCCAGACTACTATGCTGGTCCTTTGACTCAGACCACAACATTGCCCTCGCAGGGTAATGATCAAGAATCAGACCCTGATGAGACTATGTTGCCCCATCACGAACGCTATACCACCGACCGACACGGTGACACAGACGAAGTTGCACACGAGCTACAAGAAGAGGTAATAGATGACCCAGTTCTTGACCCCGATTGGCAGCCATTGGGGGAACAGGGTGCAGGCGGCAGCAGTTCTGAAGCGGAGGAGGAGGGGCCGCAGCAGGCATCAACATCGCAACAGGTTCCATCTGCCGGGCCCGTATCTTGCCCAAAACGCGTGGCAAAGCCAAAACCTGTTGGAGGACAGCGTGGCCATCCGGTTAAAGCTCAGTCTGCAATGCCTGAAAAGGTATCCGATGCTAGAAAGAGTGCAGTCTGGCATTTTTTTAAACAACATCCAATTGATCAGCGCAAAGTCATCTGTCAAAAATGTTCAGCTACCTTAAGCAGAGGACAGAATCTGAAAAGTCTCAATACAAGTTGCATGCATAGACATTTAACCACCATGCATTTGCAAGCCTGGACTAACTACCAAACGTCCCTTAAGGTTGTAGCACCCTCGGCCAATGAAGCTAGTCAGCAACGCAACATCCCTTCCGGCAGTGTAGGGCCACCATTTTCCGCACCACCTGCAGTATCTGTGCAGGTTTCTTTGCCAGGCCAAAGCAGTCAGGGTCAGGGAATCACCAGTTTCGTAGTAGGAAACACTGCATCTAGGGCACCGGCGGCAACAATACCATCTCCCACCGTCTCTCAGTCTGCCATGTCCACCGGCACCCCCGCTAGTTCCACGATCTCCAGCTCTCCAGTCCAGCTCACCCTACATGAGACTATGGTTAGAAAAAGGAAGTACTTAGCCTCGCATCCGCGTACACAGGGTTTGAACGCCCACATAGCTAGACTAATCTCGTTAGAGATGATGCCCTACCGGTTAGTTGAAAGCGAAGCTTTCAAAGCCCTGATGGACTACGCTGTACCACGCTACGAGCTACCCAGTCGACACTTTTTTTCCAGAAAAACACCATCCCAGCCCTCCACCAGCATGTTAAAGAGCGCATCGTCCCTGCACTCAGGCAATCTGTGAGCACAAAGGTGCACCTGACAACAGATGCATGGACCAGTAGGCATGGCCAGGGACGTTACGTGTCCATCACGGCACACTGGGTGAATGTTGTGGATGCAGGGTCCACAGGGGACAGCAAGTTTGGGACAGTTCTGCCTAGCCCACGGTCTAGGAAACAGTTGGCTGTAGCCGTTCGCACCCCCTCCTCCTCCTCTTCGTCCTCCTGCAGAAGCGAGAGCTCGTCCACAGACCGCAGTCGCACAACCAGTCCATCCGCAGCTGCCACTGTTGCACACCAGGTCTCCCATTATGGGGCAGCTACTGGCAAACGTCAGCAGGCTGTATTGGCTATGAAGTGTTTGGGCGACAACAGACACACCGCGGAAGTTCTGTCCGAGTTCTTGCAGAAAGAAACGCAGTCGTGGCTGGGCACTGTAGATCTTGAGGCAGGCAAGGTAGTGAGTGATAACGGAAGGAATTTCATGGCTGCCATCTCCCTTTCCCAACTGAAACACATTCCTTGCCTGGCTCACACCTTAAACCTGGTGGTGCAGTGCTTCCTGAAAAGTTATCCGACCTGCTCCTCAAAGTGCGTGGACTTTGCTCACATATCCGCCGTTCGCCCGTACACTCCAGCCGTATGCAGACCTATCAGCGTTCTTTGAACCTTCCCCAGCATCGCCTAATCATAGAGGTTGCAACAAGGTGGAACTCAACACTGCACATGCTTCAGAGACTGTGCGAACAGAGGCGGGCTGTTATGTTTTTGTGGGAGGATACACATACACGGGCAGGCAGTAGGATGGCAGACATGGAGTTGTCAGGTGTGCAGTGGTCGAAGATTCAAGACATGTGTCAAGTCCTTCAGTGTATTGAGGAATGCACACGGCTGGTTAGTGCAGACAACGCCATAATAAGCATGAGCATCCCCCTAATGCGTCTGCTGATGCAAAGTTTGACGCACATAAAGGATCAGGCGTCTGCAGCTGAGGAAGAGGAAAGCCTTGATGACAGTCAGCCATTGTCTGGCCAGGGCAGTGTACAGGACGAGTTAGCGGGCGAAGAGGAGGAGGAGGACGAGGAGGATGATGGGGATGATTATATTTTTAATGAGGAAGCTTTTCCGGGGCCACTGGAAATTGGTGGCGCGGCAAGGCCGGGTTCTGGTTTTTGGAGGGACACAAGTGACGTGGATTTGCCTGAAACTGCCCCTCAACCAAGCACAACCGCAGATTTGAGAACTGGAACTTTGGCCCACATGGCGGATTATGCCTTACGTATCCTCAAAAGGGACACACGCATAACTAAAATGATGAACGATGACGATTACTGGTTGGCCTGCCTCCTTGATCCTCGCTATAAAGGCAAATTGCAAAATATAATGCCACATGAGAACTTGGAACTAATATTAGCAACCAAACAATCAACTCTTGTTGACCGTTTGCTTCTGGCATTCCCTGCACACAGCGCCCGTGATCGTTCTCACACGAGCTGCAGACCAGAGGAGTTAGAGGGGCAGAAATCAGAAGTGGCGTTGGCCAGAGGGGTTTTCTGACCAGGTTGTGGAGTGATTTTGCTATGACCGCATACAGGACAGGTACTGCAGCATCAATTCAAAGTGACAGGAGACAACATTTGTCCAGTATGGTTACAAACTATTTTTCATCCCTTATCGATGTTCTCCCTCAACCGTCATTCCCATTTGATTACTGGGCATCAAAATTAGACACTTGGCCAGAATTGGCAGAATATGCATTGCAGGAGCTTGCTTGCCCGGCAGCTAGTGTCCTATCAGAAAGAGTATTCAGTGCTGCAGGTTCAATACTAACAGAAAAAAGGACTCGTCTGGCTACCCAAAATGTAGATGATCTAACCTTCATTAAAATGAACCACAACTGGATTTCGAAATCTTTTGCCCCACCTTGCCCGGCTGACACCTAGCTTTCCTATGAAAAGGTCTTGCCTGTGGACTATTCTGAATGCCTTTTCCAATCTCGTAATTTTCTGCACCTGATTGTCCAGCATACGACATGTTTACACCTCACTAAATGGCCAAACTCCCCACACGGGGCCGTGGTATCGACACTTGGCGCCAGCACCCGTGAGAGTGCTGTTTGTCTGAAGAGGTGGGTGTGCCCGCTTTTGGTCGACGGCAATGCCACTGGGTCCCTCCTAGTACAATAAAGTGTCTCTGGCGGTGGTGGTGCGCCCTGGGCCTGTACCGCCGGCCACAAGACAGTTCCCCCCCCCCCCAGCTCAAACAGTGCTCTACCACTTGCAAAATTATCTCACAGCTCCACCAATGTTTAGTCTATGCGCTGACATCCTTCAATGCCTGCCACTGACAATACCATTGTATTGACATTTTTGTTATGTTAGGCCTTCGAAGCCTGTCTGCGGTCACTCCTTCCACTATGCCTCCACTGACCACACCATTGCTGCCCGTGTACCCCTGGAACCAATTTAAAATTGCCTACAGCCATGTGTTATTATTTTAGGCCTTCGATGCCTGTCTGCGGTCACTCCTTACAATATGCCTCCACTGACCACACCACTGCTGCCCGTGTACCCCTGGAACCAATTTAAAATTGCCTACAGGCAGCCCAATTTTTTTATTTTAGGCCTTTGATGCCTGTCTGCGGTCCGTTCTTTCTACTACTACTACTACTACACTGACCAGGCCACTGCTGCCCGTGTTCCCCTGGAACCAATTTAAAATTGCCTACAGCCATGTGTTATTATTTTAGGCCTTCGATGCCTGTCTGCGGTCACTCCTTCCACTAGGCCTCCACTGACCACACCACTGCTGCCCGTGTACCCCTGGAACCTATTTATAATTGCATAGAGCATCCTTTTTTTAATAGTAGGCGTACAAAGTCTGTCTGCGGTTCACTATTGAAATTGTCCTCCACTGCCCAGAGCACTGCAGCTTGTGTACCCCTGTAACTTTTTTCTGCTGCAGTGAGCCACATTTTTGGTTTGAGTCCTACTACCTGTGTCTGTCTGCGCCACTCAATTCAGCTGTGTTCCTTTGAAAAAAGCTGAGCGTCAATAGTCTTGTTTTCAGCCTCTAGGAATTTTAAAACTGCATTGGGTGTACAACTTTGGTAGGGCCTACTAACGGTGTCTGCCTCCCCAAGGTGTTCCCCAGGTTTCCTCTCCATTGCTTCAATCTTCATGCTCTCGTTTACTAGTTGTTGGAAACTACGCTGCATTAGGCCTACAAATTGGGTATGGGGTGTAGAGAGATGGTGTGTTCCAATCCAAGGTGTTCTCCAGGTTGCCTTTCCTGAGCTTCAATCTTCATGCTCTCGTTTAGTAGTTGTTGGAAACTACGCTGCATTAGGCCTACAAATTGGGTATGGGGTGTAGAGAGATGGTGTGTTCCACTCCAAGGTGTTCTCCAGGTTGCCTTTCCTGAGCTTCAATCTTCATGCTCTCGTTTAGTAGTTGTTGGAAACTACGCTGCATTAGGCCTACAAATTGGGTATGGGGTGTAGAGAGATGGTGTGTTCCACTCCAAGGTGTTCCCCAGGTTTCCTCGCCATTGCTTCGATCTTCATGCTCTCGTTTAGTAGTTGTTGGAAACTACGCTGCATTAGGCCTACAAATTGGGTATGGGGTGTAGAGAGATGGTGTGTTCCACTCCAAGGTGTTCCCCAGGTTTCCTCTCCATTGCTTCGATCTTCATGCTCTCGTTTAGTAGTTGTTGGAAACTACGCTGCATTAGGCCTACAAATTGGGTATGGGGTGTAGAGAGATGGTGTGTTCCACTCCAAGGTGTTCTCCAGGTTGCCTTTCCTGAGCTTCAATCTTCATGCTCTCGTTTAGTAGTTGTTGGAAACTACGCTGCATTAGGCCTACAAATTGGGTATGGGGTGTAGAGAGATGGTGTGTTCCACTCCAAGGTGTTCCCCAGGTTTCATCGCCATTGCTTCGATCTTCATGCTCTCGTTTAGTAGTTGTTGGAAACTACGCTGCATTAGGCCTACAAATTGGGTATGGGGTGTAGAGAGATGGTGTGTTCCACTCCAAGGTGTTTCCCAGGTTTCCTCTCCATTGCTTCGATCTTCATGCTCTCGTTTAGTAGTTGTTGGAAACTACGCTGCATTAGGCCTACAAATTGAGTATGGGGTGTAGAGAGATGGTGTGTTCCACTCCAAGGTGTTCTCCAGGTTGCCTTTCCTGAGCTTCGATCTTCATGCTCTCGTTTAGTAGTTGTTGGAAACTACGCTGCATTAGGCCTACAAATTGGGTATGGGGTGTAGAGAGATGGTGTGTTCCACTCCAAGGTGTTCCCCAGGTTTCCTCGCCATTGCTTCGATCTTCATGCTCTCGTTTAGTAGTTGTTGGAAACTACGCTGCATTAGGCATACAAATTGGGTATGGGGTGTAGAGAGATGGTGTGTTCCACTCCAAGGTGTTCCCCAGGTTTCCTCTCCATTGCTTCGATCTTCATGCTCTCGTTTAGTAGTTGTAGAAAACTACACTGCATTAGGCCTACAAATTGGGTATGGGGTGTAGAGAGATGGTGTGTTCCACTCCAAGGTGTTCCCCAGGTTTCGTCCACATTGCTTCGGTCTTCCGACTCTCGTTTAGTAGTTGTAGAAAACTACACTGCATTAGGTCTACAAATTGGGTATGGGGTGTAGAGAGACGGTGTGTTACACTCCAAGGTGTTCCCCAGGTTTCGTCCACATTGCTTCGATCTTCCGACTCTCGTTTAGTAGTTGTTGAAAACTACACTGCATTAGGCCTACAAATTGGGTATGGGGTGTAGAGAGATGGTGTGTTACACTCCAAGGTGTTCTCCAGGTTGCCTTTCCTGAGCTTCGATCTTCATGCTCTCGTTTAGTAGTTGTTGGAAACTACGCTGCATTAGGCCTACAAATTGGGTATGGGGTGTAGAGAGATGGTGTGTTCCACTCCAAGGTGTTCCCCAGGTTTCCTCGCCATTGCTTCGATCTTCATGCTCTCGTTTAGTAGTTGTTGGAAACTACGCTGCATTAGGCCTACAAATTGGGTATGGGGTGTAGAGAGATGGTGTGTTCCACTCCAAGGTGTTCCCCAGGTTTCCTCTCCATTGCTTCGATCTTCATGCTCTCGTTTAGTAGTTGTAGAAAACTACACTGCATTAGGCCTACAAATTGGGTATGGGGTGTAGAGAGATGGTGTGTTCCACTCCAAGGTGTTCCCCAGGTTTCGTCCACATTGCTTCGGTCTTCCGACTCTCGTTTAGTAGTTGTAGAAAACTACACTGCATTAGGTCTACAAATTGGGTATGGGGTGTAGAGAGACGGTGTGTTACACTCCAAGGTGTTCCCCAGGTTTCGTCCACATTGCTTCGATCTTCCGACTCTCGTTTAGTAGTTGTTGAAAACTACACTGCATTAGGCCTACAAATTGGGTATGGGGTGTAGAGAGATGGTGTGTTACACTCCAAGGTGTTCTCCAGGTTGCCTTTCCTGAACTTCTATCTTCAGGCTCTCATTAAATTGTAGTTAAATGGAACAACTGCATTTGGCGTACTAGTTGGTTTGGGGCCTACTATCGGTGTCTGCCACTCCTTGCTGTTCTCCTGGTTTTCTGTCCTGAAATTCCATTTTCAGGCTCTTGTTAAGTAGTTGTTAATGTTAGACTGCATTTGGCCTACTAGTTGGGTTGGGGCCTACTATCGGTGTCTGCCACTCCTTGCTGTTCTCCTCAACTGAACAAAGCTGGGCCGCCTGTTTACTACGGTTGCCAATTTTGAACTGCATGTCGACTACTTACTGATTTGGGCCTACTCTCTGTGTCAGCCTCTCATTCCAGTTGTCCTCCACTGCAATGCCCCCTGGTTAGTCCTGTGTTACCAATTTTGAACTGCATTTAGCCCACTTTATTCTTTGGGCCTATATCTGTGTTTCCTCCTCATCCTGCCCATTGCCCAGCCAGTGATAGATGAGTCTGCTGGTACATTGACCCATAACGCAAAATTCCCCGTGCACGCTACACAGCAAGATTGTGACCCTGCTGAAAGTCAGGTTCCTCTTCCCGCATACCATACCACCTTACACGGGGACAAAGAGGAAGGTGCAGATGAAAGTGCAGGTTCCTTCATCAGGTGGGGGGAGGAATACTAGTTGGCGACGTCACTGGCACAGGGCCTCTCATAGTACGCAAAAGTGTTGCTGCCGGTGGGAGGCGCCCCCGCCGTGCAAACACACCGCTGTACTTTGAGGGGCCCTGTGCCAGTGCCAATGCCAACGAGTGGGCCCCCCCTGCTTGCTCAGGATCACAGCACTTGCAAAGTTGAAATACTTACCTCTCCCTGCTCCACTGCCGTGACGTGGTCCAGATTTACTGGGCCCACTAATTACTTGAACCAGCCCTACCCCCCACAACTTTAGCCAAATGACCCCCAATTTCAAATGCCTTCCAATTATTATAAGGTAAATTACGATTGACAAGCTTCTTTAACAAGAATGGATGTTTTTGCCATTAAAATGGGCAGTGTAGGTGTTTTCCTGGCCTCCACTCACTGCCGACTATGCTCCCCCATTGACTTGCATTGGGTTTTGTGTTTCGGGCGATACCTGACTTTTCGCTATAATCGGCCGATTCCACTCGACTCGACTTCTAAGATAGTCGGGTTTCGCGAAACACGGCTCGACTCTAAAAAGGTCAAGGTCGCTCAACCCTAGTGGAGACCATGCAGTGACTTATAAAAGGCAGGTCTCCGTTTTCCTGGGTATAATATTATGTTAGGTTTGGGATACAATTTAAAATCACGGATGAGAATACATTGAGGTTCGGACATATTATGTCCAGTTGGAGTTAAAAGGTGTGGAAATAACCTGGATTCTTGTCTTTAGAATGACTAATGGTACAAAGTCTCATCTAATGTTGATTGATAGCTGGACAACCTATTTTGTTTTGAATTGTTAATCACGTGTGGGGAATTCTTTCTATTATAGTAATCTGGTGTCTCCTAGACGTCATTTTTGCTTTTTTACCCTTTGTTGTTTGTTGTCCTTTTTTGGCTTTAATAAAAATACATTTGATTGTATAAAGTGTGGGATCGCTTCTTTGTCCATAACATGTATTGATGTGGGACTTGGTGGTTACAAATACGGGAGTGTAGCTCAGCATTTATCCGTTGAAGCCAAAAAATATTCTTTTTGGTTCCCTCAAGTAATAGACTCTGCTAACCCATAGAAAGTATGCAAAACGTATACTCTGTGAAATTACCTACTGACTAATATTGCCTGTTTATCAAATTTTAATTGCTATAATCTATTTCTGAATTATTATGTCCTTGCAGTTTAAAAATAAAATCTGTCTTTAACTTAACAAGTATATGATTGAAGAACTTCTGTCCTTAGCCAGTCTCTTGTAACAGAAGCTGCTATTTTTGTTGATTCTTCACTTTTTATATTTTAGTTATTAAAGAAATAGAGGCGCAGAATCCAGATGTTTCTTCGGAAATTAGCAGTGAAAGGTGAGGCTTTCTTCATCCATGCAAAGCTGTTCGTTTTTGTTTTTTGTTTTTATGTGAATCTGGTTTCCTTGAATCTTAATTATGATTTAAATTTAGGACAGGCATAAATCTCAGAAAAACACCACTGCTTATCAGCTGTTTTGTAGTGTCTATGATTTTCTGAAGAACCATGTGGGCTTTTCATTGTTTCCTCAGTACATTCAGCACAATGTACATATGGGCAAAGCAGTAATACTCGGCACATACACTACTGAACATGTACAGCAGGTTGGGTGTACAGAGGATTGTAAACAACTTGGAAGATGCAATACTCGAGAGTTGGTCTAACACTTGGCCTCCTCACCAATCTAATATTGATTACCTATCCTGAATATGTCATCAATATTAAAATCTTGGAAAACTTTTTAATGTTTTTCTTATGCTGTCGTGAAATATAGTCTTCCCGACAACATTAAAATAGTGTTATTTGACCTTGGCTACTAAAAATCTTGCTTAGTCATCTTGAAAAGTGTAAGTGATCAGACCCTGGTGTTTTATATAGGAACATCTTTTTAATTCTCTGCATAGGTCCAAAGTAGCAATGAAAAGAAGCAGAATAACAGACAGTGATGATGAGGAGCCGATAACAAATGACCAAGGTTTGTAGACGCGATGTTCAAACACGACCGATGACACCATCAGTGTTCTGCAGATTTACTTTACTGTAAATCCGACCTGTTGGAACTGTCTTAAAGGAGTTCTCCTGTAAGTGCAGCTTTCCTCAAAAACTGACCTACACCTCTGTTCATACAATGGCCGCTAGTGGAGGACCATGTGACCAGACTGGTCCATTGGCTCCTAAAATTTAAGAAAAAAACCCAAATCGCCTCACATGGGAACTCTGCTTCTTTTTTATTGGACGAGGCTGATGTATTGTAACCCTATACCTTTAAGGTATAGGTGAATTTTTACACTGGAAAGGAAGTAATTTCAAATTTGTGCATGCAATTTTTCAATATTCTTTTACAGACCCTAATAGTAGATGCTTGGAAAAACCTGCGATCGAATGTGATGCAAGACCCCATTGGTACAAACTGTAGACATTGGTACAAAATAAAAAGGCCTATATATCTGGAACTTTTATGGTGGCTTTAAAAAAAACACAAAAAAAAAAAGCTGTATGATGAGAAAAACTGCAAACTTTCCACCTGGTGACTGGTCCTCTTCAAGGGTATCAGAAACCTGATAGACAAAGACCTTGTGCGCTTACAGTTTTATACTGAGGCATGCAGAGATTATTTCTCTTGTATCAATAACTGCGAGGGAAAAAAAACAATGTCCTGTTCCAACCTAGTATCTCCGTTCTGTAATATGTTACTATTAGTGATGAGCGAATATGCTCGTTACTCCAGATTTCTCGAGCATGCTCAAGTGTCCTCCGAGTATTTTTTAGTGCTCGGATATTTAGTTTTCCTTGCAGCAGCTGAATGATTTACATCTGTTAGCCAGCTTGATTACATGTGGGGATTCCCTAGCAACCAGGCAACCCCCACATGTACTTATGCTGGCTAACAGATGTAAATCATTCCGCTGCCGCTATGTAAACTAAATCTCCGAGCACTTACAAATACTCGGAGGTCACCCGAGCGTGCTAGTTAATATACTGTACTAAGGCTTTGTGGTATTGTGTTTGTGCACACCCACACATGCTCTTTGTACAGTGTTTTCATTGACATCTTAGGCCTCTTTCACACTTCTGTCTTTCATCTCCCGTCACAATCCGTTGAGTTTTGAGAAAACAGGATCCTGCAAATTTTTCTGCAGGATTCTGTTTTTTCTCATAGACTTGTATTAGCGACGGATTATGACAGATGGCCATCCATTTCATCTGTCGTGCACTGGATCCGTCGGCCAAAAAAACAGTCCGTCGGGCAGAGAAAACTTTCAGAGGTACTTTTTTTCTACATGTCGGAAAATCGCTCAGCGACGCATCCTGCGCTGCCCGTCGCTGGCTATAATGGAAGCCTATGGGCGCAGGATGCGTCGCTGACTGTGAAAAACAGGAATTCAGCGACGAATCACATTTTTGTGTTCTTAGCATGCCTGGAAGGATTCTCTCTCTCTCTCTCTCTAACAAAATTTTTCCATTCAAATTCAGACACGAACAACGCATCCGTCAAAATCCTGGATGCATTGCGCACGGTTTTCCCTATTTTCACGACGTACGTTGATACGTCACAACAACGCATTACGACGCTCCACAGCAGATGAAAGTGTAAAAGAGGCCTTACTGATACCAGATTTTAGTGTTTCTGTTAGAACAACAATGCCATAATTTGGCATAACCCACACCAGGCCCCCTTGGACACTGCATTTAACAATGACACATTTCCCCTCTTTATTTGTGTTCTCTGCATAGAAGCTACACTATTGACATAAGATTGTCTCTTCTATGTTATCAACATTGCCATGTCTAAGGGAATTTTTTTTTAATTAACCTAGATGAACAACTAAAGACCTCTGGGGAAGCTACTGATTCTGAAAATGAAGACCATTTAAGACCGTCTAAGAAAAAACGCCTTCGAATTGAGGATGAAGATGAAGACTAACTTTTTTTTCTGCCATTTTTAGAGCACTTGATTATCAAGTGTTTGCTAACTAGGTGCTCCCTTTTTGGTAAATCCATGACAATGGTAGAATAGATGAGCTCTGTCCTCCTTCTTAAAGAGGTTATCTAGTCGTCTGCTAGAAGTCTGCAGTGACACAAAGCACCACACACTGTCAAGACTTTTTGGTGTTGCCACTGAGATCGGGTGGTAACAAGTATGTGATTCGCATACTTCCAGCCATATCCGACTAGACGTGCTTGGCCTCTTTCAATTCACTTGTATTGAGCTAGGCTGAGCACATCTAGTTGTCACTTAACTGCAGGTATGCAAATAGCATACTGACAGTCACAAGACCTCCTGCAGCGTGTGGTGCATGTGCCTGCAGTAAGCATTCAGAAGGAAGAGTGACTGCAGACTTTTAGCAGAAGACTGGACAACGCCTTTAAGGTGGTCCATTTACATTAAGGTACCGTCACACTAGACGATATCGCTAGCGATCCGTGACGTTGCAGCGTCATGGCTAGCGATATCTTCCAGTGTGACAGGCAGCAGCGATCAGGCCCCTGCTGTGATATCGCTGGTCGGGGAAGAAAGTCCAGAACTTTGTTTCGTCGCTGGATCTCCCGCTGACATCGCTGAATCGGCGTGTGTGACGCCGATTCAGCGATGTCTTCGCTGGTAACCAGGGTAAACATCGGGTTACTAAGCGCAGGGCCGCGCTTAGTAACCCGATGTTTACCCTGGTTACCATCGTTAAAGTAAAAAAAAACAACCACTACATACTTACCTACCGCTGTCTGTCCCCGGCGCTCTGCTTCTCTGCACTCCTCCTGTACTGGCTGTGAGCACAGCGGCCGGAAAGCAGAGCGGTGACTTCACCGCTCTGCTTTCCGGCTGACCGGCGCTCACAGCCAGAGCAGAGAAGCACAGCGCCGAGGACAGACAGCGGTAGGTAAGTATGTAGTGTTTGGTTTTTTTACTTTAACGATGGTAACCAGGGTAAACATCGGGTTACTAAGCGCGGCCCTGCGCTTAGTAACCCGATGTTTACCCTGGTTACCGGCATCGTTGGTCGCTGGAGAGATGTCTGTGTGACAGCTCTCCAGCGACCAAACAGCGACGCTGCAGCGATCCGGATCGTTGTCGGTATCACTGCAGCGTCGCTTAGTGTGACGGTACCCTTAGACTGTGTGGCACTAAATGACCACCAATTAGCAACTTGTTTCCTGATCTATGATTAAGTGCCTTAATTTAGCCTCCAGTGCACACTGAACAGTCTGTAATGGATTGTTCTGTGCGCATGGGCTGCCCTTGTTCTACGCAGTGACAGTCTTGTTCAGTGTAAATGGACCTGTACACTTTTGTGTTGTTTTTCAGGTATTGAAACATAATGTTTAATGTGATCAGCTTGCAAAAAGAATATGCCAACTGTATGAGTTTATAAACATGATGGGTTTTTTTTTAATATCTGTTCTCTATATGGTTGGGAAATCAAAACCATTGACGTGTTTGATTTACTGTTGTGCAAAAGAACGTACTTGTGTTATAGGGTCAAGTTTGTTAACAAGAATAAATGTTTTAATAAAGTATCTTTATTGAAGTTTTCTAACAACTTTTACACAAACATATTACCCGCATCGGGTAAACACAGAACAATAAGAACAACTGGGAAGGGGCGGGAAATGGGATATGGAAAGGGAAAGACCAAATTAAATTAAAAACCGAAGTGCCCATTCTACAAAAAAGGACAAAACGTATAGTCACCACCACTGTAATGCCTAGGAAAAAAATATCACCTTTTGGAGCTTCTAGCTGTGCAGTTATTATTATTGCTCATTAGATAACCATGGATCATATCTCTCGTAATCCTCTTTATTAAATCAAGCCCAATCTATAGCTCACTAATTTTTTTTTATGTAGCGGGAGGAGCCTTCCTCTTACACCCACTTGGGGCACACTCACGACACGGTCACTAGGACTTGATCATTGTCATTCCAGTGGGAGGTTAAATAATGCTATAAGTGGTCTGTTAGAGCCAGGAGCATGGTCTGAAAGGCATTCTGTCAGTGTCACACTGATGGCTCTAATGAATTTTCGTACATGTATATTGCAATGAATTAGAACAGTGATCAGAGAAGTACACGTTTAAGTCCCATAGAGGGACTACATAAAAAATATTTTTTTTTTATAAAAAAACACAAACAAAAAATTGACAAATATCAAGCCAATTAATATGCATATTTATATAAGAACAAAATTAAATTAAAAAAGTACACATTTGGTATCGCCGTATCAGAAAAAATAAGATCTATAGAATTTGCTTTATTTAATCTCTTCAATTATAACAACATTAACACAGCAAAAATTGTTTATTGATCATACAGCCGAACAAAACAGAATAAAACACAATCAAAAAGTCATATGAAAATAGAAATAGTATCGCTGAAAATGTCATCCTGTCCCGCAAGAAATAAGCCCTTATTCAGGCCTATCAATGGAAAATTAGAAAAAGCTATAGCTATCAGAAAAAGGCCATGCAAAACCATTTTTTTCTCTCTTAAATTGTTTTTGTGTAAAAGCAGCAAAACCTCAAAACACATTATAAACATGGTATTGCTGTAATCAGAATAACCCGAAAAATAAAGCAGTCCTATCACTTTTACCACATGGTGAAAGGCATAAGAAAGCCAATTCCTAAATTGCTGTTTTTTTTTGCTAATTCTGCACCTCAGAAAATTGGAATAGAAATGGTACTCCAACTCACCTTGCAAAAACCAAACTCTCATACGACGGTCTGCAGAAAAACGAAAAAATAATAGCTCTGAAAATATGGTGATGCAAAAAAAAATTTTTGCTAACTTTTTTTGTGTGATCGGAGCATTTAAAAAAAAAAAAAAAAAAAAAAAAAAGGGGGTATCACTGTAATATTAGTGACCTATACAATAAAGCAGTCTAATCACTTATACCGCAAGGTGAACAGCATAAAAAAAATCTTGACAAATATGCAAATTGTCTCTTCAGAGAGGAAGAGGACTTGAATTTGCATATTTAATTTTCCAGAGGAGCATGCATTATTTTTGGGTATGTGCACACGTTGCGGATTCTCTGCAGATCCGCAGCGTTTTTTGAGGTGCAGAAACGCTGCAGATCCGCAATTGATTTACAGTACAATGTAAATCAATGAAAAAAAAAAAATGTTGTGCACACTTTGTGGAAAATCCGCTGCGGAAACGCTGTGGTTTAAAAGAAGTAGCATGTCACTTTTTTGTGAATCTGCAGCGGTTTTGTACCCATTCCATTATAGAAAACCGCAGGGGTAAAAAACGCAGCAAATCCGCAAAAAAAAAAACACAAAAAATGCTGCGGAACCGCACAAAAAACATGACAAATCCGCAGGTGCGTTTTCTGCCAGGAGAGGCAGAATCCGCACCAGAAATTCCTAAGGCTAATCCGCAACGTGTGCAGATAGCCTTAGTCTGCTTACTCTGACATGCCAGGCTTGACATGTCACTCTCAGGAAGGAGAAACGTTGCCCCTTAAACACCAGGGGGGGAAATAAAATTATTTCACACAGCCTAATGTTATACAATAGTGATTAGCGAATATACTCGTTGCTCGGGTGGTCTCCGAGTATTTGTGACTGCTCAGAGATTTAGTTTTCCTTGCCGCAGCTGCATGATTTGCGGCTATTAGCTTGATTACATGTGGGGATTCCTTAGCAATCAGGCAACCCCCACATGTACTCAGGCTAGCTAGCAGCTGTAAATCATGCAGTTATGTCAACAAAAACTAAATCTAAGAGCGCTCACAAATACTCGGAGACCACCCGAGCATGCTCGATAAAACACGAGCAACGAGTGTACTTGCTCATCACTATTATACAATTCTGTGAATCATCTTGTGGTTTAAAATACTCACTACACACCTAGATGAATTTCTCAAGATGTGTAGTTTCCAAAATGAGGTCACTTGATAGGGGGTTTCTGCTGATTTGTCACCTCAGCAGGTCTTTGAATGAATGATGGCGCCAGCAATCTATTCTTACCAAGTATGTGCTCAAAAAGTCAAATCGCGATCCTTCCCTTCCAAGCCCTACCATGTGCCTAAACAAAAGTTCTCCCTCACATATGGAGCACCTGCGTACTCAGTGCACATTTTGG
This sequence comes from Ranitomeya imitator, assembly GCF_032444005.1. Classification (NCBI taxonomy): domain Eukaryota; kingdom Metazoa; phylum Chordata; class Amphibia; order Anura; family Dendrobatidae; genus Ranitomeya; species Ranitomeya imitator. Next base: position 684,345,343 of record NC_091284.1, on the reverse strand, counting down.
GTAGTCCGTTTTCTCCTGTTACCCTTGTGAAAATGAAAAATTTTCAGCTAAAGCAGCATTTTTGTGTAAAAAAATTACATTTTTCATTTTAAGGGTTTATAATTCAGTGACACCCCTGTGGGTTCAAGATGTTCAGAACACCCCTAGATGAATTCTAATGCAGTTTCCAATATGGTTTCACTTTTGGGACATATCTGCTGTTTTTGACACCTTGTGGCTCTTCAAATGCAACATAGCATCTGCAGTCTATTCCAGCCAAATCTGAGCTTGACAAGTCAAATGTGCTCCTTCGCTTCCGAGCACTGCCATATGCAGTATGAAAAATTACTGATAAACGTTTAGCCCTTCTAACTTCCGAACAAAAAAATGTTCACAAATTATGCTTACATAAAGTAGACATGTAGTAAATGTTATTTTGTGTAGTATGACTGTTTTGAGGGCATTCAAAAAAACACATTGTAAACGTGTATAATAAACACACCAGCGCTAAATCACAAAAACAATGCCCTTAGCTGCTGGAATCAAAGACAGGTGGACGTCAGACCTGAATCAAAGAAAAAAATGACAAGTACAGATTGAAGCCGCGCATAAGGGATAGAGTGAGATGCCTAAATACCAACTAAGAAGACATATGGTAAGAAACAACAACCCTCGGGAGCCGTGGATGCCTACAATCAATATATACCCTAGACAGAAAAAAATCGCAACACAAAATCCAATAGAACAGGTACTACTAATGTATACTGGTATAAGAGCAGTGCTATAAAAATGGTCCCGTCAGGATGGGTGGTAAACGTACCTGTAGTCCGTGCTTATATGCATAAGAAGCCGCGGATGTACTGCGTAGGTGTGAAGGTACGCAGCCGGGGTCCGGACACTACGGTGCCAGATACAAAGTGGAATATAGAGCTGTCCGATGGAGTGTCTGGCGTCGGATGAGTAGATGGAGCAGTGGGTCAGCAAGCGTGGAGGTGCGCCGCACAGAGTGCAGCAGAAGGCTACGCAGAGCCAGGGAAAGCCCCGGCCGGTGGCGTCCCTGGATACGAGCGCAAAAGAAAAGATGGCTGACAAAGGACTAAGCGTGTGACGTCACAGCTGGGGAACTACGGAGCGGCACTGGGACAAAGTTGTACCAACAAGTTTCGAAGGAACAGCGTCCTTCTTCGTCAGGGTTACCCGCCCCATTGACTCCGAAGATTATAAGCTGGTCCTCTGTCAATCACCCCAGGGAGACCCCGCCCATCCACTCAATACACCGGAAAGACAAATACACACTCATAGAAGTGTATTATGTATCACAAAGCAGAAATGGGGCGGGTAACCCTGACGAAGAAGGACGCTGTTCCTTCGAAACTTGTTGGTACAACTTTGTCCCAGTGCACCGTAGTGTCCGGACCCCGGCTGCGTACCTTCACACCTACGCAGTACATCCGCGGCTTCTTATGCATATAAGCACGGACTACAGGTACATTAGTAGTACCTGTTCTATTGGATTTTGTGTTGCGACATTGTAAACGTGGTATTGCTGTAATCAGAATGACCGGAAAAATAAAGCGGACTTATCACTTTTACCACATGGTGAAAGGCATAAGAAAGCCAATTTGAACTTTCCTCATTTTTTTTGTCACATTTTTTATGTTTCCATAAAAAGCGAAAATCATATCCACCTAAATTTAACACTAATATGAAGTACAATGTGTCACAAAAAAAACAATCTCAGAATCACTAGGACTCATTGATGTGGCCAGGGTTATACAGAGCTCAGCATTGAGAGAACTGGTAGATTTGCTGCAGATAAAAAAATGTCTCAAAACTGCAGTACTCAGTAAAGTAAGTGATATATTGCTGGAATCGGTTCCCTTAAAAATCCCCACAGGAAAATTGCCCACACAGAAAATTGCCAATTGCAGCATCACAAAGTTTCAGATCTATGATATTTGAGGTACAAGGTGAGGATGTTCCCATGATATGTGATCAACTTGTGATTTACAGTTGACCTAGTGCAAAACTGCAAAAATGATGATCTGTGGTTTGTAGCAGTCTGTCATTATTAGAAATAGATAGATCTAGTCTGCTCTCATCTCTCACTGATTCTGCCTTACTCCTCCCACCAGCCCAGAATAGCAGCACAATGCATGCAGAACCAGCAGCAGTGTGATCCAGAGGAGCCATCACTGCTATCAGGTCTCACAAAAGTATCACTGTATTATCTGTGGAGTTACATGGGACTGCAGTGTCTCCAGCATCCTGCCCCCAGTGTGTCCAGCATATTACCCCCAGTTTGTCCAGCATATTGCCCCCAATGTGTCTAGCAATCTGCCCCAGTGTCTCCAGCATACTGCTCCCAGTGTCTCCAGCATATTGCCACCAGTGTGTCCAGCATCCTGCCCCCAGTGTGTCCAGCAATCTGCCCCAGTGTCTCCAGTATATTGCCCCCAGTGAGTCCAGCATATTGCCCCCAGTGTCTCCAGCATATTGCCCCCAGTGTGTCCAGCAATCTGCCCCAGTGTCTCCAGCATATTGCCCCCAGTGTGTCCAGCAATCTGCCCCAGTGTCTCCAGCATATTGCCCCCGGTGAGTCCAGCATATTTACCCCAGTGAGTCCAGCATATTGCCCCCAGTGTGTCCAGCAATCTGCCCAGTGTCTCCAGCATATTGCCCCCAGTGAGTCCAGCATATTTCCCCCAGTGTGTCCAGCAATCTGCCCCAGTGTGTCCAGCATATTTCCCCCAGTGAGTCCAGCATATTTCCCCGTGTCTCCAGCATATTTCCCCCAGTGTGTCCAGCAATCTGCCCCAGTGTCTCCAGCATATTGCCCCCAGTGAGTCCAGCATATTGCCCCCAGTGTGTCCAGCATTCTGCCCCCAGTGTGTCCAGCATATTGCCCCCAGTGTGTCCAGCATCTCTGCCCCCAGTGTCCAGCATATTGGCCCGGGCCCTTGGATTGCCGTTAAAAAAAAAAAAGTTCTCACCTGTCTGCGCTCCTGCGGCAGCGAATCTCTCCTCATAGCTGAATCGCGCACTCGCCGGCGACGTGCTCGCTGCGGCTGACATAAGCTGCCAGCCTCCGATTGGCTGGCGGCTGTTAACTATTGACGTGCGGGCGCCCGCACCTCAATAGCGTTTAACTCCCGCAGCGCCGGTAGGGGCCCGGTGAGCAGATGAGACGGCCCGATGCAGGCCCCCTCTGCCCACCGGGCCCATACGCCAGTCAGGGCAGTAATGCCCTGATGGCGGCGGGCAATCTGAGCGGTAGCCTAGGGCCCCCCCAGACCACTGGGCCCTGGGCTACCGCCCAGATTGACCCTATTATAATTCGCCCCTGCCCATGGTAGTCAAGGACTATCGTGCGGCGGCTAATTATTTGCAGGTGTGCAATGATTGTTTAATAAACTGAAGTTGTTGTTATTAGAACTCCTTAATAAACTGTTCTTAATAAACTTGTGGGTAGTTTTCTGTGGGGGCAATTTTCGCCGACATTCTTCTGTGCTGTAGAACATCTCGCCTATAACTATATTATTCGCCCTGCAGAGCATCTCGCGTATACTTGCATAATATCCCTGTCCTGCAGAGCATTTAACCTATAATTCTATATTATTCTGCCCTGCAGAGCATCTCATGTATACATGCATATACTCTCCCCCTGTCCTGCAGAGCATTTAACCTATAATTAAGTCTGTGGGCAATTATCTGTGGGCATTTTTCACATATCATGTGAACATCCTCACCTTGCACCTCAAATATCATAGATCTTAAACTTTGTCATGCTGCAATTGGCAATTTTCTGTGTGGGCAATTTTTCCTGTAGGCATTTTTCTGGTCACCGCTGCAATCAATGCTTCTGCCCCTACTTTATGTTATCGGATGAGGTAGCAAAAACCTGGTGACAGATTCCCTTTAAATACTGGAATGCTAAAACTTTGAACATTTGACGCATTACTTCGGATCCTTTCCTGGAACCTCATGTTTGACCCTTGCACATGTAGTGCACCGCTACAGAGTCATATTTTGGGTGAAGCTCTCTCTTAAGAAAGATCATGTCAGAGATTTTACATTCAGAACACCCTGGTAGTACTGAGCTCTTACAAAACTACTAGATTGTCTTATTTGCGAGGGGTTTGATTAGCCATACTGACATTTTGAAATGTTTACCAATGTGATACCGCTGGGACTTTAAACAGTAGTTGGAAACCTGGACAGGGGTTCACTGGTCATCACCATCAGTGTAATGCTGCAGCCTGACACAAGATCTACCTAAAAGGCAGAACACCTGCGAGCTTACAGTAAGTCAAACCCTGTATTTCTAACAAACGCACGATATCACTTAATGCTAAAAACAAAAAAGTAGCAAGGTCAAATTAAAATTAATTAGCAAGATAAAATGAAAGTGTAAGTTGTATCTTTAGTAATGATAAATACTGATAGTCACTAAATGATCCAACCATTATTATCCACATCGGAACAAGAAATCAGATTCTGCACATTCTCCCTTTGCATGTTTTTCATTCATTTTAATCAGAGAATCATCACCAAGAATTAATAAATGTATCAAGTAAATAGTACTTAACCCCTTCACAACGTGCGCATGTCATGTCCCTTTCTTTTTTTGATGTGGGCTCTGGTGCTGATCCCATATCTTTCACTGACATGTGCCCCTAACAACCGCGAGTGGAATCTCGATCCACCCGCAGCTGCTAAACTGTTAAATGCCTGTTAATCGCTGACAGCGGCATTTAATGTATGTCGTTAATCCCGCCCATCGGTGACCCTGTCACATGATCGCGGGTCACCGATGGGTCGGCATGACAACCAGAGGTCTCCAGCAGACCTCTGGTTGTTATTGCCGGATTGCTGGGCGCGCCACCCAGTGGTCGGCGCTCATAGCAAGTGAGCATTTCTGCTACATACAGGCGATTTGATCATCACCTGTATGTAGCAGAGCCGATCAAAGTACTGCAGCTTCTAGTCTCCCATAGAGACTATTGAAGCAAGCAAAAAGTTAAAAAAAAAAAAAAAAAAAGTTTTTAAAAATATTAAAAAAATAGGAAAGTTCAAATTACCCTCCTTTTGCCCCATTTAAAATAACACAATTAAAAATTAATACATATATATTAATAATAATAATTTTTATTTATATAGCGCCAACATATTCCGCAGCGCTTTACAAATTATAGAGGGGACTTGTACAGACAATAGACATTACAGCATAACAGAAATACAGTTCAAAACAGATACCAGGAGGAATGAGGGCCCTGCTCGCAAGCTTACAAACTATGGGGAAAAGGGGAGACACGAGAGGTAGATGGTAACAATTGCTTTAGTTATTCGGACCAGCTATAGTGTAAGGCTCAGGTGTTCATGTAAAGCTGCATGAACCAGTTAACTGCCTAAGTATGTAGCAGTACAGACAGAGGGCTAATACTGCATAAAGTGTATGAGAACATGATGCGAGGAACCTTTTTTTTTTTTTTTTATTATAAATAGGCCACACAGGGATCGTTAGGTTAATGCATTGAGGCGGTAGGCCAGTCTGAACAAATGAGTTTTTAGGGCACGCTTAAAACTGTGGGGATTGGGGATTAATCGTATTAACCTAGGTAGTGCATTCCAAAGAATCGGCGCAGCACGTGTAAAGTCTTGGAGACGGGAGTGGGAGGTTCTGATTATTGGTGATGAGCGAATATACTTGTTACTCGAGATTTCCCGAGCATGCTCGGGTGACCTCTGAGTATTTTTTAGTGCTCAGAGATTTAGTTTTCCTCAACTCAGCTGAATGATATTGACTGAAAAATGAAAAGGTTTATGGCTCTGGGAAGAAGGTGAGTGAAAAACAAATGCAAAAATGAAAAGGGCTGCAGCGTGAAGGGGTTAAATTAATGAATCCATGTTTCGGTGAACTAATTAGGCTGCCGTCACACTAGCAGTATTTGGTCAGTATTTTACCTCAGCATTTGTAAGCCAAAACCAGGAGTGGAACAATCAGAGGAAAAGTGTAATAGAAACGCATCACCACTTCTGTATTTATCACCCACTCCTGGTTTTGGCTTACAAATGCTGAGGTAAAATACTGACCAAATACTGCTAGTGTGACGGCAGCCTTACTGTCACAAATAGTACTTACTGAATTACCCTGTGCTATAGTTACCTGAGCATAAAGCACCACTTAGACTCCTAATTTCTATTTATATACTTATTCTCATTGAGCCTGAGGTATACAACCCCTGGCAAAAATTATGGAATCACCGGCCTTGAAGGATGTTCATTCAGTTGTTTAATTTTGTAGAAAAAAAGCAGATCACAAACATGGCACAAAACTACAGTAATTTAGTAATTTCAAATGGCAACTTTCTGGCTTTAATAAACACTAAAAGAAAAATGTTGTAGTCAGTAATGGTTACTTTTTTAGAACAGGCAGAGGTGAAAAACTATGGACTCAATTATGTAGGGAAAAAATTAAGGAATCGCCCTCTAAATTTCATTTCCCAAAGCTAACACCTGCATCAAATTAGATCTGTTCGTTATTCTGCATCTAAGGCCTGGGACACACACAACGTATAAAAAAACGGTCCGTTTTTGACAGACGAGAATCGCACAAATGTTACCAAAACAGTGATCCGTGTGCAGTGCAAAGATGCGATTTTCTCGCATCAAATGATCCGTGTGACATCCGTGTGACATCCGTATGGCATCCGTATGGTGAGATTTTCTCACACACTTGCAAAATGAGCAAATAATGGCTGAGCCTTTCCTGTCACCTGCCCAATGCCTGAGAATTTCTCGCAAGTCACACTGATGGTCCGTGTGCTGTGCTATTTTTTCTCACCCCCATAGACTTTCATTGGCGATTCTCGGTCGAGAAACGCTGACAATCGCAGCATGCTGCGATTTCACTCGGATCCTCAATACGGCCGAGAAAATATCGGATGATGGGAGCTGCCCCATTGATTAACATTGGGACGAGTGCTATGCGATTTTTTATCGCATTGCACTCATCCGTATTACGGTCTAGTGTGACCCCGGCCTAAAAGGAGTGATCACACCTTGGAGAGCTGTTGCACCAAGTGGACTGACATGAATCATGGCTCCAATATGAGAGATGTCAATTGAAACAAAGGAGAGGATTATCAAACTCTTAAAAGAGGAAATCATCACGCAATGTTGCAAAAGATGTTGGTTGTTCAGTCAGTTGTGCCTAAAATCTGGACCAAATACAAACAACATGGGAAGGTTGTTAAAGGCAAACATACTAGTAGACCAAGGAAGACATCAAAGCGTCAAGACCGGAAACTTAAAGCAATATGTCTCCAAAACAGGAAATGCACAACAAAACAAATGAGGAATGAATGAGAGGAAACTGGAGTCAACGTCTGTGACCGAAATGTAAGAAACCGCCTAGGTTACAATGAGCTAAGGAAAAGCAATCATGGACTGTGGATGACTGGCTGAAAGTCATATGTAGTGATCAATCGCGAATTTGCATTGGGCAAGGTGATGATGCTGGAACTTTTGTTTTGTGCCGTTCCAATGAAATTTATAAAGATGACTGCCTGAAGAGAACATGCAAATTTCCACAGTCATTGATGATATGGGGCTGCATGTCAGGTAAAAGCACTGGGGAGATGGCTGTCATTTAGTGATGAGTGAATGGCATTGTGCTCGGGTGATCTCCCAAGTATTTGTTAGTGCTCGAAGATTTAGTTTTCGTGGCCTCAGCTGCATGATTTACGGCTGCTAGCCAGACTAAATACATGTGGGAATTCCATAACAAACAGGCATTCCTCACATGTATTCACCCTGGCTAGCAGCCATAAATCATGCAGCTGAGGTGATGAAAACTAAATCTCTGAACACTAACAAATAGTTGGAGATCACCTGAGCATGCTCGGGGAGACCCGAGCACAATGCTATTCGCTCATCACTACTGTCATTACATCTATTTATATAATTGTCTAAGGGTCACATCCGTCTGTCTGTCTCGGAAATCCCGCATTACTGATTGGTTGCGGCCCGGCAGTGCCCCCTTCATACTCCCCTCCAGTTAGCGCTCACACAGGGTTAATGGCTGCGTTATACCGCGGTGTAACGCAGTCCGTTAACGCTGCTATTAACCCTGTGTGACCAACTTTTTACTATTGATGCTTGCCTATGCAGCATCAATAGTAAAAAGATCTAATGTTAAAAATACTAAAAAATCATATACTCACCTTCCGGCGCCTTTCTAACTCCTCACGACGCGATGCTACGCTACGGTCCATGCATTGCGGCCTCGCGAGATGATGACATAGCGAGACCGCTACGTCATCATCTCGCGACACCGCAATGCATTCTTGGGACCGGAACGTAGCAAGGAGCATCGCTAAACGCCTGGCCTGGATCTGGGGGCCGCCGGAAGGTTAATTTTTTTTTTTAACAAGGATATGGTGCCCACATTGCTATATACTATGTGGGCTGTGTTACATACTACGTCTCTGTTCTATATACTGTGTGGGCTGTGCTATATACTACGTGGGCTGTGCTATATACTATGTGGGCTGTGCTATATACTATGTGGGCTGTGCTATATACTACGTGGGCTGTGCTATACACTACGTGGGCTGTGCAATATACTACATGGCTGTGCTATATACTACGTGGCTGTGCTATATACTACGTGGCTGGGCAATATACTACGTGGCTGTTATATACTGCATGGGCTGTGCTATATACTATGTGGGCTGTGCTATATACTACGTGGCTGTGCTATACACTGCGTGGGCTGTGCTGTATACTATGTGGGCAATATACTACGTGGCTGTTATATACTGTGTGGTCTGTGTTATATGCTACGTGGGCTGTTATATGCTACGTTGCTGTGCTATATGCTATGTGGGCTGTGTTATATGCTACGTGGCCTGTGCTATATACTACATGGCCTGTGCTATATGCTACGTGGGCTGTGTTATATGCGACGTGGACTGTTATATGCTACGTTGCGGTGCTATATTTCTCTACTGTATCTGTGCATCATGAATCGTGGTATGTGTTAAAGAGGGGGGCCCACTGAGACTCTTTCGCCCAGGGCCCTCAAAAACCTGGAGCAGGACCTGGCTTCACTGATTGGTCACGCCCGGCCGGCCGCGAACAATCAGCGACAGGCGCAGTCCGGCCGCGAATTGGCGTGGAATTTGAACCACGCTTCGCTAATTGGTCGTGCCCGGCCGGCCGAATCCTGTGTATAAATTGCATTATTCTGAAATCTTCATAAATAAACTACATACATATTCTAGAATACCCGATGCATTAGAATCGGGCCACCATCTAGTCTTCAATGAATGCACAAGTTAATGTTGATATTTTGGAGACTTTTCTTATCTCATCAATTGAAAGGATGTTTGGGGATAATGAAATAATTTTTCAAGATGATAATGAATCCTGTCATAGAGCAAAAACTCTGCAAACATTCCTTGAAAATAGACACATAAGGTCAATGTCATGGCCTGCAAATAGTCCGGATCTCAATCCAATTAAAAATCTTTGGTGGAAGTTGAAGAAAATGGTCCATGACAAGGCTCCAACCTGCAAAGCTGATCTGGCAACAGCAATCAGAGAAAGTTGGAGCCAGATTGATGAAGAGTACTGTTTGACACTCATTAAGTCCATGCCTGAGACTGCTAGCTGTTATAAAAGCCAGAGGTGGTGCAACAAAATACTAGTGATGTGTTGGAGTGTTTTTTTGTTTTTCATGATTCCATAATTTTTTCCCACATAATTGAGTCCATAATTTTTCACCTCTGCTTGTTCTAAAAAAGTAAAGACAAAAAGAAAATAAAGCCAGCTCACCACCCTCCTGGTGCACGGAACCTCCGTCCTGATGAGATGATATGCAGCATGAGAGAAAAAAAAGGGGTCTTTGTTGCAGCTCCTTTAGTAAAATCTTCAATTTTATTTCACAAATTAAAAATCACATGACGTGCTCCGAGACCGCACCAGACGTGCACACAGAAACAGCAAGACGCGTTTCGATCGCAACAGCAATCTTCATCAAAGCTGCTATATGCTCAAAATGGCAAATATTTAAATACAAACCAGACAAACAAATAAGAACAAGCATGGAAAAACAAGAGAAAAATTATATACATAAATACAATAATGACATACCAATAATATATACAATAAAATTCAATGATAATGAAACATGATTTCATTGCATCTGTTTAGTCCGTCAGGAAATCTAGTGCCTAGGTAATAGATCCAGTACGCTTCTCTGGTTAGCAGTTGGCGTCTGACATCTCCACCCGTAATGAACTCATCAACATAAACAATATTGCACAAGGGTATTATTCTGACTCATGGATATGTAGAACGTAGTGGTGCCTGGATAGACCCTTCTTTTTAGGCGCTTCCGTATTCACCTGTACTCACGTTCATACCGATTAATCAGACAGCTTAACTCAGCCACGATCTCATGTAAGAAGACTCCAGGAAAAGAGGGTTGCTTTAACTGAAATTCTTGTATTATGATGAAAGTAGCAGGTAAAAAGGAATATTCAACAGAGGACATGTAGTAGGATGCATACAGATGGAGGAATGATGACAAAATGGAGAATAAGGGCGTGAACAAACATACATCACAAGACTACAGTGAGAGAGTTGGGACAAAATACAGGGAAAGGCAAACTTCTGCCTAGAAAGAAGGAACGAACACAAGCAATGCAAATATTAAATGATTTCTCAAGTCGTGAGACATGACACTCCCCGTCTGAAGTCCTTGGATTTCACGATGTCCGTAATTCTTCGAAGTCGTTCGAAGCTGAAAATGAAAAACAAGAGGAAAGAAAACATGCATGCAATAATAAACATCTAAGATTTTAAAGTCCAAACTCGTTGTTGTCGACCTGTAGATCAAACCGAAAGATAAGTCCAAATATATTAAACCCATCTTCAGATTGGGGAAGCCGCAAACATGCCAACTCTTCCACCAACCCAGAATCCAATGGGAATGTTAACAGTTCAATCCAATGGAAAATGTCAATATTCAATAAACTGGGAGATGAGGAGGAATGCTCCCCGCCGTGAGCAACGTCCAGGAGCATGTTCAGTTCATGTGATGTCCTCCTTTCGTAGAAGCAGCACGAGTTCAGTGACCGGGCGGAAGAAGATTCGGGTAGAGCCCCCTTTTGTCACCTTAACTTCTACCTTACGAGTCTTTCCGTCCTCACTGGGTAGGACCTTGGCGATAAGTCCCATTGGCCAGTCATTGCGATGAGCCTCTTTGTCCATTAAGAGAACGAGGTCTCCTTCTGGGAGAGTGGGACTGGGCGTCTGCCATTTGTGACGGTTTTGAAGCAAGTGCAAATATTTAGTCTTCCAGCGATGCCAAAACACGTTAGCCGGATGTTGTACTTGCCTCCACTGACGTTTGTAAATGTCCTTGTTATCGAAATTCCCAGGCGGAACTGTAGCAGCTCCAGTCTTCTGTGTAAGAAGTGTAGCTGGAGTAAGGATCGTTGGAGCATCGGGGTCGGATGATACTGGAACCAAAGGTCTAGCATTTATTATGGCTGACACTTGGAAGGTGAAGGTGTCCCGTTTGATATCCCACAGTAGACCAAGTCTGCGCTGTGTTGCAGGAACATCAGAACCCAAGTCGAGGTCTTTTAGGTTTGTGGCATGGTCTTCAGATGGAAACGCGTTCATTACCTCTTGACTGTTAGAGATAATCTTGTGGAGTCTGAGGTTTGATGTGGATAGCATTTCCTGTGTCCTGGAGAGTAGGTCGATTGCATCTTCACTTGTGGGCAAGGACTTGAGCCCATCGTCCACGTAGAAGTTCTTCTCTACAAATTGCCGAGCATCGGATCCGTACTCTCTCTCACCTTCCTGGGCTGTCCGTCTCAGACCATAGATCGCCACAGCAGGTGAGGGACTATTGCCGAAGACATGGACCTTCATCCGGTAGTCTATGACCTGATTGTTGACATTATTGTCTTTGTGCCATAGGAACCTAAGATAGTTTCTGTTGTCTTCTTTCACGATGAAGCAATGAAACATCTGCTGAATGTCGGCCATTATGGCGACAGGTTCTTGTCTGAAGCGGATCAATACTCCAAGGAGGCTATTGTTCAGGTTGGGCCCAGTTAGGAGCAGGTTATTGAGAGAGAGGCCTTCAAACTGAGCGCTGGAGTCAAACACGACTCTGATCTGATTAGGTTTGTGAGGGTGATAGACACCAAAGGATGGAAGATACCAACATTCTTCTCCCTCCCTCAGTGGTGGCGCAGGTTCGGCATGATCTCTGTCAAAGATGTTCTGCATAAAGTCAATGAAATGCTTCTCCATCTCTGGTTTCCTCCTTAGGGTACTCTTTAAGGATGAGAACCTTGCAGTAGCTTGTTGCAGGTTGTTCGGCAACCTCACTCTTGGGAAACGAAAGGGTAAAGGAGCTACCCAACTGTTGGAGTCATCTTGAGCAAATTCTGTATTCATAACCTTTATGAACTCTTTATCTTCCCTTGTGGGTGCCAACTTGTTGTCACTACTTGTAGAGTCGAACACTGATGACCCGAGGTTTTCATCCCTGGGCTGGTGCGTGTTCATGTTGTTGAAGGATTCCTGTTGCCACTTGGTGTTGCTCACTTTCTCTTTCACCCAGTAGTGATGTGGGCATGGTTGGAAATGGGTGCTGCGACCATTTGACAAGATGTGTGTTTTGTAAGAGGAGATGTTGTTAGGTCTCTTCATCTTGTGTATGCAAACGTTGCCTACGATTACCCAGCCTAGATCTAAGCGTTGGGCAAATGGTGCGTCGTGTGGTCCGTTAATTTGCTGATGTACCTTGTGCAGCCGGAGAATGTCTCTGCCCAGCAGAATCAGGATATCTGCTTTGTTGTTGAGGGCTGGTATCTTGTTTGCTATCCTCTTGAGATGTTGATGATGAAGAGCAGCCTCTGGCGTTGGGATCTCTTCTCGATTGGATGGAATCTGGTTGCACTCGACCAGTGTAGGTAACGGTATCTCGACGGTGTTCTCGAGAGATGTCGCTGTAAGGCCACTGGCCCTTCTCCCAGAAACCTCTGTAACACCACTGCAGGTACCTAAGGTGTAAGGGTAAGCATTTCCCTTTAAGTTAAACATATCAAAGAGTTCTGACCTTGCAAGTGATCGGTTGCTCTGATCATCCAGAAGGACATACACCTTCACGGCTTTCTCTGGGTGACCGTTGGGATACACATTCACCAGGCAAATCTTCGCACAGGACTTGTCCCAGAGGTCTTCTCCGCAGACTTCTGTGCATGAAGAAGATATTGTGGTATGGCTTGCAGTTTGAGCTGCGTCCTCCCCGCCATGGCTCATGGTGAGGGAAGGAGTAAGTGTAGAGTCAGGACGGAATGGGTGGAGTGCTTGTACGTGGTCCTCACTGTCACACTCCATGCACTTAATTGTAGTTTTACAGTCTTTAGCAAGGTGTTCAGTAGAAGCACAACATCTGTAGCATACCCCGAACTTCTTTAGAAGCTCCTTGCGTTCTTCGAGCGGTTTCTTCCTGAAGCCGATGCACTTTTTTAAGGGATGTGGCTTCTTGTGGATGGGACATTCACGATTTGGGTTCTCTATCTTTTCACCCTTGTTACTGTTGCCTGGGGCTGATGTTGGTAAGGGAAGAATATCCGTCTTCTTCACTGACACTGGACCCCTGCGGTTTCTGTCATTCGAGCGTGCGCTGACGTATTTAGAAGGAGGTGAAGCTGGGCCACTGGATTCTTCGTAGGAAAAGCTTGGGTCGTTCTTACGCTCTGCCACGTCTTTTATAAACTCACAGAAGTAGGAGAATGGAGGAAATGACACTTGATGGTCTTTCTTGTATTTTGACCCTAGTGTAGTCCACCTTTCTTGTACATTGTACGGTAGCTTGGAGATAATGGGATTTACTCCACGAGCAGTGTCCAGGTAGCTGAGGCCAGGTAGGTGGGTGTCTGCCTTGGCCAGCTGGAGCTCTAACAGCAAGTCACTGAGCTCTAGGAACTTTGAACTGTCTTTGCTTGATATCTTTGGAAAACTCTGTAATCGCTTGAACAGTGCATCCTCTATGGCTTCTGGACTGCCAAAGTTTTTCTCTAGTCTTTCCCATGCAGCCATGAGACCAGCCATTGGATTACTGATATGTACAGACCTGAGTCTCTTGACACGCTCTGTGGATTGTGGTCCTAGCCATCTGATTAGCAGGTCCAGCTCTTCGGTAGCAGTGATGCCGAGGTCACTAGTTACGGTTCTAAAGGCATTTTTCCAACCTCTGTAATTTTCAGGTTGGTCGTCAAACCTTGTGAGACCGGTTTTAGTAAGTTCGCGGCGAATCATGTACCTTGCGAAGTCAGACATGTCTGTTCTTTCTGACTTAGGATGCACGAACGTAGGCTGAGCAGTGTTGTACATAGGGGTGGAGACGTCCTGGCCTTGAGACGTGGGTAAGTATGGAGTGGCATATGCAATTAATCCAGCAATCGGTTTGGTGGGTATAGTCTCTGCTACATGCGGAGCTGGCACTGCGCGGTTGTCGAGAGTATAATGACCTGCCGGCATATTGAGTTGCGTGTAGATAATAGCCTGTGGAGTTTGGTGAGATGCGGGGTCTTGGCGCATACTGGAATACGAAGGAAGTTCAAGTTTGGGAGCATTGTACTGACCTTGAATGCAGGGTTCTGTAAGTGGATCGGCATCCTGGTGCCCTGGAGAAGCATGAACGCCACCAGGAGTGTTAGTAATGATCTGCGGTTCGCCATTTTGGCTTAGCACGTAGTCTCTTGTGCGTTCAATAGGGTCTTCTGCCTCCACTTCACACAAACTGATGCTGTCTCTTTGACTCCCACTGATAGCTCGCTCCAGGATCCTTAACTCTGCCATGGCTGTCGCGTGCTCGCATTCCTTCTCCAGAGCTTCCTTGCGTGCTGCATCCGCATCCATTTCTGCTCTCTTTTGTGCTGCGGCTACATCCATTTCTGCTCTCCTTTGTGCTGCGGCTGCATCCATTTCTGCTCTCCTTTGTGCTGCGGCTGCATCCATTTCTGCTCTCCTTTGTGCTGTGGCTGCATCCATTTCTGCTCTCCTTTGCACAAAGGCAGCTTGTATCTTAGACGTTTCAGCCTTAGCACGTGCTCTTATAAGCTGCTCGCTGAGAGTGGAATATTTTGATGAACTTGACCTAGATGAGCGTTTTGAGTGCTTGGACAATTTGGATGAGCGAGTTGATGCATCTGGTGTCCGTGCAATTTTAGCCTCTAACTTGGTTTTAATGTCACGTACGGTGCAGTCTCTTTCAGAATTAAGCTGCTGGAAACTTTGCAATTCGATTAAAGTCTCTGGCAGATTCAGTTTTTTCAGGAGAATAATGTATTGGTCAGTCTTCTCCATATACATTTGGTATGCTGTGCATAATTGTTCTAGGACTCCCTCAAGTGGTAACTCATGAGAAGCAGGCCTTGATACAGTGTCTATGTGATTCAGCACTTTCTCCCACAGTGAAGACACATCACTATATACGACACATTTTGCAGTCTCTAAATTCTCCATGACTTTCCATGTAGGTTTGACTGTACGTTTTCCCCTTTCACTAGCTGGTGGGTGGGGATCTGGGTCTCTTTCCTGTGTTTGTAAGTCTGGTAGGGACATTGTATTCCTTGCTTCAGACATGATTTGATTGCAGGCAGGAAGAGTGGAGGATGAGGGTTATACTTCTCCCTGTTTATCTGCAGTGTGTGCTTCTATGTACGCTGGGGTCTGGCTGTGAACTGGGTTACTATCTATCTGGGAAATGTCCTTTTCCACTGAGGTTCAGCACAGACCTTGAGTTACTGTCTCTGAAGGCAGGCTATTCCTTTTTACTATTCTGACTCATGGATATGTAGAATGTAGTGGTGCCTGGATAGACCCTTCTTTTTAGGCGCTTCCGTATTCACCTGTACTCACGTTCATACCGATTAATCAGACAGCTTAACTCAGCCACGATCTCATGTAAGAAGACTCCAGGAAAAGAGGGTTGCTTTAACTGAAATTCTTGTATTATGATGAAAGTAGCAGGTAAAAAGGAATATTCAACAGAGGACATGTAGTAGGATGCATACAGATGGAGGAATGATGACAAAATGGAGAATAAGGGCGTGAACAAACATACATCACAAGACTACAGTGAGAGAGTTGGGACAAAATACAGGGAAAGGCAAACTTCTGCCTAGAAAGAAGGAACGAACACAAGCAATGCAAATATTAAATGATTTGTCAAGTCGTGAGACATGACAGGTATTCCTTCAAATTGTAAATCATATATTGCCCTGTAAAAACTGTTTTATTAGAAAACTGTTTTATTTTTAAAATACCACCAACCTGTGGTAATCCCAAAAATTCAAAACACCGTGAACAAACTGGTATGGAGACCTAGTAATCCTACACGAATACCTAACCTGGTACCTGCCTACCTGTGGGGGTTGGCGCCCTAGGGGGAACGTTGGTAACAAGCAAGAACAAGTGTATGCATAAAGATAGGGATCACCACAAAGTTTTTAAGAATAACACAAATTTTTATTATGAGAACAACATGCACAAAAACAATTAAAAACATCTAAAAACATACAGCAGAGTAATGGGTCCACCAAAATAACGGGAGAATACCCACAACAATGAGCTTCCCACACAGCTAATACCAATTCTATCACCAATAGACATAAATAACCACTGATCATAATAGCCTACAAACTATATAGGTGCGCTTTAAGCAAATAACTGCTCCACTGCGTCCGTATATGTGTGCATCCACAGCTATTGGTGGCCCATCTGCACCGACCTGTCTGCCCGATGTTGTGGAGCAGTTATTTGCTTAAAGCGCACCTATATAGTTTGTAGGCTATTATGATCAGTGGTTATTTATGTCTATTGGTGATAGAATTGGTATTAGCTGTGTGGGAAGCTCATTGTTGTGGGTATTCTCCCGTTATTTTGGTGGACCCATTACTCTGCTGTATGTTTTTAGATGTTTTTAATTGTTTTTGTGCATGTTGTTCTCATAATAAAAATTTGTGTTATTCTTAAAAACTTTGTGGTGATCCCTATCTTTATGCATACACTTGTTCTTGCTTGTTACCAGTGTTGTTTGGTATGCATTTGGTGATCCCCCTTTTTACATTTATATTTGGATGGTGCCCGCTCAACAAAGAGTCTAGGGGGAACGTTGTGGCGCCCCCACTCCACGGCGGCTGGCCCTACGGTCCCTATGGAACCCTGTAATAAACCCAGGGTCCCACTGCCCAAAAGCACAACTAAACATAGATCAATACTACAACTAAGGATTACTGATCCCCACACTGTGCCATAGAAACAATAAGGAACATGTGGGAGAAATTAACAATGGTAGTTAAAGCCTTAGAGCCCCAATACATACTCCATTAAGTAGTCAATACTACTGCCAAGCAATATGCTGCACACATGCTATCATTGATATGAGTGGATAAACTGGTGAGTATATATCCAGATAGTATATGACCATATAGTACTCATCCAGCCCCAGCATGCCGTCCACCTCTCCCAAGTACCGCCTCAACGCGTTTCGCCTCTTCGGTTTATTAGGAGGCCCTGATCAAGAAACATGTGTCCCTATGGTGTCAGATAGGTATGAACCACCGATTTCGTTACCTCTGATTTAAAAGGTCAGCCCAGGCTCCATATCCGTCCCATTTCCGGTTTCCCCAGAAGACCGCCTACGTCACCTCAGCACACACTGGGAAGCGTACTGCGCAGAATCACTGTGGCACGCATAAAGGATCTCGCGTTGCCATCAGCAGCTCTCGCGCATGTCCACTGCAGCTAATACCTTCCCCCATGCTTCACGTGTGTGAGTACATCACCAGGCTCATTGCGCTTGCGTCCAGGTGGAACGCATACATTGCGCTCCAGCTCTCAAATATCAGCTGGATGTTTCTGGGTAAAAACATGACTGCACAATGCTAATATTAGCATTAAAAGACTCCCCTTTTTTTTTCTAAAAAAGTAACCATTACTGACTACCACATTTTTTTTGTTCTTGATTTCTTTTAGTGTTTATTAAAGCCAGAAAGTTGCCATTTGAAATGACTTTAGTTTTGTGCCATGTCTGTGATCTGCTTTTTTTCTACAAAATTACACAACTGAATGAACATCCTCCAAGGACGGTGATTACATAATTTTTGCCAGGGGTTGTAGGGGTCCCATGCTACTTATGCATAGTATTCATGGAGGTACATAAATGGTGCAGAAAATCTGCAACATCAAAAACTCTGAAAAAGATCATTGAGCGAACTTAGCCTGATTCATATGTTTTTCTCTTTGCTCAAGGAACCCACTTAATCATGGGCAGAATATGCAAATTCATATAGTTTCCCATGTTTGCTCTGAACTTAAATGTACAGTCCAACTGTTGGTATATGGTGCAGCCTTAACCTTTAGTACATATCTTGCTTCTTTGTTTCACAACTTGCTGTTGTCTATATTATTTTAACACCTTCCTGACCAGATAGATTGCAGATGCCATGTCACATTTGAAGAGCTCATGACATGCCAAAACAGCAGAAATCCTCACAAAAGACCCCATTTTGGAAACTACACCTCTTGGGGAATTCATCTAGGGGTGTAGTGAGCATTTTTAACCCTCAGACAATTCACAGAATTGTATAACATTGGGCTGAGTGAATGGAAAATTACCATTTTTTTCCCACTAAAATGTTGCTTTCGCCCCAAGTTTTTAATTTTCAAATGGGCTAATAGGAAAAGACGAACAGTACAATTTGTTGTGCAATTTCCCCTAAATACGGCAATGCACCATATGTGGTTCAAAACTACTTTTGAGGCACAGTGCAAAGCTCAGAAGAGAAGGAGCACAATATTGGAGTTCAGATTTTGCTTGACAAAAGGGGTATACGTGACTCATGTGAGCTAAAGATAAAGCCTCCTTTTACCTTTTAAGACACAACTCCAATCTCTGCCCGTCCCATATAAGATAACGTACCCAATAAACACTCGGATCAGTTTTTGGATTTTAAATGGCCACAGCAGCCTTTTATTAACATAAAATATAAAACAATTTTAACAATAAACGACCAAGAAAGGACGGTGGTCCTCGAAGCCCGAAATGATACACTTCAAATATCCCAATTCCACATGGGCCACCCAGGTTAAGTCTTACCCCCAGCCGCTATGCACCAGCTCAGGGATAGCTAACAACCAACCTGGTCAAACCAAAAACCCGTCCAAGGGTCCCATGAATACCACACCAGCGGGATATCCGCACCCCGCCTACTTGAATTCACCCAGGGGGAGTCCAGGACCTCTCAAGATCCCCCTCATTAATCCGCCATTTTCCACTTCCACCGACTTCGAGGACCTCCTCCCCCCAACGTAAATGGACTGACACCTCAGCTATTTATGTCCCTCCACACCTTTAGGCCCCTTTCAATGCCGTCGTGAATGGCCAACACTACATATCCGTACCCACCGCATTCAAGTGAACTCCATCCAATCTCCAAAATGCACCTTCGCCTGACTCCAGGTCCACATGCCTCACCACTAGTGCCCCATTTCGAACCATAAACTGGGATATTGCCCTGTTCATTTTTATCCTTGCTCTATTTACTTTCTCAATGGATCTGGCACCAAGCCATACCTTACGCGGGATAATATCAGACCAAATCACCAGAACCTTTGGGAACATAGACCACAACCTCAACATATCAAATTTAATGTCCCTGATCAACTCCCTACCAGGCCGTTTCCCAAAATCATTCCCGCCTAAGTGAACAACGACCACCTCCGGCACCCTATCCAACCGAACAAAACAGTGATATTCAGCAACAGTTGCTTCCAAACCATTCCCCTTGTGCCGATCCAACAAAGCGTCACTGACTCCCGAGGAAAACCCAACTGTCGCCCATCCGGACGAACCGCTGCTCTCAAAGCTGCCCAGAACACTAATGAGTGCCCCATTATCCAAACAAGCATCCGACTGTTCACTGAAACAAAAGAAAAAATTGACAACAAATATCAGAGAACCACAACGCAAAGCCATCTAATATCATTACAATAAATCCGGACGAACATAAGCAAAACCTCACAGATTCCCAACGACCAATCCTCTTAACCATCTCATCACCTAAACCCATTCTGGCCGCCTCTGTTTCTGCCCCAATCCTAAAGGAATGTCCGCAATAATCTGTCGTGGGGATACCTCCGGCTTCCAAACAACGCCTAAATACCGTGATAAACTGAAATCGCGACACAAAAGAGCCATCTTCATGAACCAGAAATGGTTCACTCAACACGCCGCCCTTATCCATGTACTTCTTTACGCAAGACACAGGACATAATGGGGAACCATCCACTCCAAATAACACCACTTTACACCCCTTACCAAACATATCGGTTTTTGAAGAGCAAATGAATATTACCACCCTATCACCACAAACATCCATGTCCTCCCTTAGCCAAAATTCCTTTTTAACACCTAGAAGGACTAATCAACTCTCCCAACCGAAAAGCCCCAAAGAATGCAAGCGAAAAAGCCGCTTTAAACAAATCCACCTCCCAATCCGAAAAACATATCCCAGATAACTGCCGTCCAATAACCAATAATACCTAATAAGAAACGGGACGTCTGCCATCTAACGCCTTCCAACCTTTTTTCCAGCCCCTTACCACCTGAAGCACAACAAACGATTTCGTTATGTCATTGAGACCTCTGACCTTAAAACCAAATGACAGACCCGCCAAAAATGTATTCAACTGCGATACTGACCACCTTGCTTCCCAATAATGACCAATGAACAACAATAAACTACATTCAATTTCCATCTCCTCCTCCATAGACGCCCTCCATGACTCCTACAAACGCCAAGCCAGACCGTATTGAGTCCACGATTTGTCCGACAGCGACCTGGAAAATAAATCCCTTATGGCAGGTTCCATAACTCCGCCGGAGAATCCAGGCCCGATGCCTCAGCTTGTGGTGCCAACTCCCGGAAACTATGCCACTGAAATTGAGAAAGAACGTCAACAATGGGGTTAGGCACAACCGGACTGACCTCAGACACAATCCATAAGTTAAATTTTAGACCCAAGAAAACCAAGCGTTGCAAAACTTTTACCACAGCTGGCGTTGATGCTGACAATGCATTTATGGCACATACCGCCCCAAAGTGTCCACAAGGAAAACAAATCTTTTTGTTTTTTACTTTTTCTCCCCACATTGACAGTGCCACGACCCTTGGGAACAACTGAAGCAATAGCCGGATTGACGTTACAACCAGCTCCCTCCACTCCCGAGGTCATTCCGCCGCCATCCAACTCCCCTGAAAAAACAAGCCAAAACCACGTTCCTTGACAATGCCAACCAAGAGACCCAAAGTTTCTGCATACACTACTGGCTGTATCCAAAGAGTAAAAAACCACAAGGAGAACAGTGTACTAGTCTGAAAAAAACATGAATATAAACTTTATTACATAGCAATATAAATAACAAAAGTAAAAAATGACAGCAATAGCTAAAATTGGCTAACACACCTCAACTGCCTAATGGGGGACGGAGCAGTACAGAAATCATGACAAAAATAATTACTCTAGTAAATGCAATGCATATAACTAGGTGTCCATCATAATACAAGAATGGAGCCACAAAATATATGCCACCTAGTCAACAAATATGCCGCATTATAGGGAATCTTCCGCTAGGGGTTACATCTGAATCACGTATTTCAGAGATTTACATGGAAACCCCAGTGCAAGCGCTCAGCGCAGAGAGCAGGATATATGTGAGCCGAGCCTTACAGCGATCTTTGGGAGGCAGAATGAATACATCAACAGCAAGTGAAGAATTTGGTATATTTTTTTACGCCATTCCTCGTGCATTATATGTAACTAGACGACTTTATTCTTCGGGTCCAAATTACTGGCACAACATGTCCATCTTGAACTGTCCTCCCACATCTCCTCCTGCTCCCTCTTTGACCGGATACAATCTGGCTTCTGACCCCATCACTCAACTGAAACTGCCCTAACTAAAGTCACCAATGACCTACTAACTGCCAAGAGCAAGCGACACTACTCTGTCCTACTTCTCCTAGACCTGTCTTCTGCCTTTGACACTGTGGACCACTCCCTTCTGCTAAAGATCCTCTCATCTCTTGGCATCACAAACTTGGCCCTATCCTGGATCTCGTCATATATGACAGACCGAACATTCAGTGTCTCCCTCCCCCACACCACTTCCTCACTTCGCCCCTTGTCTGTCGGTATTCCTCAAGGCTCTGTTCTAGGACCCCTAATCTTCTCCATCTACACCTTCAGCCTGGGACAGCTCATAGAATCCCACGGTACAATCTCTACAATGATAACACACAGATCTACCTATCCAGACCTGACCTCACCTCCTTACTTACCAAAATCACACACTGTTTGTCTGCTATCTCGGCCTTCTTTTCTGCTCGCTTTCTAAAACTGAACATGGACAAAACAGAATTCATCATCTTTTCCCCATCTCACTCTACCCCTCCACAAGACCTATCCATTAATGTTAACGGCTGCTCACTTTCCCCAGTCCCACACACCCAGTACCTCGGGGTGATCTTTGACTCTGCCCCCTTTTTCAAGCCACATATCCAAGCCCTTGCCTCCTCCTGCCATCTCAAACTCAAAAATATTTCCCAGATCCGTGCATTCCTTGACCACGACACCACAAAAACACTAGTACTTGCCCTTATCATCTCTCGCCTTGACTACTGCAACCTCCTACTCTCTGGACTCCCCTCTACCACTCTGGCACCACTCCAATCCATCCTACACTCTGCTGCCTGACTAATCTACCTGTCTCACCGCTATTCCTCAGCCTCTCCCCTCTGCCAAGCCCTTCATTGGCTTCCAATCGCCCAGAGACTCCAGTTCAAAACCCTTACAATGACATACAAAGCCATCCATAACCTGTCTCCTCCATACATCTGTGACATGGTCTCCCAGTACTTACCTACACGCAACCTCCGATCCTCTCAAGATCTCCTTCTCTACTCCCCTCTCATCTCTTCTTCCCATAACCGCATCCAAGACTTCTCCCGTGCTTCCCCCATACTCTGGAACTCTCTGCCCCAACACATCAGACTCTTGCCTACCATAGAAAACTTCAAAAAGAACCTGAAGACTCACCTCTTCCGACAAAGCTACAGCCTGCATTGATCCTCAAACTACTGAACCCGCGCACAACCAGCTCTACCCTCTCCTAGTGTATCCTCACCCATCCCCTGCAGACTGTGAGCCCTCGCAGGCAGGGTCCTCCCTCCTTATGTACCTGTGTGCCTTGTTTTTTTGCTCATGTTTAAATGTATTTGTCTATATTTGCCCCCTTTTCACATGTAAAGCACCATGGAATAAATGGCGCTATCAAAATATCTAATAATAATAACTAGACAACTTTATTCTTCGGGTCCGTGCGATTCCAGCGATACCAAATTTATATTGTTTTTTTTTGTTTGGCTGCTGTCACACACTAAAAGACGCTTTTTATTGCAAAATTGGCGTTTACTGAAGGGGTTAACTAGTGTGACAGTTTTATAGGTTAGGTCGTTCCTGACAGGGATCAGAAATATGTGTACTTTATTGTTTATTTACTTTTACATAACTGTGTATTTGTTGGTATATATTTTTTTGTTGTGTTTACTTTTTTTTTTTTTACTTGGTCCTTCTGTGGGACTTTAACTTTTTTTTTTTCACTCTGATCGCTGATATAATACATTGCAAAGCATCAGCATTAAAATGCATTATACTTATCAGTGCTACACTAACAGAAGCCTCTTAGACCATGCCCTGGTTGACACAGGGGTTGTCATGATGACCTCTAGTTGCCATAGCAACAATAGGGTCCTTGTAATGTTGTGGGGGCGTCGATCGGAAGGGAGAAGCACCCTTCTTCCCCAAGCCTTGAAAATGCTACGATTGATATTGATTGTAGTATTTAGGGGGTTAAAATGTCCAAGGCAGTGCCAGCACCATTCCTGACAGTGACAGCTGGATATTGACTTTAACTTAAGCCGAGCTCCCGGTGGCAATCAAGCGAGCACAGCATATGTGCCCGCTTGATCGCCATGAGGTACCCTATAACTCAAAGATCGTGAAGGGGTTAAAGGACAAAGGTAATTAGAACATAATTTAAAGTTTAAATTAGAGGATTTTTTTTATCTTTAAATACCGTATATATTTGAATTTGGTCTTGTTTTAATCTATTCTTTTACTTAACACATCTAATTTGAAAAAAAAAAATTCCAATTTTTTACACTGGGTGCTCGGGATGTTCTACACTTATACTTCCTGTTCTTTCAGGAAATCCACATCATTAGACTAAATTAAACCACATCCTTTGTATTGAATTACCTAATGAGCATGTGCAAAGATTGTGAAAGGAGGGAGACCAGGGGCAACTGTGATATCCCCAATTGTGACAGGTGGATCATTTCATTGTTATCCTGACTGTGATGGTACTGTAAAGAAAAGGAAGTATGAGTCTAAATTAGACCACTGTATAAATTGCAAGATTATTAATTTTTGTTGTACAGATTGTGATATGGAAGAGAAGCATTGCTAAGGAATATAAATAACAAATTTATACCGGCTGCCTTGTTGTTTCTTTCAGGCATGAATCTCTTGTTGCGATGGATCATTTTTGCCTTGTTACTTCTGTATGTGACTGGTAAACCTTATAACATAGATGGCTTGTCACAATATGGTAATGGAGTCAACAAGACCGTGGAAGGATCTCTTCAGGCTGACTCTGCAAAAGGAAACCAGACATGTGGCCAACTCTTAAAAGATTCCAAAGAGTTTCTTCGTCTTGTCCAACCATCTTCATCGTGGCTTCTGAAGCCTGCCATGGCACTCGGATTGTTGCAGATTAAATGTTTAACTAGACAGGATCATTTCTGGGGCGATTTAATTAAAGATGAAGCTGCAAATAAGGTGTTTAATATAATGGCTGAGCAGATAAATTCCTCGATTTATGAAACCACTACTAACTCTCACAATCGCACACAAAATATTCAGAAGCTTGCCTTACTAAGATTCAATTTGGAGTCCCTGAATATTAATACTCTGACCTCATCAAATCGCCAGCATTGCTCTAGTATCCAACAAGAAGAGCATAATCTTGTCCTGAAAGGTTCTATTCTTGGGGTCCATTCATCCCTACAGCATGCGAAGAACCACTGTGATAGGCTAGGACATGTTTGTGCCGGAATTTCTTCTGATACCTTTCATCTATTTCAATGTGTGGCAAGAAATGGCGGATACATCATACCTCATAATGGATCAAAGTTATGGCTCCAACATTGTACTGGTGAACACATAAGGAGGCGTTCTACTGATCCCGAGTGCCATAGTGAAAGTGAATTGCACATTCATAATGTCATGCAGTGGATTCCAGTAGTCAGTGGCTATTATAACACAGGGAGTGCTATCTACTATGCCACACAAGGGTGTACTGTTTATGCAGAGGATAGAGCCATTGAAGCCTCCATTGATTTAGGCTATGACACTTTAATTGCTGCCACTGGGGGAATTTCTGGGGCAATAGGTACAGGAGTAGGCATTGCAACAAAACCCGCAATAAAAGCTGGCGTAAAATCAGCTATAAACTACCTTAGAGGGATGTGGTCAGACTGAACTTGGTGCCTTCCATAAATGATTAATATGTATGTACAGTTGAAACCAGAGGTTTACATACACTATATAAAAAGACACATATTCAGGTTTTTCTCAATATCTGACATAAAATCAGAATAAACCTTTCCTGTTTTAATTCAATTAGGATTACCATAATTATTGATATTTGCCAAATGCCTGAATAATGAGAGATAATGTTTTAAGGCTTTTTATTACTTACTGCAAAGTCAAAAGTTTTCATACATTTCATTAGTATTTGGTACCATTGCCCTTAAACTGAATGATTTGGGTCAAACGTTTGTGATATCCTTCCACAAGCTTCTCACAATAGTTGGTCGAAATTTAGGCCCATTCATCCTGACAAAACTGGTGTAACTGATCCAGGTTTGTAGGTTGCCTTTCTCGTACCTGCCTTTTCAGCTTTGCCCATACATTTTCAATAGGATTGAGATCAGGGCTTTGTGATGGCCACTCCAAAACATTGACTTTGATATTCTTAAGCCACTTTGTTACCATTTTGGCAGTATGCTTTGGGTCATTGTCCATTTAGAGACCCATTTCCGCCCAAGCTTTAACTTTCTGGCTGATGCCTTCAGATGTTGCTTCAGTATTGCCACATAATCTTCTTTTCTCATGACGCCATCTATTTTGGGAAGTGCACTAGTGCCTCCTGCAGCAAAACAACCACACAACATGAAGCTGCCACCCCGTGTTTCATAGTTGGGATGGTGTTCTTAGGCTTCCAAGCTCCTCCCTTTTTCCTCCAAACGCAACAATGGTCATTAGGCCCAAAAAGTTCAATTTTAGTTTAATCAGGGCATGTATCCAAAAATTAAGGTCTTTGTTCCTGGGTGCAATTGCAAACATTAATCTGGCTTTTTTTTTGGACTAATGGCTTCTTCCTGGCAGAGTGGCCTTTCAGTCCATGTTGATACAGTACTCGTTTCACTGTGGATATTGACACAATCTTACCAGCTTCTGCCATCATCTTCACAAGTCTTTTGCTTTTTTCCTTGGGTTGATACGCACACGTCGGACCAAAGCACGTTCGTTCATCTCTGGGACTCAGAACCCGACTCCTTCCTGAGCGGTATGATGGCTGGATATTCCCATCTTACTTGTACTAGCATATAATTGTTTGCACAGATGAACGAGGCACCTTCAGGTACCTTGAAATTGTACCCAAGGATGAGCCAGACTTGTGCAAATCCACAATTCTCTTCCTGATATCTTTGCTGATTTTTTTAGACTTTATCATGATGCTACACAGTGTGTTTCAGGTGTGCATTAAAATACATCCACAGCTGTGTCTCTAATTACCTCAGATGTTGCACACAAAAAAAAAAAAATCAGAAGCTTCCAAACACATATCATCATATGGGCAGTCCAGAATTGCTTAAAGACATTGCAATCTTAGTGTATGCAAATTTTTGACTTTGCAGTAAGATATAAAAGACCCTTAAAACATTCCCTCTCTCTCATTATTCTGGTATTTGGCAAATATTAATAATTTTGGTAATTCTAATTGACCTAAAATGGGAAGGGTTTATTCTGATGTCATGTCGGATAGTGAGAAAAACTTACACTATATAAAAATACACATATACATGTAAACTTCTGGTTTCAGCTGTATATCAGACTAGATTGCTTTGCTCCTGAGCTCAGAATAAGCAGTTTTCTTTTGTTCTTATTGTATGCCTTGTAAACAATACAGTAACAAAAACTAAAATGGCCATGTATATGAGGCTTTATACACTGTGTGCAGAACTATTAGGCAAGTTGCATTTTAGAGGATTATTTTTATTGTTGATCAACAACTATGTTCTCAATCAACCCAAAAGACTCATAAATATCAAAGCTTAATATTTTTGGAAGTTGGAGTGTTTTTTTTAGATTTGGCTATCTTAGGAGGATATCTGTTTATGCAGGTAACTATTACTGTGCAGAATTATTAGGCAACTTAATAAAAACCAAATATATTCCCATCTCACTTTTTTATTTTCACCAGGTAAACCAATATAACTGCACAAAATTTAGAAATAAACATTTCTGACATGCAAAAACAAAACCCTCAAAATTTAGTGACCAATATAGCCACCTTTCTTTATGATGACACTCAGCAGCCTTCCATCCATAGATTCTGTCAGATGCTTGATCTGTTTACGATCAACATTGCGTGCAGCAGCCACCACAGCCTCCCAGACACTGTTCCGAGAGGTGGACTGTTTTCCCTCCCTGTAGATCTCACATTTTATCAGGGACCACAGGTTCTCTATGGGGTTCAGCTCAGGTGAACAAGGGGGCCATGTCATTATTTTTTCTTCTTTGAGACCTTTACTGGCCAGCCACGCTGTGGAGTAGTTGGAGGCATGTGATGGAGCATTGTCCTGCATGAAAATCATGTTTTTCTTGAACGATACTGACTTCTTCCTGTACCAATGTTTGAAGAAGTTCTCTAATCTTTAGATAGTGGATAACGTACCATCCTGAGAATAACCTATATGGCACACTGGAAGGGTGTCTGATAATCTGGACTCTTCTACCAAAATAATAGAAATAAACTGGATTTTGCATTTTTATATAAGCATATATTTTGAAACTATATTCATGGTTTGCATTGAGAATATGATCACACTCTCATGAGGATGATTATAACATTGTTTTCTTCTTTCACCAATGACACTTACCTGTGACAGACACATGGTCCAGATGCTAATTATCACATCTAACATGCTCTGCTTTTACTAACATAGGGAATCCAGACCTGACAAGTTCCCTTTAAGGCTAGGGCTACACAGTGACTTTGTTCACTCGGTGCCGCTGCTCTATTGTAGTGCTATGCAATTGAATAGGGGCACCTACAATACCACAACCGTGACAATCAAGTAGCAAAATTCAGATTCTATTGGATTTTTTGTGACTTGCTGCTTACAGTAGTGTAGGTGCTGCAATGTGTCCCCATTCACTTATATAGCGCTGTGAACAGCTCTGAGTGAACTTCAGGCACATGACTGCTGTCGGGGTTA
Source organism: Ranitomeya imitator (assembly GCF_032444005.1). Taxonomy (NCBI): domain Eukaryota; kingdom Metazoa; phylum Chordata; class Amphibia; order Anura; family Dendrobatidae; genus Ranitomeya; species Ranitomeya imitator. The sequence goes on along the minus strand of NC_091284.1, from coordinate 684,316,631 downwards.
AAGTCGTTGTGTAGTCCTTGCTGAAAAATGTTGACAATACTTTAGTACTGATGACCTATATTTGGAATAGATCAACAATATTAGATCAGTGGAGCTAATCTGCAGTACTTGGAAGCAACCACGAAAACAATGTAAGGAGCTGTGATGTTCCACTTCCTACACTGTCTACATTCAGAAGCCACTAGAGCTTGTAACAGCTGATCGATGGGGGGCCGGGTGTCAGACCCCAATTGAACAGATATTGATGCCCTAAAGCAGTGTTCCCCAACTCCGGTCCTCAAGAGCCACAAACAGGTCATGTTTTCAGGATTTCCTTAGTATTGCACAGGTGATAATTGCGTCACATGGACAGGCAAGCATTCAATCACCTGTGCAAAGCTAAGGAACTCCTGAAAACATGACCTGTTGGTGGCTTTTGAGGACCGGAGTTGGGGAACACTGCCCTAAGGATAGGATATAAATATAATAGTAGTGGACAATCCCTTTAAGGTGAACTGCCTAGATCTGAGATCCTATCAGCTGTTCTTATAGCCATATTGTGCTTCTTGTTTATTTTTAGGCTTTTTTTTTCTTTTAATAATTATATGAATAAAATAACCAATAAAAGATTATGTGGCTCTTCCAATTCTAAAAATGTATATTTTATACAGATGAACCTTTAGACTAATGCACTTCTGTTCCATAGGACGTGTCTGACACTTGTCCAGGTGATGTCCCAGGCAAGTTCAATCAGGGCAATCAATGCTATTGATACTCTTTGTTTCCAGGACATCCATCTACTATGGTAACCCTATGGCCGGCTTCACACTCAGCGTATGAAAATACGGTCCGTATATTACGGCCGTAATACGCTGAAATGTCCCGAAAATAGTGGTCCGTAGCTCCTCCGTAGGCAGGGTGTGTCAGCGTTTTTTGCGCATGGCATCCTCCGTATGTAATCCGTATGGCATCCGTACTGCGTGGTTTTCTCGCAGGCTTGCAAAACCAACATACCGCTATAGAAATGATCCATGTGTCCCAAAAAGAAAAAAAAATATATATATACTGTATATATATATATATATATATATATATATATATGTCATTAGACACATATATGTATATATATTAATATTTATTCCAGCGCTATACAGCTTGAAAGCCGGTAATTCAATTACCGGCTTTTTCTTTCTCCTTCTTAAAACCCGACATGATTTGAGACATGGTTTACATACAGTAAACCATGTCTTCTCTCCATTTTTTTTGCAGATTCCACACTACTAGACAAATTTCCTAGAAAGCTCCCAGGCTTTCTAGGCAATTCCCACGATCTATAAACAGCCAGCAGAGGGCGCCTCACCGCAAATGAAGCTAAATATAGCTCATTGATCTATATTTAGACTCATTCTCCGGGGTTTTGCAGCGAGGAGCAGCCTGCATTAGCAAAGCTCCTTGCTGCAAAATTTTTTAACCCCTTCAGAAGGATTTACATCGTTGGACGTTACAGATCTGCGGAGGGTAAGTATATTGTTGGTTTATTATGTTTTTTCTTTCACAGAACGAGGGTCTTCAGTGATTGGATTGGGCGTAGAATAAAATACTCCAACAACCATTGTTTTTATTTCATTAAAATAATTTTAAATAATGTGTTTGTGTTTTATTTAACCCTTTCATTCAATTGGATTAATAATGGATAGGTGTCATAATTGACGCCTCTCCATTATTAATTAGGCTTAATGTCACCTTACAATAGCAAGGTGGCATTAACCCTTCATTACCCCATATCCCACCGCTACACGGGAATGGGAAGAGAGTGGCCAATTGCCAGAATAGGCGCATCTTCCAGATGTGCCTTTTCTGGGGTGGCTGGGGGCAGATATTTTTAGCCAGGGGGGGGCCAATAACCATGGACCCTCTCCAGGCTATTAATATCTGCCCTCAGTCACTGGCTTTACTACTCTGGCGGAGAAAATTGCGCGGTAGCCCACGCCAATTTTTTTCGCCATTTAACCCTTTATTTTAAGAGCTAGAACGGCCAAATTTTGCAGATACACACTACTGACATTAGTAGTGTGGAATCTGCAAAAAAAATGGAGAGAAGACATGGTTTACTGTATGTAAACCATGTCTCAAATCATGTCGGGTTTTAGGAAGGAGAAAGAAAAAGCCGGTAATTGAATTACCGGCTTTCAAGCTGTATAGCGCTGGAATAAATATTAATATATATACATATATGTGTCTCACTGACATATATATATATATACCTATTCTATGTGTACACATTTATTCTACCTATTGGACTGTAAGCTGTCAGTGTGATTTTACTGTACACCGCACTGAATTACCGGCTTTTCTCTCTAACACCGCTGCGTATTTCTCGCAAGTCACACTGCTTGTCCGTGTGAAATCCGTATTTTTCACGCTTCCATAGACTTTCATTGGCGTATTTCTTGCGCAGTACGGTGACAAATGCAGCATGCTGCGATTTTGTACGGCCGTAGAAAGCCGTATAATACTGATCAGTAAAATACGGCAGATAGGAGCAGGGGCATAGAGAATAATTGTGCCGTATTTTTTGCGAGTTTTACGGACGTAGTTTCTGCGCTCTTACGTCCGTAAAACTCGCAAGTGTGAAGCCGGCCTATCTGTGCACATGATGCCATTTATAAATAAGAAGTCTGACCCCATTGCACCCATGAAATTGTGCAATGATGAACATCTCAGTACGTAGGTTTGGCCTGTCTTGTATGATCCCTCCCTGCATAATATCATTGATATATGTTTAGCCCTATGCAAAAGCAAGGAAAGAATGTGCAACTTGTGTGGTTGTAAGTAATGAGTCTAAGATTATCAAGAAATATGTCATCTGATAAATCATTTTCTAAGATTACAGAAATAGGAAAAAAGTACATAAATGTGCCAGAACACTCACCAAATCATGATGCCACTATAGTTCAGTACTGAATCAGTAGTAATTATTTCTCATCATCTTGCTCACCTATTTGCCACAAGGCTTGTAGTGTGACGTGTTACCTCCTGTTCTTTAGGGAGATGGTGTTAGTGTTGGCGGATTACACTAAATAAAATAAAGTGCAATAGCAACCCGGGTCCACCATGTAAAGATGAACCAGCTGCTAGTGTGAACAATGACGGAACGAAACAGCGAGCGTTACCTTAAGCACACTGTGTTAACGCCACACAGAGAGATCGGAACACTGAGTACCAAGCTCAGATACGTCACAGAGAGGTATGGCACGAGTATGCTAACTACTATACCCTGTTAACGTCACAGGGATGTTAGCACGTGGATTGAACTCGCTCTGCAACTAAACTGTGCAGACCGCACTAAAGAAAGAGCTCTTATGACATTAGGTACAATACTCTGTTGCCTTACTGAGAAGAAGCATAAAGGTACCGTCACATTAAGCGACGCTGCAGCGATATAGACAACGATGCCGATCGCTGCAGCGTCGCTGTTTAGTCGTTGTGTGGTCGCTGGAGAGCTGTCACACAGAGAGCTCTCCAGCGACCAACGATGCCGAAGTCCCCGGTTAACCAGGGTAAACATCGGGTTACTAAGCGCAGGGCCGCGCTTAGTAACCCGATGTTTACCCTGGTTACCATTGTAAATGTAAAAAAAAAAAAAACACTACATACTTACATTCCAGTGTCTGTCGCGTCCCCCGGCGTCAGCTTCCCTGCACTGTGTAAGCGCCGGCCGTAAAGCAGAGCGGTGACGTCACCGCTGTGCTCTGCTTTACGGCTGGCCGGCGCTGACACAGTGCGGGAAGTTGACGCCGGGGGACGCGACAGACACCGAAATGTAAGTATGTAGTGTTTTTTTTTTTCTTCACATTTGCAATGGTAACCAGGGTAAATATCGGGCTACTAAGCGCAGCCCTGCGCTTAGTAACCCGATGTTTACCCTGGTTACAAGTGAACACATCGCTGGATCGGCGATTCAGCGATGTCAGCGGGTGATCCAGCGACGAAATAAAGTTCTGGCCTTCTAGCTCCGACCAGCGATGTCACAGCAGGATCCTGATCGCTGCTGCGTGTCAAACACAACGATATCGCTATCCAGGACGCTGCAACGTCACGGATCGCTAGCGATATCGTTGTGAAGTTGGTCAGTGTGAAGGTACCTTAAGGGTTGAGCTTGCTCTATAACTGATCTGTGCTAACCACACACACGAACTAACACATTCTAAGCCAAGCGGCTAGTTACCCCAGTCCTGACACTACCGAGCTCATGCCTGACCAGTGTCACTTTATGAGATAATAACTCCGGAATGCTTCAACGGATCCCAGTGATTCTGAGAATATTTTTTCATAACATATTGTACTTCGTGAAATATTGGGCTGCACTTCAATAAGAAATCCATGATTCGTGATCAGAAGCAAAAATTAGAAGTGACAAAAGGCAATAGTAATAGGTATAAAACCCGTCATGTTTATTTTGATGAAAAATTAAAAACACTTATATTTTGAAGACAAGGTGCTAGAAAAAATAGAGGTATAGATAGTTGAAAAAGAAATAAATAGCAGCTGGGTATACACTGTTACTTGTCTCTATATTAGTTGAAAATCACGTAACATGATTAATGAGGTAGATAGAAATGAAGATAATGATGAAATTTATCTAAAAATCGCTAAAGTGCTAACGCAAACAAGGAGATAAAGAATTACCTCAAGTGCCAATGTTGGTCAAAATTTTGTCAAAAGGGGTTAAAATCCTAGGGGATTTCCAGTCTGAATCACGTATTTTAGAGATTTACACGGAAGCCCCAGCGTAAGTGCTCAGCGCAGAGCACAGGATAACTGCGCCAAATCTTACTGCGAGCTTTGGGCGGTAGAATGAACAAAACAGTAGGTGAAGAATTGTTTTTATTTATTTTTTTACACTGTTCCTCATGCAGCATAAGTGATTAGGTGACTTTATACCTAACTTTACAGCGATTCCAGATTTATATTGGGTTTTTATGTTTGGCAGTTGTCACACATTAAAAATCTCTTTTTATTGCGCATCACCATATTTTGAGAGTTATAATTTTTTTATATTTTTCCACACACAGAGTCATGTGAGGGCTTGTTTTTTGCCTGACAAGTTGACGTATTTATTGGTACCATTTTCAGACACGTGATATTTTTTGATGCAGGATCATCCTTGTGCTATGCAAACTGTCAGCTCTGCACTGACAAAGTTGCTGATCAAGTTACTTTGATAGCTCTAGTGACCCAAATGTCATCATGACAACATTGGATCACCATGGCAACGGTCGGGACCCCGCGGTTTTCCGATCCAGGCGCAGAAGGGCTGTATTTCCTCTGCCTGCTCCCAAAATATTGCGATCGTATTCAATCGCAGCATTTAGGGAGTTAAAGTGGCGGGAGCAGTGCGGGACCACTTCTGGCACTGAGGGTCGGGTGTCGGCTTTCAGAATCAGCTGACACGTGGCAACGATCATGCCCGCACAACTCGTTTGCGCGCAAAATCGTGGGGACGTATCCATACGTCTCAGGTCAATAAGCCCCAGTCACAGGGACGTATCGATACATCCAAGGCGGGAAAAGGGTTAAAGGACTCTGTAGAACTCCATGTAAATGGATTGGATATTATGCATGCACATCTCTGCTTCATTCATTCTCTATGAGACTGCTGATAACATGTGAATTTAGCGCTCTGATATTTTCAGCAGTCCTTTAGCAAACTAATAGGGCGATCAGTTAGTTATCCCCTATGCTACAGATAGATCTTAAAATATTTTTTAAAGGTTAGAAAATCCCTTAAAGGGACACTGTCACCTGAATTTGGAGGGAACAATCTTCAGCCATGGAGGCGGGGTTTTTGGGTGTTTGATTCACCCTTTCCTTACCCGCTGGCTGCAGTTCATTCACTGTCCTCCGTAGTACATGCCTGCACCAGGCAATCTTGCCTTGCGCAGGCGTGTACAATGGAGGACAGAGAATGAACTTCAATCCATTATTGCAGCCAGCATGCAGCCAGCGGGTAAGGAAAGGGTGAATCAAACACCCCAAAACCCCGCCTCCATGGCTGAAGATTGTTCCCTCCAAATTCAGGTGACAGTGTCCCTTTAAGGAATGGGGGTAATTCCACCTTATTGTGGGGATGTTTTGTATTGTACAACAAACATTGTGCTGACCAAGGATATGCCAAACTTGTTACTAAGTAAAATCTACATTTGTCAAAAGTATAGCAAGTTTAATATGAGGCTTTGTCAGGGGACGCAATTCTGCTGCCATCAATCATCAGGACAATGGCGCAATTGACTGTTGAGTGACGGACGAGGCCGCGGAGGTTTCAACAACTAGGCCGGTTATTAGAAAACTAACAGGGAGCGTATGGTACATACACCTCTGAACCTCTGATTCCAATGCATGAAATATATGTATATATATACCCCGGTACGATCACTGCCAACTCCAAAATAACAAAAGGAGCCAGCTGCCACCACCACTCATTTGTGCAAGCCCACTAAACACCAATTACAGGTAGAACATGTTTTCAAGGGTGCAGTTTACAGAGAAGAGGAATGGAGCAATTACATGTTATAAATATACTCTAGAAGAGTAGTCAGTGTTTATAAAAAATATGCAAAGATGTTACAAAATGGGAACAAAACAGTACAGTATATACAATCACATGTAATAAAAGGAATACCAAAAGAAAAAGTAACTGTGTCATGGAAATGGCTTAGAGCTTAGCGGAGAGAGGGACTTTCTTTTTAGGAAAACGGACAGAACCACAGCAAGCTGTACCTTCCAGTACTGACACATGACCAAAACCCAAAGTCTGATTTTTATTGATTAAGGTTACGTCCATATACCTCCCCTTGGTGAGCTCATATGGGAGCTGCTGTGGCATGTGCTAGGTCTTTTATAAGTTTATGAGATCCCTATCTTTCATGATATCTTCGCCCCTGGAGAACCCAGACGGGAGATATTGTTCTCATGTTTCCTATCACGATTCTACCTTTATATAGAGATGAAACATAACATGGATAGCATCATCCATTTGGCCCGATATTAAGTTGGAGGTGTTCAGCCGGCTTTACGGTGATGTGAGTGAATAGGTTGTGTCTGTCCCTTTGTTACAACACCAAAAATATTTCTTCCATAAATACTGAAATTGATGCAAACCCCAATATTCATCACTGACCACTGGCTCCAGAGTCCCAAGGGTCAGTTCACCCATATTCGAATGAACTGCACAGATATTAATGATTATAAGGAGGAGGCCAATTTTTTAAAGGACCAGTTCATATCAAAAGGCTATAATGCAAATTTATTGGAGTCCACACTGAAGGAGGTGCAAAACTTGTCCAGGCCAGACCTGATTCATAATATCAGAGAATCACCAACAGGACATGGTTACAGGGGAATTTTGGAACATAGGAAAGGGAAAACGATGTCTAATAAAATATAAGCTTTATTCATAATTAGGTAAAATAAATTAAGAAGGTAAACATACATCCGTATAGGATGTATATTGGATCACAGATATTGTATAATTATTTTGTGATCCACTAATATCCGTTGGATCGTAGTGCAAGACGTCATGTTGTTGGAGAGTTAATAATAATCATCCATTACTATTGTCCCTTATAGAATTAGAAGCCAGGTAACTCCAATCACTGTATTTTATTAAGGATAATTGAGTGCTACAGTGGGTACAGTAAGTATTCTGACCCCTTTAAATTTTTCATTCTTTGCTCCATTGCAGCCATTTGGTAAATTCAAAATAGTTCATATTTTTCTCATTAATGTACACTCTGCACCCCACCTTGACTGAAGCAAAAACAGAAATGTAGAATTTTTTACAAATTTATTAAAAATGAAAAACTGAAAAATCACATGGTCATAAGTATTCAGACCCTTTGCTCAGACACTGATATTTAAGTCACATGCTGTCTATTTCCTTGTGATCCTCTTTGAGATAGTTCTACTCCTGCATTGGAGTCCAGCTGTGTTTAATTAAACTGATAAGACCAAATGAGAATCATGAGGTCAAAGGAACTGGCCAAAGAGCTCAGAGACAGAATTGTGGCAAGGCACAGATCTGGCCAAGGTTACAAAAGAATTTCTGCAGTACTCAAGGTTCCTAAGAGCACAGAGGCCTCCATAATCCTTAATTGGAAGACGTTTGGGACCACCAGAAGTCTTCCTAGACCTGGCCATCAAGCCAAACTGAGCAATTGTGGGAGAAGAGCCTTGGTAAGAGAGGTAAAGAAGAACTCCAAGATCACTGTGGCTGAGCTTCAGAGATGCATTAGGCTATGTGCACACGTTGCGGAATTGCCGCGGAAATTTCCATGGCAATTCTGCAACTCCCTGTCGTGGGAAATACACATGCGGAATTGCCATGCTCATTCCCGCTAAACACTAGCGTTTTGCAAGTGTAATTAGCTTGCAGAATGCTAGCTTTTTCCAAGTGATCTGTAGCATCGCTTGGAAAAATGATTGACAGGTTGGTCACACTTGTCTAACATAGTGTTTGACAAGTGTGACCAACTTTTTACTATGCCTATGCAGCATCAATAGTAAAAAGATATAATGCTAAAAATAATAAAACAAAATCCTTCCTGATCCTCGTGATGCTCCCGGCAACTCCCATTCCCAGCGAAGCCTTGTGACAATGACCCCAGATGAGGTAGCATCACATGAGACCGCTACATCATCACTGGTCATTGTCGCAAGGCATCACTGGGAACGGGAGCTGCCGGGAGCATCGCTAAGGCATGGGCTGGATCCGGGGGCCGCCAGAAGGTGAGTATATAACTATTTTTTTAATTTAATTATTTTTTAAGGGCCTGGAGGAGAGTCTCCTTACCTCCACCCTGGGTACCATCCACACATGATTCGCTTACTTTGCACATGGTAAGCGGATCAATGCATTCCTATGTGTGTGGAATCACTGCAATTCCACACAAAAAAAAGAGCATGCTTCGTATTTTTCCACAATGCAATTCCGCTGCAGAAAAATTTGTAGCATTAGCACAGCATTGCGGAATTCCATTGAATTCAATGGGTTGTGTTGTGCATGCGTTTTCGCGGCGAAAAAACACAGCAAAAATGCCTACAATCCGAAACGTTTGCACATAGCCTTAGCGAGATGGGAAAGTTCCACAAAGTCAACTATCACTACAGCTCTCCACCAGTTGGGCCTTTATGGCAGAGTGGCCCGACGGAAGCCTCTCCTCAGTACATGACATATGAAAGCCCTCATAGAGTTTGCTAAAAAAAACACGAAGACAAAGATTCTCTGGTCTGATGAGATGAAGATAGACATTTTTGGTGATAATTAGAGATGAGCGGTGTTCGAGTCGAACTGTTCGCCAATCTCAAATTCGAGCTGTTTTGGGCGGTGTTCGAGTCGTTCGACGAACCCGAACAATTTGCTTAAAATTCGGCTGTTCGATTTTCTGTTCGATAACTGTTCGTTCAGCAAAAGCCTTGCTTGATTTGCACATTAAAACTGTTTATCATTGTTAATAGACTGTTTCAGTGTATAGTGGGCGGAAGGGGGGGAGGGGATAGATCTGTGCTGAAATAGCGCCGATCTCCATTTTTTTTCTTTCCCGCATTTACAGTGGGGCGATGCAGTCTCTCAGCCTATCAGCAGTGCGCACACACACAGCAATGTGCATGTGATGCACACAAGCAAGGGCATGTGTCATTGGCTGTGTATGCCACATGTCCTTGCCCTATAAGAACCAACCATTTGCCCCATCGCCACCATTTCCTCACTGCTGCAGCTTAGTGTTAGACGGCACCGCTGCTGCTGTGGCCGCTATACAGACAAAGAGTGTTTTTTGGAGAGAATTGTCAGAAAGATAGGTTTAGGGAGACGGGAGGGGTCGGGACTAGTTGTAATATCAGCCCTTTTCAGGGTAGGTTACAGCAGTTCATAGCACTGTTTGCCAGGCAGGTCTATGCAAGTGCTGTGCAAGTGTTTGTCACAGCATTTGGTGTAATCTAGCTCAGCCAATCCTTTTGGGCTAGTAGCATTGTCTGATATCATCTGAGAAGCCCGCCTGTGAAACTAACTACACCGCCTGTGTATCTCTATTTTCACTGCATCTAACCCAGTTATTAGTTTAGGACAGTGGTCCCCAACTCCAGGCCTCGAGGGCCGCCAACAGTGCAGGTTTTCAGGAATTCCTTAGTATTGAACAGGGGTTGGAATCATCACCTGTGCAGATGATCACATTACCACCGATGCAATACTAAAGAAATCCTGAAAACCTGCACTGTTGGCGGCCCTCGAGGCCTGGAGTTGGGGACCCCTGGTTTAGGACCTAGGAGCAGTGTCTGCACGTCAGCAGAGTAGCCCGCCCATGAAACAAACTATACCGCCTGTGTATCTCTATTTTCACTGCATCTAATCCAGTTAATAGTTTAGGGCCTAGGAGCAGTGTCTGCACTTCAGCAGAGTAGCCTGCCTGTGAAACAAACTATACCGCCTGTGTATCTCTATTTTCACTGCATCTAATCCAGTTATTAGTGTTAGGCCTAGGAGCAGTGTCTGCATGTCAGCAGAGTAGCCCACCTGTGAAACAAACTATACCGCCTGTGTATGTCTATTTTCACTGCATCTAATCCAGTTATTAGTTTAGGGCCTAGGAGCAGTGTCTGCATGTCAGCAGAGTAGCCCGCCTGTGAAACAAACTATACCGCCTGTGTATGTCTATTTTCACTGCATCTCATCCAGTTAATAGTTTAGGGCCTAGGAGCAGTGTTTGCATGTCAGCAGAGTAGCCCGCCTGTGAAACAAACTATACCGCCTGTGTATCTCTATTTTCACTGCATCTAATCCAGTTATTAGTTTAGGGCCTAGGAGCAGTGTCTGCACGTCAGCAGAGTAGCCCGCCTGTGAAACAAACTATACCGCCTGTGTATCTCTATTTTCACTGCATCTAATCCAGTTATTAGCTTAGGGCCTAGGAGCAGTGTCTGCACGTCAGCAGAGTAGCCCGCCTGTGAAACTAACTTCACCGCCTGTGTATCCCAATTTTCACTACATCTAATCCAGTTAATAGTTTTGGGCCTTGTACCACAGTTTGGCCACTCAGTTCTGCTCGGTTTTCATCCATCGGTTGTTGAGCCAACAACTACAGATACAGAGTTGCCAATTAGGTAAGCACTAAAATGAGTGGCAAAAGGTGTGCTGCTGTGGAAAGGGGAATAGGCGTGTTGGAAAGGGAAAAAAAGGCTGTGTCCGTGGGGTACGTGGTAAAGCAACAGTAACATCTGCAGAAGAAAGACCATCTTCCAGCCAAAGTAATATGTCTACTTCTTTTCGTGGACAATCTGATATGATCCCATTCTTACGACCATTGCTGCAAGCATCGCCAAAAATTCCAGATGAGCCACAAAAACAGCAGGTGCTTGAACGGATATCAAGTGCTCGTTCAAGTGGGCTCTCCTCCATGTCAACTTCAACATCACAACTACTCCAGTCCTCAGAGTTGTCACCCCAATTGCACTTGCTTCCTCACAGCTCCCAAGTCTCCAGCTGCCCGTCTGAGCATGGGGTAACACACATGGTTGAGTCTGTAGAGCTGTTTACGCATACTATAGCCTGGGAATCAGAGGTCTGCTCCAGAGCTTCTGTGAATCCAGACAAGGAAATGATCTGCACTGATGCCCAGAATCTTTGTGAGTCGGATCCAGGCCCAGATGAAGAAGGTTCTGAGCATAATGTAGACCCTCGTTCCCAAACTGTAACTCCTGTTGGTGGAGACAATGAGGAAGATGATGATGAGACTGTGATACTTGATTGGAACGAAAACTTGACTTTTCGGTCGGGGCAGGAAGAGGTTGGCTCTGAGGATGACGGGTGTGAGAACACACAGGATGATGATGACGAGGTTGTAGACCCCACTTAATGTCAAACCCCCAGTCCGCCAGTCCATGAGGTCAGCAGAGGAGGTGGAGGAGGATGCTAGTAACAAGTCTGACGACGAGGTAAGGGTGCGCCTTCCTGGACAGAGATGTAGTACTGGAAGCACGTCAACAACTGCATCCTCAACCCCAACTGTGCCTCAGACCAGAAGTCGTGGTGGCTCTTCAGGTCGCATGGGCTCTAAGCCTTGCATAGCCTAGGCATTTTTTTACATCGGAAAGGATGACCCAACTCATGTTGTCTGTAAGATTTGTCAACAAAATCTCAGTAGAGGCTAAAAAATCACTAGCTTAAGTACTTCATGCATGAACCATCACATGGATATGAGGCATAAGTTGCAGTGGGAAGCTCACTGTGCTACAATGCGGCCTAGTGGGCCGGGTGAACCACCGTCTGCCCCATCAAGTGCATCTGCATCCTCTTCATCCTCTGTGACTGTGGGGACAGCAGTCGCACATGGTTTTGGATGCAGACCTTCCACCTCTTCACCCGCAACAGCCAGTGTGATTGGCAGGTCGTCAGGACATTTGCAAGTGAAAACACCTGCTGGTGTTAAGTGCTCTCCGACATCGACACCACATTTTGATCAAGGCAACATAACATCTCCGCCTGCACATTCCTCACAGACCAGCAGTTTGCCGGGGACACCCTACTCAACTCCGTCTAAGCACGGCAGCCAGCCCTCAGATGTGGGCTTCTGCAGAGGACACGGTCGCTGTGTGCTCACTTCCACCGTTCGCATCCCGCAGCTCGACGACTTGCATCTCTACAGAAGTCGTTGGGCCTGCCAGTTCACCGGCTGAAATGCGATGTGCCCACATGGTGGAATTCAACTCTGCACATGTTGCAGCGACTGTGGCAGCACTGATGAGCCCTGGTGCAATATGTTATGACGTATAGCCTGGGCCAACGAGATCAAGAGGTGGGGCAAATCACGCTACAGGAGTGGTCTCAGATCAGGGACCTATGCACCCTTCTGCACAGTTTTGAAATAGCAACGAAGATGTTTAGTGCTGACAATGCCATTATCAGCATGACCATTCCGGTGATTTACATGCTGGAGCACACCTTACACAGTGTTCGGAGTCAGGTGGTGGAACAAGAGGAGGAGGAGGGGGAACAGGAGGAGACGTATGCGGAAGGGATCATATCTCCAAGGTCAAGAAGGTTGGTAGCACCAAGGCGGCTGGCATTGGGGGCTGGGGGAGAGAGATTACCAAGGGCGCATGGTAGCAGCCAAACTGTTGAGGAAGGTGCAGGAAGCGAGGAAGAAGTGGAGGACGAACTGGCGCTGGGCATGGAAGACTCATCAGATGAGGGAGACATTGATCAAATTTCTGTTGTGCAAGGTTGGGGAGAGAGGGCATATGAAGGAAGCATGATTCTCACCTCGCCACCACCATGACAACAAGGACTTGGTCCTCCTGGATGCGCAAGACACATGAGTGCCTTCTTGCTGCACTACCTGCAACATGACCCTCGGATTGTCAGAATCCGAAGTAATGCTGACTACTGGGTTGCCACACTCTTAGATCCCCGGTACAAAAGCAAATTTGGCGAAATAATTCCTGCCATAGAAAGGGATTCACGCATGCAGGAGTATCAGCAGAGACTGTTAAAGAATCTAACATCTGCTTTTCCACAAAACACCAGTGGTGCACGTAGTCAATCTCTGAGTTCTAACTTGCCAACCGTGGGACTATCGAGTCATCACTCAAATCGTAACAGTAACATCTTATCTGCCGGTTAACAGCAATTTTTTCCAATCGTTTCAAGATTTTTTTAGACCATCCTTTGCAAGGCCACAGGAGACAAGAAGTCTGATGCACAGCCAACGCCTAGAGAGGATGGTACAAGAGTATCTCCAAGTTAACATCGATGCCATGGACCCATGCTCATTTTGGGCTTCCAATCTTGAAAAATGGCCTGAGCTCGCCACTCACGCCTTGGAGATCTTGTCGTGCCCCGCAGCCAGCGTTCTCTCTGAACGTGTGTTCAGCGCTGCTGGTGGTGTGCTGACAAATAAGCGCAGGCGGCTGTCCAGTGACAATGTAGATAGACTAACGTTCATCAAGATGAACAAATCCTGGATCCGCAAGGACTTTTCTACCCCTGTGTCATCTCGGGGAGACTAAAAGCTTGATTATTTTTGAAAATCACATCACCAACCGTTTTAAAAAACTATGGCGAAATTGATGCCACTTAAGTGGTGTCTGTGGCCGAATTTTTGGAAAAAATTGAGACTCTTTTATTTAGTCCCCTTGCTGAGTTTTACATGACGTTGCCATCGTCAATTCCAGGTGGGAGGAGTCATCTGCAGAGTTGTTTCCTCATACTATGGCCTGGGATTCAGAGGTCTGCTCCAAAGCTTCAGTGTCTGCTAGTCAGCAGAGTAGCCCAGCCACCAACCGCCTGTTTACCTAAGTACTATTTTTAACGGCATCTGGCCCAGGAAATTCTTTTGGGCCTAGTAGAACTTGGTGCTACACAGCAGCGTACCCCACCCATGAAGCAAGCTACACCGCCTGTTTACCTAACTACCATTTTGTAACGACATCTAGCCCAGGAAATCCTTTGGGGCCTAGTAGAATTTGGTGCTACTCAGCAGCGTACTTCACCCATGAAGCAAGCTACACCGCCTGTTTACCTAACTACTATTTTGTAACGGTATCTAGCCCAGGAAATCCTTTTGGGCCTAGAATTTAGTGCTACTCAGCAGCGTACCCCACCCATGAAGCAAGCTGCACCGCCTGTTGATCTAATTACTAATTTTTAACTGCATCTAGCCCAGGAAATCGTTTTGTACCTAATAGCATTTTGTGCTACTAAGCACAGTACCCCACCCATGAAGCAAGCTACACCGCCTGTTTACCTAAGTACTATTTTTTAACGGCATTTCGCCCAGGAAATACTTTTGGGCCTAGTAGAACTTGGTGCTACACAGCAGCGTACCTGTTATGACCTGGTGGTTAGGAGCAACCGGAATGACCTGATAGTTAAACCTCATACAGGATGAGCTCTGGAATGTGGGAGCTCTGCTGACCGCAAGCCCTAATCCTATCACACACTAAAAATAGCCGTGGAGCGCTCCTGACGCTCCCTAGGCGCCTCGTCACAGCCTAAGATCTAGCTAGTCCTAGAGATAGAAAATAAAGCCTACCTTGCCTCAGAGAAATTCCCCAAAGGTAAAGGAAGCCCCCCACATATATTGACTGTGAGTAAAGATGGAAGTCACAAACGCAGAGATGAAACAGGTTTCAGCAAAGGGAGGCCAGACTTACTAAATAGACAGAGGATAGGAAAGGTAACTTTGCGATCAGCACAAAAACCTACAAAAGACCACGCAGAGTGTGCAAAAAAGACCTCCGCACCGACTCACGGTGCGGAGGGGCCACTCTGCATCCCAGAGCTTCCAGCTAGCAAGGCAAAATCATGATAACCAGCTGGACAAGAAAACAATGAACAAATAATGACTATCAGGAACTTAGCTTCTGCAGGAGAAGGCAGGTCACCAGAGAGATCCAGGAGCGAACTGAACCAATGCAAAAACATTGACAGCTGGCATGGAGTAACGATCTGAGAGGAGTTAAATAGAGCAGCCAACCAAAGGATAACCCACGTCACCTGTGTAAGGAACCTCAGAAGCAGCAGCTTCACTTATAGCCACCAGAGGGAGCCCATAGACAGAACTCGCCAAAGTACCATTCACGACCACAGGAGGGAGTTTGACAACAGAATTCACAACAGTACCTCCCCCTTGAGGAGGGGGTCACCGAACCCTCACCAGAGCCCCCAGGCCGATCAGGATGAGCCAAATGAAAGGCACGAACAAGATCGGCAGCATGAACATCAGAGGCAAAAACCCAGGAATTATCTTCCTGACCATAACCCTTCCACTTGACCAGGTACTGGAGTTTCCGTCTCGAAACACGAGAATCCCAAATCTTCTCCACCACATACTCCAACTCCCCCTCGACCAACACTGGGGCAGGAGGATCAACGGAGGGAACCATAGGCGCCACGTATCTCCGCAACAACGACCTATGGAACACATTATGGATGGCAAAAGAAGCTGGAAGGTCCAAACGAAATGACACAGGATTAAGAACTTCAGAAATCTTATATGGCCCAATGAAACGAGGCTTAAACTTAGGAGAGGAAACCTTCATAGGAACGTGACGAGATGACAACCAAACCAAATCCCCAACACGAAGTCGGGGACCAACACAACGCCGGCGGTTAGCGAAACGTTGAGCCTTCTCCTGGGACAATGTCAAATTGTCCACCACATGAGTCCAAATCTGCTGCAACCTGTCCACCACCGCATCCACACCAGGACAGTCCGAAGGCTCAACCTGCCCTGAAGAGAAACGAGGATGGACACCAGAATTACAGAAAAAAGGAGAAACTAAAGTAGCCGAGCTGGCCCGATTATTAAGGGCGAACTCAGCCAAAGGCAAGAAGGACACCCAATCATCCTGATCAGCAGAAACAAAGCATCTCAGATATGTCTCCAAAGTCTGATTAGTTCGTTCGGTTTGGCCATTAGTCTGAGGATGGAAAGCCGAAGAAAAAGACAAATCAATGCCCATCTTAGCGCAAAAGGACCGCCAAAACCTCGAAACAAACTGGGAACCTCTGTCCGAGACGATGTTCTCTGGAATGCCATGCAAACGAACCACATGCTGGAAAAACAATGGCACCAAATCAGAGGAGGAAGGCAATTTAGATAAGGGTACCAAATGGACCATCTTAGAGAAGCGATCACAAATCACCCAAATGACCGACATCTTTTGAGAAACAGGGAGATCAGAAATAAAATCCATGGAAATATGCGTCCAGGGCCTCTTCGGGATCGGCAAGGGCAAAAGCAACCCACTGGCACGAGAACAGCAGGGCTTAGCCCGAGCATAAGTCCCACAGGACTGCACAAAAGAACGCACATCCCGTGACAAAGAAGGCCACCAAAAGGATCTAGCCACCAAATCTCTGGTACCAAAGATTCCAGGATGACCAGCCAACACCGAACAATGAACCTCAGAGATAACTCTACTAGTCCATCTATCAGGGACAAACAGTTTCTCCGTAGGACAACGGTCAGATCTATCAGCCTGAAACTTCTGCAGCACCCGCCGCAAATCAGGGGAGATGGCAGACAAAATTACCCCCTCTTTAAGAATACCCGCCGGCTCCGGAACACCCGGAGAGTCAGGCACAAAATTCCTTGACAGGGCGTCAGCCTTCACATTCTTAGATCCCGGAAGGTATGAAACCACAAAATCAAAACGGGAGAAAAAAAGCGACCATCGAGCCTGTCTAGGATTCAACCGTTTGGCAGACTCGAGATAAGTCAAATTCTTGTGATCCGTCAAGACCACCACGCAATGTTTAGCTCCTTCAAGCCAATGTCGCCACTCCTCGAATGCCCACTTCATGGCCAACAACTCCCGATTGCCCACATCATATTTGCGCTTAGCAGGCGAGAATTTTCTAGAAAAGAAGGCACAGGGTTTCATCACCGAGCCATCAAAACTTCTTTGCGACAAAACAGCCCCTGCTCCAATTTCAGAAGCATCAACCTCAACCTGAAAAGGGAGCGAAACATCTGGCTGGCACAACACATTGGCAGAAGCAAAACGATGCTTCAATTCCTGAAAAGCCTCTACAGCCGCAGAGGACCAATTGACCACATCAGCACCTTTCTTGGTCAAATCAGTCAACGGTTTAGCAATACTGGAAAAATTAGCGATGAAGCGACGATAAAAATTAGCAAAGCCCAGGAATTTCTGCAAGCTCTTCACAGATGTCGGCTGAGTCCAATCGTGAATGGCCTGAACTTTAACAGGGTCCATCTCGATAGTAGAAGGGGAAAAAATGAAACCCAAAAATGAAACCTTCTGAACTCCAAAGAGACACTTTGACCCCTTCACAAACAAGGAATTCGCACGAAGTACCTGGAACACCATTCTGACCTGCTTCACATGAGACTCCCAATCATCCGAAAAGACCAAAATGTCATCCAAGTATACAATCATGAATCTATCCAGGTACTCTCGGAAGATGTCATGCATAAAGGACTGAAACACAAATGGAGCATTAGAAAGCCCGAATGGCATAACCAGGTACTCAAAATGGCCCTCGGGCGTATTAAATGCCGTTTTCCATTCATCACCCTGTTTAATTCGCACAAGATTATACGCACCACGAAGATCTATCTTGGTGAACCAACTAGCCCCCTTAATCCGAGCAAATAAATCAGACAGCAGCGGCAAAGGATACTGAAATTTGACTGTGATCTTATTAAGAAGGCGGTAATCAATACAAGGTCTCAAAGAACCATCCTTCTTGGCCACAAAAAAGAACCCTGCTCCCAATGGTGACGACGATGGACGAATATGACCCTTCTCCAAGGATTCCTTTATATAACTCCGCATAGCGGCGTGCTCTGGTACAGATAAATTAAACAGACGACCCTTAGGAAACTTACTACCAGGAATCAAATTAATAGCACAGTCGCAATCCCTATGAGGAGGCAGGGCACCAGATTTGGGCTCTTCAAATACATCCCGGTAATCTGACAAAAACTCAGGGACTTCAGAAGGAGTGGAGGGCGAAATTGACAGCAA
This sequence comes from Ranitomeya imitator, assembly GCF_032444005.1. Classification (NCBI taxonomy): domain Eukaryota; kingdom Metazoa; phylum Chordata; class Amphibia; order Anura; family Dendrobatidae; genus Ranitomeya; species Ranitomeya imitator. The sequence continues at coordinate 684,298,100 of NC_091284.1, read as the reverse complement.
TGGAACATCACCATGTACTCCTTGACAACCCCAGCCGGACATAGACATAGATTTCCAATCCAACACTGGATTATGGACCTGTAGCCATGGCAACCCCAAAACGACCACATCATGCAGATTATGCAACACCAAAAAGCGAATATCCTCCTAATGTGCAGGAGCCATGCACATGGTCAATTGAGTCCAGTACTGAGGTTTATTCTTGGCCAAAGGCGTAGCATCAATTCCTCTCAATGGAATAGGACACTGCAAGGGCTCCAAGAAAAAACCACAGCGCCTGGCAAACTCCAAGTCCATCAAATTCAGGGCAGCGCCTGAATCCACAAATGCCATAACAGAATAGGACGACGGAGAGCAAATCAGAGTAACGGACAAAAGAAATTTAGACTGTACCGTACCAATGGTGGCAGACCTAGCGAACCGCTTAGTGCGCTTAGGCCAGTCGGAGATAGCATAAGTGGATTCACCACAGTAAAAACACAGCCCATTCCGACGTCTGTGTTCTTGCCGTTCAGCTCTAGTCAAAGTCCTATCACACTGCATAGGCTCAGGCCTATGCTCAGAGAATACCGCCAGATGGTGCACAGCTTTGCGCTCACGCATGCGCCGATCGATCTGAATGGCCAAAGACATAGACTCATTCAGACCAGCAGGTGTGGGAAATCCCACCATGACATCCTTAAGGGCTTCAGAAAGACCCTTTCTGAAAATTGCCGCCAGGGCACATTCATTCCACTGAGTAAGCACAGACCACTTCCTAAACTTCTGACAGTACACCTCCGCTTCATCCTGACCCTGACACAAAGCCAGCAAGATCTTCTCTGCCTGATCCACTGAATTTGGTTCATCATAAAGCAATCCAAGCGCCAGAAAAAACGCATCAACATCACGCAATGCAGGATCTCCTGGCGCAAGGGAAAATGCCCAGTCTTGAGGGTCACCACGCAACAAAGAAATAATGATTTTTACCTGTTGAACGGGGTCCCCAGAGGAGCGGGGTTTCAAAGCTAGAAACAGTTTACAATTATTTTTGAAATTCAAGAACCTAGATCTATCCCCAGAAAATAAGTCAGGAATAGGAATTCTAGGCTCTAACATAGGATTCTGAATCACAAAGTCTTGAATGTTTTGCACCCTTTCAGTGAGATGATCCACACAAGAGGACAGACCTTGAATGTCCATATCTACACCTGTGTCCTGAACCACCCAAAGGTCTAGGGGAAAAGAAAGACAAAACACAGTGCAAAGAAAAAAAAATGGTCTCAGAAGTTCTCTTATCCCTCTATTGAGATGCATTAATACTTTGGGCCAGCTGTACTGTTATGACCTGGTGGTTAGGAGCACCCGGAATGACCTGATAGTTAAACCTCATACAGGACGAGCTCTGGAATGTGGGAGCTCTGCTGACCGCAAGCCCTAATCCTATCACACACACTAAAAATAGCCGTGGAGCGCTCCTGACGATCTAGCTAGCCCTAGAGATAGAAAATAAAGCCTACCTTGCCTCAGAGAAATTCCCCAAAGGTAAAGGAAGCCCCCCACATATATTGACTGTGAGTAAAGATGGAAGTCACAAACGCAGAGATGAAACAGGTTTCAGCAAAGGGAGGCCAGACTTACTAAATAGTAACATAGTAACATAGTAACATAGTTAGTAAGGCCGAAAAAAGACATTTGTCCATCCAGTTCAGCCTATATTCCATCATAATAAATACCCAGATCTACATCCTTCTACAGAACCTAATAATTGTATGATACAATATTGTTCTGCTCCAGGAAGACATCCAGGCCTCTCTTGAACCCCTCGACTGAGTTTGCCATCACCACCTTCTCAGGCAAGCAATTCCAGATTCTCACTGCCCTAACAGTAAAGAATCCTCTTCTATGTTGGTGGAAAAACCTTCTCTCCTCCAGACGCAAAGAATGCCCCCTTGTGCCCGTCACCTTCCTTGGTATAAACAGATCCTCAGCGAGATATTTGTATTGTCCCCTTATATACTTATACATGGTTATTAGATCGCCCCTCAGTCGTCTTTTTTCTAGACTAAATAATCCTAATTTCGCTAATCTATCTGGGTATTGTAGTTCTCCCATCCCCTTTATTAATTTTGTTGCCCTCCTTTGTACTCTCTCTAGTTCCATTATATCCTTCCTGAGCACCGGTGCCCAAAACTGGACACAGTACTCCATGTGCGGTCTAACTAGGGATTTGTACAGAGGCAGTATAATGCTCTCATCATGTGTATCCAGACCTCTTTTAATGCACCCCATGATCCTGTTTGCCTTGGCAGCTGCTGCCTGGCACTGGCTGCTCCAGGTAAGTTTATCATTAACTAGGATCCCCAAGTCCTTCTCCCTGTCAGATTTACCCAGTGGTTTCCCGTTCAGTGTGTAATGGTGATATTGATTCCCTCTTCCCATGTGTATAACCTTACATTTATCATTGTTAAACCTCATCTGCCACCTTTCAGCCCAAGTTTCCAACTTATCCAGATCCATCTGTAGCAGAATACTATCTTCTCTTGTATTAACTGCTTTACATAGTTTTGTATCATCTGCAAATATCGATATTTCACTGTGTAAACCTTCTACCAGATCATTAATGAATATGTTGAAGAGAACAGGTCCCAATACTGACCCCTGCGGTACCCCACTGGTCACAGCGACCCAGTTAGAGGCTATACCATTTATAACCACCCTCTGCTTTCTATCACTTAGCCAGTTACTAACCCATTTACACACATTTTCCCCCAGACCAAGCATTCTCATTTTGTGTACCAACCTCTTGTGCGGCACGGTATCAAACGCTTTGGAAAAATCGAGATATACCACGTCCAATGACTCACCGTGGTCCAGCCTATAGCTTACCTCTTCATAAAAACTGATTAGATTGGTTTGACAGGAGCGATTTCTCATAAACCCATGCTGATATGGAGTTAAACAGTTATTCTCATTGAGATAATCCAGAATAACATCCCTCAGAAACCCTTCAAATATTTTACCAACAATAGAGGTTAGACTTACTGGCCTATAATTTCCAGGTTCACTTTTAGAGCCCTTTTTGAATATTGGCACCACATTTGCTATGCGCCAGTCCTGCGGAACAGACCCTGTCGCTATAGAGTCACTAAAAATAAGAAATAATGGTTTATCTATTACATTACTTAGTTCTCTTAGTACTCGTGGGTGTATGCCATCTGGACCCGGAGATTTATCTATTTTAATCTTATTTAGCCGGTTTCGCACCTCTTCTTGGGTTAGATTGGTGACCCTTAATATAGGGTTTTCATTGTTTCTTGGGATTTCACCTAGCATTTCATTTTCCACCGTGAATACCGTGGAGAAGAAGGTGTTTAATATGTTAGCTTTTTCCTCGTCATCTACAACCATTCTTTCCTCACTATTTTTTAAGGGGCCTACATTTTCAGTTTTTATTCTTTTACTATTGATATAGTTGAAGAACAGTTTGGGATTAGTTTTACTCTCCTTAGCAATGTGCTTCTCTGTTTCCTTTTTGGCAGCTTTAATTAGTTTTTTAGATAAAGTATTTTTCTCCCTATAGTTTTTTAGAGCTTCAATGGTGCCATCCTGCTTTAGTAGTGCAAATGCTTTCTTTTTACTGTTAATTGCCTGTCTTACTTCTTTGTTTAGCCACATTGGGTTTTTCCTATTTCTAGTCCTTTTATTCCCACAAGGTATAAACCGCTTACACTGCCTATTTAGGATGTTCTTAAACATTTTCCATTTATTATCTGTATTCTTATTTCTGAGGATATTGTCCCAGTCTACCAGATTAAGGGCATCTCTAAGCTGGTCAAACTTTGCCTTCCTAAAGTTCAGTGTTTTTGTGACTCCCTGACAAGTCCCCTTAGTGAAAGACAGGTGAAACTGCACAATATTGTGGTCGCTATTTCCTAAATGCCCAACCACCTGCAGATTTGTTATTCTGTCAGGTCTATTAGATAGTATTAGGTCTAAAAGTGCTGCTCCTCTGGTTGGATTCTGCACCAATTGTGAAAGATAATTTTTCTTGGTTATTAGCAGAAACCTGTTGCCTTTATGGGTTTCACAGGTTTCTGTTTCCCAGTTAATATCCGGGTAGTTAAAGTCCCCCATAACCAGGACCTCATTATGGGTTGCAGCTTCATCTATCTGCTTTAGAAGTAGACTTTCCATGCTTTCTGTTATATTTGGGGGTTTGTAACAGACCCCAATGAGAATTTTGTTACCATTTTTCCCTCCATGAATTTCAACCCATATGGACTCGACATCCTCATTCCCTTCGCTAATATCCTCCCTTAAAGTGGACTTTAGACAAGACTTTACATAGAGACAAACCCCTCCTCCTCTCCGATTTTTACGATCCTTTCTAAACAGACTGTAACCCTGTAAGTTAACTGCCCAGTCATAGCTTTCATCTAACCATGTCTCGGTTATTCCCACTATGTCAAAGTTACCTGTAGATATTTCTGCTTCTAGTTCTTCCATCTTGTTTGTCAGGCTTCTGGCGTTTGCGAGCATGCAGTTTAGAGGATTTTGTTTTGTTCCAATCTCCTCACTGTGGATTGTTTTAGAAATGTTCTTACCTCCTTTCTGAGTATGTTTTCCTGGGTCGTCTTTGTTCGAGTCTAATGTTTTTCTTCCCGTCCCCTCTTCTTCTAGTTTAACGCCCTCCTGAAATAGACAGAGGATAGGAAAGGTAACTTTGCGATCAGCACAAAAACCTACAAAAGACCACGCAGAGTGTGCAAAAAAGACCTCCGCACCGACTCACGGTGCGGAGGGGCCACTCTGCATCCCAGAGCTTCCAGCTAGCAAGGCAAAATCATGATAACCAGCTGGACAAGAAAACAATGAACAAATAATGACTATCAGGAACTTAGCTTCTGCAGGAGAAGGCAGGTCACCAGAGAGATCCAGGAGCGAACTGAACCAATGCAAAAACATTGACAGCTGGCATGGAGTAACGATCTGAGAGGAGTTAAATAGAGCAGCCAACCAAAGGATAACCCACGTCACCTGTGTAAGGAACCTCAGAAGCAGCAGCTTCACTCATAGCCACCAGAGGGAGCCTGTTATGGCTGGCAATCAGGCAACACAGCGTGCAGTAATCAGCGCACATACAGAGATCTGGCAATAACCAAAAACAATAGGACGAGCTCTGAGACGTGGAATCTCTGTAGACTGCAGTACCTGATCTATCCTCACACAACTATAAGCAGCAGTGGATTGCGCCTATCACTACCTATGCAACTCGGCACTGCCTGAGGAGCTGACTAGCCTGAAGATAGAAATACAAGCCTGACTTACCTCAGAGAAATACCCCAAAGGAATAGGCAGCCCCCCACATATAATGACTGTTAGCAAGATGAAAAGACAAACGTAGGAATGAAATAGATTCAGCAAAGTGAGGCCCGATATTCTAGACAGAGCGAGGATAGCAAAGAGAACTATGCAGTCTACAAAAAACCCTAAAACGAAAACCACGCAAAGGGGCAAAAAGACCCACCGTGCCGAACTAACAGCACGGCGGTGCACCCCTTTGCTTCTCAGAGCTTCCAGCAAAAGATAATAGCAAGCTGGACAGAAAAAACAGAAAACAAACTAGAAGCACTTATCTAGCAGAGCAGCAGGCCCAAGGAAAGATGCAGTAGCTCAGATCCAACACTGGAACATTGACAAGGAGCAAGGAAGACAGACTCAGGTGGAGCTAAATAGCAAGGCAGCCAACGAGCTCACCAAAACACCTGAGGGAGGAAGCCCAGAGACTGCAATACCACTTGTGACCACAGAAGTGAACTCAGCCACAGAATTCACAACAGTACCCCCCCCTTGAGGAGGGGTCACCGAACCCTCACCAGAACCCCCAGGCCGACCAGGATGAGCCACATGAAAGGCACGAACAAGATCTGGGGCATGGACATCAGAGGCAAAAACCCAGGAATTATCTTCCTGAGCATAACCCTTCCATTTGACCAGATACTGGAGTTTCCGTCTAGAGACACGAGAATCCAAAATCTTCTCCACAATATACTCCAATTCCCCCTCCACCAAAACAGGGGCAGGAGGCTCCACAGATGGAACCATAGGTGCCACGTATCTCCTCAACAACGACCTATGGAATACATTATGTATGGAAAAGGAGTCTGGGAGGGTCAGACGAAAAGACACCGGATTGAGAATCTCAGAAATCCTATACGGACCAATAAAACGAGGTTTAAATTTAGGAGAGGAAACCTTCATAGGAATATGACGAGAAGATAACCAAACCAGATCCCCAACACGAAGTCGGGGTCCCACACGGCATCTGCGATTAGCGAAAAGCTGAGCCTTCTCCTGGGACAAGGTCAAATTGTCCACTACCTGAGTCCAGATCTGCTGCAACCTGTCCACCACAGAATCCACACCAGGACAGTCCGAAGACTCAACCTGTCCTGAAGAGAAACGAGGATGGAACCCAGAATTGCAGAAAAATGGAGAGACCAAGGTAGCCGAGCTGGCCCGATTATTAAGGGCGAACTCAGCCAACGGCAAAAATGACACCCAATCATCCTGGTCAGCGGAAACAAAACATCTCAGATATGTTTCCAAGGTCTGATTGGTTCGTTCGGTCTGGCCATTAGTCTGAGGATGGAAGGCCGAGGAGAAAGATAGGTCAATGCCCATCCTACCACAAAAGGCTCGCCAGAACCTCGAGACAAACTGGGAACCTCTGTCAGAAACAATATTCTCAGGAATGCCATGTAAACGAACCACATGCTGGAAGAACAAAGGCACCAAATCAGAGGAGGAAGGCAATTTAACCAAGGGCACCAGATGGACCATTTTAGAAAAGCGATCACAGACCACCCAAATGACCGACATTTTTTGAGAAACGGGAAGGTCAGAAATGAAATCCATCGAAATATGTGTCCAAGGCCTCTTCGGGACCGGCAAGGGCAAAAGCAACCCACTGGCACGTGAACAGCAGGGCTTAGCCCTAGCACAAATTCCACAGGACTGCACAAAAGCACGCACATCCCGTGACAGAGACGGCCACCAGAAGGATCTAGCAACCAACTCCCTGGTACCAAAGATTCCTGGATGACCGGCCAGCACCGAACAATGAAGTTCAGAGATAACTTTACTAGTCCACCTATCAGGGACGAACAGTTTCTCGGCCGGACAACGATCAGGTTTATTAGCCTGAAATTTCTGCAACACTCTCCGCAAATCAGGGGAGATGGCAGACACAATGACTCCTTCCTTGTCGGGCACAAAACTCCTAGACAGAGCATCCGCCTTCACATTTTTAGAGCCCGGAAGGTATGAAATCACAAAATCAAAACGAGCAAAAAATAACGACCAACGGGCCTGTCTAGGATTCAAGCGCTTGGCAGACTCAAGATAAGTAAGGTTCTTATGATCAGTCAAAACCACCACGCGATGCTTAGCACCCTCAAGCCAATGACGCCACTCCTCGAATGCCCACTTCATGGCCAGCAACTCTCGGTTGCCCACATCATAATTACGCTCAGCAGCAGAAAATTTCCTGGAAAAGAAAGCACATGGTTTGAACACTGAGCAACCAGAACCTCTCTGTGACAAAACCGCCCCTGCACCAATCTCAGAAGCATCAACCTCGACCTGGAACGGAAGAGAAACATCAGGCTGACACAACACAGGGGCACAGCAAAAACGACGCTTCAACTCCTGAAAAGCTTCCACGGCAGCAGAAGACCAATTAACCAAATCAGCACCCTTCTTGGTCAAATCGGTCAATGGTCTGGCAATGCTAGAAAAATTACAGATGAAGCGACGATAAAAATTAGCAAAGCCCAGGAATTTCTGCAGACTTTTTAGAGATGTCGGCTGAGTCCAATCCTGGATGGCCTGAACCTTAACCGGATCCATCTCGATAGTAGAAGGGGAAAAGATGAACCCCAAAAATGAAACTTTCTGCACACCGAAGAGACACTTTGATCCCTTCATGAACAAGGAATTAGCACGCAGTACCTGGAAAACCATTCTGACTTGCTTCACATGAGACTCCCAATCATCTGAGAAGATCAAAATGTCATCCAAGTAAACAATCAAGAATTTATCCAGATACTCACGGAAAATGTCATGCATAAAAGACTGAAAAACAGATGGAGCATTGGCAAGTCCGAACGGCATCACTAGATACTCAAAATGACCCTCGGGCGTATTAAATGCCGTTTTCCATTCATCTCCCTGCCTGATTCTCACCAGATTATACGCACCACGAAGATCAATCTTAGTAAACCAACTAGCCCCCTTAATCCGAGCAAACAAGTCAGAAATCAATGGCAAGGGATACTGAAACTTAACAGTGATCTTATTAAGAAGGCGGTAATCAATACACGGTCTTAGCGAACCATCCTTCTTGGCTACAAAAAAGAACCCTGCTCCCAATGGTGACGACGATGGGCGAATATGTCCCTTCTCCAGGGACTCCTTCACATAACTGCGCATAGCGGTGTGTTCAGGTACGGACAAATTAAATAAACGACCCTTAGGGAATTTACTACCAGGAATCAAATCGATAGCACAATCACAATTCCTATGCGGAGGTAGGGCATCAGACTTGGACTCTTCAAATACATCCTGAAAGTCCGACAAGAACTCTGGGATGTCAGAAGGAATGGATGACGAAATAGACAAAAATGGAACATCACCATGTACTCCCTGACAACCCCAGCTGGTTACCGACATAGAGTTCCAATCCAATACTGGATTATGGGTTTGTAGCCATGGCAACCCCAACACGACCACATCATGCAAATTATGCAGTACCAGAAAGCGAATAACTTCCTGATGTGCAGGAGCCATGCACATGGTCAGCTGGGCCCAGTACTGAGGCTTATTCTTGGCCAAAGGTGTAGCATCAATTCCTCTCAACGGAATAGGACACCGCAAAGGCTCCAAGAAAAATCCACAACGTTTAGCATAATCCAAATCCATCAGATTCAGGGCAGCGCCTGAATCCACAAACGCCATGACAGAATACGATGACAAAGAGCACATTAAGGTAATGGACAAAAGGAATTTGGACTGTACAGTACCAATAACGGCAGAGCTATCGAACCGCCTAGTGCGATTAGGACAATTAGAAATAGCATGAGTAGAATCACCACAATAGAAACACAGTCTGTTCAGACGTCTGTGTTCTTGCCGTTCTACTTTAGTCATAGTCCTGTCGCACTGCATAGGCTCAGGTTTACTCTCAGACAATACCGCCAGATGGTGCACAGATTTACGCTCGCGCAAGCGACGACAGATCTGAATGGCCAAGGACATAGACTCATTCAAACCAGCAGGCATAGGAAATCCCACCATTACATCCTTAAGAGCTTCAGAGAGACCCTTTCTGAACAAAGCCGCTAGTGCAGATTCATTCCACAGAGTGAGTACTGACCACTTCCTAAATTTCTGACAATATACTTCTACATCATCCTGACCCTGGCATAAAGCCAGCAGATTTTTCTCAGCCTGATCCACTGAATTAGGCTCATCGTAAAGCAATCCCAGCGCCTGGAAAAATGCATCAACATTACTCAATGCAGAATCTCCTGGTGCAAGAGAAAACGCCCAGTCCTGTGGGTCGCCGCGCAAAAAAGAAATAATAATCAAAACCTGTTGAATAGGATTACCAGAAGAATGAGGTTTCAAGGCCAAAAATAGCTTACAATTATTTCTGAAGCTCAGGAACTTAGTTCTGTCACCAAAAAACAAATCAGGAATCGGAATTCTTGGTTCTAGCATCGATTTCTGATCAATAGTATCTTGAATCTTTTGTACATTTACAACGAGATTATCCATTGAGGAGCACAGAGCCTGAATATCCATGTCCACAGCTGTGTCCTGAAGCACTCTAATGTCTAGGGGAAAAAAAAGACTGAAGACAGAGCTAAGAAAAAAAAATGATGTCAGGATTTCTTTTTTCCCTCTATTGGGAATCATTGGTGTGGCTCCTTGTACTGTTATGGCTGGCAATCAGGCAACACAGCGTGCAGTAATCAGCGCACATACAGAGATCTGGCAATAACCAAAAACAATAGGACGAGCTCTGAGACGTGGAATCTCGGTAGACTGCAGTACCTGATCTATCCTCACACAACTATAAGCAGCAGTGGATTGCGCCTATCACTACCTATGCAACTCGGCACTGCCTGAGGAGCTGACTAGCCTGAAGATAGAAATACAAGCCTGACTTACCTCAGAGAAATACCCCAAAGGAATAGGCAGCCCCCCACATATAATGACTGTTAGCAAGATGAAAAGACAAACGTAGGAATGAAATAGATTCAGCAAAGTGAGGCCCGATATTCTAGACAGAGCGAGGATAGCAAAGAGAACTATGCAGTCTACAAAAAACCCTAAAACGAAAACCACGCAAAGGGGCAAAAAGACCCACCGTGCCGAACTAACAGCACGGCGGTGCACCCCTTTGCTTCTCAGAGCTTCCAGCAAAAGATAATAGCAAGCTGGACAGAAAAAACAGAAAACAAACTAGAAGCACTTATCTAGCAGAGCAGCAGGCCCAAGGAAAGATGCAGTAGCTCAGATCCAACACTGGAACATTGACAAGGAGCAAGGAAGACAGACTCAGGTGGAGCTAAATAGCAAGGCAGCCAACGAGCTCACCAAAACACCTGAGGGAGGAAGCCCAGAGACTGCAATACCACTTGTGACCACAGAAGTGAACTCAGCCACAGAATTCACAACAGGAGCCCATAGACAGAACTCGCCGAAGTACCATTCACGACCACAGGAGGGAGTTTGACAACAGAATTCACAACACGTACCCCACCCATGAAGCAAGCTACACCGCCTGTTTACCTAACTACCATTTTGTAACGACATCTAGCCCAGGAAATCCTTTTGGGCCTAGTAGAATTTGGTGCTACTCAGCAGCGTACTTCACCCATGAAGCAAGCTACACCGCCTGTTTACCTAACTACTATTTTGTAATGGTATCTAGCCCAGGAAATCCTTTTGGGCCTAGTAGAATTTAGTGCTACTCAGCAGCGTACCCCACCCATGAAGCAAGCTGCACCGCCTGTTAATCTAATTACTAATTTTTAACTGCATCTAGCCCAGGAAATCGTTTTGTACCTAATAGCATTTTGTGCTACTCAGCACAGTACCCCACCCATGAAGCAAGCTAGTACTATTTTTTACCAGCATTTGGCCCAGGAAATCCTTTTGGGCCTAGTAGCAATTTCTGCTACTCAGCAGAGTACCCTGTTGTGAATTCTGCTCTTGGGCTCCCTCCGGTGGTTGTTGATGTTAATGCAGTTATTCCTGAGCAGCAGTCTTGGACAGGTGTTTCTGCTAATTGCAATTCTGACTGGGGTATTTAGCTGTGCAGGACTCATTAGTCCTTGCCAGTAGTCAATGTTCCTTTGGAAGTGTTGTTCCTCTGCCTGGCCTCTCCTGCTTGCTGCCAATTCAGCTAAGATAAGTGTTTGCTTCATTTTTTTAGACACACTGCTGTGTGTTTATTTTCTGTGCTTATCTTGTTTCTATTTTGTTCCTGCTAGACTGTGCCTGATGTTTTTCTCAGTCTAGTTGGACTCGCTGGAGTCGCAGATATACTCTCCACATATTTAGTTAGGTGGTGGAGTTTTTGTATTTTTCTGCTGTGGATATTTTGTAGTGTTTTATGCTGACCGCATAGTATCCTGTACTTTCCTTTCCTATCTAGGTAGAAGTGGCCTCCTTTGCTTATCCCTGTTTTCTGTCTGCGTGTGTCTTTTCCTCTCCTACTCACAGTCATTATTTGTGGGGGGCTATCTATCCTTTGGGGATCTACTCTGAGGCAAGAGAGTTTTCCTATTTCCATCTTTAGGGATATTTAGTCCTTAGGCTGTGTCGAGGTGTCTAGGTCTGGTTAGGCACACCCCACGGCTACTTCTAGTTGCGGTGATAGGATCAGGGTTTGCGGTCAGTAAAGTTACCACTGCTCCAGCGAAGGTCATTTCATGCTGCTCCAAGGCCACCTGATCATAACAGTACTACTGGCCAACTATGAGTTAATTGCATCTCAGAAGAAGGGAGGAAAGATCTTGAGCCATTTTTTTTTCTCCAGTCTGTTTTGTCTTCTCATCCCTCTTTATTTCTGGGTGGCTGAAGAGCCTTGTGCTAGCATGAATGTTCAGGAATTAGTTTCTCGTATAGACCAGCTTGCTGCTAGAGTACAGGGTATTTCTGATTACATTGTTCAGACTCCTGCTTTGGAGCCTAAGATTCCTACTCCTGATTTATTTTTTGGTGACAGGTCCAAGTTTTTGAGTTTTAAAAACAACTGTAAACTGTTTTTTTGCATTGAAACCTCGATCCTCCGGTGATTCCATTCAATAAGTTAAAATCATCATTTCCCTGCTGCGTGGTGATCCACAGGATTGGGCATTTTCCCTGGAATCTGGGGATCCTGCTTTGCTTAATGTAGACTCCTTCTTTCAGGCGTTAGGATTACTGTATGATGAACCTAGTTCGGTGGATCAAGCTGAGAAGACCTTGTTGGCCCTGTCTCAGGGTCAAGAGGCGGCAGAATTGTATTGTCAGAAATTCAGAAAATGGCCTGTATTGACTAAATGGAATAATGATGCTTTGGCGGCAATTTTCAGAAAGGGTCTTTCTGAATCCGTTAAAGATGTTATGGTGGGGTTTCCCACACCCTCCAATCTGAGTGATTCTATGTCTCTGGCCATTCAGATTGATCGGCGCTTGCGGGAGCGCAGAACTGTGCGCGCTATGGCGTTATCCTCAGAGCAAATTCCTGAGCCAATGCAATGTGATAGGATTCTGTCTAGAACGGAACGACAAGGATTCAGACATCAGAATAGGTTGTGTTATTATTGTGGCGACGCTTCCCATGTCATTTCTGTCTGCCCTAAGCGGACCAAGAGGATCACCAGTTCATTTACCATCAGTACTGTACAACCTAAATTTCTGTTATCTGTGTCCTTGATCTGTTCATTGTCATCATTTTCTGTCATGGCGTTTGTGGATTCAGGTGCCGCCTTGAACTTAATGGACTTTGAGTTTGCCAGGCGTTGTGGTTTTCCCTTGCAGCCTTTGCAGAACCCTATTCCTTTAAGGGGCATTGATGCTACACCCTTGGCTAAAAATAAGCCCCAGTTTTGGACACAGGCGACCATGCGCATGGCGCCAGCCCATCAGGAAGATTGTCGATTTCTGGTGTTGCATAATTTGCATGATGCTATCGTGCTGGGTTTTCCATGGTTGCAAGTACATAATCCTGTTTTGGATTGGAAGTCCATGTCTGTGACTAGTTGGGGTTGTCAGGGGGTTCATAATGATGTTCCTCTGATGTCTATCGCCCCTTCTCCCTCTTCTGAAATTCCAGAGTTTTTGTCTGATTTTCAGGATGTATTCGATGAGCCCAAGTCCAGTTTCCTTCCACCACACAGGGACTGCGATTGTGCTATTGACTTGATTCCAGGCTGTAAGTTTCCTAAGGGCCGACTTTTCAACCTGTCTGTACCTGAACATACCGCCATGCGGAGCTATATTAAGGAGTCTTTGGAGAAAGGGCCATCTTCTTCACCGTTGGGAGCGGGGTTCTTTTTTGTTGCTAAAAAAGATGGTTCCTTAAGACCCTGTATTGATTATCGCCTCTTGAATAAGATCACGGTCAAGTTTCAATATCCTTTACCTTTGCTTTCCGATTTGTTTGCTAGGATTAAGGGAGCTAGTTGGTTTACTAAGATTGACCTTCGGGGGGCTTATAATCTTGTTCGTATTAAGCAGGGTGATGAATGGAAAACTGCGTTTAACACGCCTGAAGGCCATTTTGAATACCTTGTGATGCCATTCGGACTCTCTAATGCTCCATCTGTTTTTCAGTCCTTCATGCATGATATCTTCCGGGATTATCTTGATAAATTCTTGATTGTATATTTGGACGATATTTTGATTTTTTCCGATGATTGGGAGTCTCATGCGCAGCAGGTCAGGATGGTATTTCAGATCCTTCGTGACAATGCCTTGTTTGTGAAAGGGTTTAAGTGTCTTTTTGGGGTGCAGAAGGTTTCCTTTTTGGGCTTTATTTTTTCTCCCTCGTCTATAGAGATGGATCCGGTTAAGGTTCAGGCCATTCATGATTGGATTCAGCCCACATCCGTGAAGAGCCTTCAGAAATTTTGGGGTTTTGCTAATTTTTATCGCCGTTTCATTGCTAATTTTTCCAGCGTGGTTAAACCCTTGACTGATTTGACGAAGAAGGGCGCTGATGTGGCGAATTGGTCCCCTGCGGCTGTCTCTGCCTTTCAGGAACTTAAGCATCATTTTACTTCTGCTCCTGTGTTGCGTCAACCGGATGTTTCTCTTCCGTTTCAGGTTGAGGTTGACGCTTCTGAGATTGGGGCAGGGGCTGTTTTGTCTCAGAGGGATCCTGTTGGTTCCTTAATGAAACCGTGTGCCTTCTTTTCCCGTAAGTTTTCGCCTGCTGAACGCAATTATGATGTCGGCAATCGGGAGTTGTTGGCTATGAAGTGGGCGTTTGAGGAGTGGCGACATTGGCTTGAGGGAGCTAAGCACCGTATTGTGGTCTTGACCGATCATAAGAATCTGATTTACCTCGAGTCTGCCAAACGGTTGAATCCTAGACAGGCTCGATGGTCCTTGTTTTTTTCTCATTTTGATTTCGTGGTCTCATACCTTCCGGGTTCTAAGAATATTAAGGCTGATGCCCTCTCTAAGAGTTTTCTGCCTGATTCTCCTAAGGTCTTGGAACCAGTCGGTATTTTGAAGGAAGGGGTGGTCCTTTCTGCCGTTTCTCCTGATTTACGACGGGTTCTTCAGAAATTTCAGGCTGACAAACCTGATCGTTGTCCTGTGGGGAAGCTGTTTGTTCCTGACAGATGGACTAGTAGAGTGATTTCTGAGGTTCACTGTTCTGTGTTGGCTGGTCATCCTGGCATTTTTGCTACCAGAGACTTGGTTGGTAGGTCATTTTGGTGGCCTTCCTTATCGCGTGATGTGCGGTCTTTTGTGCAGTCCTGTGGGACTTGTGCGCGGGCCAAGCCTTGTTGCTCCCGTGCTAGTGGGTTGCTTTTGCCATTGCCAGTCCCTGAGAGGCCCTGGACGCATATTTCTATGGATTTTATTTCCGATCTTCCTGTTTCCCAGAGGATGTCTGTTATCTAGGTTGTTTGCGACCGATTCTCTAAGATGGTTCATTTGGTGCCTTTGCGTAAATTGCCTTCTTCTTCTGATTTGGTTCCGTTGTTTTTTCAGCATGTGGTCCGTTTGCACGGTATTCCTGAGAATATTGTGTCCGATAGAGGTTCCCAGTTTGTTTCTAGTTTTTGGCGGGCCTTTTGTGCTAGGCTGGGCATTAATTTGTCTTTCTCTTCTGCATTTCATCCTCAGACAAATGGCCAGACCGAGCGTACTAATCAGACTTTGGAGACTTATTTGAGATGCTTTGTGTTTGCTGATCAGGATGATTGGGTGGCTTTTTTGCCATTGGCCGAGTTTGCCCTTAATAATTGGGCTAGTTTGGCTACTTTGGTTTCGCCTTTTTTTTGTAATTTTGGTTTTCATCCTAGTTTTTCTTCTGGGCAGGTTGAGTCTTCTGACTTTCCTGGTGTGGATTCTGTGGTTGACAGGTTGCAGCAGATTTGGGCTCAGGTGGGGGACAATTTGGTGTTGTCTCAGGAGGAGGCTCAACGTTTTGCTAACCGACGTCGCTGTGTTGGTTCCCGGCTTCGGGTTGGGGATCTGGTTTGGTTATCTTCCCGTCATGTTCCTATGAAGGTTTCTTCTCCTAAGTTTAAGCCTCGGTTTATTGGTCCTTATAAGATTTCTGAGATTATTAATCCAGTGTCTTTTCGTCTGGCGCTTCCGGCCTCTTTTGCTATCCATAATGTCTTCCATAGATCTTTGTTGCGGAGATATGTGGAGCCCGTTGTTCTCTCTGTTGATCCTCCGGCCCCTGTGTTAGTCGATGGGGAGTTGGAATATGTGGTTGAGAAGATTTTGGATTCTTGTTTTTCGAGGCGGAAGCTTCAGTACCTTGTCAAATGGAAGGGTTATGGCCAGGAGGATAATTCTTGGGTTTCAGCCTCTGATGTCCATGCCGCTGATTTGGTTCGTGCCTTTCATCTTGCTCATCCTGACCGGCCTGGGGGCTCTGGTGAGGGTTCGGTGACCCCTCCTCAAGGGGGGGTACTGTTGTGAATTCTGCTCTTGGGCTCCCTCCGGTGGTTGTTGATGGTAATGCAGTTATTCCTGAGCAGCAGTCTTGGACAGGTGTTTCTGCTAATTGCAATTCTGACTGGTGTATTTAGCTGTGCAGGACTCATTAGTCCTTGCCAGTAGTCAATGTTCTTTTGGAAGTGTTGTTCCTCTGCCTGGCCTCTCCTGCTTGCTGCCAATTCAGCTAAGATAAGTGTTTGCTTCATTTTTTAGACACACTGCTGTGTGTTTATTTTCTGTGCTTATCTTGTTTCTATTTTGTTCCTGCTAGACTGTGCCTGATGTTTTTCTCAGTCTAGTTGGACTCGCTGGAGTCGCAGATATACTCTCCACATCTTTAGTTAGGTGGTGGAGTTTTTGTATTTTTCTGCTGTGGATATTTTGTAGTGTTTTATGCTGACCGCATAGTATCCTGTACTTTCCTTTCCTATCTAGGTAGAAGTGGCCTCCTTTGCTTATCCCTGTTTTCTGTCTGCGTGTGTCTTTTCCTCTCCTACTCACAGTCATTATTTGTGGGGGGCTATCTATCCTTTGGGGATCTACTCTGAGGCAAGAGAGTTTTCCTATTTCCATCTTTAGGGATATTTAGTCCTTAGGCTGTGTCGAGGTGCCTAGGTCTGGTTAGGCACACCCCACGGCTACTTCTAGTTGCAGTGATAGGATCAGGGTTTGCAGTCAGTAAAGTTACCACTGCTCCAGCGAAGGTCATTTCATGCTGCTCCAAGGCCACCTGATCATAACAGTACCCCACCCATGAAGCAAGCTACACCGCCTTCTTTCTTTCTCAATCTAACCCCTCGGCTCTGGGGTGTCCACTCTCCCTCCAGCTCTCTCATTCTCACAGGTGGACTACCGTGTGTTTTCACACTGTGGCGAATCTTTTGGGCCCAGGCATAAGAAGTCGTAATGGATAATATGTGCCGCCTTACAAACGTCCACGACGACACATTTGAGGAAGCAACTAAATGCCTCAAGCAGGATACAGAGCACCCCATGGGCAAACAGCGATCTATGTAGTATGCTCCTTCACAGAAGCAGCCCAATGGGAGGACACTATTCGGAGGCACAGGTAGTAACCGGAACGCCCCCTCAATGTCTGTTTTGGCCATTAGGGTGCCCCTTACCAACTTCTTGACCCGCCTGATTGCCTCGTCAAAGGAGGTACAGTACATAGTACTGTACTTGGTTCCACGTCGATGTTGTCGTTTACTGACCTGCCCCTTGTATATGACAAATGGTGGATTAGTCTGAATGTATTGGGTTCATTTTTTGGCACAACTCCCAATGGGGTTACCACTACGTCATCTAAGGAAAGTGTTCTGAATGGACCCGCCTCCATTCTACCTAAAGATATTTCTTTTTTTCTTTTTTTTTGTCAAGACGTCTGGGTGTTGCTAGAGTGAGTTTAAATTTTTACTCCAGCCTTTCTTAATTTTAGAAGGGCATCGCATGCCTATATCTGTGTCTCCTCCTCCTTTTACTCCTCCACCTCTTTTCTTTTCGCATGACTATATGTAGTTGTGACATTTCCATGTGTTTGTTGTGTCATCTGAGCAGTTTGTCAGCTTTTGGGCACCTTTTAAGGTGTTTTTTATGTGTTTGTATGAGTTTGTGTTTGCCTGCCATTGGTTTCAATGGGGTTCGACGGTGTTCGTCGAACACGTCCCTGTTCTACGAACTGAACCGAACCCGAACACTAGGGAGGTGGCTCAACACTACTCACCACCACTCGGTACTCGCCTGAGCATCTCACTACTCGAGATGCTCGGAGACCTCCGAGTATTTCCGGGGTTGCTTTGCGAGAGCTCAGGTCCCTTCCTTGCATGTTTGGCGCTCTTTAGAGAGACAATGAACATGCAGGGATTGTCTGCCACACACTGTAAGGGTATGTGCACACGTTGCGGATTCTCTGCGGATCTGCAGCGTTTTTTGAGGTGCAGAAACGCTGCAGATCCGCAATTGATTTACAGTACAATGTAAATCAATGAGAAAAAAAAAATGCTGTACACCTCCTCATTGTGGTCTGTATCCCCTTCTTTCCCTTCCCTATTGCTCCGTTTTTGTATTTTATCTTTGTTATGCAATAAAAATTTGAATGGTTAAAAAAAATAAATGCTGTGCACACAATGCTGTGCACACTTTGCGGAAAATCCGCTGCGGAAACGCTGCTGTTTAAAAGAAGTAGCATCTCACTTCTTTTTTGTGAATCTGCAGCGTTTTTGTACCCATTCCATTATAGAAAACTGCAGGGGTAGAAAATGCGGCAAATCCGCAAGAAAACCGCAGCAAAAACGCACTAAAAACGCTGCTGAACCGCACAAAAAAAGCGACAAATCCGCAGGTGCGTTTTCTGCCATGAGAGGCAGAATCAGCACCAGAAATTCCTAAGCCTAATCCGCAACGTGTGCCCATAGCCTAATGCCGCAGCCATGTTGGTTGTGGCATTACAGTGATTGGCTGGCCGAACAGCGTCATCAGGTCTATATCAGACCTGGAACCGCCATGCATGTCAGAGTCTACTCCAGAATCAGGCAGTGTAGGGAGATGTTCTGCTGAGCTAGGGAGCGATTTGCTTGATTCTTAGTTAGTGTAGGTATACCACAATATACACTGCTCAAAAAATAAAGGGAACACTTAAACAACAGAATATACACTATGTTCCAAATTATTATGCAGATGACATTTTTCTCGGATTTTCCTAAATGGTCGGTGCAAATGACAGTCAGTCTAATTAGAGTCATCACCCGTTAGAGTATACATCGCATTTTATTGAAGAAACCTCCCAATGATAACAGTATAATCTCCAAAATGAATAAAAACTCAAAATGCACTGTTACAAATTATTAGGCACAGTAGAATTTCTAAACATTTGATATGTTTTAAAAAACTGAAAATGCTCATTTGTGGAATTTGCAGCATTAGGAGGTCACATTCACTGAGCAAAAAAGCTATTTAACTCCAAAACATCCTAGCAGGCCAAGTTACGTTACATAGGACCCCTTCTTTGATATCACCTTCACAATTCTTGCATTCTTGAGTTTTTGGAGAGTTTCTGCTTGTATTTCTTCTCTTCCAGAGCTGCTGTTTTGATGTGAACTGCTTCCCACCCTCATAGATCTTGTGCTGGATGATACTCCAAAGGTTTTCTATAGGGTTGAGGTAAGGGGAAGATGGTGGCCACACCATGAGTTTTTCTCCTTTTATGCCCATAGCAGCCAATGACTCAGAGGTATTATTTGCAGCATGAGATGGGGCACTGTCATGCATGAAGATGATTTTGCTCCTGAAGGCACGTTTCTGCTTTTAGACCATGGAAAAAAGTTGTCAGTCAGAAACGCTTTACAGAGGTAATTTTCACATCTTCAGGAACCTTAAAGGGCCCCACCAGCTGTTTCCCCATGATTCCGGCCCAAAACATGATTTCTCCACCTCCTTGCTGACGTCGCAGCCTTGTTGCGACATGGTGGCCATCCACCAACCATCCAATACTCCATCCATCTGGACCATCCAGGGTTGCTCGACACTCATCAGTAAACAAGACTGTTTGAAAATTAGCCTTCATGTATGTCTGGGCCCACTGCAACCGTTTCTGCTCATGAACACTGTTTAGGGGTGGCCGAATAGTAGGTTTATGCACCATAGCAAGCCTTTGAAGGATGATACACATTGAGGTTCGAGAGACTCCAGAGGCACCAGCAGCTTCAAATAACTGTTTGCTGCTTTGTAATGGTATTTTGGCAGCTGCCCTCTTAATCCAATGAATTTGTCTGGCAGAAACCTTCCTCATTATGCCTTTATCTGCATGAACTCAGCCTGTGCTCTGTTTCAGTCACAAATCTCTTCACAGTATGATTATCACAAAGTTTTTGTGAAGTATCTAATTTTTTCATACCATGTCCAAGGCATTGCACTATTTAACGCTTTTCAGCAGCAGAGAGATCCTTTTTATTTCTCATATTGCTTGAAACCTTTGACCTGCTTAATAATGTGGACCATCATTTTTAAGTAGTTTTCCTTTAATTAGAATCACCTGGAAAACTAATTATCACATGTGTTTAAGATTGATTTCAGTTATCTATTGAGCCCTGAGACACAATACCATCCACAAGTTTATTTGAAAACAAAACAATTAAATCTTTATGACACTTAAATCCAATTTGCATAATAATTTGGAACACAGTGTAAAGGTACCTTCACACTCAGCAAGTTTACAACGAGAACGACAACGATCCGTGACGTTGCAGCGTCCTGGATAGCGATCTCATTGTGTTTGACACGCAGAAGCGATCTGGATCCCGCTGTGATATCGCTGGTCGGAGCTAGAAGTCCCGAAATTTATTTGGTCGTCAGGTCGGCGTGTATCGTCGTGTTTGACAGCAAAAGCAACTATGCCAGCAATGTTTTAACATGGAGCTAACAACCAGCTACAACGATAAGTGAGTCGCCGTTACGTCACAGGATCGCTCCTGCATCATTCTGGAGCTGCTGTGTTTGATGTCTCTACAGCGACCTAAACAGCGATGCTGCAGCGATCGGCTTGTTGTCTATATCGCTGCAGCGTCGCTGAGTGTGACGGTACCTTAACTCCAGGTAAATCAAACTTCTGTGAAATCAAACTCTCCGCTCAGGAAGCAACACTGTTTGACACTCAATTTCACATGCTGTTGTGCAAATGGAATAGACAACAGATGGAAATTATTGGCAATTATCAAGACACACTCAATAAAGGAGTGGTTCTGCAGGTGGGGACACAGACCACATCTCAGTACCAATGCTTTCTGGCTGATGTTTTGGTCACTTTTGAATGTTGGTTGTGCTTTCACACTCATGAGAGCATGACGGACTCTAGAACCCACACAAGTGGCTGAGGTAGTGCAGCTCATCCACGATGGCACATCAATGGGAGCTGTGGCAAGGTTTACTGTCTGTCAGTGCAGTGTCCAGTGGCTGGAGGCGCTACCATGAGACAGGCCAGTACACCAGGAGACATGGAGGGGGCCGAAGGAGGGCAACAACCCAGCAGCATCACCGCTATCTCAGCCTTTGTGCAAGGAGGAACAGGAGGAGCACTGCCAGAGCCCTGCAAAATGACCTCCAGCAGGCCACAAATTTGTATGTGTCTGCACAAACCAACTCCATGAGGATGGTCTGAGTGCCCGATGTCCACAGATGGGGGTTGTGCTCACAGCCCAACACCGTGCAGGACGCTTGGCATTTGCCACATAACACCAGGATTTGCAAATTCACCACTGGCACCCTGTGCTCTTCACAGATGAAAGCAGGTTCACACTGAGAACAAGTGACAGACGCCACAGAGTCTGGAGATGCCGTGGAGAGCGATCTGCTGCCTGCAACATCCTTCAGCATGACCGGTTTGGCAGTGGGTCAGTAATGGTGTGGGGTGGCATTTCTTTGGAGGGCCGCACAGCCCTCCATTTGCTCCCCAGAGGTAGCCTGACTGCCATTAGGTACCGAGATGAGATCCTCAGACCCCTTGTGAGACCATATGTTGGTGCGGTTGGCCCTGGTTTCCTCCTAATACAGAACAATGCCAGATCTCATGTGGCTGGAGTGTGTCAGCACTTCCTGCAAGAAGAAGGCAATGAAGCTATGGACTGGCACGCCCGTTCCCCAGACCTGAGTCCAATTGAACACATCTGGGACATCATGTCTCGCACCATCCACAACGTCACATTGCACCACTGACTGTCCAGGAGTTGGCGGATGCTTTAGTCCAGGTCTGGGATGAGATCCCTTAGGAGACCATCCGCCGCCTCATCAGGAGCATGCCCAGGTGTTGTAGGGAGATCATACAGGCACTTGGAGGCCACACACTACTGAGCATCATTTCCTTGTCTTGAGGCATTTCCACTGAAGTTGGATCAGCCTGTAACTTCATTTTCCACTTTGATTTTGAGCATCATTCCAACTCCAGACCTCCGTGGGATGTTAGTTGTGATTTACGTTGATCATTTTTAGGTTTTATTTTTCTCAACGTATTCCACTATGTAATGAATAAAGATTTACAACTGGAATATATCATTCAGTGATATCCAGGATGTGGGATTTTAGTGTTCCCTTTATTTTTTTGAGCAGTGTATTACACACATATCCATCTCAACTAATAGTCTTTCTGAGGACTAATCGAGCTGCAGAGATATCAGTGGTAAGCAGGCAGGCAGTGTATGAGGCGGACTGCAGTGCATTTAGCAGGAAGGTGCACTCCAGTTCTGTCTGCTGCCAACAGCCGCGGGAGAAGCTTGGCCTGAGGTGTGGTCAGTGAGCTGCTGCTGCTATGTGGAGCTGCTGCTGGGAAGGGAGATTTTTTTCCCATCTGGACTTTTGTCTCCCCCTTCCCAGCAAGAGAGGCTTTGCGGGACTGGATCCCGGGCTGATCCCCCGACTCCCACCTCCTGGTACAAATCTGCGAGTGCTGGGAGGCCTCGGGGAACCAGCAGGAGGCACATTAAGATCTGGCCGGTCCCAGGATGGAGTAAGCCAGAAGGCAAAGACCTCAGGGGGCCGAAAAACCCCTGAAGCTGCAGCCACGGCGGCTCCTCCTCCCAGAGGTAAAAAGGCATCCAGCAGAGGTGTGTCAGTGGTGCCCCTCGACTGGTGCACTAAGGAAGCTGGTGAGTCAGTTACCATCTATGGCTCCCGCATACACGCACACCTCTGCGAGAATGAGGACGCTGCAAAACAACGGCGGATACTCCGGGAGGAGATGAGTTTGGTGAGTATACAAACCAAGAACCAGGTAACTAGCTCAAAAAGAGCAGAAGGGGTCCATCAGCAAGTTAGAGGAAAGAAGATCTACCATCCTTGCTGGAAGCAGCCCTTTGCAGAGAAGCTGCGCAACGAAGACCGGTTCGGAGCTCTAACCAGTGGGATTCCTGGGGGGTCATGGAGTACGGTACAGGTGGAAGGAGGAGGAAGACGGGGAGTCCTTTGTGCCATACCCACCTGGAGGCCTGGTAAGTGAACCCCAGGCAACGCTTAGCGGGATAGCCCCTGAGCGAGTGGCTCTGGCTCTCCCACCTGACTTTATGCAGGAGGATAGTGGGAGCGAGGGGAAAAATGGTGGAAGTGGGAGCAGTAGCGAAGGGGGCTGCCTCATCCTGCAATAGATCCAGCAGATAGTCCACGATACGGTTTGGCCAGCTAACTTTTGGGGATGAGGTCTGTGAGGATGAGGCAAATGGGAAAGGGAAAAAATGGAAGAAGAGGAGAGCCAAGAAGGCGAAAACAGTGATAGACAAATTTGTCTATGTCCCCCTACCTGGGGCCCCCCTCTCCTGTTGTGTGGAATCCGATGCCCATCCCGGCTCGGGCTCTGTTGTGTGTCTGCAGCAAGGGAGCGGGGCACCGTCTCTGTTCTTGGTGGCTTGGCTTCAGACAGTAATATGGAGTGTGGCAAGGAGGGTGGCCCGGCGGGCGGTAATAATGGTGGAGGTGCTTGGGCTAAGTCCTCTGTGGCATGGGAGACTGGCCTGGCACCTGGTATGCCCACTGAAGTGCAGGGGACGGTGTGCGTGGCAAACAATATCGCTGCTGCCTTCTGCTCTACTGGTGGGGTGTTTACAGCCGGTGGCCGCATCTGCACCAAAAAAAAGGAGGCTGAGCCTGCTGCTATATTGGCAGCAAGGAAATGTAGTGTGGTCGCTCCTCTGGCGGTGTCCGCGGCCAGGTCGGGGCCCCCTATGCATAGATCTAGTGATGCTTTTGTGTCGAGGGCCCCACCACCGCTAGATGCTGAGGGGGAGTGGCCAGAACTAAGGAGGTTGGCGGTGGTGGTAGCCGTGTGGGGGCTGCGTCTTTAGGACCATGTGCTGCGGTTTGGTGGCCCCTGTGTGCAGATCCAATACTGGGTCTGTCCCGGGGACCCATTGCGGCCGGCTCTGGGGTGTGGCCTCCCCGGTTGTAGCTTTGCCCATTTGGGGGCCACCCATGAAGGGGGCGTGTCCTCACATGGTGGCCCCATCCACTCCGAACAACACCAAAAACTCTGTCCAGCAAGGACCCCAGCGGAGGAAAAAAGGAGGGAGAAGCTAGGGAAAAATAAAAATAACTGGTGGGAATGTGGTGGCTGGTTTGAATAGTGCCGAGAGTGACAGGGGTATGGATGTGGATATGAGTGTTGGAGTGAATGGGGTGAGGGCTGGTGCTCATGATGGCGGAACCCACCCCGTTGACTCTGGCGTCGATTAATGTCGCCAGCATAAAGTCAGATGCGGCTAGATTTGCGGCCTTTGATTTTCTCACCCAATTTGAGGCTAACATGTTGTTTTTGCAGGAGACCAGACTAACAGACATGGCGGCCATTCATAAAGCCAGAAGGGAGTGGAGGAGTGGGCCCTCATACTGGTCTCTCGCGGCCGAGCTGTATAGTGGGGTGGCAGTCCTTTTTAAGAACGCATCGGTGGAATGCCGATGAGTGATTGAGGTAGAAATAGGGAGGTGCCTGGTCATGGACATCTTCATGAGGGAACAGGAGCTTTGGCTCATAAATATTTATGGACCACAATACCAGTGGCACCGTAAATGTCTCTTCCAAAAGATCAAGCCCTTTCTTTTTATGAGTCGGCAGGTGGTCTTCGGTGGGGATTTTAACACCATTTCGAGATCCCTTGATAGTGGGGTCCCAGAGACCGAAGGCTGGCATATGATAGCAATATCCTAAATAGCATAGCTAGTGAAGCTACTAGCCTGGTGGATGTCCACATCAAGAACACCCCAGGTCATGGGGGTTTCACCTTTCATAGGGGTAGTAGTAGGTCTAGAATAGATATGTTTTTTTGAAGGAGGATGCCATCTTTTCTGCAGTGTCCGCCGTTGAGGTGGAATTCTCCGATCACTGTTTAATTTTCATTTCTTTGAATCTTAGTTGAATTCATGTCTTCTGGAAGAGGCGGAGGTGAGATAATCTTTTGAAAACTTTCTTCAGAGCCAGGCACCGCTTTTGGATCTCTGTAGTAGTAAGTCAGAGTGGTGAGAGATCTTCTGTCATCTTTCGAGCCTCAGAAGTCTGAACAAGCATTGCTTGTATCAGGCTCTGAGGAGGAAACTCGAGCAGCTCGTCTCGACTGGGGGTGACCGTGAGGAAATCTCCAGGGTGAAGTCTTAGCTCTAGAGGTGTCACTATGATAGGCACACATCTTTGGTTTTTGAGAGGGATTTTGGAAGGTACCACTCGCCCAACCCCTGCAGAAACTGCAAGATGTCAGTGAGTTGTAAGGTGATGACAGAACTGATTGGCAGTACGGGTTCCTTGAACCTATCCAAATAAGGGATCTTGGAGGTGGTCAGGTCCTTTTACTCACACCTCTTGGGAAAGAGGGATCTGGATCGAAATGGGATGTCAGTTTTCCTGGCTGAAACTGTTCCTGAGCCAGGGGATGACCTCTCTCTTCATGTTTTGTCAGAGGCAATCAGCAAGGAGGAAGTGAGACTGGCGACTGACAGGCTCCGGCCCAAAAAATCACCAGGTCTGGACGCCTTAACATCCGAGTTTTACATGACCTTTAGGGACTCTTTGGTCCCCCTCTTGACTGAGGTTTTTAACGAGTGTCTTTCCTCAGGCACTCTTCCCAGATCAATGAGGAGGTCAGCCCTGATATCCTATAGAAGGGTAAAGACTCGTCCCCCATTGAGAATTGGTGTCCCATAGCGCCTCTCGATATGGATCGAAAGGTGCTGTTCACCCCGGCTCCACTCGGGGACTCAGCACTGCTCTGCTCCAGGCCACAGTACATTTAGTGCTGTGCTCGGTGTCCGGGAGATAGTGGAGCAGGGTAGGGCGGGTCACTGGAAGGGGTATTTGCTATCCTTAGACCAATCAAAGGCTTTTCACCAAGTGGATCACGAGTACCTTTGGTCTGTCCTTTTGAAGTACGGTCTGTGTAAAAGGACAGGGCTTCCTCCACAATTACTGAAACTTATAGTATCAAAGGAGGAAACTCCCTACACCTCTATTGAGGTCCGATATTAACTACTAGATTGTGGCCCGATTCTAACGCATCGGGTATTCTAGAATATGCATGTCCCCGTAGTATATGGACAATGATGATTCCAGAATTCGCGGCAGACTGTGCCCGTCGCTGATTGGTCGAGGCAACCTTTATGACATCGTCGCCATGGCAACCATTATGACATCATCGTCGCTGTGCCCGTCGCTGATTGGTCGAGGCCTGGCGGCCTCGACCAATCAGGGACGTGGGATTTCCAGGACAGACAGACAGACAGACATACAGAAAGACAGACAGACGGAAAAACCCTTAGGCAATTATATATATAGATATATACATACAGTACACACCAAAAGTTTGGACACACCTTCTCATTTAAAGATTTTTCTGCATTTTCATGACTATGAAGGCATCAAAACTATGAATTAACACATGTGGAATTATATACTTAACAAAAAAGTGTGAAACAACTGAAATTATGTCTTATATTCTAGGTTCTTCAAAGTAGCCACCTTTTGCTTTGATGACTGCTTTGCAGACTCTTGGCATTCTCTTGATGAGCTTCAAGAGGTAGTCACCGGGAATGGTTTTCACTTCATAGGTGTGCCCTGTCAGGATTAATAAGTGGGATTTCTTGCCTTATAAATGGGGTTGGGACCATCAGTTGTGTTGTGCAGAAGTCTGGTGGATACACAGCTGATAGTCCTACTGAATAGACTGTTAGAATTTGTATTATGGCAAGAAGAAGTAGTTAAGTAAAGAAAAACGATTGGCCATCATTACTTTAAGAAATGAAGGTCAGTCAGTCTGAAAAATTCGCCAAACTTTGAAAGTGTCCCCAAGTGCAGTGGCAAAAACCATCAAGCGCTACAAAGAAACTGGCTCTTATGAGGACCGCCCCAGGAAAGAAGACCAAGGGTCACCTCTGCTTCTGAGGATAAGTTTATCCGAGTCACCAGCCTCAGAAATCGCAGGTTAACAGCAGCTCTGATTAGAGACCAGGTCAATGCCACACAGAGTTCTAGCAGCAGACACATCTCTACAACAACTGTAAAGAGGAGACTTTGTGAAGCAGGCCTTCATGGTAAAATATCTGCTAGGAAACCACTGCTAAGGACAAGCAACAAGCAGGAGAGACTTGTTTGGGCTAAAGAGCACAATGAATGGACATTAGACCAGTGGAAATCTATGCTTTGGTTTGATGAGTTCAAATTTGAGATCTTTGGTTCCAACCACCTTGTCTTTGCGTGACACAGAAAAGATGAACGGATGGACTCTACATGCCTGGTTCCCATCGTGAAGCATGGAGGAGGTGTGATGGTGTGGGGGTGCTTTGCTGGTGACACTGTTGGGGATTTATTCAAAATTGAAGGCATACTGAACCAGCATGGCTACAACAGCATCTTGCAGCGGCATGCTATTCCATCCGGTTTGCATTTATTTGGACCATCATTTATTTTTCAACAGGACAATGACCCGAAACACACCTCCAGGCTGTGTGAGGGCTATTTGATCAAGAAGGAGAGTGATGGGGTGACCTGGCCTCCACAGTCACCAGACCTGAACCCAATCGAGATGGTTTGGTGTGAGCTGGACCGCAGAGTGAAGGCAAAAGGGCCAACAAGTGCTGAGCCTCTCTGGGAACCCCTTCAAGATTGTTGGAAGACCATTCCCGGTGACTACCTCTTGGAGCTCATCAAGAGAATGCCAAGAGTGTGCAAAGCAGTCATCAAAGCAAAAGGTGGCTACTTTGAAGAACCTAGAATATAAGACATATTTTCAGTTGTTTCACACTATTTTTGTTAAGTATATAATTCCACATGTGTTAATTCATAGTTTTGATGCCTTCAGTGTGAATGTACAATTTTCAGAGTCATGAAAATACAGAAAATCTTTAAATGAGAAGGTGTGTCCAAACTTTTGGTCTGTACCGTATATGGACTACAACTCTAATACAGTAATCTCACTACATTGCAAAAGGACAGGGTTTCCTCCACAAAATATTAAACCTTATGGTTATCAAAGGGGGAACACTTCCTGCACCTCTAACGAGGTCCGATATCAACTATTAACGCCAAAATTGACTACTAATAATTAATATCCACTTAATACCATAACGTTATCTTTACCTTATAATATACACTAACTGTTATCTATTCCTTATACTATATACTGAGACAAAACAGTGTATCAATAAAGGGTATTTATTACACACACACAAGTCTGCAATCTATAACATACATATATATTTATACCCAAGCTGGCGACTATAAATATATCTAATATATAAAGCTCAATGTGTGTGTGTATGTGTGTGTGTGTGTGTATGTATGTATGTCCGGGATTGGCATCTGCACCGTCGCAGCTACAGCCACAAAATTTTGCATAGTTACACGTCTGGACCCAGGGAGCGTCATAGGCTATGTTGTGAGATGAAATTTTAACCCCGCACTTTCCAATTCATCAAACAATTTTGCCCCTATCTACATAATGGGGAAAAAGTGAAAGGAAAAGGTCGGAGGCAAATTGACAGCTGCCAGATGTGAACAAGGGGGACTTAAAGAGTGAGAGGGATGGCGCCAAAGAGTATATACCGTACAGTTGCTAAGGTGGGGCCCCGACATGGGATACTCACCACACACGGGGATATGAACACACACACAAAAGGCGCCACAAACTACCACGTGCTTGAACACATATACCACCCTCAGCACACATTTCCCCACACATACACCAACCTCGCCACATAAAAGTCGAAACACAAAAGTCGCCGCTCAAAACTCGCCACGAGCAAAACTCGCCACATGCAAAACTAGGCTCACGCAAATCTCGCCACACGTGCAAAACTCACCTCATGGAATACTCGCCACACGCAAAACTCGCACACGCGGAAAAATTGCCACATGCACAAAAGTTGCAACACATGCAAAAGTTGCCTCACACAAAACTTGCACATACTCAAAACGCACCACACATAAAACTCGCCGTGCGTAAAACTCGCCATGCGCAAAACTTGCTGCACACAACTTGCTACACTAACCTGTCACATGCAACTCGACACACAAAAAGTTGCTACACACATGTCGCCACACAAAACTCATCTCACATACAGGGGCGATGACACACAGGTATATACTATATACAGTGGATATAACACACAGGTATATACTATATACAGGAGGAGATGACAGGTATATACTATATACTGGAGGAGATGACACACAGGTATATACTATATACAGGAGCAGATGATACACAGGTATATACTATATACAGCAGGAGATGACTTACAGGTACATACTATACAAAGGAGGAGATGACACACGTATATACTATATACAGGAGGAGATGACATACAGGTATACAGTATATACAGAAGAGATGACATACAGGTATATAATATATACAGGAGGAGATGACACATGGGTATATACAATATACAGGAGGAGATGACATACAGCAGGTATATACTATTTACAGGGGAGATGACATACAGGTATATACTATATACAAGAGAAGACATACAGGTGTATACTATATATAAGGGAGATGACAAACATGTATATACTGAGGTGAAAATGAGGGGTGTGAGGTGAAAATGAAAAGGTGTGAGTGCAAAATGAGAGGAGTGAGGGAAAATAGTGGAGTGATCAGAAAATGACAGATGTGAGGTCGAAATGACAAGTGTTAGGGGGGAATGAGAGGAGTGAGGGGGAAAATAAGAGGAGTAAGGGGAAAATGAGAGGTGTAAGGGAGAAAATGAGTGGCATGATGGGAAAATAAGAGACGTGAGGTGCTATAACTAACCACAGATATTTACTATGCCCAGGCAACGCCGGGCTCTTCAGCTAGTATATATATATATATATATATATATATATATATATAAATATATATATATTTATATATATATATATATATATATATATATATACATACACAATATGCGGATTACAACTCTAATACAGTAATCTCACTACAGTATACAAAAATATAACAATATAACAATATCACACAGTATAAACCAACCCTGAATTACTTGTCTAAATTACTCAAATCACACATTCAATATCAGCCCTCCCACCTATGGCTAGCTAACCCTAAGGGCAGTCTCACACGTCCAGATAATTCCGGTACCGGAAAAATCAATACCGGAATTATCCGTCCCCGTGTGCCCGTGCGTTTCTGTGGCACATCAGTGTGGCACACGAGCGGCACACGTGTGCCGCCTGTGTGCCCACTGGGTACCACACGCACCGTGCTGGGTACCACACGCACCAGCATCTGGTGCTGAAGCCGCCATTCATATCTTCCCTGCAGCAGCGTTTGCTGTAGAGAAGATATGAATATTCCTTTTTTTTTAGTTTCTCGTGTTTAAAATAAAGCTCCATGTCCCCACCCCCTGTGTGCCCCCCCGCTGTTCTTAAAATACTCACCCGGCTCCCTCGCTGGCTGGCGCTGCTTCCTGTCCTGGCCGCACCTTCTACTGTATGAGCGGTCACGTGGGGCCGCTCATTTACAGTAATGAATATGCGGCTCCACCCCTATGGGAGGTGGAGCCGCATATTCATGACTGTAATCGGCGGCCCCACATGACCGCTCATACAGTAGAAGGTGCGGCCAGGACAGGAAGCAGCGCCAGCCAGCGAGGGAGCCGGGTGAGTATTTTAAGAACAGCGGGGGGGCAGGGCCGCGCTTAGTAACCCGATGTTTAATATGGTTACCATTGTAAATGTAAAAAAAAAAACTACATACTTACATTCCGGTGTCTGTCGCGTCCCCCGGCGTCAGCTTCCCGCACTGTGTAAGCGCCTGCCGTAAAGCACAGCACGCTGCTTTACGGCCGGCCGGCGCTGACACAGTGTAGGGAAGCTGACGCCGGGGGACGCGACAGACACCGGAATGTAAGTATGTAGTGGTTTTTTTTTTACATTTACCTGCGCTTAGTAACCCGATGTTTATCCAGGTTACAAGTGAACACATCGCTGGATCGGCGTCACACACGCCGATTCAGCGATATCAGTGGGTGATCCAGCGACGAAATAAGGTGCTGGCCTTCTAGCTCCGACCAGCGATGTCACAGCAGGATCCTGATCGCTGCTGTGTGTCAAACACAACGATATCGCTATCCAGGACGCTGCAACGTCACGGATCGCTATC
This sequence comes from Ranitomeya imitator, assembly GCF_032444005.1. Lineage (NCBI taxonomy): Eukaryota > Metazoa > Chordata > Amphibia > Anura > Dendrobatidae > Ranitomeya > Ranitomeya imitator. Next base: position 684,266,745 of record NC_091284.1, on the reverse strand, counting down.
GTTGTAAAGTTGCTCAGTGTGAAGGTACCTTAAGTCCTAAATGAAACCTGATATACCATCTTGAGGAGGGGGCTACTGAGCACATGTGGGGGAATTATATATCACTAAACACATCTCTACCTAAAGATATATATTTTGGAGCACTTCCCTTCTACAGTCTGCCTGGGAGGTTTGTAAATTGGTTAAAGATCATGTACAAAGGGGCAGAGACTTTTCTGCTTGTGAACGGTTGGGATGGTCACCCTTTTGAGGTTAGTTCCGGAGTCCACCGGGGTTGTCCTTTGAGCCCACTGTTATATGTGTTCGTGATTGATCCCCTTTAAGGAGGGTGGATCGTTGGTGGGAGTCAGGATGGATTGGGTGGAGCCGCGGGCCACTCTGAGGGTGGTAGCGTACGCCGATGAAGTTTCCCTTTTTGTATCCTCGAAAGAGGAGGCAGATTGGGTCTTGTCTGAGGTTGAGTGCTACTCAGAGGCTTCCGGGTCCATGATCAACCAGGAAAAAGTGGGAGTCTCTGGCTGGGGGGGGGGGGGGGGGTGAGCTGAGTTTTGATCTCCCAGACTCCTTTCCAAGGCCCCAGGCCTTGGCAAAAATTCTAGGCATCAATTTCGGTCCGGGGGACTACCCCCAGCAAAATTAGGAGGTAGGTAGACCTGAGGGAAATTGGTCAACTTGGCCAAAAGTTTTCTGCTTCCCTTGTTAATATACCTGGGCAGTATCTGCATGTTGCCTGAACCTCTTTGGACACAAGTCTATAGCCTGTTCATCTAACTGTTATGGGGGAACAGGCTTAAACTAATAAAGAGGGAGGTCACGAACCGCACGAGGAGACTAGGAGGGTTGGGTACGGTCAACCCGGTGGTGTTTATAGTAAACACCTTTCTTAAAACAAACATCACCAACGTCTGGTTAGAGAGGGCTCCTACGTGGGTATTCTCCTGCAGGGGATGGTTTCGGCCTTTCTTCCAGGATTGGGAGACACGAGGGCATTTGAAGGACCTTCGCATACCACATGGGCATCTTCCGGCTTATGCTACCCCGCTTCTGAAGGTGATCCACCAGTGGGGTCTGGGGATGTGGGAGATCAGGACCGTGTCGAGGAAATCCCTGGACAGTAGGGTTCTGTTGACCCATTTCCAGAAGCCTCTGGTGCTCAAGTATTGCCCAGGTCAGGATCTGGAGGCGGAGCTTTGGTTGTTAAACTCTTCACGGATCCCCTTGAAGCTTTGGGACTTGGCTTGGCGCTGCTTCCATGGGAAACAGTATGTGGGGGACAAGCTGAAGTACAGGAACTCTGATGATCGGGATTGTCCTAGCGAGGAGTGTGGCAACATGCTGGAATGGGTGGAGCACTTCCTCCTTCAAAGTTGCTTTAATACAGGGGTCTACAACAGAGTGGGCGCTTCTATAGGCTGGCCTAGGCTAGAGTGCCTTTACTATACAGAGTGGGCCTATGGGGCATTCGGATCCCTGGGTGGTCGAGATCGGGGCACATTATTCTTAGTCAGTTTAGTGGTTAGGTTCTACACGTGGAATACATGGTGCTTAGTGTCACCAGCAGAAAGCCCTCCCCCGGGAAGAGATCGTTAGCAACATTTTGGGTGACCTGAGCAAAATACGTTCTTTGGAGTTTGAGAGGCTGGGTGCTCGGAGGGTCTCCCGACTTTGGATGGGTTTCTCCTTTAACGTACCCTAGGGAAAGGTAGTTTTTGATGTGAACGAATGTAGAGCAGCACGGTAGCGCAGTGGATAGCACAGCAGCCTTGCAGCGCTGGAGTCCTGGGTTCAAGCCCCACTAAGGACAACATCTGCAAAGAGTTTGTATGTTCTCTCCGTGTTTGCGTGGGTTTCCTCCAGGTTTACTCCCACATTCCAAAGACATACTGATAGGGAATTTAGATTATGAGCCCCAACGGGGACAGCGACGATAATGTGTGCAACCTGTAAAGCGCTGCGGAATATGTTAGCGCTATATAAAAATATTTATTCATTATTATTTATTTATTTAAGATAAGTGGTGTGTTTAGGGTCAGATAGACATGTAGGGGCAGATAGGAATAGGAAGCAGGGGTGGATTAAGGGTAGCCAGGGCCCCGGGCAGTTCAGACACTGTGGGCCCCCGGTCATGTGATGGGGTCATACGACCAAGTCTGTTGTGAATTCTGTTGTCGAGCTCCCTCCTGTGGTCGTGAATGGTACTTCGGTGAGTTCTGACCGTGGGCTCCCTCTGGTGGCTGTGAGTGGAGCTGCTGCTTCTGAGGTTCCTTACACAGGTGACGTGGTTTATCCTTTGGTTGGCTGCTCTATTTAACTCCACTTAGATCGTTACTCCATGCCAGCTGTCAATGTTTCTGCATTGGTTCAGTTCGCTCTTGGATCTTTCTGGTGACCTGTCTACTCCAGCAGAAGCTAAGTTCCTGATAGTATCTAATTCGTTCATTGTTTTCTTGTTCAGCTGGATATCATGATTTTGTCTTGCTAGCTGGAAGCTCTGGGATGCAGAGTGGCATCTCCGCACCATTAGTTGGTGCGGAGGTCTTTTTGCACACTCTGCGTGGTCTTTTGTAGTTTTTTGTGCTGATCGCAAAGCTACCTTTCCTATCCTCTGTCTATTTAGTAAGTCTGGCCTCCCTTTGCTGAAACCTGTTTCATTTCTGCGTTTGTGACTTTCATCTTTACTCACAGTCAATATATGTGGGGGGCTGCCTTTTCCTTTGGGGAATTTCTCTGAGGCAAGGTAGGCTTTGTTTTCTATCTCTAGGGCTAGCTAGCTCTTAGGCTATGACGAGGCGCCTAGGGAGTGTCAGGAGCACTCCACGGCTATTTCTAGTGTGTGTGATAGGATTAGGGATTGCGGTCAGCAGAGCTCCCACATCCCAGAGCTTGTCCTGTGTGAGTTTTAACTATCAGGTCATTCCGGGTGCTCCTAACCACCAGGTCATAACACAAGTCATTATATACCTGAACCAGATTATTCCAGAAAAATAGTTGCTGTGTGAAACTATAACCTGTCAAACATCCATTGATTTAGTCAATTTACCCTTTAGTTAGGAAGAAAAAAACAAAAAAACAACAACACTATACTATCACCATAAGTGCCAGTATTCACAGGAGATCTGTACTTAGTATGCAGTGTCTGTGTAGAGGTAATACAGTGATCACCGGTGACATTGTACACAGGACCTCTGTATATAGTATACAGTGTAGTGTCACTGTATAGGTAACACTGACTCACCAGTGACGTCTCTAGGTGAAGTCCTTCATCTTTCATCCAGCACAGACTGCCATCACTTCATCCAGCCAGGACTCCTCTCTGCAGGAAATAACAGTTATCTCAAGCTCCGCTTGCAGAACACATTACTTAATTTTTCCCAACTTCTACATTACACCACATGAAGAAAAATAGGCAACATAGTGTCACTCTACAAAGTAACAGGACCTCCCACCATTTAAAACAGTGTCCTCAAAAAATAAAAACATCACTGCAGTAATAATATTCCTTAATTAGCCCCTATGGTAATAATAATATCCCCCATCCTGGCCCCGTGTTTCTCATTCCTGGCTCCAGCCATATGTTCTGTCACACTGCCCTTATGAGTATCCATTCTGCCACATATGATCTCCCCATCCTGCCCCATCATTCTCCATCGTATCCATCCTGCCCCATGATCCTGCACAATCTGTCTCCAATCCTGCTCCATGTCTTTCATTCTGCCCCGTGTCTCCAATCATGCCCCGTATCTACATTCTGCCCATGTCTCCAATCCTGCCCCATTTGTTTCCAGTCCTGCCCCCAGTGTGTCCAGCATCTCTGCCCCCAGTGTCCAGCATCTCTGCTCCAAATGTCCAGCATCTCTGCCCTCAATGTGTCCAGCATCTCTGCCCCCAATATGTCCAGAATCATGCCCCCAGTGTGTCCAGCATATTGCCCCTGTGTCCAGCATCATGCCCCCAGTGTGTCCAGCATCCTGCCCCAGTGTGTCCAGCATCCTGCCCCCAGTTTGTCCAGCATCTCTGCCCCCCAGTGTCCAGCATCTCTGCTCCCAATGTCCAGCATCTCTTCCCCAATGTCCAGCATCTCTGCCCCCAATGTGTCCAGCATCTCTGCCCCCAGTGTCCAGCATCTCTGCCCCAGTGTCCAGCATCTCTGCCCCGTGTCCAGCATCTCTGCCCCAATGTCCAGCATCCTGCCCCAGTGTGTCCAGCATATTGCCCCCAGTGTGTCCAGCAATCTGCCCTGTGTCTCCAGTATATTGCCGCCAGTGTGTCCAGCATCCTGCCCCCAGTGTGTCCAGCATCCTGCCACCAGTGTGTCCAGCATCCCTGCCCCAATGTCCAGCATCCTGCCCCAGTGTGTCCAGCATATTGTCCCAGTGTGTCCAGCAATCTGCCCCGTGTCTCCAGTATATTGCCCCCAGTGTGTCCAGCATCCTGCCCCCAGTGTATCCAGCATCCTGCCCCTAGTGTGTCCAGCATCCTGCCCCCAGTGTGTCCAGCATCTCTGCCCCCAGCGTCCAGCATCTCTGCTTCCAATGTCCAGCATCCTGCCCCCAGTGTGTCCAGCATTTTGTCCCCAGTGCGTCCAGCATCTCTGCCCTCAATGTCCAGCTTCCTCCCCCCAGTGTGTCCAGCATCTCTGCCCCCAATGTCCAGCATCCTGCCCCAGTGGGTCCAGCATATTGCCCCCAGTGTGTCCAGCATTCTGCCCCAGTGTGTCCAGCATCCTGCCCCCAGCATATTGCCCCCAGTATGTCCAGCATCCTGCCCCCAGTGTGTCTAGAATCCTACCCCCAGTGTGTCCAGCATCCTGCCCCCAGTGTGTCCAGCATATTGCCCCGTGTCCAGCATCATGCCCCCAGTGTGTCCAGCATCCTGCCCCAGTGTGTCCAGCATCCTGTCCCCAGTGTGTCCAGCATCTCTGCCCCCAGTGTCCAGCACCTCTGCCCACAATGTCCAGCATCTCTTCCCCAATGTCCAGCCTCTCTGCCCCCAATGTGTCCAGCATCTCTGCCCCCAGTGTCCAGCATCTCTGCCCCAGTGTCCAGCATCTCTGCTCCCAGTGTCCAGCATCTCTGCCTCCAGTGTCCAGCATCTCTGCCCCTAGTGTCCAGCATCTCTGCTCCCAGTGTCCAGCATCTCTGCCCCCAGTGTCCAGCATTTCTGCCCCCAGTGTGTCCAGCATCCTGCCCCCAATGTCCAGCAACTCTGCCCCCAATGTGTCCAGCATCCTGCCCCCAGTGTGTCCAGCATCCTGCCCCCAGTGTGTCCAGCAATCTGCCCCAGTGTCTTCAGCATATTGCCCCCAGTGTGTCCAGCATTCTGCCCCAGGGTGTCCAGCATCCTGCCCCCAGTGTGTCCAGCATCCTGCCCCCAGTGTGTCCAGCATCCTGCCACCAGTGTCCAGCATTCCTGCCCCAATGTCCAGCATCCTGCCCCAGTGTGTCCAGCATCCTGCCCCAGTGTGTCCAGCATATTGCTCCCAGTGTGTCCAGCAATCTGCCCCCGTGTCTCCAGTATATTGCCCCCAGTGTGTCCAGCATCCTGCCCCCAGTGTGTCCAGCATCTCTGCCCCCAGTGTCCAGCATCTGCCCCCAATGTCCAGCATCCTGCCCCCAGTGTGTCCAGCATTTTGTCCCCAGTGTGTCCAGCATCTCTGCCTCCATTGTCCAGCATCTCTGCCCCCAGTGTCCAGCATCTCTGCCCCCAGTGTGTCCAGCATCTCTGCCTCCAGTGTCCAGCATCTCTGCCTCCAGTGTCCAGCATCTCTGCCCCCAGTGTCCAGCATCTCTGCCCCCAGTGTCCAGCATCTCTGCCCCCAGTGTCCAGCATCCTGCCCCCAGTGTGTCCAGCATCCTGCCCCAGTGTGTCCAGCAATCTGCCCCAGTGTCTCCAGCATATTGCCCCTAGTGTGTCCAGCATTCTGCCCCAGTGTGTCCAGCATCCTGCCCCCAGTATGTCCAGCATCCTGCCACCAGTGTGTCCAGCATCCCTGCCCCAATGTCCAGCATCCTGCCCCAGTCTGTCCAGCATATTGCCCCCAGTGTGTCCAGCAATCTGCCCCCGTGTCCGTGTCTCCAGTATATTGCCCCCAGTGTGTCCAGCATCCTACCCCCAGTGTGTCCAGCATCTCTGCCCCCAGTGTCCAGCATCTCTGCCCCCAATGTCCAGCATCCTGCCCACAGTGTGTCCAGCATTTTGTCTCCAGTGTGTCCAGCATCCTGCCCCAGTGTGTCCAGCATATTGCCCCCAGTGTGTCCAGCATTCTGCCCCAGTGTGTCCAGCATCCTGCCCCCAGTGTGTCCAGCATCTCTGCCCCCAGTGTGTCCAGCATCCTGCCCCCAGCATATTGCCCCCAGTATGTCCAGCCATCTGCCCCAGTGTGTCCAGCATCCTGCCCCCAGTGTGTCCAGCACCCTGCCCCCAGTGTGTCCAGAATCCTGCCCCCAGTGTGTCCAGCATCCTGCCCCCAGTGTCCAGCATATTGCCCCCAGTGTCCAGCATCCTGCCCCCAGTGTGTCCAGCATCTCTGCCCCCAGTGTCCAGCATCTCTGCCCCTAGTGTGTCCAGCATCCTGCCCCCAATGTTCAGCATCTCTGCCCCCAATGTCCAGCATTCTGCCCCCTGTGTGTCCAGCATATTGCTCCCAGTGTGTCCATCAATCTGCCCCCGTGTCTCCAGTATATTGCCCCCAGTGTGTCCAGCATCCTGCCCCCAGTGTGTCCAGCATCCTGCCCCCAGTGTGTCCAGCATCTCTGCCCCCAGTGTCCAGCATCTGCCCCCAATGTCCAGCATCCTGCCCCCAGTGTGTCCAGCATTTTGTCCCCAGTGCGTCCAGCATCTCTGCCCTCAATGTCCAGCTTCCTCCCCCCAGTGTGTCCAGCATCCTGCCCCAGTGGGTCCAGCATATTGCCCCCAGTGTGTCCAGCATTCTGCCCCAGTGTGTCCAGCATCCTGCCCCCAGCATATTGCCCCCAGTATGTCCAGCATTCTTTCCCAGTGTGTCCAGCATCCTGCCCCCAGTGTGTCTAGAATCCTACCCCCAGTGTGTCCAGCATCCTGCCCCCAGTGTGTCCAGCATATTGCCCCCTGTGTCTAGCATCATGCCCCAGTGTGTCCAGCATCCTGCCCCCAGTGTCCAGCACCTCTGCCCCCAATGTCCAGCATCTCTTCCCCAATGTCCAGCCTCTCTGCCCCAATGTGTCCAGCATCTCTGCCCCCAGTGTCCAGCATCTCTGCCCCAGTGTCCAGCATCTCTGCCCCCAGAGTCCAGCATCTCTGCCTCCAGTGTCCAGCATCTCTGCCCCCAGTGTCCAGCATCTCTGCTCCCAGTGTCCAGCATCTCTGCCCCCAGTGTCCAGCATCTCTGCCCCCAGTGTGTCCAGCATCCTGCCCCCAATGTCCAGCAACTCTGCCCCCAATGTGTCCAGCATCCTGCCCCAGTGTGTCCAGCAATCTGCCCCAGTGTCTCCAGCATATTGCCCCCAGTGTGTCCAGCATTCTGCCCCAGGGTGTCCAGCATCCTGCCCCCAGTGTGTCCAGCGTCCTGCCCCCAGTGTGTCCAGCATCCTGCCACCAGTGTCCAGCATTCCTGCCCCAATGTCCAGCATCCTGCCCCAGTGTGTCCAGCATCCTGCCCCAGTGTGTCCAGCATATTGCTCCCAGTGTGTCCAGCAATCTGCCCCCGTGTCTCCAGCATATTGCCCCCAGTGTGTCCAGCATTCTGCCCCAGGGTGTCCAGCATCCTGCCCCCAGTGTGTCCAGCGTCCTGCCCCCAGTGTGTCCAGCATCCTGCCACCAGTGTCCAGCATTCCTGCCCCAATGTCCAGCATCCTGCCCCAGTGTGTCCAGCATCCTGCCCCAGTGTGTCCAGTATATTGCCCCCAGTGTGTCCAGCATCCTGCCCCCAGTGTGTCCAGCATCTCTGCCCCCAGTGTCCAGCATCTGTCCCCAATGTCCAGCATCCTGCCCCCAGTGTGTCCAGCATTTTGTCCCCAGTGTGTCCAGCATCTCTGCCCCCAGTGTCCAGCATCCCTGCCCCCAATGTCCAGCATCCTGCCCCAGTGTGTCCAGCATATTGCCCCCAGTGTGTCCAGCATTCTGCCCCAGTGTATCCAGCATCCTGCCCCCAGTGTGTCCAGCATCTTTGCCCCCAATGTCGAGCATCTCTTCCCCAATGTCCAGCATCTCTGCCCCAATGTGTCCAGCATCTCTGCCACCAGTGTCCAGCATCTCTGCCCCCAGTGTCCAGCATCTCTGCCTCCATTGTCCAGCATCTCTGCCCCCAGTGTCCAGCATCTCTGCCCCCAGTGTGTCCAGCATCTCTGCCTCCAGTGTCCAGCATCTCTGCCTCCAGTGTCCAGCATCTCTGCCCCCAGTGTCCAGCATCTCTGCCCCCAGTGTCCAGCATCTCTGCCCCCAGTGTCCAGCATCCTGCCCCCAGTGTGTCCAGCATCCTGCCCCAGTGTGTCCAGCAATCTGCCCCAGTGTCTCCAGCATATTGCCCCTAGTGTGTCCAGCATTCTGCCCCAGTGTGTCCAGCATCCTGCCCCCAGTATGTCCAGCATCCTGCCACCAGTGTGTCCAGCATCCCTGCCCCAATGTCCAGCATCCTGCCCCAGTGTGTCCAGCATATTGCCCCCAGTGTGTCCAGCAATCTGCCCCCGTGTCCGTGTCTCCAGTATATTGCCCCCAGTGTGTCCAGCATCCTACCCCCAGTGTGTCCAGCATCTCTGCCCCCAGTGTCCAGCATCTCTGCCCCCAATGTCCAGCATCCTGCCCACAGTGTGTCCAGCATTTTGTCTCCAGTGTGTCCAGCATCCTGCCCCAGTGTGTCCAGCATATTGCCCCCAGTGTGTCCAGCATTCTGCCCCAGTGTGTCCAGCATCCTGCCCCCAGTGTGTCCAGCATCTCTGCCCCCAGTGTGTCCAGCATCCTGCCCCCAGCATATTGCCCCCAGTATGTCCAGCCATCTGCCCCAGTGTGTCCAGCATCCTGCCCCCAGTGTGTCCAGCACCCTGCCCCCAGTGTGTCCAGAATCCTGCCCCCAGTGTGTCCAGCATCCTGCCCCCAGTGTCCAGCATATTGCCCCCAGTGTCCAGCATCCTGCCCCCAGTGTGTCCAGCATCTCTGCCCCCAGTGTCCAGCATCTCTGCCCCTAGTGTGTCCAGCATCCTGCCCCCAATGTTCAGCATCTCTGCCCCCAATGTCCAGCATTCTGCCCCCTGTGTGTCCAGCATATTGCTCCCAGTGTGTCCATCAATCTGCCCCCGTGTCTCCAGTATATTGCCCCCAGTGTGTCCAGCATCCTGCCCCCAGTGTGTCCAGCATCCTGCCCCAGTGTGTCCAGCATCCTGCCCCAGTGTGTCCAGTATATTGCCCCCAGTGTGTCCAGCATCCTGCCCCCAGTGTGTCCAGCATCTCTGCCCCCAGTGTCCAGCATCTGTCCCCAATGTCCAGCATCCTGCCCCCAGTGTGTCCAGCATTTTGTCCCCAGTGTGTCCAGCATCTCTGCCCCCAGTGTCCAGCATCCCTGCCCCCAATGTCCAGCATCCTGCCCCAGTGTGTCCAGCATATTGCCCCCAGTGTGTCCAGCATTCTGCCCCAGTGTATCCAGCATCCTGCCCCCAGTGTGTCCAGCATCTTTGCCCCCAATGTCGAGCATCTCTTCCCCAATGTCCAGCATCTCTGCCCCAATGTGTCCAGCATCTCTGCCACCAGTGTCCAGCATCTCTGCCCCCAGTGTCCAGCATCTCTGCCTCCATTGTCCAGCATCTCTGCCCCCAGTGTCCAGCATCTCTGCCCCCAGTGTGTCCAGCATTCTGCCCCCAATGTCCAGCATCTCTGCCCCAGTGTCCAGCATCTCTGCCTCCAGTGTCCAGCATCTCTGCCTCCAGTGTCCAGCATCTCTGCCCCCAGTGTCCAGCATCTCTGCCCCCAGTGTCCAGCATCTCTGCCCCCAGTGTCCAGCATCCTGCCCCCAGTGTGTCCAGCATCCTGCCCCAGTGTGTCCAGCATCCTGCCACCAGTGTGTCCAGCATCCCTGCCCCAATGTCCAGCATCCTGCCCCAGTGTGTCCAGCATATTGCCCCCAGTGTGTCCAGCATCCTGCCCCCAGTGTGTCCAGCATCCTGCCCCCAGTGTGTCCAGCATCTCTGCCCCCAGTGTCCAGCATCTCTGCCCCCAATGTACAGCATCCTGCCCCCAGTGTGTCCAGCATTTTGTCTCCAGTGTGTCCAGCATCTCAGCCCCCAGTGTCCAGCATCTCTGCCTTCAATGTCCAGCATCCTGCCCCCAGTGTGTCCAGCATCCCTGCCTCCAATGTCCAGCATCCTGCCCCAGTGTGTCCAGCATATTGCCCCGTGTGTCCAGCATTCTGCCCCAGTGTCCAGCATCCTGCCCCCAGTGTCCAGCATCTCTGCCCCCAGTGTGTCCAGCATCCTGCCCCCAGCATATTGCCCCCAGTATGTCCAGCATCCTGCCCCCAGTGTGTCCAGCACCCTGCCCCCAGTGTGTCCAGAATCCTGCCCCCAGTGTGTCCAGCATCCTGCCCCCAGTGTCCAGCATATTGCCCCCAGTGTGTCCAGCATCCTGCCCCCAGTGTGTCCAGCATCTCTGCCCCCAGTGTCCAGCATCTCTGCCCCCAGTGTGTCTAGCATCCTGCCCCCAATGTTCAGCATCTCTACCCCCAATGTCCAGCATGCTGCCCCCTGTGTGTCCAGCATATTGCCCCCAGTGTGTCCAGCATCCTGCCTCCAGTGTGTCCAGCATTCTGCCCCCAGTGTGTCCAGCATATTGCCCCCAGTGTGTCCAGCATCCTGCCTCCAGTGTGTCCAGCATCCTGCCCCCAGTGTGTCCAGCATCCTGCCCCCAGTATGTCCAGCATCCTGCCACCAGTGTGTCCAGCATCCCTGCCCCAATGTCCAGCATCCTGCCCCAGTGTGTCCAGCATATTGCCCCCAGTGTGTCCAGCATCCTGCCCCCAGTGTGTCCAGCATCCTGCCCCCAGTGTGTCCAGCATCTCTGCCCCCAGTGTCCAGCATCTCTGCCCCCAATGTCCAGCATCCTGCCCCCAGTGTGTCCAGCATTTTGTCTCCAGTGTGTCCAGCATCTCAGCCCCCAGTGTCCAGCATCTCTGCCTTCAATGTCCAGCATCCTGCCCCGTGTGTCCAGCATCCCTGCCTCCAATGTCCAGCATCCTGCCCCAGTGTGTCCAGCATATTGCCCCGTGTGTCCAGCATTCTGCCCCAGTGTCCAGCATCCTGCCCCCAGTGTCCAGCATCTCTGCCCCCAGTGTGTCCAGCATCCTGCCCCCAGCATATTGCCCCCAGTATGTCCAGCATCCTGCCCCCAGTGTGTCCAGCACCCTGCCCCCAGTGTGTCCAGAATCCTGCCCCCAGTGTGTCCAGCATCCTGCCCCCAGTGTCCAGCATATTGCCCCCAGTGTGTCCAGCATCCTGCCCCCAGTGTGTCCAGCATCTCTGCCCCCAGTGTCCAGCATCTCTGCCCCCAGTGTGTCCAGCATCCTGCCCCCAATGTTCAGCATCTCTGCCCCCAATGTCCAGCATCCTGCCCCCTGTGTGTCCAGCATATTGCCCCCAGTGTGTCCAGCATCCTGCCTCCAGTGTGTCCAGCATTCTGCCCCCAGTGTGTCCAGCATATTGCCCCCAGTGTGTCCAGCATCCTGCCTCCAGTGTGTCCAGCATCCTGCCCCCAGTGTGTCCAGCATCCTGCCCCCAGTGTGTCCAGCTTTCTGTCCCCAGTGTGTCCAGCCTATTGCCCCCAGTGTGTCCAGCATCCTGCCCCCAGTGTGTCCAGCATCCTGCCCCCAGTGTGTCCAGCATTCTACCCCCAGTGTGTCCAGCTTTCTGTCCCCAGTGTGTCCAGCCTATTGCCCCCAGTGTGTCCAGCATTCTGCCCCAGTGTGTCCAGCATATTGCCCCCAGTGTGTCCAGCATATTGCCCTCAGTGTCTCCGGCATATTGCCCCCAGTGTCTCCAGCATATTGTCGCCAGTGTGTCCAGCATATTGCCCCCAGTGTTTCCAGCATTCTGACCCAGTGTGTCCAGCATATTTCCCCCAGTGTGTCCGGCATATTGCCCCTAGTGTGTCCGGCATATTGCCCCCAGTGTGTCCAGCATATTGCCCCCAGTGTGTCCAGCATATTGCCCCCAGTGTCTCTGGCATATTGCCCCCAGTGTCTCCAGCATATTGTCGCCAGTGTGTCCAGCATCCCTGCCCCCAGTGTCCAGCATCTATGCCCCAATGTGCCCAGCATCCTGCCCCCAGTGTATCCAGCATCCTGCCCCAGTGTATCCAGCATATTGCCCCAGTGTGTCCAGCATATTGCCCCCAGTGTGTCCAGCATCCTGCCCCCAGTATGTCCAGCATATTGCCCCCAGTGACTCCAGCATCCTGCCCCTAGTGTGTCCAGCATCCTGCCCCCAGTGTGTCCACCATATTGCCCCCAGTGAGTCCAGCATATTCCCCCTAGTGTGTCCAGCATATTGCCCCCAGTGTCTAGCATATTGCCCCCAGTGTGTCCAGCATATTGCCCCCAGTGTGTCCAGCATTCTGCCCCCAGTGTGTCCAGCATATTGCCCCCAGTGTGTCCAGCATCCTGCCTCCAGTGTGTCCAGCATCCTGCCCCCAGTGTGTCCAGCATCCTGCCCCCAGTGTGTCCAGCCTCCTGTCCCCAGTGTGTCCAGCATCCTGCCCCCAGTGTGTCCAGCATTCTACCCCCAGTGTGTCCAGCTTTCTGTCCCCAGTGTGTCCAGCCTATTGCCCCCAGTGTGTCCAGCATTCTGCCCCAGTGTGTCCAGCATATTTCCCCCAGTGTGTCCAGCATATTGCCCCCAGTGTCTCCGGCATATTGCCCCCAGTGTCTCCAGCATATTGTCGCCAGTGTGTCCAGCATATTGCCCCCAGTGTTTCCAGCATTCTGACCCAGTGTGTCCAGCATATTTCCCCCAGTGTTTCCGGCATATTGCCCCCAGTGTGTCCAGCATATTGCCCCCAGTGTGTCCAGCATATTGCCCCCAGTGTCTCTGGCATATTGCCCCCAGTGTCTCTGGCATATTGCCCCCAGTGTCTCCAGCATATTGTTGCCAGTGTGTCCAGCATCTCTGCCCCCAGTGTCCAGCATCTATGCCCCAATGTGCCCAGCATCCTGCCCCCAGTGTATCCAGCATCCTGCCCCAGTGTATCCAGCATATTGCCCCAGTGTGTCCAGCATATTGCCCCCAGTGTGTCCAGCATCCTGCCCCCAGTATGTCCAGCATATTGCCCCCAGTGACTCCAGCATCCTGCCCCCAGTGTGTCCAGCATCCTGCCCCCAGTGTGTCCACCATATTGCCCCCAGTGAGTCCAGCATATTCCCCCTAGTGTGTCCAGCATATTGCCCCCAGTGTGTCCAGCATTTTGCCCCCAGTGTGTCCAGCATTCTGCCCCCAGTGTGTCCAGCATATTGCCCCCAGTGTGTCCAGCATATTGCCCCCAGTGTGTCCAGCATTCTGCCCCCAGTGTGTCCCGCATATTGCCCCCAGTGTGTCCAGCATCCTGCCTCCAGTGTGTCCAGCATCCTGCCTCCAGTGTGTCCAGCATCCTGCCCCCAGTGTGTCCAGCATCCTGCCCCCAGTGTGTCCAGCCTCCTGTCCCCAGTGTGTCCAGCATCCTGCCCCCAGTGTGTCCAGCATTCTACCCCAGTGTGTCCAGCTTTCTGTCCCCAGTGTGTGCAGCCTATTGCCCCCAGTGTGTCCAGCATTCTGCCCCAGTGTGTCCAGCATATTTCCCCCAGTGTGTCCAGCATATTGCCCCCAGTGTCTCCGGCATATTGCCCCCAGTGTCTCCAGCATATTGTCGCCAGTGTGTCCAGCATATTGCCCCCAGTGTTTCCAGCATTCTGACCCAGTGTGTCCAGCATATTTCCCCCAGTGTGTCCGGCATATTGCCCCCAGTGTGTCCAGCATATTGCCCCCAGTGTGTCCAGCATATTGCCCCCAGTGTCTCTGGCATATTGCCCCCAGTGTCTCTGGCATATTGCCCCCAGTGTCTCCAGCATATTGTCGCCAGTGTGTCCAGCATCTCTGCCCCCAGTGTCCAGCATCTATGCCCCAATGTGCCCAGCATCCTGCCCCCAGTGTATCCAGCATCCTGCCCCAGTGTATCCAGCATATTGCCCCAGTGTGTCCAGCATATTGCCCCAGTGTGTCCAGCATCCTGCCCCCAGTATGTCCAGCATATTGCGCCCAGTGACTCCAGCATCCTGCCCCCAGTGTGTCCAGCATCCTGCCCCCAGTGTGTCCACCATATTGCCCCCAGTGAGTCCAGCATATTCCCCCTAGTGTGTCCAGCATATTGCACCCAGTGTCTAGCATATTGCCCCCAGTGTGTCCAGCATATTGCCCCCAGTGTGTCCAGCATCCTGCCTCCAGTGTGTCCAGCATCCTGCCCCCAGTGTGTCCAGCATCCTGCCCCCAGTGTGTCCAGCCTCCTGTCCCCAGTGTGTCCAGCATCCTGCCCCCAGTGTGTCCAGCATTCTACCCCCAGTGTGTCCAGCTTTCTGTCCCCAGTGTGTCCAGCATTCTGCCCCAGTGTCTCCGGCATATTGCCCTCAGTGTCTCCAGCATATTGTCGCCAGTGTGTCCAGCATATTGCCCCCAGTGTTTCCAGCATTCTGCCCCAGTGTGTCCAGCATATTTCCCCCAGTGTGTCCGGCATATTGCCCCCAGTGTGTCCAGCATATTGCCCCCAGTGTGTCCAGCATATTGCCCCCAGTGTGTCCAGCATATTGCCCCCAGTGTCTCTGGCATATTGCCCCCAGTGTCTCCAGCATATTGTCGCCAGTGTGTCCAGCATATTGCCCCCAGTGTTTCCAGCATTCTGCCCCAGTGTGTCCAGCAAATTGCCCCCAGTGTCTCCAGCATATTGCCCCCAGTGTGTCCAGCATCTCTGCCCCCAGTGTCCAGCATACTGGCCCGGGCCCCCCGGATTGCCGTTCGCAATAAAAAACAAAAAAAAACAATTTTTCCTCACCTATCCGCGCTCCTTTGTCGAAGCTCCGTCCAGCAGCGCGCACTCGCCGGCGAGTGACAATGACATCAGATGCCAGCGACGTGCACGCTGCGGCTGACGTCAGCTGCCAGCCTCCAATTGGCTGTTAACTATTGACGTGCGGGCGCGCACCTGCACGTCAATAGCGTTAAACTGCCGCAGCGTCGGTAGGGGCCCGGTGAGCAGAAGAGACGGGACCTGATGCGGGCCCCCTCTGCCGACCGGGCCCATACACCAGTAAGGGCAGTAATGCCTTGATGGCGGCGGCGGTCAATCTGAGCGGTAGCCCAGGGCCCCCCCACACCACTGGGCCCTGGGCTACCGCCCAGATTGACCTCATTATAATCCAGCAAATCCAATGAAAAGTGGGTACTCCAGCTCCAATAAAATCAGTAAAGTCTTTATTAATCCAAAGTGGTTAAAACATACAGGTCATTCTCAAAAAATTAGCATATAGTGTTAAATTTCATTATTTACCATAATGTAATGATTACAATTAAACTTTCATATATTATAGATTCATTATCCACCAACTGAAATTTGTCAGGTCTTTTATTGTTTTAATACTGATGATTTTGGCATACAACTCCTGATAACCCAAAAAACCTGTCTCAATAAATTAGCATATTTCACCCATCCAATCAAATAAAAGTGTTTTTTAATAACAAACAAAAAAACCAACAAATAATAATGTTCAGTTATGCACTCAATACTTGGTCGGGAATCCTTTGGCAGAAATGACTGCTTCAATGCGGCGTGGCATGGAGGCAATCAGCCTGTGACACTGCTGAGATGTTATGGAGGCCCAGGATGCTTCAATAGCGGCCTTAAGCTCATCCAGAGTGTTGGGTCTTGCGTCTCTCAACTTTCTCTTCACAATATCCCACAGATTCTCTATGGGGTTCAGGTCAGGAGAGTTGGCAGGCCAATTGAGCACAGTAATACCATGGTCAGTAAACCATTTACCAGTGGTTTTGGCACTGTGAGCAGGTGCCAGGTCGTGCTGAAAAATGAAATCTTCATCTCCATAAAGCATTTCAGCCGATGGAAGCATGAAGTGCTCCAAAATCTCCTGATAGCTAGCTGCATTGACCCTGCCCTTGATGAAACACAGTGGACCAACACCAGCAGCTGACATGGCACCCCACACCATCACTGACTGTGGGTACTTGACACTGGACTTCAGGCATTTTGGCATTTCCTTCTCCCCAGTCTTCCTCCAGACTCTGGCACCTTGATTTCCGAATGACATGCAAAATTTGCTTTCATCAGAAAAAAGTACTTGGGACCACTTAGCAACAGTCCAGTGCTGCTTCTCTGTAGCTCAAAAGTGGCTTTACCTGGGGAATGCGGCACCTGTAGCCCATTTCCTGCACACGCCTGTGCACGGTGGCTCTGGATGTTTCCACACCAGACTCAGTCCACTGCTTCCTCAGGTTCCCCAACGTCTGGAATCGGTCCTTCTCCACAATCTTCCTCAGGGTCCGGTCTCCTCTTCTCGTTGTACAGCGTTTTCTGCCACATTGTTTCCTTCCAACAGACTTACCATTGAGGTGCCTTGATACAGCACTCTGGGAACAGCCTATTTGTTGAGAAATTTCTTTCTGGGTCTTACCCTCTTGCTTGAGGGTGTCAATGATGGCCTTCTTGACATCTGTCAGGTCGCTAGTCTTACCCATGATGGGGGTTTTGAGTAATGAACCAGGCAGGGAGTTTATAAAAGCCTCAGGTATCTTTTGCATGTGTTTAGAGTTAATTAGTTGATTCAGAAGATTAGGGTAATAGGTCGTTTAGAGAACCTTTTCTTGATATGCTAATTTATTGAGACAGGTTTTTTGGGTTATCAGGAGTTGTATGCCAAAATCATCAGTATTAAAACAATAAAAGACCTGACAAATTTCAGTTGGTGGATAATGAATCTATAATATATGAAAGTTTAATTGTAATCATTACATTATGGTAAATAATGAAATTTAACACTATATGCTAATTTTTTGAGAAGGACCTGTAATCCTTACATCTGGTGGACAAAACAGGTGCTTGAAGTAAGTTATGGCAACGCGTTTTGACCACAATCGGTCTTACTCATGCCTTTCTCTCATTACAAATGAGGGCTACACATACAGTCATGGCCAAAAGTCACCCCTGCAATTCTGTCAGATAATACTCAGTTTCTTCCTGAAAATGATTGCAAACACAAATTATTTGGTATTATTATCTTCATTTAATTTGTCTTAAATGAAAAAACACGAAAATAATTGTTCTAAAGTCAAATTGGATATAATTCCCCACCAAACATAAAAAAGGGGGTGTACATAAGTATTGGCACTGTTCGAAAAATCATGTGATGCTACTCTAATTTGTGTAATTAACAGCACCTGTGTTGTGAATTCCGCTCTTGGGCTCCCTCCGGTGGTTGTAAGTGGCACTTTTGTGAGTTCTGCTCTTGGGCTCCCTCTTGTGGTTTCAAGTGGTATGGCTGCTCCTTGGAGTTAGCTGTCTTTAGCTGCTTCCACTGATCGTCTTTTCTGCTCGGCTATTTATGCCTGGTTCTGTCCTTCAGCCAGTGCCACTTGTAAATGTTCCTGGTTGGATTCACATCTCTTTGGAGTTCCCTGTTATCCTGACCAGTTCTGCAAAGCTAAGTTTTTGCTTGCTCTTTTCTGTTCACAGTTTGTGGACTTATCCGTTCAGTGCTTCTATGTTTGTCCAGCGTTATCAGTATGAATTAATTCTGTCTTGCTGGAAGCTCTGGGAAGCAGATTTACTTTCCACACCTTTAGTCAGCTGCGTGGATTTTTGTAGTGTTTTATACTGACCGCACAGTATTCCATCCTGTCCTATCTATCAAGCTAGACTGGCCTCCTGTGCTCATCCTGGTTTCATTCTGTGTATGTCTTTTCCCTCTCCACTCACAGTCATTATTTGTGGGGGGCTAATCTATCCTTAGGGGATTTTCTCTGAGGCAAGATAGTTTTCCTGCTTCTATCTTTAGGGGTAGTTAGCTCTTAGGCTGTGACGAGATGCCTAGGGAGAGTTAGGAGCATTCCACGGCTACTTCTAGTGTTGTGTTTAGCTTAGGGACTGCGGTCAGTACAGTTACCACTTCCTTCAGAGCTCGTTCCATGTTGCTCCTAAACCACCGTATCATAACACACCTGTAACTCACCTGTGGCACCTAACAGGTGTTAGCAATAACTAAATCACACTTGCAGCCAGTTGACATGGATTAAAGTTGACTCAACCTCTGTTCTGTGTCCTTGTGTGTACCACATTGAGCATGGAGAAAAGAAAGAAGACCAAAGAACTGTCTGAGGACTTGAGAAACCAAATTGTGAGGAAGCATGAGCAATCTCAAGGCTACAAGTCCATCTCCAAAGACCTGAATGTTCCTGTGTCTACCGTGCACAGTGTCATCAAGAAGTTTAAAGCCCATGGCACTGTGGCTAACCTCCCTAGATGTGGACGGAAAAGAAAAATTGACAAGAGATTTCAACGCAAGATTGTGCGGATGTTGGATAAAGAACCTCGACTAACATCCAAACAAGTTCAAGCTGCCCTGCAGTCCGAGGGTACAACAGTGTCAACCAGTACTATCCGTCGGCGTCTGAATGAAAAGGGACTGTCTGGTAGGAGACCCAGGAAGACCCCACTTCTTACCCCGAGACATAAACAAGCCAGGCTGGAGTTTGCCAAGACTTACCTGAAAAAGCCTAAAACGTTTTGGAAGAATGTTCTCTGGTCAGATGAGACAAAAGTAGAGCTTTTTGGGCAAAGGCATCAACATAGAGCTTACAGGAGAAAAAAAAGAGGCATTCAAAGAAAAGAACATGGTCCCTACAGTCAAACATGGCAGAGGTTCCCTGATGTTTTGGGGTTGCTTTGCTGCCTCTGGCACTGGACTGCTTGACCGTGTGCATGGCATTATGAAGTCTGAAGACTACCAACAAATTTTGCAGCATAATGTAGGGCCCAGTGTGAGAAAGCTGGGTCTCCCTCAGAGGTCATGGGTCTTCCAGCAGGACAATGACCCAAAGCACACTTCAAAAAGCACTAGAAAATGGTTTGAGAGAAAGCAATGGAGACTTCTAAGGTGGCCAGCAATGAGTCCAGACCTGAATACCATAGAACACCTGTGGAGAGATCTAAAAATGGCAGTTTGGAGAAGGCACCCTTCAAATATCAGGGACCTGGAGCAGTTTGCCAAAGAAGAATGGTCTAAAATTCCAGCAGAGTATTGTAAGAAACTCATTGATGGTTGCCGGAAGCGGTTGGTCGCAGTTATTTTGGCTAAAGGTTGTGCAACCAAGTATTAGGCTGAGGGTGCCAATACTTTTGTCTGGCCCATTTTTGGAGTTTTGTGTGAAATGATCAATGTTTTGCTTTTTGCTTCATTCTCTTTTGTGTTTTTTCATTTAAGACAAATTAAATGAAGATAATAATACCAAATAATTTGTGTTTGCAATCATTTTCAGGAAGAAACTGAGTATTATCTGACAGAATTGCAGGGGTGTCAATACTTTTGGCCATGACTGTATAGTGCTTGTAAGTTCAAAGTTCCGCCCCTAGTGAGTCACATGATTTAATACAAAGGTTCTGCGTACACCTATATATTACTAATTAAAATACAACATAAGACATAAAATAATTAACAATAATGGCACAAAATTTCGTTTCTTTTGTTCAAGCCTACAGGAAAACGAGTGTTGAGGTTATAGATCCAAAAAGCCTCTCTTGTGAGTAGGCGTCTTTTCAAATCTCCCCCTCGATTTAGAGGATGAATTTTCTCAATGCCATGCACTTTAAAAGCTGTAACATCCCCATTATGTACTATAGAAAAATGTTTCGCTGCCATTGAGACATTTCTATTTGTTACATTGCAGTTACTTACATCCCTAAGGTGCTCCGTTATGCGCGTTTTTAATTTTCGCGATGTACATCCCACATAGGATATCTGACATTCTGTGCAATCAATTTTATAAACTACATTTTTAGTGTGGCAATTAATAAAACTATTTATGTTATAATTGCTAGTTTTTTCGGAATTCCAAAAGGTGTTTCCCAGCTGCGCATGAGCGCACGTACTACACGCTGCGGTACCGCATTTGTAAAAGCCTTTACAATCCAGCCATGTGTTGGATTTCGATGCGGTTTTGGGCAAGACTCAGCTAGGGGCAATTATATCTCCAATGGTTTGAGCCCTCATCACTACTCTATTAACTCCATCCTTTAGTATATGCATTAACGTATTATCCTCATAAAGAATAGGCAATCTCTTATTAATGATTTTTTTAATTTGATTGAATTGGGGAGAAAATTGTAAGCATAAATGTGGATTATTCACCAATTTTTTACTCTTATTTTTTATGGAGCTACTTGATGTAACTGATATCAATAAATCATCTCTCTGTTTTTTGCCCACTATATTAGTAGCCCTATCCAATGTCCAATTTGGGTAGTTTCGGGCTTTAAATTTCTTTTTTAACTCCTGAAATTCTTTTAATTTATCCTCCTCTTTACTGCAATTTTGTTTCACCCTAGTGAACTCCCCCATAGGTATAGATTTTTATTGGATTTGCTGCTGCTGTACGTCCAGGTCAGGACGAACTCCCGTGCTCTGTGCCTGTCGGTCTGGTCGGTGAGCTGGCTACGGCTTTTTAGCCGACTTTTCTATTTTGTGTTGAAACTCATTATAATCTGCCACTGATCATGACAAACACACTGGTGCTGTTTTATGTGCTGATATTTGTTTGCCTTATTAACATTGCAATTCGCTGATCAGGATGATTTTATCCTTTCTTGCGGTGATGTCTCTATGTATGCATATGGTTTCATCCTTTATTTATGACAATATGCAAGAGTGATTTAAATATTGGTTATTTCTGGTGATGATGCCCCCATATTCTTTTACATAGGTTTACATTAATACATGAGTGCATATGCTCTGCTATATTATACAAACTTTAGCTGGATACATCCTTGCTATTTTCTGGCATTGATGCCCATAGACATCACTATCTGCTGTTTAGGATGGCTCTATACTCCTATGGCAATGATGTCTTTATATTTCTGGCGTTGATGCCCACATGCCTGCACATGGTTTCATCTCTCATACTGTATATGAAAATATGCAAAAATAATTTTTTGTTATGTCTGGCGATGATGCCCATGTTTTCTCTGGTGATGATGCCCCATGTTCCTTTATATTTGTCTACATTTATTCATGAGTGCATTTGCTTTGTGATAATATGCAAATTTCAACCTAACAATTTGTGCTATTCCTGGCGCTGATGCCCATATACTTCTGGTTATTATGCCATTATGCCCCTATATGGGTCTACTCAATATTATGTTTTGTTTTCTGGTGATGATGCTGTTGTATTTGTTAAGTCTGTCATCATAAAAATTGAGAGATAAATGCACAGACTACTCTATGCATAACAAGATTGTATTATCTATTGAGTTTCAGTCTGGTTTAACATATTATTGACAATTTATACTGACTACTATATCTTCTAACAATCGCCATTTTTCCTATGAGTAGATATAACCAATGACAACTAAGTTGATTGTGGCAATATTTGCTGATCGGCATCTTTCACCTTCTAATATCTAGACACCATTAATAGTCAGGATATTAGGGAGATAATCAATCTTATATATACTCCTTAATATCTTTTGCGATTGTATATGAAATTTTTTATCAACAGCACTTTTTATTTTTTGGTGTGTTTGGTGGTGGCTTTTTTTGATAGGGATACCTTGTCAGGGTCTCCTAGGGTCAACCTACGTTGAGCGGGGGCACCATATCGTATCCCAGGGTGCCAACCTCCGCTGTTAGGAAGGAAGGGACTCCATTAGGGAAAGGCACCTCTATCTTCCCTAGTCCATTTCCTTATTATCCAATACATATATTCTGTATAGCTTTATAGGCTGGACTACTAATTGTTGGACCATACTCTTAGGTACCCTACCAATTTGTGCGTGTGGTTTTTTCTTTGAGATTTTAATCATTATAATTAAAATTATTGTTTTAGGTCTTTTTGTTTTTCTAAATTGATATAGACCTTATGATATTTTTTGTGTTTTTTTAGATTATTAAAGGAGTCTGTGTCATTCTTTTAATAAAGGACTTTATTCTTGGTGTCAGTGTTTTCTTACAATGTGACTATGGGGTTAGTAATGGGGAAACCTTATTGACGCCTCTCCATTACTAACCTCGGGGCTTGATGTCACCTGACGGTAACATCAACTCCCCCAACTATCTCCCACTTGCCACCGCTACAGGGCAAATAGGAAGAGCCGGGCAAAGCGCCAGAATTGGCACATGTAATATAGATGTGCCTTTTCTGGGTAGCTGCGTGGCTGCTATTTTTAGGCTGGGGGAGCTAATATCAATGGCCCCTTACCAGCCTGAGAATACCAGCCCCCAGCTGTGAGCTTTAGTTAAGGCTGGTTGTCAAAAATGGGGGGACCCCACGCTGTCTATTTAAAATTATTTATTTAAATAATTAAAAAATATGGCGTGGGGACCCCTCTACTCTTAATAACTAGCCTTGCTGAAGCAGACAGCTGAGGGTTGCAGCCCCCAGCTGTGAGTTTTGCCTGGCTGGTTAACAAAAATATAGGTGAACCCATGCCGGTTTTTTTTCTTTAATTATTTACTTACAGCGTAGGAGCGGAAGATGAAAACTCCCATCCGCCGCTCCTGCTCTGTTATTAGCAGCAGTGTCGGATGATGGGAGTAGTCCCATCAGCTGACACCAGTGACTGGAGGTAAACGTTATACCTCCGATCACAGCTGAGCGCTCACGCCATCTTCTGACAGCGTGGGAACCATGGCTCTCTGACCGGCAGGGAGGATTTCACCACTGATCAGAATCGGTGTTTTCCCCGCTGTGATGCACATTACAGCGCAGTAAACACTGGATGTTCGGGCCCCCCATTCAAGTGAATGAGGTCGGGGTCCGGGTTACTTTTTGTAACTGTTCAGCTGAACCTACCGGACCCGAACATCCAGGCGTCCGACCATTCAGGTGTCCGACCATCTCTAGGTATAAGTTTCCCCTCCACAGCTGTAAACGATCACTGTCGCGATTAGTGGGTGCATTGAGGTGGGTCCAGCGATACGGTTGCGTCACTTCCGACTATCCCAGCACAGCGCGGTTCAACAAGAAGGATCCACAGCACATGCGCGCGACGCGGCGGCCATCTTACATCTGGGAACATACATGGTCACCATGTAAGTATATATCAGAAAATGTAAGTATATATCAGAAAAGAGACCGTTATCCTCCCAGCATTGTTCAGTCATTTTATACCATATCATTGATCCTTATGCACTGTTTATTGTGGTTATTTGACTATACCATTGTGCCCATCATACTGTGTTTAGCCTTGTTGTGGCTTTCAGGGAGACTGACAAGATCCTCTTATTAATTTTTGGAATCTGGTTATGTGAAAAAAACTTGTTGAGTTTTTTTTTCCAATTTGAATATTGCTTGTTCACATTGGTTTTTCAAGAAAAATATTGCACTTGTCATAGTATACAGGCTGTCTTACACATTTTGTATTTTCTCTTGGGTTGCTGGTGCCCCATATACTGTACACCACCCTCCCCTCTTCCCATACTTGTATTTTCATGTAGAGCACAGAACCCTTTTATATCGGTGATGCCAGACCATATACCCCTGTTTACAGTACTATACAATATGATTGTTGATGTTTCCTGGATAGATCAGATGCTCTGGACACTTCAACATGCCACTAGAAAGAACTGGAGGAATAAATGCTGCTGTTATCTAAGACGCCTTAGACTAAATTCATCTTTTATTAATAGGAATCTGACACAAGGTTTTGCTACCCTATGTGAGAGCAGCATGATGTAGGGGCAGAGACTCAGATTTTTTTTACTAAAATCTGTTTTATCTGCTGGTGATCTAGCATTGCTCTGAATGCTGAGCTCTGTAGAACCCCGCCCACACCACTGATTTGCTGCTTTCTGCGTACTCTGTGCATAGGCAGAAAGCTGGTGCTATGGGTGGGGTTATACAGAGCTCATGAATATGGATAATCTCCTGCTGATAAAACAGTGAATTTATCTAAGTACACCAAGCAGCCTAGCAAGTGACACACCACTGGAATCAGGGTCTCTGTCTCCACATCATGCTGCTCTCAGATTAAGTTGTAAAAACCTTGTGACAGATTCCCTTCAACAACCCCTGTAAGTAGTTTTGGTGAACTTACTTTTTAATCCTACTCCTCCGCTTCCCCCTCTCTGCAAATCTCTTCACTGGCTCCCATTCCCTCAGCGTATCCAGTTCAAATTACTAAAACTGACCTACAAAGCCATCCACAACCTGTCTCCTCCATATATCTCTGAACTAATCTCCCGATATCTTCCCTCACATGATCTCCGGTCCTCCCAAGACCTCCTTCTCTCCTCCACACTTATTCGCTCCTCATCCAACCGCCTCCAATACTTCTCCCGAATATCCCCCATCCTCTGGAATTCTTTGCCCCAACACGTCCGACTATCAACCACAGTCGGATCCTTCAGACGGAACCTGAAAACCCATCTCTTCAGGAAAGCCTACAGCCTGCACTGACACCGCTGCTGCCTCATCACTATCGAAGCTACCGCCTCACCAACACCGGAGCTACCGCCTCACCAACACCGGAGCTCCTGCAACCCTCAACCTACTGTCTCCTTCCCCATAATCCTGTAGAATGTAAGCCCGCAAGGGCAGGGTCCTCGCCCCTCTGTATCAGTCCGTCATTGTTAGTTTGTTTACTGTAAGTGATATCTGTAATTTGTATGTAACCCCTTCTCATGTACAGCACCATGGAATCAATGGTGCTATATAAATAAATAATAATAATAATCCTCACATTGTGCGGCCAAAGATGAGCCATGTTTATTCATGTGCAGCCGCTCCCCGCACACTGCTCTGCGGATTAACAGCTTGCTCCCTACATAAAGAGACTGTTAACTTTGGCAGTTTGTCGCTCACTCATGGAGGGCAGCATTATTTTAGTTACTTACATAGCACCATTATGATTCCCAGCGCTTTACAGACATTATCATCACTGTCCCCATTGGGGCTCACAATCTACATTCTCTATCAGTATGGTCTTTAGAATGTGAGAGGAAACTGGAGAACATGGGGAAACTCCTTAGTGGTGCTTGAACCTAGGATCCCAGCACTGCAAGGAAGCCGTGCTAACCACTGAGCTGCCGTGCCACAATTTGTTGAAATAAAGCTTTTAAACTAAGTGGGGTTTGTTTTCCTTCAATATTCCCCATCACTATGTAGATTAATAAAACAAAACAGAATTCCTGCAATTTTCACACTGGCTACTAAGCCTTATACTTGATTCAAACTTCTTGCTTCTACACAGTACACTTTTCAGCAGTCTCAGTATCTCAACAGACAGAAATACAAGGGCGGATAACACATAGTCCACTACTCACAAGAAGTTATATCACAGCACGCCTCCTTTACTCCCTTTACAATGATCTCTGCCCCAATTAGAGGATGCTCAGATAATGCTTCTATAAAAATAAATAGGGTCTAATTGTGTTTATTACTGGTAACATCCAGGTTTAAAACAGGACGGAGCATTGCAATGTACATATATTTATTTAAAAACATACATTTGACATGACTTAGAGAGAATTGATCTACAGGCTTTTGCTACCTTATGTGAGAGCTACATAATATATGGGCAGAGACCCTTATTCCAGTGCTGCATCAATTACTCAGCGGCTTGTTATAGTTTTAGGGAAGAGTCAGAGGATCGCAAAGCAATGCTCAGAATGGCTGTCGGCAGCATAGAAATAGTTGTTTTGGTTCAGGAGAACTGACGGCCAGTCTGAGTTTTGAGTTGCAATCCTCATCCGAGTTATACGTCCGTCTGACTCTTACCTTAGTAAAACACTTTTATCAGCAGGAGATTATCACTAGAGAACTTTAAAACTTGCAGCAATGTAGTATTTGATATTCATTATTTCTGTATAACCCCACCACCAATTGGCAGTTTTCTGCCTATGCACTGTATTGACAGAAAACTGACAATCAATGGAGTGGGTGCAGTTATACAAAGCAGGAGCAGAGATTGGATAGAAAGTGACACATTGCTTCATTAGGGTCTCTGCCCCTTCATTATGCTACTCTCAGTTGGTGCAGGAAAAAGCTGGTGACTGTCATGTCTCACGACTTGAGAAATCATTTAATATTTGCATTGCTTGTGTTTGTTCCTTCTTTCTAGGCAGAAGTTTGCCTTTCTCTGTATTTTGTCCCAACTCTCTCACTGTAGTCTTGTGATGTATGTTTGTTCACGCCCTTATTCTCCATTTTGTCATCATTCCTCCATCTGTATGCATCCTACTACATGTCCTCTGTTGAATATTACAGATGTTGTGCTTCTACTGAACACCTTGCTAAAGACTGTAAAACTACAATTAAATGCATGGAGTGTGACAGTGAGGACCACGTACAAGCACTCCACCCATTCCGTCCTGACTCTACACTTACTCCTTCCCTCACCATGAGCCATGGCGGGGAGGACGCAGCTCAAACTGCAAGCCATACCACAATATCTTCTTCATGCACAGAAGTCTGCGGAGAAGACCTCTGGGACAAGTCCTGTGCGAAGATTTGCCTGGTGAACGTGTATCCCAACGGTCACCCAGAGAAAGCCGTGAAGGTGTATGTCCTTCTGGATGATCAGAGCAACCGATCACTTGCAAAGTCAGAACTCTTTGATATGTTTAACTTAAAGGGAAATGCTTACCCTTACACCTTAGGTACCTGCAGTGGTGTTACAGAGGTTTCTGGGAGAAGGGCCAGTGGCCTTACAGCGACATCTCTCGAGAACACCGTCGAGATACCGTTACCTACACTGGTCGAGTGCAACCAGATTCCATCCAATCGAGAAGAGATCCCAACGCCAGAGGCTGCTCTTCATCATCAACATCTCAAGAGGATAGCAAACAAGATACCAGCCCTCAACAACAAAGCAGATATCCTGATTCTGCTGGGCAGAGACATTCTCCGGCTGCACAAGGTACTTCAGCAAATTAACGGACCACACGATGCACCATTTGCCCAACGCTTAGATCTAGGCTGGGTAATCGTAGGCAATGTTTGCATACATAAGATGAAGAGACCTAACAACATCTCCTCTTACAAAACACACATCTTGTCAAATGGTCGCAGCACCCATTTCCAACCATGCCCACATCACTACTGGGTGAAAGAGAAAGTGAGCAACACCAAGTGGCAACAGGAATCCTTCAACAACATGAACACGCACCAGCCCAGGGATGAAAACCTCGGGTCATCAGTGTTCGACTCTACAAGTAGTGACAACAAGTTGGCACCCACAAGGGAAGATAAAGAATTCATAAAGGTTATGGATAAAGAATTTGCTCAAGATGACTCCAACAGTTGGGTAGCTCCTTTACCCTTTCGTTTCCCAAGAGTGAGGTTGCCGAACAACCTGCAACAAGCTACTGCAAGGTTCTCATCCCTAAAGCGTACCCTAAAGAGGAAACCAGAGATGGAGAAGCATTTCATTGACTTTATGCAGAACATCTTTGACAGATATCATGCCGAACCTACGCCACCACTGAGGGAGGGAGAAGAATGTTGGTATCTTTCATCCTTTGGTGTCTATCACCCTCGCAAGCCTAATCAGATCAGAGTGGTGTTTGACTCCAGTGCTCAGTTTGAAGGCCTCTCTCTCAATAACCTGCTCCTAACTGGGCCCAACCTGAACAACAGCCTCCTTGGAGTATTGATCCGCTTCAGACAAGAACCTGTCGCCATAATGGCCGACATTCAGCAGATGTTTCATTGCTTCATCGTGAAAGAAGACAACAGAAACTATCTTAGGTTCCTATGGCACAAAGACAACAATGTCAACAATCAGGTCATAGACTACCCGATGAAGGTCCATGTCTTCGGCAATAGTCCCTCACCTGCTGTGGCGATCTATGGTCTGAGACGGACAGCCCAGGAAGGTGAGAGAGAGTACGGATCCGATGCTCGGCAATTCGTAGAGAAGAACTTCTACGTGGACGATGGGCTCAAGTCCTTACCCACAAGTGAAGATGCAATTGACCTACTCTCCAGGACACAGGAAATGCTATCCACATCAAACCTCAGACTCCACAAGATTATCTCTAACAGTCAAGAGGTAATGAACGCGTTTCCATCTGAGGACCATGCCACAAACCTAAAAGACCTCGACTTGGGTTCTGATGTTCCTCCAACACAGCGCAGCCTTGGTCTACTGTGGGATATCAAACGGGACACCTTCACCTTCCAAGTGTCAGCCATAATAAATGCTAGACCTTTGGTTCCAGTATCATCCGACCCCGATGCTCCAGCGATCCTTACTCCAGCTACACTTCTTACACAGAAGACTGGAGCTGCTACAGTTCCGCCTGGGAATTTCGATAACAAGGACATTTACAAACGTCAGTGGAGGCAAGTACAACATCTGGCTAACGTGTTTTGGCATCGCTGGAAGACTGAATATTTGCACTTGCTTCAAAACCGTCACAAATGGCAGACGCCCAGTCCCAATCTCCAAGAAGGAGACCTCGTTCTCTTAAAGGACAAAGAGGCTCATCGCAATGACTGGCCAATGGGACTTATCGCCAAGGTCCTACCCAGTGAGGACGGAAAGACTCGTAAGGTAGAAGTTAAGGTGACAAAAGGGGGCTCTACCCGAACCTTCTTCCGCCCGGCCACTGAACTCGTGCTGCTTCTACGAAAGGAGGACATCACATGAACTGAACATGCTCCTGGACGTTGCTCACGGCGGGGAGCATTCCTCCTCGTCTCCCAGTTTATTGAATATTGACATTTTCCATTGGATTGAACTGTTAACATTCCCATTGGATTCTGGGTTGGTGGAAGAGTTGGCATGTTTGCGGCTTCCCCAATCTGAAGATGGGTTTAATATATTTGGACTTATCTTTCGGTTTGATCTGCGGGTCGACAACAACGAGTTTGGACGTTAAAATCTTTGATGTTTATTATTGCATGCATGTTTTCTTTCCTCTTGTTTTTCTTTTTCAGCTTCGAACGACTTCGAAGAATTACGGACATCGTGAAATCCAAGGACTTCAGACGGGGAGTGTCATGTCTCACGACTTGAGAAATCATTTAATATTTGCATTGCTTGTGTTCGTTCCTTCTTTCTAGGCAGAAGTTTGCCTTTCCCTGTATTTTGTCCCAACTCTCTCACTGTAGACTTGTGATGTATGTTTGTTCACGCCCTTATTCTCCATTTTGTCAACATTCCTCCATCTGTATGCATCCTACTACATGTCCTCTGTTGAATATTCCTTTTTACCTGCTACTTTCATCACAATACAAGAATTTCAGTTAAAGCAACTCTCTTTTCCTGGAGTCTTCTTACATGAGATCGTGGCTGAGTTAAGCTGTCTGATTAATCGGTATGAACGTGAGTACAGGTGAATACGGAAGCGCCTAAAAAGAAAGGTCTATCCAGGCACCACTACGTTCTACATATCCATGAGTCAGAATAGTGACATTCACAAGGAAATAGGATGCAAGGGACCCTCAAACATCAAAAGACCGTGTGTCCCCTGTTGTGATGGAGCAATGTGAATGCTTGACCGCTGTTCTTTTAAATTTCGGCGCTCAGGACCCCGATTCCTGCAATCAGTTGAACCCCAATGATCAGCAACATATTAACCATATTGTGGATCGGTAATAAGTTGCATTTTTCTGGTTCCATCTTATAGTTTGAATCTCCCAACAGAAACTGATGAGTGCGGATGGAACCGACGCAGAATTTACCATTAATTCATTTTGACACAATGTGGGAGGATCACTAAGAATAAGGCGCTCATGGACCTGGAATTTTCAGTGTAGGATCACTGATACCCGCCCTGGTCTTTCCTGTAGTGCAGGAGTTACAGAGTGGCAAGTGACTGTAAGGAGCAGGGTGTGTAGTGACAATAATCTGACGGTGGCTACATTATGGGAAGTGATTGCTGTTTACACAAATATAGGAGAATCTGCAACATTGCAACTTTCCCTCTGTATATGGCTCCACCACGGTGAGAATAGAAGCACCCACCTGTCTGCAGAGGGCCTGTGTCTTCTGTGTCGCCAGGGTCTGTGTCTTCTGTGTCGCCAGGGCCTGTGTCTTCTGTGTTACCAGGGACTGTGTCTTGTATCACCAGGGCCTGTGTCTTCTGTGTCACCAGGGCCTGTGTCTTCTGTGTTACCAGGGACTGTGTCTTCTGTGTCACCAGGTTCTGTATCTCCTGTGTCACCAGGGTCTGTGTCTTCTGTGTCAACAGGTTCTGTATCTCCTGTGTCACCAGGGTCTGTGTCTTCTGTGTCACCAGGGTCTGTGTCTTCTGGGTCACCAGGGTCTGTGTCTTCTGGGTCACCAGGCTCTGTGTCTTCTGTGTCACCAGGGTCTGTGTCTTCTGGGTCACCAGGGCCTGTGTCTTCTGGGTCACCAGGGCCTGTGTCTTCTGTGTTACCAGGGACTATGTCTTCTGTGTCACCAGGGCCTGTGTCTTCTGTGTCACCAGGTTCTGTGTCTTCTGTGTCGCCAGGGTCTGTGTCTTCTGTGTCGCCAGGGTCTGTGTCTTCTGTGTCGCCAGGGTCTGTGTCTTCTGTGTCGCGAGGGTCTGTGTCTTCTTTGTCACCATGGCCTGTGTCTTCTGTGTCGCCAGGGTCTGTGTCTTCTGTACCGCCAGGGTCTGTGTCTTCTGTGTCGCCAGGATCTGTGTCTTCTCTGTCGCCAGGGTCTGTGTCTTCTGTGTCGCCAGGGTCTGTGTCTTCTGTGTCACAAGGTTCAGTGTCTTCTGTGTCACCAGGTTCAGTGTCTTCTGTGTCACCAGGGTCTGTGTCTTCTGGGTCACCAGGGTCTGTGTCTTCTGGGTCACCAGGGTCTGTGTCTTCTGTGTCGCCAAGGTCTGTGTCTTCTGTGTCGCCAGGGTCTGTGTCTGCTGTGTCAACAGGGTCTGTGTCTTCTGTGTCACCAGGGTCTGTGTCTTCTGGGTCACCAGGGCCTGTGTCTTCTGTGCCACCAGGGCCTGTGTCTTCTGTGTCACCAGGGCAGGTGTCTTCTGTGTCACCAGGGCCTGTGTCTTCTGTGTCACCAGGACCTGTGTCTTGTGTCACCAGGGCCTGTGTCTTCTGTGTCACCAGGGTCTGTGTCTTCTGTGTCACCAGGACCTGTGTCTTCTGTGTCACCAGGGTCTGTGTCTTCTGGGTCACCAGGCCCTGTGTCTTCTGTGTCACCAGGGTCTGTGTCTGCTGTGTCAACAGGGTCTGTGTCTTCTGTGTCACCAGGGTCTGTGTCTTCTGGGTCACCAGGGCCTGTGTCTTCTGTGCCACCAGGGCCTGTGTCTTCTGTGTCACCAGGGCCGGTGTCTTCTGTGTCACCAGGGCCTGTGTCTTCTGTGTCACCAGGACCTGTGTCTTCTGTGTCACCAGGGCCTGTGTCTTCTTTGTCACCAGGGCCTGTGTTTTCTGGGTCACCAGGCCCTGTGTCTTCTGTGTCACCAGGGCCTATGTTTTCTGTGTCACCAGGGCCTGTGTCTTCTGTGTCACCAGGGCCTGTGTCTTCTGTGTCACCAGGGTCTGTGTCTTCTGTGTCACCAGGATCTGTGTCTTCTGTGTCACCAGGGTCTCTGTCTTCTGTGTCACCAGGGCCTGTGTCTTCTGTGTCACCAGGGTCTGTGTCTTCGGTGTCACCAGGGTCTGTGTCTTCTGTGTCACAGATTTACCCGGGGCAGATATACTCAAACTGTCCAACTTTAAGACAATGCCTCATTCAGACGCAGCGGTGGATTAAGGGTAGCCTGGGCCCCGGGCTGTTCAGACTTTGTGGGCCCCCCGGTCATGTGATGGGGTCATCATATACCTGAACCAGATTATTCCAGGAAATTTACGGGGCCCCCTTGAGACTCCGCCCAGGCTCCACCCCAGCATAACATGGTAGACACTTTTGGACGGGCCCTACTCTACTGTAAACTATTAAATATTTGTTAAAATATGGAATACAATTTAGGTATATTTTTATTTCTTTTTCAATTTTTAAAATGACCAATAATATCACATATAAGGAACAAATACCGCTACACCATGTCCAGACCACATATTACCACCAGTGACCGAATAATATCACATACAAGGATCAAATACCACCGCACCATGTCAAGTGTTATGACCTGGTGGTTAGGAGCACCCGGAATGACCTGATAGTTAAACCTCATACAGGACGAGCTCTGGGATGTGGGAGCTCTGCTGACCGCAAGCCCTAATCCTATCACACACACTAGAAATAGCCGTGGAGCGCTCCTGACGAGACCTAGGCGCCTCGTCACAGCCTAAGAACTATCTAGCCCTAGAGATAGAAAATACAGCCTACCTTGCCTCAGAGAAATTCCCCAAAGGTAAAGGAAGCCCCCCACATATATTGACTGTGAGTAAAGATGAAAGTCACAAACGCAGAGATGAAACAGGTTTCAGCAAAGGGAGGCCAGACTTACTAAATAGACAGAGGATAGGAAAGGTAACTTTGCGATCAGCACAAAAACCTACAAAAGACCACGCAGAGTGTGCAAAAAGACCTCTGCACCGACTAACGGTGCGGAGATGCCACTCTGCATCCCAGAGCTTCCAGCTAGCAAGACAAAATCATGATAACCAGCTGGACAAGAAAACAGTGAACAAATAATGACTATCAGGAACTTAGCTTCTGCAGGAGAAGGCAGGTCACCAGAGAGATCCAGGAGCGAACTGAACCAATGCAAAAACATTGACAGCTGGCATGGAGTAACGATCTGAGAGGAGTTAAATAGAGCAGCCAACCAAAGGATAAACCATGTCACCTGTGTAAGGAACCTCAGAAGCAGCAGCTTCACTCATAGCCACCAGAGGGAGCCCATAGACAGAACTCGCCGAAGTACCATTCACGACCACAGGAGGGAGTTCGACAACAGAATTCACAACAGTACCCCCCCCTTGAGGAGGGGTCACCGAACCCTCACCAAAGCCCCCAGGCCGATCAGGATGAGCCAAATGAAAGGCACGAACTAGATCGGCAGCATGAACATCAGAGGCAAAAACCCAGGAATTATCTTCCTGACCATAACCCTTCCACTTGACCAGGTACTGGAGTTTCCGTCTCGAAACACGAGAATCCAAAATCTTCTCCACCACATACTCCAACTCCCCCTCGACCAACACCGGGGCAGGAGGATCAACGGAGGGAACCATAGGCGCCACGTATCTCCGCAACAACGACCTATGGAACACATTATGGATGGCAAAAGAAGCTGGAAGGTCCAAACGAAATGACACAGGATTAAGAACCTCAGAAATCTTATATGGCCCAATGAAACGAGGCTTAAACTTAGGAGAGGAAACCTTCATAGGAACGTGACGAGATGACAACCAAACCAAATCCCCAACACGAAGTCGGGGACCAACACAACGCCGGCGGTTAGCGAAACGTTGAGCCTTCTCCTGGGACAATGTCAAATTGTCCACCACATGAGTCCAAATCTGCTGCAACCTGTCCACCACCGCATCCACACCAGGACAGTCCGAAGGCTCAACCTGCCCTGAAGAGAAACGAGGATGGAAACCAGAATTACAGAAGAAAGGAGAATCTAAAGTAGCCGAGCTGGCCCGATTATTAAGGGCGAACTCAGCCAAAGGCAAGAAGGACACCCAATCATCCTGATCAGCAGAAACAAAGCATCTCAGATATGTTTCCAAGGTCTGATTAGTTCGTTCGGTTTGGCCATTAGTCTGAGGATGGAAAGCCGAAGAAAAAGACAAATCAATGCCCATCTTAGCGCAAAAGGACCGCCAAAACCTTGACACAAACTGGGAACCTCTGTCCGAGACGATGTTCTCTGGAATGCCATGCAAACGAACCACATGCTGGAAAAACAATGGCACCAAATCAGAGGATGAAGGCAATTTAGATAAGGGTACCAAATGGACCATCTTAGAAAAGCGATCACAAACCACCCAAATGACCGACATCTTTTGAGAAACAGGGAGATCAGAAATAAAATCCATGGAAATATGCGTCCAGGGCCTCTTCGGGTTCGGCAAGGGCAAAAGCAACGCACTGGCACGAAAACAGCAGGGCTTAGCCCGAGCACAAGTCCCACAGGACTGCACAAAAGAAGCACATCCCGTGACAAAGAAGGCCACCAAAAGGATCTAGCCACCAAATCTCTGGTACCAAATATTCCAGGATGACCAGCCAACACTGAACAATGAATCTAAGAGATAACTCTACTAGTCCATCTATCAGGGACAAACAGTTTCTCCGTAGGACAACGGTCAGGTATATCAGCCTGAAACTTTTGCAGCACACGCCGCAAATCAGGGGAAATGGCAGACAAAATTACCCCTTCTTTAAGAATACCTGCCGGCTCCGGAACACCCGGAGAGTCAGGCACAAAACTCCTTGACAGGGCGTCAGCCTTCACATTCTTAGATCCCGGAAGGTATGAAACCACAAAATCAAAACGGGAGAAAAAGAGCGACCATCGAGCCTGTCTAGGATTCAACCGTTTGGCAGACTCGAGATAAGTCAGATTCTTGTGATCCGTCAAGACCACCACGCGATGTTTAGCTCCTTCGAGCCAATGTCGCCACTCCTCAAATGCCCACTTCATGGCCAACAACTCCCGATTGCCCACACCATAATTGCGCTCAGCAGGCGAGAATTTTCTAGAAAAGAAGGCACAGGGTTTCATCACCGAGCCATCAGAACTTCTTTGTGACTAAACAGCCCCTGCTCCAATTTCAGAAGCATCAACCTCAACCTGAAAAGGGAGCGAAACATCTGGCTGGCACAACACAGGGGCAGAAGCAAAACGACGCTTCAACTCCTGAAAAGCCTCTACAGCCGCAGAGGACCAATTGACCACATCAGCACATTTCTTAGTCAAATCAGTCAACGGTTTAACAATACTGGAAAAATTAGCGATGAAGCGACGGTAAAAATTAGCAAAGCCCAGGAACTTCTGCAAGCTCTTCACAGATGTCGGCTGAGTCCAATCGTAAATGGCCTGAACTTTAACAGGGTCCATCTCGATAGTAGAAGGGGAAAAAATGAAACCCAAAAATGAAACCTTCTGAACTCCAAAAAGACACTTAGATCCCTTCACAAACAAGGAATTAGCACGAAGGACCTGGAACACCATTCTGACCTGCTTCACATGAGACTCCCAATCATCCGAAAAGACCAACATGTCATCCAAATATACAATCATGAATCTATCCAGGTACTCTCGGAAGATGTCATGCATAAAGGACTGAAACACAGATGGAGCATTAGAAAGCCCGAATGGCATAACCAGGTACTCAAAATGACCCTCGGGCGTATTAAATGCCGTCTTCCATTCATCACCCTGTTTAATTCGCACAAAATTATACGCACCACGAAGATCTATCTTGGTGAACCAACTAGCCCCCTTAATCCGAGCAAACAAATCAGACAGCAGCGGCAAAGGATACTGAAATTTGACTGTGATCTTATTAAGAAGGCGGTAATCAATACAAGGTCTCAAAGAACCATCCTTCTTGGCCACAAAAAAGAACCCTGCTCCCAATGGTGACGACGACGGACGAATATGACCCTTCTCCAAGGATTCCTTTATATAGCTCCGCATAGTGGCGTGCTCTGGCACAGATAAATTAAACAGACGGCCCTTAGGAAACTTACTACCAGGAATCAAATTAATAGCACAGTCGCAATCCCTATGAGGAGGTAGGGCACCAGATTTGGGCTCTTCAAATACATCCCGGTAATCTGATAAAAACTCAGGGACTTCAGAAGGAGTGGAAGGCGAAATTGACAGCAATGGAACATCACCATGTACCCCCTGACAACCCCAGCTGGACACAGACATAGATTTCCAATCCAACACTGGATTATGGACCTGTAGCCATGGCAACCCTAAAACGACCACATCATGCAGATTATGCAACACCAAAAAGCGAATATCCTCCTGATGTGCAGGAGCCATACACATGGTCAATTGAGTCCAGTACTGAGGCTTATTCTTGGCCAAAGGCGTAGCATCAATTCCTCTCAATGGAATAGGACACTGCAAGGGCTCCAAGAAAAAACCACAGCGCCTGGCAAACTCCAAGTCCATCAAATTCAGGGCAGCGCCTGAATCCACAAATGCCATTACAGAATAGGACGACAGAGAGCAAATCAGAGTAACGGACAAAAGAAATTTAGACTGTACCGTACCAATGATGGCAGACCTAGCGAACCGCTTTGTGCGCTTAGGACAATCGGAGATAGCATGAGTGGATTCACCACAGTAAAAACACAGCCCATTCCGACGTCTGTGTTCTTGACGTTCAGCTCTGGTCAAAGTCCTATCACACTGCATAGGCTCAGGCCTATGCTCAGAGAATACTGCCAGATGGTGCACAGCTTTGCGCTCACGCATGCGCCGATCGATCTAAATGGCCAAAGACATAGACTCATTCAGACCAGCAGGCATGGGAAATCCCACCATGACATCCTTAAGGGCTTCAGAAAGACCCTTTCTGAAAATTGCCGCCAGGGCACATTCATTCCACTGAGTAAGCACAGACCACTTCCTAAACTTCTCACAGTACACCTCCGCTTCATCCTGACCCTAACACAAAGCCAGCAAGATTTTCTCTGCCTGATCCACTGAATTTGGTTCATCATAAAGCAATCCAAGCGCCAGAAAAAACGCATCAACATCACGCAACGCAGGATCTCCTGGCGCAAGGGAAAATGCCCAGTCTTGAGGGTCACCACGCAACAAAGAAATAATGATTTTTACCTGTTGAACGGGGTCACCAGAGGAGCGGGGTTTCAAAGCTAGAAACAGTTTACAATAATTTTTGAAATTCAACAACCTAGATTTATCGCCAGAAAATAAGTCAGGAATAGGAATTCTAGGCTCTAACATAGGATTCTGAACCACAAAATCTTGAATGTTCTGTACCCTTGCAGTGAGATGATCCAAACAAGAGGACAGACCTTGAATGTCTATATCTACACCTGTGTCCTGAACCACCCAAAGGTCTAGGGGAAAAGAAAGACAAAACACAGTGCAAAGAAAAAAAAAAAAGGTCTCAGAAGTAATCTTATCCCTCTATTGAGATGCATTAATACTTTGGACCAGCTGTACTGTTATGACCTGGTGGTTAGGAGCACCCGGAATGACCTGATAGTTAAACCTCATACAGGACGAGCTCTGGGATGTGGGAGCTCTGCTGACCGCAAGCCCTAATCCTATCACACACACTAGAAATAGCCGTGGAGAGCTCCTGACCAGACCTAGGCGCCTCATCACAGCCTAAGAACTATCTAGCCCTAGAGATAGAAAATAAAGCCTACCTTGCCTCAGAGAAATTCCCCAAAGGTAAAGGAAGCCCCCCACATATAATGACTGTGAGTAAAGATGAAAGTCACAAACGCAGAGATGAAACAGGTTTCAGCAAAGGGAGGCCAGACTTACTAAATAGACAGAGGATAGGAAAGGTAACTTTGCGATCAGCACAAAAACCTACAAAAGACCACGCAGAGTGTGCAAAAAGACCTCCGCACCGACTAATGGTGCGGAGATACCACTCTGCATCCCAGAGCTTCCAGCTAGCAAGACAAAATCATGATAACCAGCTGGACAAGAAAACAGTGAACAAATAATGACTATCAGGAACTTAGCTTCTGCAGGAGAAGGCAGGTCACCAGCGAGATCCAGGAGCGAACTGAACCAATGCAAACACATTGACAGCTGGCATGGAGTAACGATCTGAGAGGAGTTAAATAGAGCAGCCAACCAAAGGATAAACCACGTCACCTGTGTAAGGAACCTCAGAAGCAGCAGCTTCACTCATAGCCACCAGAGGGAGCCCATAGACAGAACTCGCCGAAGTACCATTCACGACCACAGGAGGGAGTTCGACAACAGAATTCACAACAGTCCAGACCACATATTGCTACCAGTGAACGAATAATATCACATACAAGGAACAAATACCACCGCACCATGACCAGACCACATATTACCACCAGTTACCAAATAATATCACATACAAGGAACAAATACCGCTACACCATGACCAGACCACATATTGCCACCAGTGACCGAATAATATCACATACAAGGAACAAATACCACCACACCATGACCAGAGCACATATTACCACCACAGTGATCGAATATCACATACAAGGAACAAATACCACAACAAGATGACCAGACCACATATTACCACCACAGTGACCGAATAATAACACATACAAGGAACAAATACCACCACGCCATGACCAGACCACATATTACCACCAGTGACCGAATAATATCACATACAAGGAACAAATACGACAACACCATGTCCAGACCACATATTACCACCACAGTTATTGAATAATATCACATATAAGGATCAAATACCACCGCCCCATGTCCAGACCACATATTACCACCAGTGACTGAATAATATCACATACAAGGGACAAATACCACCACACCATAACCAGATCAGATATTACCACCAGTGACCAAATAATATCACATACAAGGGACAAATACCACCACACCATAACCAGATCAGATATTACCACCAGTGACCAAATAATATCACATACAAGGAACAAATACCACAACACCATGACCAGACTACATATTACCACCAGTGACTGAATAATATCACATACAAGGGACAAATACCGCCACACCATGACCAGAACACATATTACCACCAGTGACCGAATAATATCACATATATGGAGGGGCGTGTCCTAGCTGGCCATGTGAGCGGACGCTGAGGAAAGAGCTCCCGCTGCTACTAGCAAGATAATCCTGAGCAGACACAGCTGTCTGCTTCAAATTGTGCCGTCCCTGCGGGCTGAAGTCCCCAGGAGTGAAGGGGAGTCGCAGAAGCTGCCCAGTGAGAGACGAAATGACGAGGAGGAGGCAGAAGGACGTGGGCGCAGGAGAGGCTGGAGGGACCCAAGATGGCGCCGCTGCCAGAGCGGACGCTGTGAATCTTGAGGCTGCAGCAAAGCTAAAAAGGTTTGCCTGGGTGGATGGTGGGGAAAAGGCACAGGAAACATCTGAAGAGAGATCTGAAGGAGAGGAAGAGGTGGGGGAGAGACTTGATAAAGGAATGCCGGGGGCTCAGAAGAGGGAGGAAGACAGTGGCATGGCTGCAGAGGCAGGGGCTGTAAAGGCAGTGGAATTGAGTGGGGAACCAACCATAAAGGATGTTTTTATCCTCTTATCTTCTTGTAACCAGTCCGTAAATGACTTAACCCTTAAGATGAAGGAGGTTAAAGGGGAGATAATACAAATAAAGGCTGCTGTACAAAGAATGGACAAACGTATGGGAGAAGTGGAAGAGAGGATGAGCACTGTTGAGGATCATATTGTAAAACTGCAAAAGGCAGAGAAAAAGTTTGTCCAACAGATAACGGAATTGGCGGCAAAAAATGAGGATCTAGAAAACAGATCCAGAAGAAATAACATCTGGATAGTTGGTTTGCCGGAAAAAACAGAGGGGAAAAATCCCACTGAGTTTATTGAAAGCTGGTTGAAGGAGAAGATTGGAGCTGAAGCTCTGACAATGGTCTTTGCCGTGGAAAGAGCGCACAGAGTGCCACCGCGGCCCCCTCCCCTGGGAGCTAACCCCCAAACTATGCTGGCTAAAATATTAAATTACAGAGACATTATACTTAGGAAGGCCAGAGAAATGGAGGACTTCACTGCTGGAGGACAGAGGATTGCCATTTATCTGGACTAGTCCGCTGCAGTCCAGAAACAGAGAATGCAGTTTACTGGCGTCAAGGTGATTGAGAGAACTGGGGGTGCAATATTCCATGTTTTTCCCTGCGAGGTTGAGAGTGGTCACCTTCAATAAATTACACTTCTTCATGATGCCAGAGGACTCTACTCAGTGGATTGATGTTAATGCCAAGAAACTGCAGGCTGCATGAGACTGACTTTCTGTGGCAACATGTGTGGTTATTGCTTCACTTTTGGCAGAAGAGAATTGGGCTTCTTTCTATGTTTATTTTCTGCCTATAGCTCTTTCAAACCTTAGAGGAGAGGAGTATGGCCAGGTTGATTAATGGGCCAGACAGAGTTTGAGTTGGATAATATGGAGGGGGGGGGGGGGGGGGGGGGAATGCTGACAGGGTGTTCTGCAAATATTGCTTTTGTAATTTCTTTACTTTATGGTATGTTTTGATATGTTATTAGTCAATGTAAGGAGCGGTGGTGCTGTTGGTGGCGGGAGCCGGAGGGTGGTGATAACTTAGGTGAGAGTGTCTCAAACGGGCCTAGGAGCCCCACTCTCGATGAGAGGAAAATGTGATAGTTTTGGGGGGGGGGGTTGGGATGGGAGAGTTCAAGGGGGGGAGGTGGGTTAGACAGCTCAGGTTAGGGAGTAAGGATTCTTGGATCACTATTCTGCAACATGATTGGGGAATGCATTAAAATACTAAGTTGGAATGTTAGAGGCCTAGCAGACAAGACCAGAAGAGCGGCGGTTCTTCAATATGCTCGTGATCAAAGGGCCTCCTTGATATGTCTGTTGGAAATGCACTTGGTACGTGAGAGGGTCGATGTCTTGAGTAGGAGATGGTTGCAGAGGTCATATCACTCCACTTTCTCTATGTACACAAGAGGAGTATCGGTGCTGGTCCCAACAGGTGTGCGTTATGAAGAGGTGAAGGTGTATGTTGATGTGGAAGGGAAATATGTGATAGTGAAATGTAGACTGCTTGGGGTTTTGATGTATGTGGTGGCTATGTACATCCCTCCCCCCAATTCTAGTAAAAAAATTAGAGAAGTTTTGGAATTGATTGGACGGGGAGATCCGTTGCCGCTTTTAATTATAGGAGACCTCAATAACATTTGCGATGATTTTTGGGATAGAAATAAAAACATACAGCGTAGGATGGAAAGTCATACTACGGCATTTGGAACATATGTGCGAGAGATTGGTATGATTGATCTGTGGAGAGTGCGACATGTGGGGGAGGGGATACTCCTGCTACTCACCGTCTCATGACGCGCTATCTAGAATAGACATGGCGCTCGGGAATAACATGTTTGACACTTCAGTGGGAGAAGTCAGGTATTTGCCACGGGCGTTCTCGGATCATAATCCTTTGGAGGTGGAGTTGAGGCCGGCGGGGACATGGGCATGACAAAGGAGAGAGTGGAAAATTCATCCTAACTGGTTGCATAGTGTGAGCTTGGAGACCATACAGCGAGAAGTAGAGGAGTTCTTTGAGATTAATGAGGGTAGTGTGGATATACAGGTCCTTCTCAAAAAATTAGCATATAGTGTTAAATTTCATTATTTACCATAATGTAATGATTACAATTAAACTTTCATATATTATAGATTCATTATCCACCAACTGAAATTTGTCAGGTCTTTTATTGTTTTAATACTGATGATTTTGGCATACAACTCCTGATAACCCAAAAAACCTGTCTCAATAAATTAGCATATCAAGAAAAGGTTCTCTAAACGACCTATTACCCTAATCTTCTGAATCAACTAATTAACTCTAAACACATGCAAAAGATACCTGAGGCTTTTATAAACTCCCTGCCTGGTTCATTACTCAAAACCCCCATCATGGGTAAGACTAGCGACCTGACAGATGTCAAGAAGGCCATCATTGACACCCTCAAGCAAGAGGGTAAGACCCAGAAAGAAATTTCTCAACAAATAGGCTGTTCCCAGAGTGCTGTATCAAGGCACCTCAATGGTAAGTCTGTTGGAAGGAAACAATGTGGCAGAAAACGCTGTACAACGAGAAGAGGAGACCGGACCCTGAGGAAGATTGTGGAGAAGGACCGATTCCAGACCTTGGGGAACCTGAGGAAGCAGTGGACTGAGTCTGGTGTGGAAACATCCAGAGCCACCGTGCACAGGCGTGTGCAGGAAATGGGCTACAGGTGCCGCATTCCCCAGGTAAAGCCACTTTTGAGCTACAGAGAAGCTGCACTGGACTGTTGCTAAGTGGTCCCAAGTACTTTTTTCTGATGAAAGCAAATTTTGCATGTCATTCGGAAATCAAGGTGCCAGAGTCTGGAGGAAGACTGGGGAGAAGGAAATGCCAAAATGCCTGAAGTCCAGTGTCAAGTACCAACAGTCAGTGATGGTGTGGGGTGCCATGTCAGCTGCTGGTGTTGGTCCACTGTGTTTCATCAAGGGCAGGGTCAATGCAGCTAGCTATCAGGAGATTTTGGAGCACTTCATGCTTCCATCGGCTGAAATGCTTTATGGAGATGAAGATTTCATTTTTCAGCACGACCTGGCACCTGCTCACAGTGCCAAAACCACTGGTAAATGGTTTACTGACCATGGTATTACTGTGCTCAATTGGCCTGCCAACTCTCCTGACCTGAACCCCATAGAGAATCTGTGGGATATTGTGAAGAGAAAGTTGAGAGACGCAAGACCCAACACTCTGGATGAGCTTAAGGCCGCTATTGAAGCATCCTGGGCCTCCATAACATCTCAGCAGTGTCACAGGCTGATTGCCTCCATGCCACGCCGCATTGAAGCAGTCATTTCTGCCAAAGGATTCCCGACCAAGTATTGAGTGCATAACTGAACATTATTATTTGTTGGTTTTTTTGTTTGTTATTGAAAAACACTTTTATTTGATTGGATGGGTGAAATATGCTAATTTATTGAGACAGGTTTTTTGGGTTATCAGGAGTTGTATGCCAAAATCATCAGTATTAAAACAATAAAAGACCTGACAAATTTCAGTTGGTGGATAATGAATCTATAATATATGAAAGTTTAATTGTAATCATTACATTATGGTAAATAATGAAATTTAACACTATATGCTAATTTTTTGAGAAGGACCTGTACTTACCATTTGG
The DNA here is from genome assembly GCF_032444005.1 of Ranitomeya imitator. Taxonomy (NCBI): domain Eukaryota; kingdom Metazoa; phylum Chordata; class Amphibia; order Anura; family Dendrobatidae; genus Ranitomeya; species Ranitomeya imitator. The sequence continues at coordinate 684,223,745 of NC_091284.1, read as the reverse complement.
GAAACTATGAAGGCTTTTTTGAGAGGGCTGCTGTTTAGGGATATTAGTAGATGTAAGCGTCGGTCAAAACAGGCGGAGAATGACGCGAGGGAAATGCTGAGAATTGCTGAAGATGATTTGATTACACTGGTTACTCCTGTCGCTGGGAAACTGCTAAAAGAAACCCAGAACCGCATGGATAAAATTCTAATGGAGAGGGCAGAGAGGAAGAGAGAGTTCCAACATCTGGCGTTTTACCAGGAGGGAGAGGTAGTTGGACATATGTTGTCATTGGTGGCTTCTGCTCAGAGGAGCACATCATTCGTGCATTCATTGGAGCTTGACAATGGTATGAAAGTATTGGAGACCTCTGAGATTTTAAGAGTCTTTATGGAATTCTACGCGGATCTGTACTCCTCTGGTGTGGTCCCATCGGAGGGAAACAATTTGGCATTTTTAGAGGGCATCGCCTTGCCTAGACTGAGTGAGGAGGATAGGGAAAGTTTGGAGGGTCCTATTACTGATGAAGAACTAAGTCGGGCTTTAAGGGCGATGGCAAGAGGTAAGGCGCCAGGAGTAGATAGGCTACCTGCCGAAATATATAAAGAGATGGAAGGTGTTAATACCCAGATTAAGAGTCGTATTGGAGGAGGCCAAGCTTAGGGGAACCTTGCCAGCTTCCATGAGGGAAGCCATAATAGTAGTAATTCCGAAGGAAGATAAAGATCTGCGATGGCCTGAATCGTATCGCCCGATCTCTCTACTTACTACAGATGTTATGCTCCTGGCCGGGTTGTTAGCGGCCTGATTAACAGGTGTTGTTTCTAAATTAATTCACCCAGATTAGTCCGGTTTTATGCCTGATAGGTCTACGGCAGTGAATCTAAGAAGACTCTTTTTGAATTTACAACTGGGGGCTGATAACGGTGGGCATAGAGTTATTGCTTCCTTAGATGCCCATAAGGCATTCGACAGTGTGGAATGGGGGTACCTGTGGCAGGTATTGCACTGTTTTGGCTTTGGCCCACACTTCGTGGCTTGGGTTCAGCTGCTATATGAGCAACCATCAGCTAGAGTGAGAAAGAATGGCGAGTTTTCTCACACGATTCAGCTGCATAGAGGAACGAGACAGGGGTGCCCGCTCTCCCCTCTTTTGTTTGCTCTGGCTGTGGAATCGTTGGTCACCAAAATTCGACAGTCCACCGAGGTTTTAGGGTTCAAATATGGGTCGATCGCCATTTGCATTTACTCCATGCGGCACGCCTAGCCGCTGCACAGCTGAGGCTTGGTAAGTCACGGATTCTTCTATATTTAAACAAGAGGCTGGCCATGCAGGCACTACCCCTGACGAAGCCACCAGAGCGTGGCGACACGCGTTGGGTGCCTGTAGCCCGCACTCTCTGTACTGGGTACGCATTCCCTTTCTACCCTGCCTGTGACCGGTGCTTTTGGAATGTTGCCATTCATGCTTCTTAGGCATTTATCTTACTATGGGCGCACGGTCTGATTATAGGTGGGTAGTGGACTACTTGTACTTGTTCATTTGCGGTCTTAGCTTATATACAGTGGGGCAAAAAAGTATTTAGTCAGTCAGCAATAGTGCAAGTTCCACCACTTAAAAAGATGAGAGGCGTCTGTAATTTACATCATAGGTAGACCTCAACTATGGGAGACAAACTGAGAAAAAAAAATCCAGAAAATCACATTGTCTGTTTTTTTATCTTTTTTTTGGCATATTATGGTGGAAAATAAGTATTTGGTCAGAAAAAAACAATCAAGATTTCTGGCTCTCACAGACCTGTAACTTCTTCTTTAAGAGTCTCCTCTTTCCTCCACTCATCACCTGTAGTAATGGCACCTGTTTAAACTTGTTATCAGTATCAAAAGACACCTGTGCACACCCTCAAACAGTCTGACTCCAAACTCCACTATGGTGAAGACCAAAGAGCTGTCAAAGGACACCAGAAACAAAATTGTAGCCCTGCACCAGGCTGGGAAGACTGAATCTGCAATAGCCAACCAGCTTGGAGTGAAGAAATCAACAGTGGGAGCAATAATTAGAAAATGGAAGACATACAAGACCACTGATAATCTCCCTCGATCTGGGGCTCCACGCAAAATCCCACCCTGTGGGGTCAGAATGATCACAAGAACGGTGAGCAAAAATCCCAGAACCACGCGGGGGGACCTAGTGAATGAACTGCAGAGAGCTGGGACCAATGTAACAAGGCCTACCATAAGTAACACACTACGCCACCATGGACTCAGATCCTGCAGTGCCAGACGTGTCCCACTGCTTAAGCCAGTACATGTCCGGGCCCGTCTGAAGTTTGCTAGAGAGCATTTGGATGATCCAGAGGAGTTTTGGGAGAATGTCCTATGGTCTGATGAAACCAAACTGGAACTGTTTGGTAGAAACACAACTTGTCGTGTTTGGAGGAAAAAGAATACTGAGTTGCATCCATCAAACACCATACCTACTGTAAAGCATGGTGGTGGAAACATCATGCTTTGGGGCTGTTTCTCTGCAAAGGGGCCAGGACGACTGATCTGGGTACATGAAAGAATGAATGGGGCCATGTATCGTGAGATTTTGAGTGCAAACCTCCTTCCATCAGCAAGGGCATTGAAGATGAAACGTGGCTGGGTCTTTCAACATGACAATGATCTAAAGCACACCGCCAGGGCAACGAAGGAGTGGCTTCGTAAGAAGCATTTCAAGGTCCTAGAGTGGCCTAGCCAGTCTCCAGATCTCAACCCTATAGAAAACCTTTGGAGGGAGTTGAAAGTCCGTGTTGCCAAGCGAAAAGCCAAAAACATCACTGCTCTAGAGGAGATCTGCATGGAGGAATGGGCCAACATACCAACAACAGTGTGTGGCAACCTTGTGAAGACTTACAGAAAACGTTTGACCTCTGTCATTGCCAACAAAGGATATATTACAAAGTATTGAGATGAAATTTTGTTTCTGACCAAATACTTATTTTCCAAAATAATATGCAAATAAAATGTTAAAAAAAACAGACAATGTGATTTTCTGGATTTTTTTTTCTCAGTTTGTCTCCCATAGTTGAGGTCTACCTATGATGTAAATTACAGACGCCTATCATCTTTTTAAGTGGTGGAACTTGCACTATTGCTGACTGACTAAATACTTTTTTGCCCCACTGTACATCCTCATGACCGGCTTGTGGTTTTTTCCAGCACCACTCTATTAGTGGCCATTATGCTACATTGACTATAGGGTGCTAGGCTTGTCATGTTTCCTTGTTTTCCTAGGTTCTCATAACGTTCATCTACGTGAGTGTATATATGGGGCTTGCTGGGATTGCTTTATTTTGTTATCATGTTGTCAGTTAGGCTATTCTAACCTATGGGTATGTATTTTTCACCCTGTTCAGTTCTGTGCGGGCTTTTTGCCTTATTTTGGGCTCTAGTGTTTATGGGGTTATTCCTTATCCCCTTGTTTTAAATGTTTTTAGTGTGTTTTGCCTTTTGTATGTTTTTGTAATTAATAAAGCTGTGTTTTCATATTTTGTCTGGTGGTGACTCCCATTTGTAAGGCCTACCTGTTTCCTCTTAGTATATACTTGGTAGTTTTTAGGCCTGGTTTGAGTCCTACTTACCGTGGTGCCCCCATCTCTTTCCTTACTGACATATTGTGTTTATATGCGGTTGCTCTTTGCCCGCATTTTCTGGGTGTTGGCACACGGTTGTATTAGATTGGTTATTCATAATTTAGCATTGTGTATTACCTGTTTTGTATTATTAAAATGGATCTGGCAGCTAGAGAAGCTGCATGGAGTAGTAAGGCGAAGAATCTGTTTAATGATGACACCTTGAGCACGATAGGTATTGGGTCTGGGACTAGTGACTTTCATCAAGTGACCAGGGAGCTAACTAATTTGCATATAGCATATGCCAAAACCTGGTGGAATTTAAAAACCCTAGAAGAATATAAGCGAACTGGTATTATCCCAAGGGGACTCAGAGTTCAAATATTCCCCGCCTGGGAGGTTGATGACGGATTTCAAAGGACTTGGGAGTCTGGTCTGTCCAAATGCTCTTTCATTATCCTGGACATGTTGATTGAACACGATCAGGGGGTCCTTAAGTCCCTAAAAGATAAACTTCAACTATGTGAAGGTAAATTGGATAGTTTTGACCGCAAGTCATTGGTAGAACCGTTCCAGGAACAGCTCAAGACTACCCTTGATAGTTCTGAAAAAGACATTACTGCTAAAAAGAGACAGAAGTTCAAGAGGGATCAAACGGATTTTAACCCCTTCATGACCTTGGGATTTTTAGTTTTTCCGTGTTCGTTTTTCACCCCCCTCCTTCCCAGAGCCATAACTTTTTTATTTTTCCGTCAATTTGGCCATGTGAGGGCTTATTTTTTGCGGGACGAGTTGTACTTTTGAACGACATCATTGGTTTTAGCATGTCGTGTACTAGAAAACGGGAAAATAATTCCAAGTGCGGTGAAATTGCAAAAAAAAGTGCAATCCCACACTTGTTTTTTATTTGGCTTTTTTGCTAGGTTCACTAAATGCTAAAACTGACCTGACGTTATGATTCTCCAGGTCAGTACGAGTTCATAGACACCTAACATGACTAGGTTATTTTTTATCTAAGTGGTGAAAAAAAATCCAAACTTTGCTAAAAACAAAAAATTGTGCCATTTTCCGATACTCGTAGCGTCTCCATTTTTCGTGATCTGGGGTCGGTTGAGGGCTTATTTTATGCGTGCCGAGATGACGTTTTCAATGATAGCATATTGGTTCAGATACGTTTTTTTGATCACCTGTTATTGCATTTTAATGCAATGTCGCGGCGACCTAAAAAACGTAATTCTGGCGTTTCGAATTTTTTTCTCGCTACGCCGTTTAGCGATCAGGTTAATGCTTTTTTTTAATTGATAGATCGGGCGATTCTGAGCGCGGCGATACCAAATATGTGTAGATTTGATTTTTTTTTTATTGATTTATTTTGATTGGGGCGAAAGGGGGGTGATTTAAACTTTTATTTTTTTTTATTTTTTTCACATTTTTATTAACTTTTTTTTTTTTACTTTTGCCATGCTTCAATAGCCTCCATGTCCATCTGCTGATCGCTGCTATGTAGCAGAAATGGGGGTGTGCTGTGAGCGCCGACCACAGGGTGGCGCTCACAGCCACCGGTGATCAGTAACCATAGAGGTCTCTAGGACCTCTATGGTTACCATCCTGACGCATCGCCGACCCCGATCATGTGACGGGGGTCGGCGATGATGTCATTTCCGGCCGCCAGGCCGGAAGCGGTAGTTAAATGCCGCTGTCTGCGTTTGACAGCGGCATTTAACTAGTTAATAGGTGCGGGCGCGATTCTGCCCGCACCTATTACGGACACATGTCAGCTGTTCAAAACAGCTGACATGTCCCGGCTTTGGTGCTGGCTCACCTCGGAGCCCTGCATCAAAGCGGGGCTTCTGACCTCGGACGTACTATCCCGTCCGAGGTCAGAAAGGGGTTAAGAATGGCCAAGCCTTTAAGTGGACAAATAGGGGAAATCGGAGGCTGAGAAAGGGGCCGGATCAGGCTGAGAACAACGTAGCCACACTATCTGATGCACCCTCCAGTGACGTTTTTTTATCGCCCGAAATGAGCGACATCGAAAGCGCAGGAGGAGGGGCCAGAGGAGGAGACGTATCCCAAAAGAGGTGCACTCGGAACCGCAAAGCATGGTCGCCTCGGTACCAACGGGAGACGCGGCAGAACAGGAGACGCTAACATCGGATCTATCACGGGCCACTGGTAAGTTGCAAATTATCAATCTCTCTAAATATGTTTTATCAGAACGTGAAATTGCCCTATTAGAAAAGGGTCTCTCCTTTTGCCCTACCAGTGGGCTTGATAAGTTTACTTTTATCAAAGACGTCTATCTGTTTTGCAGACAGCTTACTTTAAAACTGCTCTATCATCGCCCTTCGGCCCTTGATGAACTACCCATGGCCGACAGACTTGTCCTGAGGGATCTCTTGGACCTTCTGGATGAAGGTGATGAGTGCCAACCCAGAAGAAAATTTACCGATAGGCTACCCTCACAAGCCACACCCCGTTTACCTTGTTCCCAGCGGTACAGAGCTTTTTTAACGCTGTGTGTAGGGAGATACACGAGCTCAAGCTTGAGCCAAACAGGGGGAGGAATATTAGCCAGAAGGATCAGGCTGTTCTGGCTAAATTAGGTTCCAATAGAGATTTTGTCATCCGCGAAGCGGACAAGGGGGGCAACTTGGTCATCTGGCCGGTTGACCTCTATTTACAGGAGGCCATGCGCCAATTGGGTAATTCAGAGTCTTACCAGGTGCTTCCCTCTGATCCTACTTCTGTTTTCCAGGGTAAATTGAGCCGTTTACTGGAGGCTGCATACACACGCAATATCATTAATAAACGGAAACAAGAGTTTCTAACTAACCACCATCCCAGGATTCCCACCTTCTACATGCTTCCGAAGGTGCATAAATCTTTACAGGCCCCTCCGGGTAGGCCTATAGTTTCCGGGATTGGTGGGTTACTTGAGCGGCCGTGTGTTTATATTGATTTTTTTCTTCAGCCTCTAGTTGCGTCCCTCAAGTCGTACGTCAAGGATTCCACATTTCTCATCTTGCAACTTCAGAATCTTGAGATTCCGCCAGGGGTGTGGCTTGTGACCCTGGATGTGGAGTCCCTGTACACGTGCATTGGACACGAACTGGGTGTACGTGCTGTGTCTTTCTTTCTGGATACAAATACTACAGGAGACAGAGGACACGATTCGTTCATCTTGGATCTGTTGTTATTCATTTTGGATCAGAACTATTTTATCTTCGATCGTGTCTTCTACAGGCAAGTGAGGGGCACCGCTATGGGGGCTCGTTGCGCCCCCTCTTACGCCAACCTCTTTTTGGGTTGGTGGGAGGTCACTAGGGTGTTCTGTCTGGATCACTTCCTTGAACATGTCATGAAGTGGTTCCGATATATTGATGATGTTGTGTTTATTTGGACAGGCACCCTGGAACAGTATAAGGACTTTGTGGGCATTTTGAATGATAACCCCTGGAACATTCGTCTAACATCACATTATTCCCAGACGGACATTGAGTTCTTGGACCTGAGTTTGCAAGTGAAGGATTCTAAAATTCTGACGACAATATATCGGAAACCCACAGCTACCAACAGTTTGCTGCATTTTGAGAGTTTCCACCCCTTGCATCTCAAAACAGGTATTCCCAAGGGTCAATTTTATAGGGTCAGGAGGAACTGCAGTGAGCATGGGGAGTTTACTACACAATCCCGTGAGCTCACTGCACATTTCCGAGAAAGGGCTACCCTAAACGGGTTGTCTCCTGGGCCTTCTCCGCGGCGAACAACAGTAGAAGGGAGGACCTCCTAAAAGGTAGAACTAGGACCACTGAAAAACCATTGGGAATTATAACAATCTTTAATAACCAGTGGCGGGATTTACGGGGCATCCTCTCTAAATATTGGGGTATTTTACAGAGTGAGCCTAAACTTCTTCCCCATATTGCCCCACAACCCAATCTGGTAGCCAGGAGGGCTAGGAGTCTTAGGGACTGTTTAAGAAGTCATAGCCACTTTCAACGGCCGATCACCAAACTCCAGAGAGGGGTTAGACTTATGGGGACTTTCCCGTGTGGAAACTGTAGTATTTGCCCTTTCACCAGTTGTGATGAAAAGATCATGGTGCCTTCTTTGTTTCCACAGACTCCCACTAAGGCCTATTTCAACTGTAGGTCACGGAATCTGGTTTACGCGTTGGTGTGTCCATGCCCTAAAGTTTACGTGGGCTAAGCCACACAGGAGCTTAGGAGACGCATACAGCAACATTTCTCCACTATTTCAACGGCTACAAGGAACAAGACAAAAGGAAAAACTCTTACATCAGTGGCTGAGCATTTTTTGGTTGCACATAGTTCACAATGGGCTGGCACGAAGATTCTGGGACTTGAAGCAGTACGAATGAATATGAGGGGCGGAAATGTTGCCCTTGAACTTCTAAAACGGGAATCCAAGTGGGTCTTCGATTTGAATTCTGTTATCCCTATAGGCTTGAACGAAGATCTACTGTTCACTGGCTTTTATAAACAATAAGTAGTTTTACTGATAGGTGGGTGATAAAATTGGCCAGTGAACCACTGTTCGTTTTTCTCGTCTTTTTACGTATTCACCCATTGGAGTGAGGTGTTAATACGGCTTGTCGTGCTGTTATTCACATGGACTTAAAGGGAACCTGTCACCCCGTTTTTTGAGATTGAGCTATAAATACTGTTAAATAGGGCCTGCGCTGTGTGTTCCTATAGTGTATGTAGTGTACCCCGATTCCCCATGTATGCTGAGAAATAACTTACCAAAGTTGCCGTTTTCGCCTGTCAATCAGGCTGGTCAGGTCGGGAGGGCGTGGTGACATCGGTGGTTCTTCCTCAGCTTTACGTTGGTGGCGTAGTGGTGAAGACACAGCGCGCGATCTGCGCTGTAATCCCTTGCATCGGTGGGGGCGGCCATCTTCCTGGGGCCGCGCGTGCGCAGATCGAGTGCTCTGCTGCACGGGGCTTCAGGAAAATGGCCGCGGGATGCCGCGCGTGCGCATTAGAGATCGCGGCGGCCATTTTCCCAAAGCCGAGTTTGCATCTCGGCTTTGGGAAAATGGCCGCCGCGATCTCTAATGCGCACGCGCGGCATCCCGCGGCCATTTTCCTGAAGCCCCGTGCAGCAGAGCACTCAATCTGCGCACGCGCGGCCCCAGGAAGATGGCCGCCCCCACCGATGCAAGGGATTACAGCGCAGATCGCGCGCTGTGTCTTCACCACTACGCCACTACGCCACCAACGTAAAGCTGAGGAAGAACCACCGATGTCACCACGCCCTCCCGACCTGACCAGCCTGATTGACAGGCGAAAACGGCGACTTTGGTAAGTTATTTCTCAGCATACATGGGGAATCGGGGTACACTACATACACTATAGGAACACACAGCGCAGGCCCTATTTAACAGTATTTATAGCTCAATCTCAAAAAACGGGGTGACAGGTTCTCTTTAAGTAGGCCTAGTGTCCCATCTATATACGGACGGATCATTATGGGGCCTTCCTGCCCATGGAGGACTACATTCAAAATTGGTTATCTTTGCTCCTAGCTGGAGCCCCTATACTTGTTTATGTCTATATCTAATCTTTATTTGGTTTATTTTCTTTTTTATCTATTTTATTATTCTTTATTATTTTTTTCTTTTTCGCACGTTTCTTTGTTTATTACACATTTTGTGTTTATTATTTTTTATTACTTTAGTTTCTGGGAGCGTTGCTTTCAAGTTTGCCCCCTGTACATTTAGTATACTGTGGGGTACTTCTGCTTTACCATTTATTTATTTATTATTTATTTTTTTCATATTTATATGCACTTAGTTTTTTTGATAGGCTAATATTTGCTTTTGTTTATTTTTTACAATTATTTCTCTTATATTGTTTCTTAGTTTTTGTTTTATTTTCTGTGTATGGGATTGCTGCAGCTTAGTTACCATTCAAGTATCCATTTGCCCGATGTAGCTAGGCTTATACTAGTGTTCTGTCATTCATTTGTAGGAGCATATAGAGTGCCTACTTATTATACGGCGCATCCTGCTTCCTTACTATGAATGTGTATCCTTATACCCGTGTGCACATTCTTTCCGCTCTCTCTGTCTCTGCACCTTGTCCACAATTGCCATTGATTGTTTTTGCGCAAGTGCATTAGCCACTGTGTACATGCTGCCTTGACGACCGAGAGCGGTTTGCATACTTCCGCTCTGGGACGCCGGCGCATGCGCACTAATTACACGCCGGGCCCGGCGGGTGCGATCGCCATTTGCATTTACTCCATGCGGCACGTCTAGCCGCTGCACAGCTGAGGCTTGGTAAGTCACGGATTCTTCTATATTTAAACAAGAGGCTGGCCATGCAGGCACTACCCCTGACGAAGCCACCAGAGCGTGGCGACACGAATTGGGTGCCTGTAGCCCGCACGCTCTCTGTACTGGGTACGCATTCCCTTTCTACCCTGCCTGTGACCGGTGCTTTTGGAATGTTGCCATTCATGCTTCTTAGGCATTTATCTTACTATGGGCGCACGGTCTGATTATAGGTGGGTAGTGGACTACTTGTACTTGTTCATTTGCGGTCTTAGCTTATATACATCCTCATGACCGGCTTGTGGTTTTTTCCAGCACCACTCTATTAGTAGCCATTATGCTACATTGACAATAGGGTGCTAGGCTTGTCATGTTTCCTTGTTTTCCTAGGTTCTCATAATGTTCATCTACGTGAGTATATATATGGGGCTTGCTGGGATTGCTTTATTTGGTTATCATGTTGTCAGTTAGGCTATTCTAACCTATGGGTATGTATTTTTCACCCTGTTCAGGTCTGTGCGGGCCTTTTGCCTTATTTTGGGCTCTAGTGTTTATGGGGTAATTCCTTATCCCCTTGTTTTAAATGTTTTTAGTGTGTTTTGCCTTTTGTATGTTTTTGTAATTAATAAAGCTGTGTTTTCATATTTTGTCTGGTGGTGACTCCCATTTGTAAGGCATACCTGTTTTCTCTTAGTATATGTTATTGCTTCACTTTTGACAGAAGAGAATTGGGCTTCTTTCTATGTTTATTTTCTGCCTATAGCTCTTTCAAACCTTGGAGGAGAGGACTATGGCCAGGTTGATTAATGGGCCAGACAGAGTTTGAGTTGGATAATATGGAGGGGGGGGGGGGGGGTGAGGGAATGCTGACAGGGTGTTCTGCAAATATTGCTTTTGTAATTTCTTTACTTTATTGTATGTTTTGATATGTTATTAATCAATGTAAGGAGCGGTGGTGCTGTTGGTAGCGGGAGCCAGAGGGTGGTGATAACTTAGGTGAGAGTGTCTCAAACGGGCCTAGGAGCCCCACTCTCGATGAGAGGAAAATGTGATAGTTTTGGGGGGGTTGGGATGGGAGAGTTCAAGGGGGGGAGGGGGGTTAGACAGCTAAGGTTAGGGAGTAAGGATTCTTGGATCACTATTCTGCGACATGATGGGGGAACGCATTAAAATACTAAGTTGGAATGTTAGAGGCCTAGCAGACAAGACCAGAAGAGCGGCGGTTCTTCAATATGCTCGTGATCAAAAGGCCTCCTTGATATGTCTGTTGGAAATGCACTTGGTACGTGAGAGGGTCGATGTCTTGAGTAGGAGATGGTTGCAGAGGTCATATCACTCCACTTTCTCTATGTACACAAGAGAAGTATCGGTGCTGGTCCCAGCAGGTGTGCGTTATGAAGAGGTGAAGGTGTATGTTGATGTGGAAGGGAAATATGTGATAGTGAAATGTAGACTGCTTGGGGTTTTGATGTATGTGGTGGCTATGTACATCCCTCCCCCCAATTCTAGTAAAAAAATTAGAGAAGTTTTGGAATTGATTGGACGGGGAGATCCGTTGCCGCTTTTAATTATAGGAGACCTCAATAACATTTGCGATGATTTTTGGGATAGAAATAAAAACATACAGCGTAGGACGGAAAGTCATACTACGGCATTTGGAACATATGTGCGAGAGATTGGTATGATTGATCTGTGGAGAGTGCGACATGTTGGGGAGGGGATACTCCTGCTACTCACCGTCTCATGACGCGCTATCTAGAATAGACATGGCGCTCGGGAATAACGGGAATAACATGTTTGACACTTCGGTGGGAGAAGTCAGGTATTTGCCACGGGCGTTCTCGGATCATAATCCTTTGCAGGTGGAGTTGAGGCCGGCGGGGACATGGGCATGACAAAGGAGAGAGTGGAAAATTCATCCTAACTGGTTGCATAGTGTGAGCTTGGAGATCATACAGCGAGAAGTAGATTTGAGATTAATGAGGGTAGTGTGGATATACTTACCATTTGGGAGACTATGAAGGCTTTTTTGAGAAGGCTGCTGTTTAGGGATATTAGTAGATGTAAATGTCGGTCAAAACAGGCGGAGAATGACGCGAGGGAAAGGCTGAGAATTGCTGAAGATGATTTGATTACACTGGGTACTCCTGTCGCTGGGAAACTGCTAAAAGAAACCCATAACCGAATGGATAAAATTCTAATGGAGAGGGCAGAGAGGAAGAGAGAGTTCCAACATCTGGCGTTTTACCAGGAGGGAGAGGTAGTTGGACATATGTTGTCATTGGTGGCTTCTGCTCAGAGGAGCACATCATTCGTGCATTCATTGGAACTTGACAATGGTATGAAAGTATCGGAGACCTCTGAGATTTAAAGAATCTTTATGGAATTCTACGCGGATCTGTACTCCTCTGGTGTGGTCCCATCGGAGGGAAACAATTTGGCATTTTTAGAGGGCATCGCCTTGCCTAGACTGAGTGAGGAGGATAGGGAAAGTTTGGAGGGTCCTATTACTGATGAAGAACTAAGTCGGGCTTTAAGGGCGATGGCAAGAGGTAAGGCGCCAGGAGTAGATAGGTTACCTGCCGAAATATATAAAGAGATGGAAGGTGTTAATACCCAGATTAAGAGTGGTATTGGAGGAGGCCAAGCTTAGGGGAACCTTGCCAGCTTCCATGAGGGAAGCCATAATAGTAGTAATTCCGTAGGAAGATAAAGATCTGCGATGGCCTGAATCGTATCGCCCGATCTCTCTACTTACTACAGATGTTATGCTCCTGGCCGGGGTGTTAGCGGCCTGATTAACAGGTGTTGTTTCTAAATTAATTCACCCAGATTAGTCCGGTTTTATGCCTGATAGGTCTACGGCAGTGAATCTAAGAAGACTCTTTTTGAATTTACAACTGGGGGCTGATAACGGTGGGCATAGAGTTATTGCTTCCTTAGATGCCCATAAGGCATTCGACAGTGTGGAATGGGGGTACCTGTGGCAGGTATTGCACTGTTTTGGCTTTGGCCCACACTTCGTGTCTTGGGTTCAGCTGCTATATGAGCAACCATCAGCTAGAGTGAGAATGAATGGCGAGCTTTCTCACACGATTCTGCTGCATAGAGGAACGAGACAGGGGTGCCCGCTCTCCCCTTTTGTTTGCTCTGGCTGTGGAATCGTTGGTCACCAAAATTCGACAGTCCACCGAGGTTTTAGGGTTCAAATATGGGTCGATCGCCATTTGCATTTACTCCATGCGGCACGTCTAGCCGCTGCACAGCTGAGGCTTGGTAAGTCACGGATTCTTCTATATTTAAACAAGAGGCTGGCCTGTAGCCCGCACTCTCTGTACTGGGTACGCATTCCCTTTCTACCCTGCCTGTGACCGATGCTTTTGGAATGTTGCCATTCATACTTCTTAGGCATTTATCTTACTATGGGCGCACGGTCTGATTATAGGTGGGTAGTGGACTACTTGTACTTGTTCATTTGCGGTCTTTGCTTATATACATCCTCATGACCGGCTTGTGGCCATTATGCTACATTGACTATAGGGTGCTAGGCTTGTCATGTTTCCTTGTTTTCCTAGGTTCTCATAACGTTCATCTACGTGAGTGTATATATGGGGCTTGCTGGGATTGCTTTATTTTGTTATCATGTTGTTAGTTAGGCTATTCTAACCTATGGGTATGTATTTTTCACCCTGTTCAGGTCTGTGCGGGCTTTTTGCCTTATTTTGGGCTCTAGTGTTTATGGGGTTACTCCTTATCCCCTTGATTTAAATGTTTTTAGTGTGTTTTGCCTTTTGTATGTTTTTGTAATTAATAAAGCTGTGTTTTCATATTTTGTCTGGTGGTGACTCCCATTTGTAAGGCCTACCTGTTTTCTCTTAGTATATACTTGGTGGTTTTTAGGACTGGTTTGAGTCCTACTTACCGTGGTGCCCCCATCTCTTTCCTTACTGACATATGGTGTTTATATGCGGTTGCTCTTTGCCCGCATTTTCTGGGTGTTGGCACACGGTTGTATTAGATTGGTTATTCATAATTTAGCATTGTGTATTACCTGTTTTGTATTATTAAAATGGATCTGGCAGCTAGAGAAGCTGCATGGAGTAGTAAGGCGAAGGATCTGTTTAATGATGACACCTTGAGCACGATAGGTATTGGGTCTGGGACTAGTGACTTTCATCAAGTGACCAGGGAGCTAACTAATTTGCATAAAGCATATGCCAAAACCTGGTGGAATTTCAAAAAACCCTAGAAGAATATAAGCGAACTGGTATTATCCCAAGGGGACTCAGAGTTCAAATATTCCCTGCCTGGGAGGTTGATGACGGATTTCAAAGGACTTGGGAGTCTGGTCTGTCCAAATGCTCTTTCATTATCCTGGACATGTTGATTGAACATGATCAGGGGGTCCTTAAGTCCCTAAAAGATAAACTTCAACTATGTGAAGGTAAATTGGATAGTTTTGACCGCAAGTCATTGGTAGAACCGTTCCAGGAACAGCTCAAGACTACCCTTGATAGTTTTGAAAAAGACATTACTGCTAAAAAGAGACAGAAGTTCAAGAGGGATCAAACGGATTTTAAGAATGGCCAAGCCTTTAAGTGGACAAATAGGGTAAAATCGGAGGCTGAGAAAGGGGCCGGATCAGGCTGAGAACAACGTAGCCACACTATCTGATGCACCCTCCAGTGACGGTTTTTTATCGTCCGAAATGAGCGACATCGAAAGCGCAGGAGGAGGGGCCGGAGGAGGAGACGTATCCCAAAAGAGGCGCACTCGGAACCGCAAAGCATGGTCGCCTCGGTACCAACGGGAGACGCGGCAGAACAGGAGACGCTAACATCGGATCTATCACGGGCCACTGGTAAGTTGCAAATTATCAATCTCTCTAAATATGTTTTATCAGAACGTGAAATTGCCCTATTAGAAAAGGGTCTTTTCTTTTGCCCTACCAGTGGGCTTGATAAGTTTACTTTTATCAAAGACGTCTATCTGTTTTGCAGACAGCTTACTTTAAAACTGCTCTATCATCGCCCTTCGGCCCTAGATGAACTACCCATGGCCGACAGACTTGTCCTGAGGGATCTCTTGGACCTTCTGGATGAAGGTGATGAGTGCCAGCCCAGAAGAAAATTTACCGGTAGGCTACCCTCACAAGCCACTCCCCCGTTTACCTTGTTCCCAGCGGTAGAGCTTTTTTAACGCTGTGTGTAGGGAGATACACGAGCCGAGCTCAAGCTTGACCCAAACAGGGGGAGGAATATTAGCCAGAAGGATCAGGCTGTTCTGGCTAAATTAGGTTCCAATAGAGATTTTGTCATCCGCGAAGCGGATAAGGGGGGCAACTTGGTCATCTGGCCGGTTGACCTCTATTTACAGGAGGCCATGCGCCAATTGGGTAATTCAGAGTGTTACCAGGTGCTTCCCTCTGATCCTACTTCTGTTTTCCAGGGTAAATTGAGCCGTTTACTGGAGGCTGCATACACACGCAATATCATTAATAAACGGAAACAAGAGTTTTTAACTAACCACCATCCCAGGATTCCCACCTTCTACATGCTTCCGAAGGTGCATAAATCTTTACAGGCCCCTCCAGGTAGGCCTATAGTTTCCGGGATTGGTGGGTTACTTGAGCGGCCGTGTGTTTATATTGATTTTTTCTTCAGCCTCTAGTTGCGTCCCTCAAGTCGTACGTCAAGGATTCCACATTTCTCATCTTGCAACTTCAGAATCTTGAGATTCCGCCAGGGGCGTGGCTTGTGACCCTGGATGTGGAGTCCCTGTACACGTGCATTGGACACGAACTGGGTGTACGTGCTGTGTCTTTCTTTCTGGATTCAAATACTACAGGAGACAGAGGACACGATTCGTTCATCTTGGATCTGTTGTTATTCATTTTGGATCAGAACTATTTTATCTTCGATCGTGTCTTCTACAGGTAAGTGAGGGGCACCGCTATGGGGGCTCGTTGCGCCCCCTCTTACGCCAACCTCTTTTTGGGTTGGTGGGAGGTCACTAGGGTGTTCTGTCTGGATCACTTCCTTGAACATGTAATGAAGTGGTTCCGATATATTGATGATGTTGTGTTTATTTGGACAGGCACCCTGGAACAGTGTAAGGACTTTGTGGGCATTTTGAATGATAACCCCTGGAACATTCGTCTAACATCACATTATTCCCAGACGGACATTGAGTTCTTGGACCTGAGTTTGCAAGTGAAGGATTCTAAAATTCTGACGACTCTATATCGGAAACCCACGGCTACCAACAGTTTGCTGCATTTTGAGAGTTTCCACCCCTTGCATCTCAAAACAGGTATTCCCAAGGGTCAATTTTATAGGGTCAGGAGGAACTGCAGTGAGCATGGGGAGTTTACTACACAATCCCGTGAGCTCACTGCATGTTTCTGAGAAAGGGGCTACCCTAAACGGGTTGTCTCCCGGGCCTTCTCCGCGGCGAACAACAGTAGAAGGGAGGACCTCCTAAAAGGTAGAACTATAACAATCTTTAATAACCAGTGGCGGGATTTACAGTGCATCCTCTCTAAATATTGGGGTATTTTACAGAGTGAGCCTAAACTTCTTCCCAATATTGCCCCACAACCCAATCTGGTAGCCAGGAGGGCTAGGAGTCTTAGGGACTGTTTAAGTCATAGCCACTTTCAACGGCCGGTCACCAAACTCCAGAGAGGGGTTAGACTTATGGGGACTTTCCCGTGTGGAAACTGTAGTATTTGCCCTTTCACCAGTTGTGATGAAAAGATCATGGTGCCTTCTTTGTTTCCACAGACTCCCACTAAGACCTATTTCAACTGTAGGTCCCGGAATCTGGTTTACGCGTTGGTGTGTCCATGCCCTAACGTTTACGTGGGCCAAACCACACAGGAGCTTAGGAGACGCATACAGCAACATTTCTTCACTATTTCAACGGCTACAAGGGACAAGACAAAAGGAAAAACTCTTACATCAGTGGCTGAGCATTTTTTGGTTGCACATAGTTCACAATGGGCTGGCACGAAGATTCTGGGACTTGAAGCAGTACGAATGAATATGAGGGGCGGAAATGTTGCCCTTGAACTTCTAAAACGGGAATCCAAGTGGATCTTCGATTTGAATTCTGTTATTCCTATAGGCTTGAACGAAGATCTACTGTTCACTGGCTTTTATAAACAATAAGTAGTTTTACTGATAGGTGGGTGATAAAATTGGCCAGTGAACCACTGTTCGTTTTTCTCGTCTTTTTACGTATTCACCCATTGGAGTGAGGTGTTAATACGGCTTGTCGTGCTGTTATTCACATGGACTTAAGTAGGGCTAGTGTCCCATCTATATACGGACGGATTATTATGGGGCCTTCCTGCCCATGGAGGACTACATTCGAAATTGGTCATCTTTGCTCCTAGCTGGAGCCCCTATACTTGTTTATGTCTATATCTAATCTTTATTTGGTTTATTTTCTTTTTTATTTATTTTATTATTCTTTATTATTTTTTTGTTTTTCGCACGTTTCTTTGTTTATTACACATTTTGTGTTTATTATTTCTTATTACTTTAGTTTCTGGGAGCGTTGCTTTCAAGTTTGCCCCCTGTACATTTAGTATGCTGTGAGGTACTTCTGCTTTACCATTTATTTATTTATTATTTATTTTTTTCATATTTATATGCACTTAGTTTTTTTATTTGATAGGCTAATATTTGCTTTTGTTTATTTTTTACAATTATTTCTCTTACCGTATTTTGCTGACTATAAGACGCACTTTTCCCCCCTCAAATTTGGGGGGGAAATGAGGGTGCGTCTTATAGATGGAATGTACCTGTAAATGGGGTTCGCTGGAGCTGGAATGCAGGAGCTGCATGGAGGTCCGTAGGCGCTGCCAAAGCCGCCGGCGGTGGAGCGGCCCTGCTGGAGCCGCCAGCTGTGGAGTCATGAACGTCTGTCTGTCGCAGAGCTGCCCTGCTGGAGCGGCGGTGTGGGAGCCGCCGGCAGAGTCACTATCTGTCGGCGGTGCAGGGGGCAATGCGGGAGCCGCCGGCGGTGGAGCGGCGGTGTGGGAGCCGCCGGCAGAGTCACTATCTGTCGGCGGTGCAGGGGGCACTGCGGGAGCCGCCGGCGGTGGAGCTGCAGTGCGGGAGCCGCCGGCGGTGGAGCGGCGGTGTGGGAGCCGCCGGCAGAGTCACTATCTGTCGGCGGTGCAGGGGGCACTGCGGGAGCCGCCGGCGGTGGAGCTGCAGTGTGGGAGCCGCCGGTGGAGTGGAGGTGCTCTGTCGGCAGAGCAGCTGCTGTGTTTTGGCGCAGCCGCTGTACTTCGGAACTTCTGTATACTGCGGCCACGCTAAACAGGAAGTAGGAGGTCTCACATCCTGTCACGTGCTGCAGTGTACTAGCCTACTGCGGCTCGTGATCTGGATGGGAGAACGTCTACCGTACTTCCCCTTCTAGCGTGGCCACGGTAATTTAGAGCAAAAGTTCAAAAAAAAAAAGTTACAGTAAAACACTCACTACTGTTGCAAACTCTAACTCCCAGCATGTTACAGGAGCTGCATGTTGGGAGGTACGGCTAGGGTCACATTGCGTTAGGGCAGTCCGTTTAGCGCATAGCACTACAGACTGCGCTAACGCAATGTCCCAAAAGGATCGCGTTAGCCGATCCAGCGTTCGAGGTCCGTCACTCAAATGACGGCACATCGCTAGCACACGCCCAATGTGGGCGTGCGCTAGCGATGCGTTCACCATTACAAACAATGGCGGCGTTAACGGACTACGTTACACTTCGTTATGCTGCGGTGTAACATAGTCCGTTTAACGGAGTCACATAACTCAATGGGTCCTGTTTCCATGTGGCATAATACATATGAATTTGCTGCGGATTGGATGCTGCGTACATCCGTAGAGTCCAATCCACAGCGTCCAGATGTTACAGCATAGTGGAGAGGATTTTATGAAATCCCGGCTCCACTATGCGTGTATCCACATGTGTATTCGGACATGGGGCGCGTCTTTATAGACTGCAGCATGTCTATCTTGTGGAGACGCTCCATCTCCACAAGATATCGTAAATATCAGTCAATTACGATGTGGTGCTTCCGCATGTGCTCAATGAACACATTCGGAATCACCGCGCATACAACAGGAGTGGTGCTTTGGGCGGAGCAGGGCATCCGCTGCATCCAAAGCGCTGAGTTTCCTGAATGAACGTGGAAACATAGCCATAGTCTCCAAAGCACTTGACATACGGTACAATAAATGGCACCTATGACATACGGTATTAAAGGTGATATGTTTTCACTTTTTCCTCTGAATTGCCAGAGCATTTCAGAGGAAAAAAAGTGGCTAAAGTCATACAGCCCACTGTTACGCTAATACCGTACATGCTGGCTCTGCATTAAACAGCCCGTACTTTAAAAGCCACCTAAAGACTAGTCTGACAGGTCCCAAGCCGCTTCTCCCCATCCGCTTCCAATGAGTGACAATTTTCTTCCTGCGTGCGCATACAGGAAGAGACCTCTCAGTGATTGGCAGCAGGAGGGGAAAAGCCAAAGGTCCGGTACAGCGTGTTTTTCTCTGAAACGCGGTAGCATTTCAGAGTGAAGCATACCATACCTGGCTTATGGTAGATCATACAGCCAGTGTCTGATACCGTACATGCTGTCCGTGGATTACGGTAGCATGTATCAGCTGTCAGGTTCCCTTTATACAGTAGTGTTTATGGTACTTCCGCATTGGGAGGTGAGCTGCATTCACATGTGGACAGATGTATGATTGGCAACTACAGTGTCATGCAGGTGCCTTGGTTGGTTCACTTTGATGGTAGGATGTCAGCACTACTCACTTCCCAATCCAGAAGCAAACGGTGCCAGAAAAAACCTTTCAACCCATCAAAAAATACAATATGTCTGTACACACGCTTCTTTTTCATCACACCACATAAAAAAGTGATTGAAAACCATAAGTACGGTACCATACGACAAATTGATACCAATAAAAACTCCAGCTTGTTAAAAAAAAATCACACATACGGTGAACAGAAAGATTACCACAGAGTTACCGGTAGTGGTCAATTCCGGCATCAGTTTTACCGTATCTTTTATTAAGCATTGCCTATGGTACCGTATACTGGACTATCCTATTCCACAGCATTTTACATACATTATCATCACTGTCCCCATTGGGGCTCACAATATCTCTATCTGTATGTGTTGGAAGTGTGGGAGGAAAGCTGAGAATGCGGAGGAAACCCACACAAACCTGGGGACAACATACAAACTCCTTGCAGATGTTCTCCTTGGTGGGGTGTTGTTCTGTACAAGAGTGTAGCACTACCTGTGGCCCTCCAGCAACAGATCCCCCACCATAACAGTGGCAGCAGCAGGACAAAGTACCGTACTGATACCATAATTTTGTATTTTCTTGCAGAAAGATACGTTACCTTAATCTTCTGGAAAGATGTCCAAGCAGAGAAGGATTTCATATAAAATCCCTTTTAAACTGGAGGTATTGAAGTACGCCAAAGAACATGGGAACAGGGCAGCGGAGAGACACTTCGGGCCACCTCCAACTAAAAAAATGATACAGGAATGGAGGAAAAAGGAGGATCAGCTACAAAAAATGGACAAAGATAAAAAATGTTTTCGTGGGCATGCTGCAAAGTGGCCACATTTAGAAGTGGATGTGAAAGAGTGGATCATACGTCACAGGAACAATGGATATTCTGTATCGACAAAAATGATCATTTTTGAAGCTAAACGTCTGGCTGCAGAGAAAGGCATTCAGGACTTCACAGGATCACCATCATGGTGCTATAGATTTATGAAGCGATGTGGCCTTGCTATGCGCACAAAAACTAGGATAGCACAAAAAATGCCTAAAGAATACGAAACCAAGATTGTGTCTTTTCACAAATTTGTACTGGAAGCGAGAAAGAAAAATGGATATGAAATGACTCAGATTGGGAACATGGATGAAGTCCCGTTGACCTTCGATGTTCCGTCAAACAAAACGGTTGATGTGAAAGGTGCCAAAACTATAGCCGTGAAGACGTCAGGGCATGAGAAAACCCATTATACCGTTGTGTTGTCCTGCTGTGCAGATGGCACCAAATTGCCTCCACTGCTGATTTTCAAGAGAAAAACCATGCCAAAAGAGACAATCCCAAAAGGAGTCATTGTTCATGTTCACGACAAGGGATGGATGGATGAAAATGGCATGAAGATATGGATACAAAAAGTGTGGTCCAAACATCCTGGGGGGCTTCTGAAAAAAACTGCTCTATTAGTGCTGGACCAGTTTAGGGCGCATATCACTGAAGCCACAAAAAGGAGATTTAAAGAAGAGAAAACCCATATTGCCGTAATTCCTGGGGGGCTTACCAGTCAGTTGCAACCTTTGGACGTTTCCATCAACAAGCCATTTAAAGTTTTCATGAGAGAAGAGTGGAATAAGTGGATGGCTGCTGGAAACCTTGATCTGACACCAACTGGACGAATGAAGAGGCCTACAATTACCCAAGTTTGTGAGTGGGTGAAAACCTCATGGCAGTCCGTTAAGGATGAAACCGTTGTGAAGTCCTTCAAAAAATGTGGCATCAGCAATGCCTTAGATGGCTCTGAAGATGACATCCTCTATGAACAGAGTGAAGACAGTGATATTAGTGATTCTGAGGAACCGAGCTTCATAAATATGGACAGTAGTGATGAGGAGGAGTTCTTGGGGTTCCCTGATGACTGAAGAGTTTCTGTACTTAAATCAGTAATGGTTGTTAATGTTGCTGCTGAGTTCTGTTTACATTTCCATTGGTGAAATATTATGTTATTTATGTTATTAAATATTTTATCCCGTTATTTGCTGCAAAACATTTTTTTTCCTATTTTCAACCTCTAAAACTTAGGTGCGTCTTATGGTCCGGTGCGTCTTATAGTCCGAAAAATATGTTGGATATATTGTTTCTTAGTTTTTGTTTTATTTTCTGTGTATGGGATTGCTGCAGCTTAGTTACCATTCAAGTATCCATTTGCCCGATGTACCTAGGCTTATACTAGTGTTCTGTCATTCATCTGTAGGAGCATATAGAGTGCCTACTTATTATACGGTGCATCCTGCTTCCTTACTATGAATGTGTATCCTTATACCCGTGTGCACATTCTTTCCGCTCTCTCTGTCTCTGCACCTTGTCCACAATTGCCATTGATTGTCTTTGCGCAAGCGCATTAGCCACTGTGTACATGCTGCCTTGACGACCGAGAGCGGTTTGCATACTTCCGCTCCGGGACGCCGGCGCATGCGCACTAATTACACGCCGGGCCCGGCGGGTGCGATCTCCATTTGCATTTACTCCATGCGGCACGTCTAGCCGCTGCACAGCTGAGGCTTGGTAAGTCACGGATTCTTCTATATTTAAACAAGAGGCTGGCCATGCAGGCACTACCCCTGACGAAGCCACCAGAGAGTGGCGACACGCGTTGGGTGCCTGTAGCCCGCACGCTCTCTGTACTGGGTACGCATTCCCTTTCTACCCTGCCTGTGACCGGTGCTTTTGGAATGTTGCCATTCATGCTTCTTAGGCATTTATCTTACTATGGGCGCACGGTCTGATTATAGGTGGGTAGTGGACTACTTGTACTTGTTCATTTGCGGTCTTAGCTTATATACATCCTCATGACCGGCTTGTGGTTTTTTCCAGCACCACTCTATTAGTGGCCATTATGCTACATTGACTATAGGGTGCTAGGCTTGTCATGTTTCCTTGTTTTCCTAGGTTCTCATAACGTTCATCTACGTGAGTGTATATATGGGGCTTGCTGGGATTGCTTTATTTTGTTATCATGTTGTCAGTTAGGCTATTCTAACCTATGGGTATGTATTTTTCACCCTGTTCAGGTCTGTGCGGGCTTTTTGCCTTATTTTGGGCTCTAGTGTTTACGGGGTTATTCCTTATCCCCTTGTTTTAAATGTTTTTAGTGTGTTTTGCCTTTTGTATGTTTTTGTAATTAATGAAGCTGTGTTTTCATATTTTGTCTGGTGGTGACTCCCATTTGTAAGGCCTACCTGTTTCCTCTTAGTATATAGTTGGTAGTTTTTAGGCCTGGTTTGAGTCATACTTACCGTGGTGCCCACATCTCTTTCCTTACTGACATATGGTGTTTATATGCGGTTGCTTTTTGCCCGCATTTTCTGGGTGTTGGCACACGGTTGTATTAGATATTATTCATAATTTAGCATTGTGTATTACCTGTTTTGTATTATTAAAATGGATCTGGCAGCTAGAGAAGCTTCATGGAGTAGTAAGGCGAAGAATCTGTTTAATGATGACACCTTGAGCACGATAGGTATTGGGTCTGGGACTACTGACTTTCATCAAGTGACCAGGGAGCTAACTAATTTGCATAAAGCATATGCCAAAACCTGGTGGAATTTAAAAACCTTAGAAGAATATAAGCGAACTGGTATTATCCCAAGGGGACTCAGAGTTCAAATATTCCCTGCCTGAGAGGTTGATGACGGATTTCAAAGGACTTGGGAGTCTGGTCTGTCCAAATGCTCTTTCATTATCCTGGACATGTTGATTGAACAAGATCAGGGGGTCCTTAAGTCCCTAAAAGATAAACTTCAACTATGTGAAGGTAAATTGGATAGTTTTGACCGCAAGTCATTGGTAGAACCGTTCCAGGAACAGCTCAAGACTACCCTTGATAGTTTTGAAAAAGACATTACTGCTAAAAAGAGACAGAAGTTCAAGAGGGATCAAACGGATTTTAAGAATGGCCAAGCCTTTAAGTGGACACAGAGGGGAAAACGGAGGCTGAGAAAGGGTCCGGATCAGGCTGAGAACAATGTAGCCACACTATCTGATGCACCCTCCAGTGACGTTTTTTTATCGTCCGAAATGAGCGACATCGAAAGCGCAGGAGGAGGGGCCGGAGGAGGAGACGTATCCCACAAGAGGCGCACTCGGAACCGCAAAGCATGGTCGCCTCGGTACCAACGGGAGACGCGGCAGAACAGGAGACGCTAACATCGGATCTATCACGGGCCACTGGTAAGTTGCAAATTATCAATCTCTCTAAATATGTTTTATCAGAACGTGAAATTGCCCTATTAGAAAAGGGTCTTTCCTTTTGCCCTACCAGTGGGCTTGATAAGTTTACTTTTATCAAAGACGTCTATCTGTTTTGCAGACAGCTTACTTTAAAACTGCTCTATCATCGCCCTTCGGCCCTAGATGAACTACCCATGGCCGACAGACTTGTCCTGAGGGATCTCTTGGACCTTCTGGATGAAGGTGATGAGTGCCAGCCCAGAAGAAAATTTACCGGTAGGCTACCCTCACAAGCCACTCCCCCGTTTACCTTGTTCCCAGCGGTAGAGCTTTTTTAACGCTGTGTGTAGGGAGATACACGAGCCGAGCTCAAGCTTCACCCAAACAGGGGGAGGAATATTAGCCAGAAGGATCAGGCTGTTCTGGCTAAATTAGGTTCCAATAGAGATTTTGTCATCCGCGAAGCGGACAAGGGGGGCAACTTGGTCATCTGGCCGGTTGACCTCTATTTACAGGAGGCCATGCGCCAATTGGGTAATTCAGAGTGTTACCAGGTGGTTCCCTCTGATCCTACTTCTGTTTTCCAGGGTAAATTGAGCCGTTTACTGGAGGCTGCATACACACGCAATATCATTAATAAACGGGAACAAGAGTTTCTAACTAACCACCATCCCAGGATTCCCACCTTCTACATGCTTCCGAAGGTGCATAAATCTTTACAGGCCCCTCCGGGTAGGCCTATAGTTTCCGGGATTGGTGGGTTACTTGAGCGGCCGTGTGTTTATATTGATTTTTTCTTCGGCCTCTAGTTGCGTCCCTCAAGTCGTACGTCAAGGATTCCACATTTCTCATCTTGCAACTTCAGAATCTTGAGATTCTGCCAGGGGCGTGGCTTGTGACCCTGGATGTGGAGTCCCTGTACACGTGCATTGGACACGAACTGGGTGTACGTGCTGTGTCTTTCTTTCTGGATTCAAATACTACAGGAGACAGAGGACACAATTCGTTCATCTTGGATCTGTTGTTATTCATTTTGGATCAGAACTATTTTATCTTCGATCGTGTCTTCTACAGGCAAGTGAGGGGCACCGCTATGGGGGCTCGTTGCGCCCCCTCTTACGCCAACCTCTTTTTGGGTTGGTGGGAGGTCACTAGGGTGTTCTGTCTGGATCACTTCCTTGAACATGTCATGAAGTGGTTCCGATATATTGATGATGTTGTGTTTATTTGGACAGGCACCCTGGAACAGTGTAAGGACTTTGTGGGCATTTTGAATGATAACCTTTGGAACATTCGTCTAACATCACATTATTCCCAGACGGACATTGAGTTCTTGGACCTGAGTTTCCAAGTGAAGGATTCTAAAATTCTGACGACTCTATATCGGGAACCCACGGCTACCAACAGTTTGCTGCATTTTGAGAGTTTCCACCCCTTGCATCTCAAAACAGGTATTCCCAAGAGTCAATTTTATAGGGTCAGGAGGAACTGCAGTGAGCATGGAGAGTTTACTACAGAATCCCGTGAGCTCACTGCACGTTTCCGAGAAAGGGGCTACCCTAAATGGGTTGTCTCCCGGGCCTTCTCCGCGGCGAACAACAGTAGAAGGGAGGACCTCCTAAAAGGTAGAACTAGGACCACTGAAAAACCATTGGGAATTATAACAATCTTTAATAACCAGTGGCGGGATTTATGGGGCATCCTCTCTAAATATTGGGGTATTTTACAGAGTGAGCCTAAACTTCTTCCCCATCTTGCCCCACAACCCAATCTGGTAGCCAGGAGGGCTAGGAGTCTTAGGGACTGTTTAAGTCATAGCCACTTTCAACGGCCGGTCACCAAACTCCAGAGAGGGGTTAGACTTATGGGGACTTTCCCGTGTGGAAACTGTAGTATTTGCCCTTTCACCAGTTGTGATGAAAAGATCATGGTGCCTTCTTTGTTTCCACAGACTCCCACTAAGACCTATTTCAACTGTAGGTCCCGGAATCTGGTTTACGCGTTGGTGTGTCCATGCCCTAACGTTTACGTGGGCCAAACCACACAGGAGCTTAGGAGACGCATACAGCAACATTTCTCCACTATTTCAACAGCTACAAGGGACAAGACAAAAGGAAAAACTCTTACATCAGTGGCTGAGCATTTTTTGGTTGCACATAGTTCACAATGGGCTGGCACGAAGATTCTGGGACTTGAAGCAGTACGAATGAATATGAGGGGCGGAAATGTTGCCCTTGAACTTCTAAAACGGGAATCCAAGTGGATCTTCGATTTGAATTCTGTTATCCCTATAGGCTTGAACGAAGATCTACTGTTCACTGGCTTTTATAAACAATAAGTAGTTTTACTGATAGGTGGGTGATAAAATTGGCCAGTGAACCACTGTTCGTTTTTCTCGTCTTTTTACGTATTCACCCATTGGAGTGAGGTGTTAATACGGCTTGTCGTGCTGTTATTCACATGGACTTAAGTAGGGCTAGTGTCCCATCTATATACGGATGGATTATTATGGGGCCTTCCTGCCCATGGAGGACTACATTCGAAATTGGTCATCTTTGCTCCTAGCTGGAGCCCCTATACTTGTTTGTCTATATCTAATCTTTATTTGGTTTATTTTCTTTTTAATTTATTTTATTATTCTTTATTTATTTATTTTTTGCACGTTTCTTTGTTTATTACACATTTTGTGTTTATTATTTTTTATTACTTTAGTTTCTGGGAGCGTTGCTTTCAAGTTTGCCCCCTGTATATTTAGTATACTGTGGGGTATTTCTGCTTTACCATTTATTTATTTATTTATTTATTTATTTTTCATATTTATATGCACTTAGTTTTTTTTATTTGATAGGCTAATATGTGCTTTTGTTTATTTTTTACAATTATTTCTCTTATATTGTTTCTTAGTTTTTGTTTTATTTTCTGGGATTGCTGCAGCTTAGTTACCATTCAAGTATCCATTTGCCCGATGTAGCTAGGCTTATACTAGTGTTCTGTCATTCATCTGTAGGAGCATATAGAGTGCCTACTTATTATACTGCGCATCCTGCTTCCTTACTATGAATGTGTATCCTTATGTTGTGAATTCTGTTGTTAAGCTCCCTCCTGTGGTCATGAATGGTACTTCGGCTGGTTCTGTCCATGGGCTTCCTCTGGTGGTTGTGAGTGGGGCTGCGGCTTCTGAGGTTCCTTCCACAGGTGACGAGGTTAATTCATTAGCTGGCTGCTCTATTTAACTCCACCTAGATCTTTGCTCCATGCCCCCTGTCAATGTTCCAGTATTGGTCTAGTTCGCTCCTGGATCGTTCTTGTGACCTGTCTTCCCATCAAAAGCTAAGTTCCTGCTTGTTTTTCTCTGTTTGCTATTTTTTCTGTCCAGCTTGCTATTTTGATTTGTGTCTTGCTTGCTGGAAGCTCTGGGACGCAGAGGGAGCGCCTCCGCACCGTGAGTCGGTGCAGAGGGTCTTTTTGCCCCCTCTGCGTGGTCTTTTTGTAGATTTTTGTGCTGACCGCAAAGTTACCTTTCCTATCCTCTGTCTGTTCAGTAAGTCGGGCCTCACTTTGCTAAATCTATTTCATCTCTGTGTTTGTTATTTTCATCTTAACTCACAGTCATTATATGTGGGGGGCTGCCTGTTCCTTTGGGGAATTTCTCTGAGGCAAGGTAGGCTTTATTTTTCTATCTTTAGGGCTAGCTAGTTCCTTAGGCTGTGACAAGTTGCATAGGGAAAGTTAGGAGCAATCCACGGCTATTTCTAGTGTGTGTGATAGGATTAGGGATTGCGGTCAGCAGAGTTCCCACGTCTCAGAGCTTGTCCTGTATTATTAGTAACTATCAGGTCATTCCGTGAGCTCTTAACCACCAGGTCCATTATTGTCC
The DNA here is from genome assembly GCF_032444005.1 of Ranitomeya imitator. Lineage (NCBI taxonomy): Eukaryota > Metazoa > Chordata > Amphibia > Anura > Dendrobatidae > Ranitomeya > Ranitomeya imitator. Next base: position 684,195,939 of record NC_091284.1, on the reverse strand, counting down.
TCACCACCAGGTCATAACAGTACAGGTGGCCCAAAGTATTAATGCATCTCAATAGAGGGATAAGAGAAGTTCTGAGACCATTTTTTTTTTCTTTGCAGTGTGTTTTGTCTCTCTTTTCCCCTTTACCTCTGGGTGGTTAAGGATACAGGTGTAGAAATGGACATTCAAGGTCTGTCCTCTTGTATGGATAATCTCACCATTCAAGATTTTGTGGTTCAGAATCCGATGTTAGAGCCTAGGATTCCTATTCCTGATTTGTTTTTTGGGGATAGATCTAAGTTCCTGAATTTCAAAAATAATTGTAAATTGTTTCTTGCTTTGAAACCTCGCTCCTCAGGTGACCCTGTTCAACAAGTGAAAATCATTATTTCTTTGCTACGTGGCGACCCTCAGGACTGGGCATTTTCCCTTGCGCCAGGAGATCCGGCATTGTGTGATGTTGATGCGTTTTTTCTGGCGCTTGGATTGCTTTATGAGGAACCAAATTCAGTGGATCAGGCAGAGAAAATCTTGCTGGCTCTGTGTCAGGGTCAGGATGAGGTAGAGATATATTGTCAGAAGTTTAGGAAGTGGTCTGTACTCACTCAGTGGAATGAATGTGCCCTGGCAGCAATTTTCAGAAAGGGTCTCTCTGAAGCCCTTAAGGATGTCATGGTGGGATTTCCCATGCCTGCTGGTCTGAATGAGTCAATGTCCTTGGCCATTCAGATCGATCGACGCTTGCGTGAGCGTAAAGCTGTGCACCATTTGGCGGTATTACCTGAGCATAGACCTGAGCCTATGCAATGTGATAGGACTTTGACCAGAGCTGAACGGCAAGAACACAGACGTCGGAATGGGCTGTGTTTTTACTGTGGTGATTCCACTCATGCCATCTCCGATTGTCCTAAGCGCACTAGGCGTTTCGCTAAGTCTGCCACCATTGGTACGGTACAGTCGAAATTTCTTTTGTCCGTTACTCTGATTTGCTATTTGTCATCCTATTGTGTTATGGCATTTGTGGATTCAGGCGCTGCCCTGAATTTGATGGACTTGGAGTTTGCTAGGCGCTGTGGTTTTTTCTTGGAGCCCTTGCAGTATCCTATTCCATTGAGAGGAATTGATGCTACGCCTTTGGCCAAGAATAAGCCTCAGTACTGGACCCAATTGACCATGTGCATGGCTCCTGCACATCAGGAGGATATTCGCTTTTTGGTGTTGCATAATCTGTATGATGTGGTCGTTTTGGGGTTGCCATGGCTACAGGTCCATAATCCAGTATTGGATTGGAAATCTATGTCTGTGTCCAGCTGGGGTTGTCAGGGGGTACATGGTGATGTTCCATTTTTGTCTATTTCGTCATCCACCCCTTCTGAAGTCCCGGAGTTTTTGTCGGATTACCGGGATGTATTTGATGAGCCCAAATCCAGTGCCCTACCTCCTCATAGGGATTGTGATTGTGCTATCAATTTGATTCCTGGTAGTAAGTTTCCTAAGGGCCGACTGTTCAATTTATCTGTGCCAGAACACGCCGCTATGCGGAGTTATATAAAGGAATCCTTGGAGAAGGGTCATATTCGCCCGTCGTCGTCACCATTGGGAGCAGGGTTCTTTTTTGTGGCCAAGAAGGATGGTTCTTTGAGACCTTGTATTGATTACCGCCTTCTTAATAAGATCACAGTCAAATTTCAGCATCCTTTGCCGCTGCTGTCTGATTTATTTGCTCGGATTAAGGGGGCTAGCTGGTTCACCAAGATAGATCTTCGTGGTGCGTACAATCTTGTGCGTATTAAACAGGGCGATGAATGGAAAACAGCATTTAATACGCCCGAGGGCCATTTTGAGTACCTGGTTATGCCATTCGGGCTTTCCAATGCTCCATCAGTATTTCAGTCCTTTATGCATGACATCTTCCGAGAGTACCTGGATAAATTCCTGATTGTATATTTGGATGATATTTTGGTCTTCTCGGATGATTGGGAATCTCACGTGAAGCAGGTCAGAATGGTGTTCCAGGTCCTTCGTGCAAATTCTTTGTTTGTGAAGGGGTCAAAGTGTCTCTTTGGAGTTCAGAAGGTTTCATTTTTGGGTTTCATTTTTTCCCCTTCTACTATCGAGATGGACCCTGTTAAAGTCCAGGCCATTTATGATTGGACTCAGCCGACATCTGTGAAGAGTCTGCAAAAGTTCCTGGGCTTTGCTAATTTTTATCGTCGCTTCATCAGTATTTTTTCTAGTGTTGCTAAACCGTTGACTGATTTGACCAAGAAGGGTGCTGATGTGGTCAATTGGTCTTCTGCGGCTGTAGAGGCTTTTCAGGAGTTGAAGCGACGTTTTGCTTCTGCCCCTGTGTTGTGCCAGCCAGATGTTTCGCTCCCGTTTCAGGTCGAGGTTGATGCTTCTGAGATTGGAGCAGGGCTGTTTTGTCGCAAATAAGTTCTGATGGCTCGTTGATGAAACCATGTGCATTCTTTTCTAGAAAGTTTTCGCCTGCGGAGCGCAATTATGATGTTGGCAATCGAGAGTTGTTGGCCATGAAGTGGGCATTCGAGGAGTGGCGTCATTGGCTTGAAGGAGCCAAGCATCGCGTGGTGGTCTTGACGGATCACAAGAATTTGAATTATCTCGAGTCTGCCAAACGGTTGAATCCTAGACAGGCTCGTTGGTCGCTATTTTTCTCCCGTTTTGATTTTGTGGTTTTGTACCTTCTGGGCTCTAAGAATGTGAAGGCTGATGCCCTGTCAAGGAGTTTTGTGCCCGACTCTCCGGGTGTTCTTGAGCCGGCGGGTATTCTCAAAGAGGACGTAATTTTGTCTGCCATCTCCCCTGATTTGCGGCGGGTGCTGCAAAAATTTCAGGCTGATAGACCTGACCGTTGCCCAGCGGAGAAACTGTTTGTCCCTGATAAATGGACTAGAAGAGTTATCTCTGAGGTTCATTGTTCGGTGTTGGCTGGTCATCCTGGAATCTTTGGTACCAGAGATTTGGTGGCTAGATCCTTTTGGTGGCCGTCTTTGTCACGGGATGTGCGTTCCTTTGTGCAGTCCTGTGGGACTTGTGCTCGAGCTAAGCCCTGCTGTTCTCGTGCCAGTGGGTTGCTTTTGCCCTTGCCGGTCCCGAAGAGGCCCTGGACGCATATTTCCATGGATTTTATTTAGGATCTCCCTGTCTCTCAAAAGATGTCGGTCATTTGGGTGGTTTGCGATCGCTTCTCTAAGATGGTCCATTTGGTACCCTTGTCTAAATTGCCTTCCTCCTCTGATTTGGTGCCATTGTTTTTCCAGCATGTGGTTCGTTTACATGGCATTCCGGAGAACATCGTTTCGGACAGAGGTTCCCAGTTTGTTTCAAGGTTTTGGCGATCCTTTTGTGCTAGGATGGGCATTGATTTGTCTTTTTCCTCGGCTTTCCATCCTCAGACAAATGGCCAAACCGAACGAACTAATCAGACTTTGGAAACATATCTGACATGCTTTGTTTCTGCTGATCAGGATGATTGGGTGTCCTTTCTGCCTTTGGCTGAGTTCGCCCTTAATAATCGGGCCAGCTCGGCTACTTTGGTTTCGCCGTTTTTCTGCAATTCTGGTTTCCATCCTCGTTTCTCTTCAGGGCAGGTTGAGTCTTCGGACTGTCCTGGTGTAGATACTGTGGTGGATAGGTTGCAGCAGATTTGGACTCATGTGGTAGACAATTTGACATTGTCCCAGGAGAAGGCTCAACGTTTCGCTAACCGCCGGCGCTGTGTGGGTCCCCGACTTCGTGTTGGGGATTTGGTTTGGTTGTCGTCTCGTTATGTTCCTATGAAGGTTTCCTCTCCTAAGTTTAAGCCTCGTTTTATTGGTCCGTATAAGATTTCTGAGGTTCTCAATCCTGTGTCATTTCGTTTGACCCTTCCAGCTTCTTTTGCCATCCATAATGTATTCCATAGGTCGTTGTTGCGGACATATGTGGCGCCTGTGGTTCCATCTGTTGATCCTCCTGCCCCGGTGTTGGATGAGGGGGAGTTGGAGTGTGTGGTGAAGATTTTGGATTCTCGTATTTCGAGACGGAAACTCCAGTACCTGGTCAAGTGGAAGGGTTATGGTCAGGAAGATAATTCCTGGGTCTTTGCCTGATGTTCATGCTGCCGATCTGGTTCGTGCCTTTCAATTGGCTCGTCCTGGTCGGCCTGGGGGCTCTGGTGAGGGTTCGGTGACCTCTCCTCAAGGGGGGGGGGGAGTACTGTTGTGAATTCTATTGTTAAGCTCCCTCCTGTGGTCATGAATGGTACTTCGGCTGGTTCTGTCCATGGGCTTCCTCTGGTGGTTGTGAGTGGGGCTGCGGCTTCTGAGGTTCCTTCCACAGGTGACGAGGTTAATTCATTAGCTGGCTGCTCTATTTAACTCCAACTAGATCTTTGCTCCATGCCCCCTGTCAATGTTCCAGTATTGGTCTAGTTCGCTCCTGGATCGTTCTTGTGACCTGTCTTCCCAGCAAAAGCTAAGTTCCTGCTTGTTTTTCTCTGTTTGCTATTTTTTCTGTCCAGCTTGCTATTTTGATTTGTGTCTTGCTTGCTGGAAGCTCTGGGACGCAGAGGGAGCGCCTCCGCACCGTGAGTCAGTGCGGAGGGTCTTTTTGCGCCCTCTGCGTGGTCTTTTTGTAGTTTTTTGTGCTGACCGCAAAGTTACCTTTCCTATCCTCTGTCTGTTCAGGAGGTCGGGCCTCACTTTGCTAAATCTATTTCATCTCTGTGTTTGTTATTTTCATCTTAACTCACAGTCATTATATGTGGGGGGCTGCCTGTTCCTTTGGGGAATTTCTCTGAGGCAAGGTAGGCTTTATTTTTCTATCTTTAGGGCTAGCTAGTTCCTTAGGCTGTGACGAGTTGCATAGGGAGCGTTAGGAGCAATCCACGGCTATTTCTAGTGTGTGGGATAGGATTAGGGATTGCGGTCAGCAGAGTTCCCACGTCTCAGAGCTTGTCCTGTATTATTAGTAACTATCAGGTCATTCCGTGTGCTCATAACGACCAGGTCCATTATTGTCCTCACCACCAGGTCATAACATCCTTATACCCGTGTGCATATTCTTTCCGCTCTCTCTGTCTCTGCACCTTGTCCACAATTGCCATTGATTGTCTTTGTGCAAGCGCATTAGCCACTGTGTACATGCTGCCTTGACGACCGAGAGCGGTTTGCATACTTCCGCTCTGGGACGCCGGTGCATGCGCACTAATTACATGCCGGGCCCAGCAGGTGCGATCGCCATTTGCATTTACTCCATGCGGCACGTCTAGCCGCTGCACAGCTGAGGCTTGGTAAGTCACGGATTCTTCTATATTTAAACAAGAGGCTGGCCATGCAGGCACTACCCCTGACGAAGCCACCAGAGCGTGGCAACACGCGTTGGGTGCCTGTAGCCCGCATGCTCTCTGTACTGGGTACACATTCCCTTTCTACCCTGCCTGTGACCGGTGCTTTTGGAATGTTGCCATTCATGCTTCTTAGGCATTTATCTTGCAATGGGCGCACGGTCTGATTATAGGTGGGTAGTGGACTACTTGTACTTGTTCATTTGCGGTCTTAGCTTATATACATCCTCATGACCGGCTTGTGGTTTTTTCCAGCACCACTCTATTAGTGGCCATTATGCTACATTGACTATAGGGTACTAGGCTTGTCATGTTTCCTTGTTTTCCTAGGTTCTCATAACGTTCATCTACGTGAGTATATATATGGGGCTTGCTGGGATTGCTTTATTTTGTTATCATGTTGTAAGTTAGGCTATTTTAACCTATGGGTATGTATTTTTCACCCTGTTCAGGTCTGTGCGGGCTTTTTGCCTTATTTTGGGCTCTAGTGTTTATGGGGTTATTCCTTATCCCCTTGTTTTAAATGTTTTTAGTGTGTTTTGCCTTTTGTATGTTTTTGTAATTAATAAAGCTGTGTTTTCATATTTTGTCTGGTGGTGACTCCCATTTGTAAGGCCTACCTGTTTTCTCTTAGTATATGTTATTGCTTCACTTTTGGCAGAAGAGAATTGGGCTTCTTTCTATGTTTATTTTCTGCCTATAGCTCTTTCAAACCTTGGAGAGGAGTATGGCCAGGTTGATTAATGGGCCAGACAGAGTTTGAGTTGGATAATATGGAGGGGTGGGGTGGGGGAATGCTGACAGGGTGTTCTGCAAATATTGCTTTTGCAATTTCTTTACTTTATTGTATGTTTTGATATGTTATTAATCAATGTAAGGAGCGGTGGTGCTGTTGGTGGCGGGAGTCAGAGGGTGGTGATAACTTAGGTGAGAGTGTCTCAAACGGGCCTAGGAGCCCCACTCTCGATGAGAGGAAAATGTGATAGTTTTGGGGGGGTTGGGATGGGAGAGTTCAAGGGGGGGAGGGGGGTTAGACAGCTCAGGTTAGGGAGTAAGGATTCTTGGATCACTATTCTGTAACATGATGGGGGAACGCATCAAAATACTAAGTTGGAATGTTAGAGGCCTAGCAGACAAGACCAGAAGAGCGGCTGTTCTTCAATATGCTCGTGATCAAAGGGCCTCCTTGATATGTCTGTTGGAAACGCACTTGGTACGTGAGAGGGTCGATGTCTTGAGTAGGAGATGGTTGCAGAGGTCATATCACTCCACTTTCTCTATGTACACAAGAGAAGTATCGGTGCTGGTCCCAGCAGGTGTGCGTTATGAAGAGGTGAAGGTGTATTTTGATGTGGAAGGGAAATATGTGATAGTGAAATGTAGACTGCTTGGGGTTTTGATGTATGTGGTGGCTATGTACATCCCTCCCCCCAATTCTAGTAAAAAAATTAGAGAAGTTTTGGAATTGATTGGACGGGGAGATCCGTTGACGCTTTTTATTATAGGAGACCTCAATAACATTTGCGATGATTTTTGGGATAGAAATAAAAACGGAAAGTCATCCTACGGCATTTCGAACATATGTGCGGGAGATTGGTATGATTGATCTGTGGAGAGTGCGACATGTGGGGGAGGGGATATTGCTGCTACTCACCGTCTCATGACGCGCTATCTAGAATAGACATGGCGCTAGGGAATAACATGTTTGACACTTCGGTGGGAGAAGTCAGGTATTTGCCATGGGCGTTCTCGGATCATAATCCTTTGGAGGTGGAGTTGAGGCCGGCAGGGACATGGGCATGACAAAGGAGAGAGTGGAAAATTCATCCTAACTGGTTGCATAGTGTGAGCTTGGAGACCATACAGCGAGAAGTAGAGGAGTTCTTTGAGATTAATGAGGGTAGTGTGGATATACTTACCATTTGGGAGACTATGAAGGCTTTTTTGAGAGGGCTGCTGTTTAGGGATATTAGTAGATGTAAACGTCGGTCAAAACAGGCGGAGAATGATGCGAGGGAAAGGCTGAGAATTGCTGAAGATGATTTGATTACACTGGGTACTCCTGTCGCTGGGAAACTGCTAAAAGAAACCCAGAACCGCATGGATAAAATTCTAATGGAGAGGGCAGAGAGGAAGAGAGAGTTCCAACATCTGGCGTTTTACCAGGAGGGAGAGGTAGTTGGACATATGTTGTCATTGGTGGCTTCTGCTCAGAGGAGCACATCATTCGTGCATTCATTGGAACTTGACAATGGTATGAAAGTATCGGAGACCTCTGAGATTTTAAGAGTCTTTATGGAATTCTACGCGGATCTGTACTCCTCTGGTGTGGTCCCATCGGAGGGAAACAATTTGGCATTTTTAGAGGGCATCGCCTTGCCTAGACTGAGTGAGGATAGGGAAAGTTTGGAGGGTCCTATTACTGATGAAGAACTAAGTCGGGCTTTAAGGGCGATGGCAAGAGGTAAGGCGCCAGGAGTAGATAGGCTATCTGCCGAAATATATAAAGAGATGGAAGGTGTTAATACCCAGATTAAGAGTGGTATTGGAGGAGGCCAAGCATAGGGGAACCTTGCCAGCTTCCATGAGGGAAGCCATAATAGTAGTAATTCCGAAGGAAGATAAAGATCTGCGATGGCCTGAATCGTATCGCCCGATCTCTCTACTTACTACAGATGTTATGCTCCTGGCCGGGGTGTTAGCGGCCTGATTAACAGGTGTTGTTTCTAAATTAATTCACCCAGATTAGTCCGGTTTTATGCCTGATAGGTCTACGGCAGTGAATCTAAGAAGACTCTTTTTGAATTTACAACTGGGGGCTGATAACGGTGGGCATAGTTATTGCTTCCTTAGATGCCCATAAGGCATTAGACAGTGTGGAATGGAGGTACCTGTGGCAGGTATTGCACTGTATGGCTTTGGCCCACACTTTGTGTCTTGGGTTCAGCTGCTATATGAGCAACCATCAGCTAGAGTGAGAATGAATGGCGAGCTTTCTCACACGATTCAGCTGCATAGAGGAACGAGACAGGGGTGCCCGCTCTCCCCTCTTTTGTTTGCTCTGGCTGTGGAACCGTTGGTCACCAAAATTCGACAGTCCACCGAGGTTTTAGGGTTCAAATATAGGTCGATAGAAGAAAAGATAGCGCTTTACGCTGACGATATACTGCTATTTCTGGGGGACCCACATGACTCATTCAGCAATGCAATGCGGCTCATGGAGGGATTTGGCTCTCTATCAGGACTAAAAATAAACTGGAATAAATCAATTTTATTCATGGTGGATGATGTGGGGGGTGAGCTGGGTGATTCTATGGAAGGGGGTAGACTTAAGATAGCAGACCAATTCAAATATCTTGGGATATCAATCTCTTTGCCGATTACAAATTACTTGCATAAAAATCTGACATGACACCGGTACTGGAAACTCTTAAGGCTGAGGTAGGGGCTTGGTCTACGCTGCATTTGTCTGTTGTGGGTCGAGTTAACCTTACCAAAATGATTCTGATGCCTAAAATATTGTATGTTCTTCATACTTCACCTATCTGGATACCACATGGGAAATTCAAACTGATTAACTCATTATTTAGAAGTCTGGAGTGGGGGAGACAGCACCCACGAATTAGGTTGTAGACGCTTCAGCGGCCTAAAGACGCGCGCGGGGGGGGGGGTAGTCTGGCCTTACCTAATCTTGAGATATAGCAAAGTAATATTGAGGCAAGCATGTTCAGATGATTATAAGATTTTGTCGCAATATAAATGTAAAATAGAAGACATGCATGGCGGACTAATGACTGTTATGGCTGGCAATCAGGCAACACAGCGTGCAGTAATCAGCGCACATACAGAGATCTGGCAATAACCAAAAACAATAGGACGAGCTCTGAGACGTGGAATCTCTGTAGACTGCAGTACCTGATCTATCCTCACACAACTATAAGCAGCAGTGGATTGCGCCTATCACTACCTATGCAACTCGGCACTGCCTGAGGAGCTGACTAGCCTGAAGATAGAAATACAAGCCTGACTTACCTCAGAGAAATACCCCAAAGGAATAGGCAGCCCCCCACATATAATGACTGTTAGCAAGATGAAAAGACAAACGTAGGAATGAAATAGATTCAGCAAAGTGAGGCCCGATATTCTAGACAGAGCGAGGATAGCAAAGAGAACTATGCAGTCTACAAAAAACCCTAAAACGAAAACCACGCAAAGGGGCAAAAAGACCCACCGTGCCGAACTAACAGCACGGCGGTGCACCCCTTTGCTTCTCAGAGCTTCCAGCAAAAGTTAATAGCAAGCTGGACAGAAAAAACAGAAAACAAACTAGAAGCACTTATCTAGCAGAGCAGCAGGCCCAAGAAAAGATGCAGTAGCTCAGATCCAACACTGGAACATTGACAAGGAGCAAGGAAGACAGACTCAGGTGGAGCTAAATAGCAAGGCAGCCAACGAGCTCACCAAAACACCTGAGGGAGGAAGCCCAGAGACTGCAATACCACTTGTGACCACAGAAGTGAACTCAGCCACAGAATTCACAACAGTACCCCCCCCTTGAGGAGGGGTCACCGAACCCTCACCAGAACCCCCAGGCCGACCAGGATGAGCCACATGAAAGGCACGAACAAGATCTGGGGCATGGACATCAGAGGCAAAAACCCAGGAATTATCTTCCTGAGCATAACCCTTCCATTTGACCAGATACTGGAGTTTCCGTCTAGAGACACGAGAATCCAAAATCTTCTCCACAATATACTCCAATTCCCCCTCCACCAAAACAGGGGCAGGAGGCTCCACAGATGGAACCATAGGTGCCACGTATCTCCTCAACAACGACCTATGGAATACATTATGTATGGAAAAGGAGTCTGGGAGGATCAGACGAAAAGACACAGGATTGAGAATCTCAGAAATCCTATACGGACCAATAAAACGAGGTTTAAATTTAGGAGAGGAAACCTTCATAGGAATATGACGAGAAGATAACCAAACCAGATCCCCAACACGAAGTCGGGGTCCCACACGGCGTCTGCGATTAGCGAAAAGCTGAGCCCTCTCCTGGGACAAGGTCAAATTGTCCACTACCTGAGTCCAGATCTGCTGCAACCTGTCCACCACAGAATCCACACCAGGACAGTCCGAAGACTCAACCTGTCCTGAAGAGAAACGAGGATGGAACCCAGAATTGCAGAAAAATGGAGAGACCAAGGTAGCCGAGCTGGCCCGATTATTAAGGGCGAACTCAGCCAACGGCAAAAATGACACCCAATCATCCTGGTCAGCGGAAACAAAACATCTCAGATATGTTTCCAAGGTCTGATTGGTTCGTTCGGTCTGGCCATTAGTCTGAGGATGGAAGGCCGAGGAGAAAGATAGGTCAATGCCCATCCTACCACAAAAGGCTCGCCAGAACCTCGAGACAAACTGGGAACCTCTGTCAGAAACAATATTCTCAGGAATGCCATGTAAACGAACCACATGCTGGAAGAACAAAGGCACCAAATCAGAGGAGGAAGGCAATTTAACCAAGGGCACCAGATGGACCATTTTAGAAAAGCGATCACAGACCACCCAAATGACCGACATTTTTTGAGAAACGGGAAGGTCAGAAATGAAATCCATCGAAATATGTGTCCAAGGCCTCTTCGGGACCGGCAAGGGCAAAAGCAACCCACTGGCACGTGAACAGCAGGGCTTAGCCCTAGCACAAATTCCACAGGACTGCACAAAAGCACGCACATCCCGTGACAGAGATGGCCACCAGAAGGATCTAGCAACCAACTCCCTGGTACCAAAGATTCCTGGATGACCGGCCAGCACCGAACAATGAAGTTCAGAGATAACTTTACTAGTCCACCTATCAGGGACGAACAATTTCTCGGCCGGACAACGATCAGGTTTATTAGCCTGAAATTTCTGCAACACTCTCCGCAAATCAGGGGAGATGGCAGACACAATGACTCCTTCCTTGAGGATACTCGCCGGCTCAGATAACCCCGGAGAGTCGGGCACAAAACTCCTAGACAGAGCATCCGCCTTCACATTTTTAGAGCCCGGAAGGTATGAAATCACAAAATCAAAACGAGCAAAAAATAACGACCAACGGGCCTGTCTAGGATTCAAGCGCTTGGCAGACTCAAGATAAGTAAGGTTCTTATGATCAGTCAAAACCACCACGCGATGCTTAGCACCCTCAAGCCAATGACGCCACTCCTCGAATGCCCACTTCTCGGTTGCCCACATCATAATTACGCTCAGCAGCAGAAAATTTCCTGGAAAAGAAAGCACATGGTTTGAACACTGAGCAACCAGAACCTCTCTGTGACAAAACCGCCCCTGCACCAATCTCAGAAGCATCAACCTCGACCTGGAACGGAAGAGAAACATCAGGTTGACACAACACAGGGGCACAGCAAAAACGACGCTTCAACTCCTGAAAAGCTTCCACGGCAGCAGAAGACCAATTAACCAAATCAGCACCCTTCTTGGTCAAATCGGTCAATGGTCTGGCAATGCTAGAAAAATTACAAATGAAGCGACGATAAAAATTAGCAAAGCCTAGGAATTTCTGCAGACTTTTTAGAGATGTCGGCTGAGTCCAATCCTGGATGGCCTGAACCTTAACCGGATCCATCTCGATAGTAGAAGGGGAAAAGATGAACCCCAAAAATGAAACTTTCTGCACACCGAAGAGACACTTTGATCCCTTCACGAACAAGGAATTAGCACGCAGTACCTGGAAAACCATTCTGACTTGCTTCACATGAGACTCCCAATCATCTGAGAAGATCAAAATGTCATCCAAGTAAACAATCAAGAATTTATCCAGATACTCACGGAAAATGTCATGCATAAAAGACTGAAAAACAGATGGAGCATTGGCAAGTCCGAACGGCATCACCAGATACTCAAAATGACCCTCGGGCGTATTAAATGCCGTTTTCCATTCATCTCCCTGCCTGATTCTCACCAGATTATACGCACCACGAAGATCAATCTTAGTAAACCAACTAGCCCCCTTAATCCGAGCAAACAAGTCAGAAATCAATGGCAAGGGATACTGAAACTTAACAGTGATCTTATTAAGAAGGCGGTAATCAATACACGGTCTTAGCGAACCATCCTTCTTGGCTACAAAAAAGAACCCTGCTCCCAATGGCGACGACGACGGGCGAATATGTCCCTTCTCCAGGGACTCCTTCACATAACTGCGCATAGCGGTGTGTTCAGGTACGGACAAATTAAATAAACGACCCTTAGGGAATTTACTACCAGGAATCAAATCGATAGCACAATCACAATTCCTATGCGGAGGTAGGGCATCAGACTTGGACTCTTCAAATACATCCTGAAAGTCCGACAAGAACTCTGGGATGTCAGAAGGAATGGATGACGAAATAGACAAAAATGGAACATCACCATGTACTCCCTGACAACCCCAGCTGGTTACCGACATAGAGTTCCAATCCAATACTGGATTATGGGTTTGTAGCCATGGCAACCCCAACACGACCACATCATGCAAATTATGCAGTACCAGAAAGCGAATAACTTCCTGATGTGCAGGAGCCATGCACATGGTCAGCTGGGCCCAGTACTGAGGCTTATTCTTGGCCAAAGGTGTAGCATCAATTCCTCTCAACGGAATAGGACACCGCAAAGGCTCCAAGAAAAATCCACAACGTTTAGCATAATCCAAATCCATCAGATTCAGGGCAGCGCCTGAATCCACAAACGCCATGACAGAATACGATGACAAAGAGCACATTAAGGTAATGGACAAAAGGAATTTGGACTGTACAGTACCAATAACGGCAGAGCTATCGAACCGCCTAGTGCGTTTAGGACAATTAGAAATAGCATGAGTAGAATCACCACAATAGAAACACAGTCTGTTCAGACGTCTGTGTTCTTGCCGTTCTACTTTAGTCATAGTCCTGTCGCACTGCATAGGCTCAGGTTTACTCTCAGACAATACCGCCAGATGGTGCACAGATTTACGCTCGCGCAAGCGACGACCGATCTGAATGGCCAAGGACATAGACTCATTCAAACCAGCAGGCATAGGAAATCCCACCATTACATCCTTAAGAGCTTCAGAGAGACCCTTTCTGAACAAAGCCGCTAGTGCAGATTCATTCCACAGAGTGAGTACTGACCACTTCCTAAATTTCTGACAATATACTTCTACATCATCCTGACCCTGGCATAAAGCCAGCAGATTTTTCTCAGCCTGATCCACTGAATTAGGCTCATCGTAAAGCAATCCCAGCGCCTGGAAAAATGCATCAACATTACTCAATGCAGAATCTCCTGGTGCAAGAGAAAACACCCAGTCCTGTGGGTCGCCGCGCAAAAAAGAAATAATAATCAAAACCTGTTGAATAGGATTACCAGAAGAATGAGGTTTCAAGGCCAAAAATAGCTTACAATTATTTCTGAAGCTCAGGAACTTAGTTCTGTCACCAAAAAACAAATCAGGAATCGGAATTCTTGGTTCTAGCATCGATTTCTGATCAATAGTATCTTGAATCTTTTGTACATTTACAACGAGATTATCCATTGAGGAGCACAGAGCCTGAATATCCATGTCCACAGCTGTGTCCTGAAGCACTCTAATGTCTAGGGGAAAAAAAAGACTGAAGACAGAGCTAAGAAAAAAAAATGATGTCAGGATTTCTTTTTTCCCTCTCTTGGGAATCATTGGTTTGGCTCCTTGTACTGTTATGGCTGGCAATCAGGCAACACAGCGTGCAGTAATCAGCGCACATACAGAGATCTGGCAATAACCAAAAACAATAGGACGAGCTCTGAGACGTGGAATCTCTGTAGACTGCAGTACCTGATCTATCCTCACACAACTATAAGCAGCAGTGGATTGCGCCTATCACTACCTATGCAACTCGGCACTGCCTGAGGAGCTGACTAGCCTGAAGATAGAAATACAAGCCTGACTTACCTCAGAGAAATACCCCAAAGGAATAGGCAGCCCCCCACATATAATGACTGTTAGCAAGATGAAAAGACAAACGTAGGAATGAAATAGATTCAGCAAAGTGAGGCCCGATATTCTAGACAGAGCGAGGATAGCAAAGAGAACTATGCAGTCTACAAAAAACCCTAAAACGAAAACCACGCAAAGGGGCAAAAAGACCCACCGTGCCGAACTAACAGCACGGCGGTGCACCCCTTTGCTTCTCAGAGCTTCCAGCAAAAGTTAATAGCAAGCTGGACAGAAAAAACAGAAAACAAACTAGAAGCACTTATCTAGCAGAGCAGCAGGCCCAAGAAAAGATGCAGTAGCTCAGATCCAACACTGGAACATTGACAAGGAGCAAGGAAGACAGACTCAGGTGGAGCTAAATAGCAAGGCAGCCAACGAGCTCACCAAAACACCTGAGGGAGGAAGCCCAGAGACTGCAATACCACTTGTGACCACAGAAGTGAACTCAGCCACAGAATTCACAACAAATGACGAGACAAACTGCTAACAATATAGATACCAGTAAAAGCGAACAAGCAGCCATATAGTCCCATAAAAAATACAAATTTTATTAAATAACAGTAAAAACTAGATGAGCAGGTACAAAAGATACAAAGCAGGGGAATATAAATGTGCTACAGTGGCCCATAAGAAGGACCGGACCGCCCAAACAAATCTGCCATTAAAAAAAATCAGGCCACATATAATGTAAAATACATAAAGTATTGGGCAAGTGCCACAGCCATGATATAGAAAATGTACAGCATACAACGTAAGTGCATACCTAATTGGCGCCGGAAGAATGGGTGACCAGGTCCAACCCCAACGTGCGTTTCAGAGCGCGATGCTCCTTCATCAGGGGGTAGATGTGATATGCGCGGTGTATGTATATATACACCGCCGACCGGAAGTGTGCCACTCACCTGCGCCACTACAGCAACACCAGAGCCGCGCATAGCATCACCTCCATCCGCCGGAAACACATGGGGCCCCACATGAGCCAGCGCCGGAAAGAGAGAGGGAAAGACCCACACACGGCCCGGCAGAGCGGGAGCATGCGCACAGGCGAGGAAGCTGAGGTCGCCATATTGAGAAAGGGCAAACATAAGGGCAATAACAGGAAGCACAACGAATAATATATATCACAATTCTGAAAACAATACACATATAAATACAACTCCATAACAAATAACATTGCGAACAAAAAAATATATTATATAACGAAAACAGGAACAGAAAAACGAAAATAAAAAAGATAAGATGAAAATAAATATAAAGAAATGGGGAAGAAGAAAATACTACAAAGAATAGAATAAAATACACAAATACACTATAAACTAATATATAATGACAGCAATATACTGTATATAAAGCTGACAAAATACAAAAACCCACAAAAAACAAATACAAAAATGAATGAAACCAATATGACAATATATAACACAACGTCCGCAAAGACCTAAATAAAAGACCTAAATAAAATGTAAATGGAAAAACAGTGCCAAAAAAACAACCCAACAAAATACATATATATCCATATATAGAGAACGATGAAATAGATGACACCGTCGATATTGACTCGCTGAATGGACCATTCCGTAAATAACCGAAATACTCCAATAGGACTCCCATATTCTTCAAGTGTCAGAGATAACCAAGTGCTAAATAACAAAAATAGAGAAAGTAAAACCACAGCTCAAATATAAAACACAATATAAAAACAAAATAAAAAACGCTAATGGGCCATACGTAGCACAAAACAAATCAGTGGGATAACACAGATCATAGGAATGGGGCAAAAGATATATTTTCATTCAACCCATTAGGGTGAATAGTACACAAATTCCAAATCCACCTTGTCTCTAATTGAGCAAGGTGTTTGGATAAACCCCCTCCCCTAATGTCAATATTAAGCAGGTCGATGCCACGCACCCTCAATAGCGTGGCATCACACGAGTGAAACTGCCAAAAATGCCTGGGTATTGTTTTAAGTGTGGTCATATTTTTACACTTACACTCCACCGCCGCCTGTATACCCAACACGTGCTCTCTCACACGAACCTTCAATTGCCTTGTGGTCAGACCGACATAAATAAGACCACATGGGGCATGTGACATAATATATCACGCACTGTGAGGTACATGATATACGTTTTTTTAATTGTAAAACTTTTTGTGCCGTCCAAGTTGGTGAAAGAGGAGCAACGCTCAATATTGGGGCATGCGATGCATTTACCGTATTGCGCACATCCGCCCCCATGTCCAGCATTCTGTCCCCGTGTCCAGCATTCTGCCCCAATGTCCAGCATTCTGTCCCCCTTGTCCAGCATTCTGTCCCCCGTGTCCAGCATTGTCCCCCGTGTCCAGCATGCTGTCCCGTGTCCAGCATGCTGTCCCCCGAGTACAGCATCCTGTCCCCATGTCCAGCATTCTGTCCCCCGTGTCCAGCATTCTATCCCCATCATGTCCAGCATTCTGGCCCCCGTGTCCAGCATTCTGTCCCCCGTGTCCAGCATGCTGTCCTGTGTCCAATATTTTGTCCCCGTGTCCAGCATTTTGCCCCCATGACCAGCATTCTGCCCCAGTGTCCAGAATTCTGTCCCCATGTCCAGCATTCTGCCCACGTAGCATATAACACAGCCCACGTAGTACATAGCACAGCCACGTAGTACATAGCACAGCCACGTAGTACATAGCACAGCCACGTAGTACGTAGCACAGCCACGTAGTATATAGCACAGCCCACATAGTATATAACACAGCCACGTAGCATATAGCACAGCCCACGTAGTATACAGCACAGCCACATAGCATATAACACAGCCCACGTAGTATATAGCACAGCCTACGTAGCATATAACACAGCCCACTTAGTATATAACACAGCCCACGTAGCATATAGCAGCCACGTAGTATATACCACAGACACGTAGTATATACCACAGCCACATAGTATATAGCACAGCCACGTAGTATATAACACAGCCACGTAGTATTTAGCAGTGTGGGCACCATATCCCTGGATCCAGCCCAGGCCTTAGCGATGCTCCCGCCAGCTCCCGTTCCCAGTGATGCTTTACGATAATGACCTGTGATGACGTAGCGGTCTTGCGGGATGCTACGTCATCTGGGGTTATTTCGTAAGGCTTCGCTGGGAGCGGGAGCTGCTGGGAGCATCACGAGGATCGGGAAGGCTGCGGGGCTGCCGGAAGGAGAGAATTGCACGATTTTTTATTTTTTTTAATTATTTTTAACATTATATCTTTTTACTATTGATGCTGCATAGGCAGCATCAATAGTAAAAACTTGGTCACACTTGTCAAAATGGCCCCCCCGTAACGCTAGGGCCCCGGGTGCGCCAGGTGTTGATCCCAGCCCTGTGGTGGGCCCCCCACATCACTGGGCTACTGCCCAGATTGACCTCATTATAATCTGCCACTGATTCTGACTCTTCTGTACAGCTCTATGAAGGGCATATTCTCATTGGGTTTGAAACACGAAATTAGGCAAAGTTCCTGCAATTCATCACTGAGACTGTTGACTTTTATTGTAAAGATCTAAACTATATGAAAAAGGTAATGAATCGTGGGGAACCAGTACTTAAAAGTCTTTTTTTTATAAATCCACATGTGCGGTTGTCATCAAGTATTGGAGATATGCACGCTATAGTCAACAGGTTCCTAAATGTAATTGGTGCCCAAGAAATGAACAAACTGCTAAGTGAGTAAGCACATCAAAGCAGTAATGTTTTATTAAAGGGAGGTGTCAGAATTGATGAGTTTTGGCATCATTGATCACAAAATAAGGATCCAATAACTGGGCAATATCAATACAGTGTGTTGTGCAGGCTGGTAAAATGTCTTCTTATACCCCACAGCAACGCTTCATATGAGAGGCTGATTAGCATTGTTCGCAAAGTCCTCACAGATCAGCGGAGCACCCTGGGAAAAAATACAATAACACAACAGTCAGATCCAAATGTGTTTGAGGCTGTAACTACAGTCAGAAACACCCTCTGTGCAATACTCTCCAGCAAAATTAATATTTGTTTCAGAACGCCATGTCACAAATGGCAGCCTTCTTCACAACTGTTCCAAAAGGCAAAATACGCAACAGCTGTGGCTTTATCCAGCAGAAAAGAATCATCTAGTGCAAAAGAACATGCTAGTAGTAGTACAGCTGGACCTGGTACAGAAGAAAGCCACAGTGTTACCAAATCTGTGCCCGAAACTACAAGAAGGGAAGCTCTGGGTAGACAACAAATTGAAGACACTAATTTTTCCACCAAGAAGCAAGCATCGATGTTTGAAGTTTTTGCTACCATGTCAAGTAAGAGTAATGCAGCAGCTATAGGGAGTATTCCCAGCTAAAAATTAGCCGTCTAAACTGCGTTTCAGGCTGTAACCTAGCAACTGCCTGACGGGGCCTGTGAGACCTTCCAAGCCTGAGAGGCCTAACATCTTGGATAAGGGGCTTATTTCTTCACCCACTCACGCTCCCTGCGAACTTGGACCCCAATAAAGATCCCTCAGGGAGTCCCCACCTGGCTGATTCCAGAGAGCAGGAGACCCACGGCGGACAGCGCCGCCAAAGAAACACTGAGACTAAGCGGCTGATAACAGAGAGCGGGGACTACAGAGCTACGGTACCTCCTCAGACGCAGGAATCACCTCAGTTCCCCTGGCACCGGTATCACATGAACGGCAGGCTTCGGTCCCTTGCGCCTAGCGGTCACAGGAGCCGCTGAAGCGCCGCCAGGGGTTCATCCTGTCTTCCGACGCAGGTCTTCGTCTTCTAGTGGAGATCCCTGGAGATAAACTGCAAGGTCAGTCACACATAACTACATAGATAAATTGAGGCCTCGGATTCAACCGGCGGTCTATGGAGGCCCGAAAATAAGGAAAATAGTCCCCTAAAAATAGGTTTAAAGCACTGTAAGAAAACCTATAAAGGGTGGATAATTTTAAGAGAGTCTTCCCCTCATTGGCCCTGCAAAAATATATAAGTGCGATTTTATTAAATTATAGTCCCACACAATGCAAGTCTATGGGAAGTAGTTCCGGTCGTTTTGCTCAAACACCAGGAACAGACGGACAACCCCAAGACTTAAATCCTCCGCCAGTGCTCTCTAACTGAGACCATGTACAATTCGAGACCTAAGGGGAAGGCTAACCCCACTACCCCAATTAAGTCACAATATGGACTAAAACAGGACAAACCTTTAGGCCGCAGAGAACAAGAGAAGAACAGGGCTAACGCAATTTCCTCTCCTAGGCGTAGGTCAAGATCTCCACTGAGAGATACGCCTCGTTTACTTGAATACGGGTCCAATACTAAACCCTTTGGCAGTAATTCCTCTCCTATTAAAATGGATTCTTCTACTAGTCTGAAGAGAATGACCTAGTAAACAGGATAATGAACAGAATGGATGAAAAGCTAGAGTCTCTTGCAAAGAGAATGAAAACAGAAATGGACTCCAACTTCCAAAAATATTGTGATAAGGTCGACAAGATCGACAAACAATTGTCAAAACATGAGGAGAGGTTAAATAAGCTCGAACATAGATCGTCAATTTCTTTTGACGAATTGGACCGGCTCACCCTAGAGATGAAACACCTACGCTCCAAAATGGCAGATCTTGAAGACAGAAGCCGACGAAACAATCTAAAAATAAGGGGCATTTCTGAAGATGTGACTCAGGAACAGCTGTCGAACCACCTCAAGATTATCTTTAAATCGGCCTTGCCTGACCTTTCAGAGCTGGATCTGACGATTGACAGAGCCCATCAGTTGCCTAAACCTCCTAAGGTTTCTGCAGACCTGCCAAGAGATACTATCCTCAAACTTCATTTTTTCAAAACCAAAGAGATGATACTCGACTACCTAAAAGACAAGAATACCTTTCCAGAGCCATACAAGGAATTAAAGGTCTTCCCCGACTTTTCAAAAGAAACCTTGGAAGGCCGAAGAAAATTCAGGCCCATGACTACAGCTCTTCGTGATAAAGGAATTAACTACAAATGGGGCTTTCCGTTGAAACTGTTAATTTCATACCGGGGAAGAACCATACCAATCTTCACCATTGAAGACGGACTGAACTTCGTTAGATCGCTGAGTAGAGAATAACCAGACAATGGTTGAAAGGAAACATGTTCTCAGCCATCCCTTAGTGGCAGGGGCCTTCGTCCCAATCGCTATTGAGATTTTTCCCTTATTCCCGCTCACTCTTAATAACCCCATTCTTCTTTTTCAGGTAGTTCTGAGGACCTACTAGTGTAGACTTGGTGGATAGTCACTGTTGATTATTGCGTTTAGTGCAATTTTATCTTTCAGGTCCTAACCAAGGGTACGCCGAGATTGCGGATCGTTAAAAGAAAGTTCTACTACGGTACATAAGTTGTTGCTATATTTTGTTCTTCTGTGTAATTTTCTTTTTCAGATTTTAGAAATCCTAAGGTTTAAAATGCTACTCCCTAATACAGCGAAGCGGTTAAAATGACCATAAGGATTCTTTCCTACAACATTAGAGGGCTGAACAGTCCCCAAAAGAGGCACACTATATGGAGAGAGTTACTCAAATCCCAGGCGGACATCGCCTGTATTCAGGAGACGAAGTTTTTGACAGGAAACCACCCCTACTTTAAACATCGAGGCTTTCCTCACATTTTTGAAGCATGCAATTCCAGTAAAATAGCTGGGGTGATCACTTTGGTCAAAAATACCGTACCCTTTGAGGTCCTTGAGGAGTTTGGTGATGCCAAAGGCAGATTCCATATTCTGATCTGTGTCATCAATGGTCAAACATGTACTCTGGTGAATGTGCATGCACCAAATAGAAATCAGGTTAGATTCCTGACAAAATTGTTAAAGAGAGTTACTGAGGTAAAAAAAAGGGACTCTCATACTTTTGGGAGATTTCAACATCACACCAGACAGGACCCTGGACTCTTCCTCTGACTCTAGACCAGCCTCAGATAACCTGAATTGGTGGCTAGATAGAAACAAACTTTATGATACTTTTAGATGTCTGAATTTCTCATCTAAGGAATTCACTCATTTCTCTACAGCCCACCAATCGGCTTCTAGGATAGACTTGATCCTAACACACATTCTCTCTATTGAGAAGTTCAAGAAGGTTCACATTGGAGATAGAACGATATCCGATCATTCCCCAGTTATTGGCGAGATTCTTTTTGGTCCGTCACTAAAAACATAAGGATGTGGAAATGCAACTCCACTATTACCCATGACCCCATTCATATGGCTACGATAATAATAATAATAATAATTTTATTTATATAGCGCCAACATATTCTGCAGCGCTTTACAAATTATAGAAGGGACTTGTACAGACAATAGACATTACAGCATAACAGAAATCACAGTTCAAAATAGATACCAAGAGGAATGATGGCCCTGCTCGCAAGCTTACAAACTATGAGGAAAAGGGGAGACACGAGAGGTGGATGGTAACAATTGCTTTAGTTATTCGGACCAGCCATAGTGTAAGGCTCGGGTGTTCATGTAAAGCTGCATGAACCAGTTAACTGCCTAAGTATGTAACAGTACAGACACAGAGGGCTATTAACTGCATAAAGTGTATGAGAACATGATACGAGGAACTTTTTTTTTAAATTTTTTATGATAGGCCACACAGGGATCATTAGGTTAACGTGTTGAGGCGGTAGGCCACGATTAGGTAGGCTGCGATTCAAAAAGCTATTGATAACTATTTTGTCGCAAATATCCCAGAATCCACCAATCCATCCGTTAACTGGTGTGCCCACAATGCCGTTATCAGGGGCATCATAATGAGTATATCTTCCAAAATCAAAAAAGAAAATAGGGAAAAAATACGCAAATTGCAAAAATCTATAGGTGAGTTGGAAAAGACTCTACTAGGCCTTTCTTCTCCCTCCCCTAAGAAACTGTCTGATTTAACATGTTTAAGGCAGGAACTAAGATCCTCGCTTTACTCACCATATGAAGCAGCTCTTAATTCCTCAAAATACAAGTTCTATTCATCATTAAATAAACCTACCCGATATATGGCAAACAGGATCAAAAAACTAAGAACTCAAAACAAAATTAATAGAATCTCTTCTATGGAGGGCAATGTCACGTTATCCCACCCTCAAGACATAGCCAATGAATTCTCCAAATATTATACTAAACTATGCAACCTAAACTTAGATCCATCTTCACCTCCCCCAAACGAACTCAACATGAAGACATATCTTGCAAACATTGAGCTGCCATCCCTAACGAATGATGACTTAGACTCACTGTCAGCGCCTTTTTCCATTTGGAAAAAGTTTATCTCCGCGTCTCGTGAAGCTTTTCAACTATGCTTCAACGACAGGAACTTTCCCACCAGAGATGTTGGAGGCCTCTATCATACTAATTCCAAAACAATCAGGAGATCCCATGTCTCCAAGTAGCTACAGACCAATATCCCTTTTAAACACAGATATAAAAATATTTTCAAAAATACTGGCCAATAGGCTGAGTTACATTTTACCCAACTTAATAGCCAATGACCAAATGGGATTCGTTAAGGGCAGACAACCAGCCGATGCTACAGGGAGAATACTAGACTCCATCAAACTCACCAACTCAACCAGGACCCCAACAGTTTTTATATCACTAGACGCTGAGAAGGCATTCGACCGTATTGATTGGTGCTTTCTCAGGCCTTAATCAAATTTGGATTTAACAGTAACCTCATTACCACATTTATGACATTATACAAAGGCCCTACAGCTAGAATCACCTGCAATAACCATGTTTCGGATGCATTTGTCATTAACAACGGTACGAGACAGGGATGTCCCCTTTCACCATTACTCTTTAACTTAGCATTGGAACCTTTAGTGGAACACATAAGACAAAACCCCAAAATAACTGGTCTACGCACTAATAGACGCCAGCATAAGCTTAGTTTATTTGCAGACGACATAATTCTGACCCTCACGAATCCTGTAGCTTCTACTTTGGAGACCCTCAACGAGTTAGAGATATTTGCAGTCCTTTCAAATTTTAAAATTAATAATTTAAAATCCAACATCTTGCCCATTCATGTTAACCCAGAAGAAATTTGTTGTTTAAAAACTTCTACTTCATTTAATTGGTGTAGAGAGGAATTTCTATACCTTGGCGTTATAATCAACAAAAACTTAGATAAGACCGCCATATCAAACATGAAAAAACGGACAGACTTGGTTCTTAAAGATAGTATCATTTTCAGAGATAGAGACTTGACCTGGTGGGGGAGAAACTTGGCGATTAAACTATTTACACTTCCCAAAATCTTATATATTCTTAGGTGTATTCCATTTCCCATCTCCACGGCATACCTGACGGCCATTCAATCTCAATTGAATAATGTTGTCTGGAATAACAAAAAACCCAGAACTGATACTAGATCATTGTTCAAAATGAAAACGCATGGTGGAATAAGCCTTCCTAATATTCATGCCCACTATTGTACACTATTACTCAAACAGAGTACATCAGAGTACAGAATGCTCCCGCATGGTACGACATGGAGATAGAAATTAATAAGGGCAAACACCCTAAATCTCTGGTTTTTAAAGCTATATCTAGTCTGACACCAAACACTTCAACGCACCCAATATTCCAAGCAATCTCCTTGGCTTGGTCCAGGATCTCCAGAATAGATGGTCATAGCCAGAAATTGTCTATGCTACATAAACTGCCTCTAACTTTTATCTACTCATCTTTAGACCAAACTATACCCTCCCATTGGCAGATTTTAAAATTCACACACTGGGTGATATTTCAGATGGACCCAATCACCTGAATTTCAGCACTCTAAAAAACAAATTCAAGGTACCATCATCTTCCATCCATGATTACATGTTAAGTTGTTTCTAGATATCAAACTGAGATTCTCAGAGGCATCTCTAAAAATATTGGTCAATCCAAATCACCGAATTTTCTGGAGTCACAAGTTTGTCTACTATAGCTTTAACAAAGACATGTCTTTTGTCAAAAGCGCTTTCATGCTAGCTTGGGAGAAATCCCTCAATCACACCGCTTCTACAGACGACTGGGAAGAGGCGTTCTCGAAGTCTTACCATTCCACAATATCTATGTCTCTTCTGGAGTTGGTTGGCACACATAAACACTTCTAATTCTCCACTTTGTTGGAGAGAATGTGGCCACGAAGGAGATTTATTGCACATTTTCTGGAATTGTCCCATTGTTGTTGATTTTTGGTCAGAAATCTCTGCAATAATCACCAAACTTTTAGGTTCCACATTTACCCTCACACCCCAATTAGCTTTACTTTCTTTAGAAACGCCTAGATAGTTCTCTGCAATATATTATCTTACAGATATGTATGGTCGCCAAGAATTCCATCGCCTACCATTGGAAAAGCCGCACTCTACCCAGCTCTGGCACCATTATCAAATTTATGACACAGCACAGAGCACTTGAGCTTAAGTTCGCTCTGTCCAATAATGGATTTGATAAGTTCTATCGGAAATGGTACCAATGGGATCAACTTCTCACGCTTTGATCACTTATTCTCTTGCCTCTATAACCTTCTATAACCGATCGCTCTTTATCAAGGCCTTAAATATGTCTTATTATTGCACTTTTTGTTTTTGATAGTACATTACAGTTGTTGACCACAATGTTGTTTTCCAAGGGCTGCATCCCTTGCTTTATTCAGGCTAAACTGTTGCCAATTTGCAACTCTATGTTATTGTTATGTTTTGTTCTGTTATGTCTACTTCCCTCGCCTTCCCAATAGTCCCTTGGCCCATTTCATATTTCCTCCCCCCCCCCTCCATTACTACTCGTCCTCCCCCTCTTTTCCCTTGTCAAAACAAATAAAAATATTGGAAAAAGAAAACTTATGTTTTGCACAGTTTAATTTTATTCATAATTTGCACATTATAAATGTGAGGTACCTGTTAAACATTTGCAGCTATTTATTTCAGTTCTTGTATTTAAAGTCTTTGTCATGTAAAAAAAAATATATATAATGCTATGATCTTATTTAATTTTTTGCCACATGTCAGTGGCTCTGTTGGAGTTTCTGTATGAAGTCCTGAAAAAAGGTTTTAGGGCAATTGCTTTTAATGAGGCAGTCTCTTTGTGCTCTGTCTGACCTCCCATTTGGTGGTATTGATATTTTTGAGGTGGGCGCAAAAGTACAGTTAACCATGCTTTTGTACATGTCTCAGAAAGGTGGAAACTGGCAAAAATGAGGTCAGACAAGGTTGTGATAAAAGCCTTTTAAGGCTTCAGACAGAAGGTCCTGATGGAGCAACTGACGTTTGCCGAAAACACAATGTGAATAGAGCCGAAGGGTAGGTTCACATTGCACTGTTGCTGTCCGTTACAATGAAACGTTAACGTTTTTTTGTTAGCTCAAAAACGTATGCGCTACATGGAGATAGACAGATAAAAGGATAGATAGAATAGCTGCATCGATCCTACCAGAGTCCCCGCTCTGACTCTGCTGCTTCCTGGTTGTTAGGTGAATATTCATGAGCTTAATGAGCGGCAGTGGAAGCAGGAGAGAGCGGGGACACTGGTAATGCTATTCTCACTTCTATCTATCTTTCTATCCTATCATCTATAGCAAGCGCAATATAACGCAATGCTGCAGATTTGTACAAATCTGTAGAATGACGTTATATTGCATTTGTTTGCTAAACGGACATAAAAACACTGCAGTCAGCTTTTTCCTGTGCATTTCAACAAAAACATACTTGCAAACGTATGTCTATTTTGGCATGCGTTTGTTGAATGCAAGCATATGGAGGCGTTAATGTCTCTGTTACATTGCGTTTTTGCTGCTGTGATACGGATGTTAAACGGACAGCAAAAATGCAATGTGAACCTACCCTTAAAGTGACAGGTATTATCTCCTTTAAGAACAAAAATAGCACAAATAATAATGTGATCTTGGTTAATTGGGGTTATCCATCCAGAACATTTGTGTTTTTTTTCTCAAAGGGCTAAGACTTCACAGGCAAGTAGTTTTAACTACCTGCCTGTTCTGTCCGGTGCTGATTTGTAGCCACAGACGCTCCTGCCAGTCATTCTGCTTAATTTGACCTCACTGTTGAGAGAGGTGAGGGTAATTCTTCTCATGATTTCAGCAGATATGCAGAACAATAATTCAACTTTTCTCTAATTCCTCCCATTAACCAAAAGCACAATATTTTTAAAGATATTTTATCTAATAGAGTGGATCTGTTATGTATTGTGCAGCTTTTACATTCTAATTTAAAAGAAATATTATTACCACGTTTGCATTAATACTTTAATTCGTTACTTGTAAATAAATTTTTTTCTGTTTATAATTATTGTTTATGAAACAGTGTGATCACACTAAATGGGTGTGGTTGGGGCATGTGTATGGGTGTGACTAGTTGTGAAATGGGTGTGATCAGGGGTGTGGCCTAAAATTTGCTGCGGCGCGCCGCAAACTTTGTCTTTCTTTCTCTACTTCAAAAGTTGGGAGGTATGCTACTACATATTGGGATAGGATCTTAGAAATGGGAATACCCTCTTAAGTACTTCAGGAGATTGGCTAATTTGAAGGTGTGCAATGATTGCTTAACAAACTGTCGTCATTCTTGTTATCAGAACTCTTTTGTACACTGTCATTTTGTTCATGTAGCCAATTTTCTTTGTGGGTAATTTCCCATGTTCCCAATTTTCCCTGTGTGAATACAGCTTTAGCTCTCTTAAATAAACTGTTTTAATAAGCTGTCATTTTGTCCATGTGGGCAGTTTTCCTGTGGGCATTCTTTTCTATGGGCTTTTTTTCTGTGGGCATTTTTTTGGGGGGGGCATTTCTCCAGTCACCACGTTCATTAGATAGACCACTTTTAGACGAGGGAAGCATGAGCTCTGCAGCCCATTAGCAGCCACTGATAGGCTGCAGCGCTCATGCAACAGTAATGTCTCGTGTGTCCTGGCAGACAGTGCTGATATTGCTGGAATGGTGCGGTCCATGAGATGATTATAATTTGATTTATTTTTAATGGTGCACAGTAACATTTAAGATGAGGTTGTTGAAGTAGTAGACAACTTGTTATGTGCTGCAATCATTAGCAAACGCAGAATGTAAGTGGTTACCAGAGTGCCCTAAGACATGTGGTCATGGGTGAAGATGGTAACGTTTAGTCTAACAGTGACCATATGGCAGGGTCTATTAGGATACCAGTTTTTCCCTTCAAGTCCATGAAAGGCAGAGATGGGATTAAGTCTTTAAACATTAAGAAAAAGCAAGAAGAGGAGATTATAGAAAGTGAGGATACTGGTAAGAATAAGGAGATACTATCCTTTAACTCGATTTCAGAACTTTGTTTCCTACAAAACTAAAAGTATTTGAGGCTAAAAAATATAAATCATGCACTGTCAAATGAAAAGAAAAGGATCAAAAGAAAAAGCTAGTCTTGTACACCTCTGACAAGTTATTTTTTTCTTATTTAACCTGCTGTGTCTTTAGAGAAAATTGATGATGTTGTAGATCAAAATCAATATAGCAGCAACTTGATGCTGGCTAACCGAGAAGACACTGCTAGCAGCGTTGCACTCTGCAATTACCCCACCAACACCCAGTTTTCCAGAACAGACTCATGGAAAGCCAAAAAGATCATTTTTGCATTATCAGTGATGATGAGATATCTGAATCACGTGATCCTAATAGAAGCTTAGGCTCTCCTACCAATCCCACTGGCCACTTTGAGGAGCTTGACACCAATCTGGGTGACGGGTCCCAGTAGCTCCAGCATATTTAAACTAAACATCAAAGAGCCTTGCCTTACTGATCCATTTCTTTTTCAAAATCAGAATCTTATGACTGATATAATTAGAGTTTTTCTGGAACATGGGCCATGTCAGGCAGGCTTGAATGATCGCTACAAGAATATTCCCTATGAATCAGAAAAAAGAAGATTCAGTTTTTCGTGGTACAGTTGCAAAGTGGGAAACTCATGCACAGTTTAATGACAATTGTTAATTTACTCTCCTAAAACAAAGCAACTATATTGTTTCTGCTGCTGGCTATTTGGTAAGAGAGATGAAAAGATTAGAGTCTGGGCACATCCATGCAAAAGCTTCTCTAACGTCAGAAAAGGCCTTAAAAAATAGAACAACATGAGAGGTCTAATATTCACAGAGAAGAAGAAAAAACTTTGTTTATAACTAAATACGGAATCAGTCAGAAGAGCACAAGAACAACAGAGCTCATAAAAGGTGAAAGAGAGGAGATAGAAATAGAAAAAAAATGTTTTAAGCAAGACAGGATCCTGCATTTTGGGGTCACAGAGAATATGGGTGACCCAGATGTCAATGAAGGCAATTTCTTGGAGCTGCTTAAATTACTAGAACAGGATGACACAATACTTGAACATCATTTGAAGAAACTGGCTGATCGCGTTAAGTATCTGAGTTCAGAATAGCAAAATGAGCTGATTTCTGCATTCACAAGTAAAACTATGTGGACCATCGCTTAGCATGTAAAAACAGCACAGGTATTTCCAGTCATTGTGGATTCCACAATTGATATCAAAAGAACTGACCAATTCTCCTTATCATTAAGATATCTAGCATAGGGGGCGTGGCCTAGGCAGCAATGGAGTAGGGTGTGTTGCCTGTGAGCTCCAAGAGTGCAGCCTCCTAAATCGACTGGAATCGACCAAAATAACTCATTTTTCTCACAATATTGCGCTGGTTACCGTTTCTACACGGCACCAGGACCTTTTTGAGACCAAGATTTGGACACTTTTATTACCACCATCTGGCGAAACTCTACTCAGGCTGCATGGTCTGGGCCTAGCAGTAGGCCTCAAATAACTGTCGCCCTTATACCTAGGCTCATAACCATCCAACCTCCATCTGAGGGTATCTACCCACTTTGCACAGTGGTTATCTGTGCGGACACTCTCTCCTCTGTGGTGGGGCTGAGAGCTACAAGAGCGGTGGCCTGATCTGAAGAGTGGGCCTGCAAGTGCCGCGGGCTGTGTGACGCAGCCTGTGACACCCCTGCACCATATCCCCGCCGACACCCGGACCCAGAGGCGGTAAGCGCTGCGGTGAGCGACCCCTCCTCTACTAACAGCCTGAGGCGGCGAGCGGCAAGCAGGGAGCCTCCCCGTCCCCGCCGCAGCCCAGCGTGGTCAAGCATAAATACAAATACATTGGCCTGCACTCTATATTAGGTCGGGGTGCTGGTGCGACAGACCATGAGGTCTAATACCAGTAATATACCAAATCCACCGCACTCCCTAAGTGGAATATCTTATGCAGAAATGTAGATTTTTGAAAAATGCTAATTTATTTAAGTATAGATAGAATCAATCAAGTGTGTCAGATCAAACATAAAGCAATTTACACAAAATGTACATGCGACTCAGAATAGTTGACGTTTCGACCCTCCTGCGCGACCTTAGGCTAAAACCCGGGAGGGTCGAAACGTCAACTATTCTGAGTCGCATGTACATTTTGTGAAAATTGCTTTATGTTTGATCCAATACACTTGATTGATTCTATCTATCCGGAGTAGAGGACACACCAGGAGTCCCCCTACGCCGGAGGTGAGAGGTCCCGGGACCAGCACTCGGCAAGCAGCAAGCATCCAGCAGCGGCACGGCTGCAGCAACGTGCCTGTAACTGGGGCTGTTAACCCCGGCGCTTCCACGCACTATTTCCTGCTCCTTTACAGCTACCGGCCGGACGGGCCCCCTTCCTACAGGGGTGAGTGAGCTCCTAGGAAGACCGGTGAGTCTTATTGACACCGCTGTAAGTGGTAGTAGCGACGGCTTATACACCAGAGGAGCCGGTAATTAGGCACCAATAAACCCGGGGCCTGTGATTCATAAAGCCCTGTTGCCTCTTAGGAACGCTATTCCTCACAGCAACTGCGCGGCTACAGCAACGTGACTGGGGCTGATAACCCTGAGCAGTGTGACAATAGCTCTCAGCCGCCGCTGCTAACCTCGGCATATATCCCTTCTCACAACCTTCAGTGAACTGAGACAGGGGACTAAATTTTATTAACCCCTTGCATTCTCCTACGGTCCCTATATTAACACTGCAGGGTGGCTAATCTACTGCAATATGGTGCATGATCTGCTGAACTTCACCCTTTCTGTTCACTTAAAGGAGACACGCTTTAACGTGAAAACACATCTGTGGGGATTTCTACCTACTAATTAACTCAATTAACCCGTTTGTTACGTGGGGCCACTTTAGTGGGAAATCTAACAACCAGTCTTTGACGTGGAACCACATCTGTGGGGGTCTCTGACAACCAGTGCTAGACACGGGGCCCTTTGTGGGGAAATCTACCAACCAGTCTTTGACGTGGGACCACATCTGTGGGGATCTCTGACAACCAGTGCTAGACACGGGGCCCTTTGTGGGGAAATCTACCAACCAGTCTTTGACGTGGGACCACATCTGTGGGGAACTCTGATAACCAGTCCTTGACGCAGGCCCACGTTTGTGGGAAATCCACCAACCAGTCTTTGACGTGGGACCACTCCTGTGGGAATTTTTGTTAACCAGTTCTTGACCTGGGTCCACCTCAGTGGGAACTCTTTATATTTGGTGATACTTCAGATTCTGGGTACTACACAGGAGAGAGAAAACCCTCTTCTTATCACTTCTATACCCCTCTACCCATATACACTATTGTTAGGGGTCGAGTTCCCGCTTCTGCACAGGGGGAATCTCGGGCCGCTTCTGCTGCGGTCTCCCATTCCTCTCCTGCCGCAGGTAAACCTGCTCAGCAGAGACGACGGTCCTTGCGTCTGGCTCAGTCTCACTCTGTGCTTAGGCTTGCTGTTGCTTCTCCAGCTTTTGCCATTAAAGCCAGTGCTGGGCAGCAGCGACTGGACGCTTTTGAGACTAAGTCCTGCTTTTTCCCTTCTGAGCATGCCCAGGGTGAGATCTCCCGTTGGAGATCGAGGGTCACATGCTCAGATGCTGCAGTGGTTCCCATTGGTCCTCCTGGCAGGTCCTGAAAGTACTGCAGCTATATAAGCTTCGCATGACCGCACGGCCATGCGCTAGTGTACAATTGTATACGTGTGTTTGTTGTGAGTGAAAGTCGTTCATTAAATACCCCTACCCTATTGTATGACTGTTCGCGTATGGTGTATGGCTGCTATCTAGCGCCCGACTAACCACTCAACGTGTCACACACGTATCAGCGTCTATTGCTGTGCGGCGCCACGCGCCAGTAGTGCGCCTCCTGACCCACGTCTGTGTTCTTAGCGGTGTCTGCCAGCTCGGCACAGATCGCACTTCGGTGCTCTAATTATTACTGTTACCTAACACACCCAGTTGCGGTGTTGAGTGCTAGTAGTCTGATCGGACTTCAATCCTGAGTCTTGCGGTTGAGTTCGCTGACTCCTTGCTTGCACTCCTAGGTGCGGTATTGCGGACCAGTGGCTTAACTGGGTTCGCTTCCACCGCCATATTACGTTGCCATTTACTAGCAGCAGGTTTTCACCTGCACGGTGGACCCCGGACTGCGAACGCATCTATTAATATTACATCTTATTCTAGGTGCGTTCCGCCAGTCCTAACAGAACCCTAGCGCCAGGGTCTGGCTAGTAAATGGCGGACGATCAGCGTTTACAGCGGTACATCCAGCAGCTGGAGGGAAGGTTGGCGGCTCTAGAGCGTTCAACCTCAGCTGTGGATGTCACTGCTGTTGCTGTTCAGGCTGCAAGTGTAGCCGCAGCCAGTTTGTCCGCTGCCACCCCTGCTCCGACTTTATACCGTCTCCCGCTTCCTGACAAGTTTGCTGGCGACAGTAAACAATGTCGCGGATTCGTGAGCCAGTGCTCCATACACCTTGAGCTCCTGGCGTCACGTTTCCCTACGGAACGGGCGAAAGTGGGATTTATTCTATCACTCTTGTCGGGCAGGGCGTTGGAGTGGGCAACGCCACTTTGGGAGCGAGATGATCGTGTGGTACAGAGTGCTCCTCTCTTCCTGGACACTCTGAATCAGGTCTTTTTAGGACCTCGTGTTACCCACGATACCGCGCTCCAGTTGTTGTCTATTACTCAGGGCTCGTCCGTGGTCAGCCAGTTTGCCATCCAGTTCCGGACTCTAGCTTCTGAGTTAGAGTGGCCAGACAAAGTTCTTATTCCGGTGTTCTGGAGGGGACTGGCAGACCATGTGATGGACGCCTTGGCCACCAGGGAGATACCCGCCACACTGGAGGAACTTATTTCTGTATCTACCCGCATCGACCTCCGTTTTCACGAGCGGAGGTTAGAGCGGACCCAGTGTAGGCAGAGGTTTCGGCTGGCTCCCACCTTCGCCAGACCTCTTGAATCTCCTGTCTTGGCGTCCGACTCCCATGAGGCCATGGAGGTTTCTCGAGCGGGACCTAAGTCTCAGGCCGCTCGAGTACCCGTGGTTTGTAAAAACTGTCATCAACTAGGACACTACGCCAATAAATGTCCGCGGCGGTCGGGAAACGATCGCGTCTAGTAACCATTGGGGGAGGTTCACTAGACACAGCTGCATTTTCCTCCAAACTGTCATTTCAAGGGACAATCCTGTTAGGCTCCTCCACTCTAACAGTCAAGCTTTGTGTGGATTCAGGAGCAGAGGGAAACTTCATGTCCTCTGCTTCTGCTCTGCGCCACGCTATACCACTAGTCATGCTCGCCAAACCTGTAACAGTTAGAGTTGTGAATGGGGCGACACTTCCACTGCAAATCACACACCAGACAGTTCCATTCTCGCTGTCCATGTCCCCTTCCCACCAGGAGATTATTTCCCTTCTTGTTCTTCCCGAGGGAATGGATGAGATTTTGCTGGGAATACCCTGGCTCCGTTTCCACTCCCCACATATTGAGTGGTCCTCAGGGAGAATATTGGGTTGGAGTAAGTCTTGTATGGGCAGGTGTGTGAGTGAGTGTGTACAGGTTTCTACTACCAAGGTACCCGCAGACCTTTCTTCTCTTCCCAAGTGCTATTGGTGCTATGCTGACGTATTCTCTAAAAAGGCTGCTGAGACTCTACCGCCTCATCGCCCCTACGACTGTCCTATTGACCTCTTGCCAGGAGCTGAACCTCCTCGGGGAAGGGTATATCTCTCTCACTCTCCCAGAGACGGAGGCTATGTCTCAATACATTAAGGAGAATTTGGCAAGAGGGTTCATTAGGAAGTCAGTGTCTCCTGCAGGGGCGGGATTCTTATTCGTACAGAAGAAGAACGGGGAATTACGTCCTTGCATCGATTACAGGGGTCTTAATGCTATTACCATTAAAAATAAGTACCCGTTGCCCCTGATATCTGAGCTCTTTGACAGGCTAAGGGGAGCAAAGGTTTTCACCAAACTAGATCTGCGGGGTGCCTACAACCTGATTCACATCCGTGAGGGGGACGAATGGAAAATGGCTTTTAATACCAGGGATGGTCACTATGAGTATCTGGTGATGCCCTTCGGGCTCTGTAATGCCCCAGCCGTTTTTCAGGACTTTGTCAACGATATCTTCCGGGATATGCTTTCCACCTCGGTTGTAGTCTATCTGGATGATATCCTCATCTTCTCTCCAGATATTGACTCCCACCAGAGAGATGTTGGCAGAGTCTTCGAACTCCTACGGGCGAATTCCCTTTATGCTAAGTTGGAGAAGTGTGTGTTTGAGCAGGAGTCCTTACCTTTCCTGGGCTATATCATCTCGGCCCAGGGATTGGCTATGGATCCTGCCAAACTACAGGCTGTGATGGACTGGCAGGAACCCCATTCTCTTAAAGCGGTGCAGCGCTTTATGGGGTTCATAAATTACTATCGCCAGTTCATCCCCCACTTCTCAACTTTGGTAGCTCCCTTGGTATCCCTCACCAAGAAGGGAGCGAATCCCAAATTGTGGTCGGAAGAGGTCTCCAAGGCCTTCACTTCTATAAAGTCCCATTTTGTTGGCGCTCCCATCTTACATCGTCCCGATGTGGATAAGCCATTCCTTATGGAGGTGGATGCCTCATCCGTTGGTGCTGGAGCAGTCCTCTATCAAAAGGATGCTCAAGGTCGGAAGCATCCATGCTTCTTCTTCTCAAAGACCTTCACACCAGCGGAGAGAAATTACTCCATCGAGGACAGGGAGTTGCTAGCAATGAAGTTGGCCTTTTCAGAGTGGAGACATCTTTTGGAAGGTGCTCGGTTTCCCTTCCAAGTCTTCACGGACCACAAAAATTTGGTCTATTTGCGTACAGTCCAGCGGCTGAATTCTCGTCAGGCTAGATGGTCCTTGTTTTTCTCCCGGTTCCACTTCACTCTCCATTATCTCGCCGGGGAGAAGAACATTCGTGCTGACGCTCTCTCTCGCTCCCTTGTGTCAACTGAGGAGGAGGAAGAGGAGCCTCGGCTTATTGTCCCTTCAGAGAGTCTGAGAACCGTAGCTCCGGTTTCGCTAGAGTCTGTGCCTCCGGGCTAGACTTTTGTTCTCATCAATTTGCGACCGGAGGTTCTCTCTTGGGCTCATTCGTCCAGAGTGGGTGGACACTTTGGGGCAAAGAGGACATCTGAGTTGCTGGCGAGAATGTACTGGTGGCCGCATATGGTTCGTGATGTCGGAGACTATGTTCGGGCATGTGTCTCCTGTGCCAAAAATAAGTCTCCTCGTTAACGGCCAGCTGGATTGTTATATCCTCTGCCAGTGGCAGACAGGCCCTGGGAGATGGTCGGGATGGACTTTGTGGTGGGTTTGCCCAAGTCACGTGGCTGTACTGTCATTTGGATAATCACCGACCATTTTTCTAAAATGGTGCATTTGGTGCCGCTTCCTCGGCTACCTTCTGCACGGGTCTTGGCAGCGTTGTTTATTAAACATGTCTTCCGCCTTCACGGTATGCCGGACAAAATTGTCAGTGATCAGGGTCCTCAGTTTGCGTCTCGGTTCTGGAGAGAGCTTTGTCATCTTCTCAGTATTGAGTTAAATATCTCTTCTGCCTATCATCCTGAGACGAATGGGTTGGTGGAGAGAGCCAACCAGACCTTGGTCACATATCTGCGACATTTTGTCTCTGCCAGGCAGGATGACTGGGCATCTTTGTTACCATGGGCAGAGTTCGCCCTTAACAACGCTGTAGCCGATTCCACCGGTCAGACTCCTTTCATCCTTAATTACGGCCAGCATCCGCGGGTTCCAGTGCCTATGCCCGTGTCTTCTGCTGACACCAGGGTGGCAGACTGGGCGGTGGAGGCACGAGACATTTAGAACCGCACTCAGGATGCCATCCAGGCCTCCAAGGAGAGAATGAGATGCTCTGCCGATGCACATCAGCGCCCTGCTCCGACCTTTGCTCCAGGTGACTTAGTGTGGCTCTCCGCTCGTAACATCAGGCTGCGTGTTGAGTCCACAAAGTTTGCTCCTCGCTACTTGGGTCCCTTCAAGGTCCTCGAACAGGTTAATCCTGTGGTTTACCGTCTAGCCCTTCCTCCACGCCTAGGTGTCACTGACACCTTTCATATGTCCCTCCTTAAGCCCGTGTACATGTCCCGGTTTTCTGAGTCATCTACCGGGACGTCGGGTTCGTCTACGGACGATTACGAGGTGAATGCTATTTTGGGGTGCAAGGTGGTTCGTGGCATAAAATTTTATTTGGTAGACTGGAGGGGGTTACGGCCCTGAGGATAGATCCTGGGAGCCTTCTGAGCACATTCAGGCTCCGCAGCTCATTGCTGCCTTCGAACGTAGCAAGGCCCAAGGAAGGGGGGGCCCTAGGAGGGGGGGTAATGTTAGGGGTCGAGTTCCCGCTTCTGCACAGGGGGAATCTCGGGCCGCTTCTGCTGCGGTCTCCCATTCCTCTCCTGCCGCAGGTAAACCTGCTCAGCAGAGACGACAGTCCTTGCGTCTGGCTCAGTCTCACTCTGTGCTTAGGCTTGCTGTTGCTTCTCCAGCTTTTGCCATTAAAGCCAGTGCTGGGCAGCAGCGACTGGACGCTTTTGAGACTAAGTCCTGCTTTTTCCCTTCTGAGCATGCCCAGGGTGAGATCTCCCGTTGGAGATCGAGGGTCACATGCTCAGATGCTGCAGTGGTTCCCATTGGTCCTCCTGGCAGGTCCTGAAAGTACTGCAGCTATATAAGCTTCGCATGGCCGCACGGCCATGCGCTAGTGTACAATTGTATACGTGTGTTTGTTGTGAGTGAAAGTCGTTCATTAAATACCCCTACCTTATTGTATGACTGTTCGCGTATGGTGTATGGCTGCTATCTAGAGCCCGACAAACCACTCATCGTGTCACACACGTATCAGCGTCTATTGCTGTGACCGCCAGTGCGGTGCCACGCGCCAGTAGTGCGCCTCCTGACCCACGTCTGGGTTCTTAGTGGTGTCTGCCAGCTCGGCACAGTTTGCACTTCGGTGCTCTAATTATTACTGTTACCTAACACACCCAGTTGCGGTGTTGAGTGCTAGTAGTCTGATCGGACTTTAATCCTGAGTCTTGGGGTTGAGTTCGCTGACTCCTTGCTTGCACTCCTAAGTGCGGTATTGCGGACCAGTGGCTTAACTGGGTTCGCTTCCACCGCCATATTACGCTGCCATTTACTAGCAGCAGGTTTTCACCTGCACGGTGGACCCCGGACTGCGAACGCATCTATTAATATTACATCTTATTCTAGGTGCGTTCCGCCAGTCCTAACACACTATAATTCAAAATAGGCAGTATTAGCTAAAAAAAAAACTCCTCAAAAAATAACTCATCAAAAATCCCTGTCCCTACTCCACCAAAATCTAACAAGGCCATGTACCCGAATAGGGATCCCTCTAAAGACTCCATCAACTTATTGAGTTCAGAGAAAGAGAGATCAAGATCGAGATCTCCAAGATCCCCTATAAAAAAACAACCCACAACCAATCCCTGATGAAATGGATCTGTCCATCTCAGGAAAAAGGAAGGGGCCAGGGACATAGGGGGATAGATTCCCTTCTCATCAGGACTCATGAGATGTTGAATCTGAAGACATATCCCCTAACGATAGTCCAGAAAAAAGCAGACTCAAACTTTCATCTTTTCCACTAGATGATCCATCTTATCAGCCCACTAACAACACAGAACTTCTAATGCTCAAATTGGCGGACAAATTTAACAGGGATATGCATCTAAACCTTGAAAAACAAACTAAAATATTGGAAGGAAAAATGGACTCAATCACTAAGAGTCTTGAAAATCACGAGGGGAGAATAGGGGCCCTTGAATATACCACAAAAAAACACAAAGAAGAAAACACTACCATTATCTCGGAACCCCGCCGTTTGAAGACCAAAATCGCAGACCTTGAGGACCGCAACAGGCGGAATAATGTTAGAATTCGTGGTATTCCAGAAAATATCACAAACAATAAACTCCTTGAATTTGTACAAACCTTATTCAAAAAACTATCCCCTCTCTCACTAAACAAGATCTGTTGATCGACAGAATTCATAGACTGCCCAAACCGCCAAACATCTCACCCGACCTTCCAAGAGACACGATCCTCAAGATCCATTTTTTCATGTAAAAGAAATGATCCAAAACTACCTAAAACAGGAGAAAAAATTCCCCGAGCCTTTTAGCCACCTCAAACTATATGCAGACCTCTCTAAGGACAGCATTGAGGGCAGGAAAGCTTTCAAAAAGATCACTGCAACACTGAGGGATCAAGAGATCATATACAAGTGGGGATTCCCTCTGAAACTTTTGATTTTGTTTAAAGGAAAAACTATTCCTATCAACTCCCCTGAAGAAGGGGAAAAGTTCATATATAATTCCCGCCAGGCAAAAGCAAACCATATGGAAAATAACACATGAAAATCTTTGACTCCAAAAGGGAATCTCCTCATTAGTCTTGTCCATTTTGGAATATGGCTACCTAATCTTCTTTTCTCACCTCCATTCTGTTCCTACTATATATGCCCTGGTCTCAAGGATCAGTTAATCTATTAAGATGTTTGTTTTATTACTTGTTAACTGTTTATTGTCGATTTGTTATGCTTTCTCTACCCGGAGGACGCTCTTCGTTTGGAGCTCTCACGAACTTTCCCCCGTTCAAGAAAGGAATTCACCGTTGATTCCTCCACAAGAAGACAAGGAATTCCTCTTCAAGTTATCTATAATACTACGTAATTATATTACTTAACTGCTTTCCTTTTTCACAGGTTACAGTTCTCTTATTGTTTACAGGTTTTTGCAACCCCACATATAGACCAACCCTCCAACCAGCGGTGTTACCTCAGCCTCCCTCTAGACCAATATCTGACTTCTCTCCGCAAAATTTAAACACATCCAAATATGTCAATTACATTAATGACATATAATGTAAGAGGCCTAAACAGCCCCCAAAAAACGATTTTCTATTAAAAAGGAACTCTCCAAATCTAAAATGGACATCATATGTGTCCAGGAAACTAAATTTAGGAAAACCAACCGTCCCAAATTTGAAGATAGAAAATTTGCGCACATTTATGAATCCTGCAACCAAAGAAAAAAGGCAGGGATCATGACATTAATT
Source organism: Ranitomeya imitator (assembly GCF_032444005.1). Taxonomy (NCBI): domain Eukaryota; kingdom Metazoa; phylum Chordata; class Amphibia; order Anura; family Dendrobatidae; genus Ranitomeya; species Ranitomeya imitator. The sequence continues at coordinate 684,157,108 of NC_091284.1, read as the reverse complement.
AGCAGCAATTTGCAGTTCAAGTTCTTGGAAGAGATTGTGGCCGATAGGGGGCACTTCCATATTCTGATCTGCAGTATTAATAACCAAATATTTACAATAGTAAATACATACGTTCCCAACACAAGACACATCCGTTTCCTCAACAAGCTAATGAAAAAAGTGGCAGAGGTTAGGAAGGGGGAACTAATTTTAATAGGCGAATTTAATGTAGTCCCAGACGGGCATATGGACTCTAGGCCAAAAATAGGCATAAATCCCTTACCCTAAATAGTTGGCTATCCCAAAATGAATTCTATGATGTATATAGATGCCTCAATACCACATCAAAAGAATTCACCCATTACTCAGATGTGTACCATACTGCCTCCAGAATAGACCTCATTATCTGTGATGTCTTCTCCCTGACAAGATTTAGCAAGGTAAAGATTTCACCTAAATCTATCTCTGATCATGCCCCGGTCACTGCTGAGTTAGTTCTTGGTCCACCTTCAAAGAAACAGTTTCTATGGAAGAGCAACGCACTCCTTATCAACAACCCGTTCCATAAAGAAACTATTAACACAGCAATCAAAAATTACTTCAAGGAAAATAGTTCAGAATCAATAGATCCTTTTACCGTTTGGAACGCTCATAAGGCAGTGAATTGGGGCATAATGTTACAGATCTCATCAAAGGACAAAAAAAAGGGCAAAAAATAAAAGAACTTCAAGCCTTAATTAGATCTAAGGAGGCGACCCAGTTGAATTCTGTTCCCCCCTCGTCTGTCACACAGTTGGAAATTATAGGTCTTAGACGTGAACTAAGAACCCTTATATTCTCGTTCAATGATTCAGCGGTTAAGTCCTCCAAATTCAAAAACTATTCTTCGCTAAATAAACCCACAAGACACATGATGTATAGGCTAATAAGACAGAGAGTAGCAAATACTATCAATAAAATTAAATCCTCAAAAGGAACTCTTCTACACCACCCTCAGGACGTGGTGAACGAGTTTGCCTCATTCTACTCCAAGCTCTATAACCTCAAATCAGATCCCAATCATCCCCAACCTAACCCAAAAGAAACTTCCACATTTCTAGCTAATCTTTCCCTACCAAAACTATCTGAAGACAACCTCATCAACCTTACTGCTCCATTCTCAATAGAAGATGTTCTGGGGGTGATAGAAGAATTGACGCAGTTTAAATCCCCTGGGCCAGACGGCTTCATAAATGAATATTACAAATCGTTCAAAGAATTGCTTGCTCCCTTCCTTTCCAGAATCTTTAATGAAGCAGCTAAACTCGGTTCCTTCCCTCGAGAGATGTTGAAAGCCATAATCGTACTAATCCCGAAAAGCAAGGGGGACTTGACCAACATCACAAACTACAGGCCGATTTCATTGGTCAACACCGACATCAAAATCTACGCCAAACTTCTGACAAACAGAATTAATGATTTTTTACCAAAAATTATTGATAATGATCAGATTGGCTTTGTGAGAAGCAGACAGTCGGTTGACGGCACGAGTATCAATTCTGCCTCATATGATCTCCCCATCCTGTCCCATCTGTCTCCATCGTATCCATCCTGCCCCATGATCCTGCACGATCTGTCTCCAACCCTGCCCCATCTGTCTCCAATCCTGCCCTCAGTGTCTCCAATCATGCCCCCATGTTTTTCATCCTGCCCCGTGTCTCCAATCATGCCCATCTCTCCATTCTGCCCCCTGTCTCCAATCATGCTCCCATGTCTGCAATCCTGCCCCGTGTCTCCAATCATGACCCCCTGTGTCTCCATTCTGCCCATCTGTCTCCAATCTTGCCCCCAGTGTCTCCAATCCTGCCCCCAGTGTCTCCAATCCTGCCCCCAGTATCTCCAGTCATGCCCCCATGTCTTTCATCCTGCCCCGTGTCACCAATCATGCCCTGTATCTCCATTCTGCCTTCTCACATTCTGCCCCCATGCCCAGCATTCTGCCCGTGTCCAGTATTCTGTCCCCATGTCCAGCATTCTGTCCCCATGTCCAGCATTCTGCCCCCATGCCCAGCATTCTGCCCCCATGTCCAGCATTCTGCCCCGTGTCCAGCATTCTGTCCCCCGTGTCCAGCATTCTGCCCCCCGTGTTCAGCATTGTTCCCCGTGTCCAGCATGCTGTCCTCCATGTCCAGCATTCTGTCCCTGTGTCCAGCATTCTGTTATGATACGGTGGTCTAGGAGCAACATGGAACGAGCTCTGAAGGAAGTGGTAACTGTACTGACCGCAGTCCCTAAGCTCAACACAACACTAGAAGTAGCCGTGGAATGCTCCTAACTCTCCCTAGGCATCTCGTCACAGCCTAAGAGCTAACTACACCTAAAGAAAGAAGCAGGAAAACTATCTTGCCTCAGAGAAAATCCCCAAAGGATAGATTAGCCCCCCACAAATAATGACTGTGAGTGGAGAGGGAAAAGACATACACAGAATGAAACCAGGATGAGCACAGGAGGCCAGTCTAGTTAAATAGATAGGACAGGATGGAATACTGTGCGGTCAGTATAAAACACTACAAAAATCCACGCAGAGTTTACAAAAAATCTCCACACCTGACTAAAGGTGTGGAGGGCAAATCTGCCTCCCAGAGCTTCCAGCAAGACAGAATTAATTCACACTGATAAGCTGGACAAACATAGAAAGCACAGAATGGATAAGTCCACAATCTATGGACAGAAAAGAGCAAGCAAAAACTTAGCTTAGCTGAACTGGTCAGGATAACAGGGAACTCCAAAGAGATGTGAATCCAACCAGGAACCATTTACAAGTGGCACTGGCTGAAGAAAGAGCCAGACCTAAATAGCCGAGCAGAAGAGACGATAAGTGGAGGCAGCTGATGACAGCTAACTCCAAGGAGCAGCCATACCACTAGAAACCACAAGAGGGAGCCCAAGAGCAGAACTCCCAAAAGTGCCACTTATAACCACTGGAGGGAGCCCAAGAGCGGAATTCACAACAGCATTCTGTCCCCCGTGTCCAGCATTCTGCCCCCGTGGCCAGCATTCTGCCCCCGTGTCCAGCATTCTGTCCCCCGTGTCCAACATTCTGTCCCCCATGTCCAGCATTCTGGCCCCCGTGTCCAGCATTCTGTCCCCCGTGTCCAGCATTCTGTCCCCCGTGTCTAACATGCTGTCCCCTGTGTCCAGCATTTTGCCCTGTGTACAGCATTCTGCCCCCCTGTCCAGCATTCTGCCCCAGTGTCCAGAATTCTGTCCCCATGTCCAGCATTCTGCCCACGTAGCATATAACACAGCCCACGTAGTATATAGCACAGCCACATAGTATATAGCACAGCCCAGATAGTATATAACACAGCCACGTAGCATATAGCACAGCCCACACAGCATATAACACAGCCCACGTAGTGTACAGCACAGCCACATAGTATATAACACACCCCACGTAGTATATAGCACAGCTTACGTAGCATATAACACAGTCCACGTAGTATATAACACAGCCCACGTAGCATATAGCACAGCCACGTAGTATATAGCACAGCCACGTAGTATATAGCACAGCCACATAGTATATAGCACAGCCATGTAGTATATAGCACAGCCCACGTAGTATATAGCACAGCCACATAGTATATAACAGCCCACATAGCATATAGCACAGCCACGTAGCATATAGCACAGCCACATAGTATGTAACACAGCCCACATAGCATATAGCAGCCACGTAGCATATAGCACAGCCATGTAGCATATGACAGCCCACGTAGCATATAGTAGCCACGTAGTATATAGCACAGCTATGTAGCATATAACACAGCCCACGTAGCATATAGCAGCCACAATGTTAGGACTGGCGGAACGCACCAAGAGAGATGTAATGGATGCGTTCGCAGTCCGGGGTCCACCGTGCAGGTGAAACCTGCTGCTAGGACATGACAGACGATATGGCGGTACTCATAAGTATACACGCGTGGGTTAAACCTCACCCAGCGTGAAGAAAGCGATCCTGTTGCGTCACAGGATCGCGGTACCGCACATAGAGCGCGAGCAAGTGGTCAGCGAACTAGACCCCAACAGGGATAGTAGTCCGATTAGACCCTTGCTGGCACTACACCACAACTGGGTGTGAAAAGTATATACAATAGAGGCACCGAAGTGCAAACTGTGCCGTGCTGGCAGGCACCACTAAGTACCCAGACATGGGTCAGGAAGCGCACACAGGTGCGTGGCGCCGCACTGGCGGTCACAGCAGAGGACGCTGACACGTGTGTGACACGTTGAGTGTTAAGTCGGGCGCTAGATAGCAGCCATACACCATACGCGAACAATCATACAGTAGGGTAGGGGTATTTAAAGGACGACTTGCACTCACAACAAACACACGTATAAAGTTGTACACTAGCGCATGGCCGTGCGGTCATGCGCAGTTTATATAGCTGCAGGACAGGAAGCGGCCACAGAAACTTTGCCCTTCCAAGACATGCCAAGAGGACCAATAGAATGCGCTGCAGAGTCTGAGCACATGACCCTCGATCTCCAACGGGAGATCTTGCCCTGGGCATGCTCAGTGTGCGCAGACAAGGACTTAGTCCCAGAGAAGTCCACTCGCTGCTGACCAGTATTGGCTTTAAAGGCAGAAGCTGGAGAAGCAGCAGTAACTCTTCTCACAGAGTCAGACTGAGCGAGACGCTGGGATCGACGTCCCTGCTGAGCAGGCTCCACTGCGGCTGGAGGAGAATGGGAGACCGCAGCGGAGATGGATCGAGATTCCCCCTGTGCAGCAGAGGAAACTCGACTCCTAACATTACCCCCCCTCCTAGGGCCCCCCCCCTCCTTGGGCCTCGCTACGTTCGAAGGCAGCAATGAGCTGTGGGGCCCGAATGTTTTCAGCAGGCTCCCATGACCTGTTCTCTGGACCATAACCCTTCCAATCCACCAGATAGAACTTTTTGCCGCGTACCACCTTACACCCCAAAATAGCGTTCACCTCGTAATCGTCCGTAGACGAACCCGATGTCCCGGCAGATGACTCGGAAAACCGGGAAATGTATACGGGTTTCAAGAGGGACACATGAAAGGTGTCGGTGATACCCAAGCGTGGAGGAAGAGCCAGGCGGTAGACCACAGGATTAACCTGTTCGAGAACCTTGAAGGGACCCAAGTAGCGAGGAGCAAACTTAGTGGACTCAACTCGCAGCCTGATGTTACGGGCGGAGAGCCACACCAAGTCGCCAGGGACAAAAGTCGGAGCAGGGCGCCGATGAACATCGGCGGAGGACCTCATTCTCTCCTTGGAGGCCCGAATGGCATCCTGCGTGCGATCCCAAATGTCCCGTGCCTCCACAGCCCAGTCTGCCACCCTGGGATCAGCGGAAGACACAGGCATGGGCACTGGAACACGCGGATGCTGGCCGTAATTTAAGAGGAATGGAGTCTGACCGGTGGAGTCGGCTACGGCATTGTTAAGTGCAAACTCTGCCCACGGTAGCAAGGATGCCCAGTCATCCTGTCTGGCAGAAACAAAATGTCGCAGATATGTGACCAAGGTCTGGTTGGCCCTTTCTACCAACCCATTCGTCTCGGGATGATATGCCGAAGAGAGATTTAACTCAATACTGAGTAAACGACATAGCTCCCTCCAGAATCGAGACGCAAACTGGGGACCCCGGTCACTAACAATTTTGTCTGGCATACCGTGTAAGCGAAAGATATGCTTGATAAACAAGACAGCCAACGCCCGTGCAGATGGTAGCCGTGGAAGAGGCACCAAATGCACCATTTTGGAGAAATGGTCGGTGATCACCCAGATAATGGTGCAATTACGAGACTTGGGTAAGCCCACCACAAAGTCCATCCCGACCATCTCCCAGGGCCTGTCAGCCACGGGCCGAGGGTAAAGCAAACCAGCTGGCCGTTGCCGAGGAGTCTTGTTCCTGGCGCAAGAGACACACGCCCGAACGTACTCCGCGACATCACGAGCCATATGCGGCCACCAGTATGTCCTCGCCAGTAACTCAGATGTCCTTTTAGTACCAAAATGTCCACCCACCCTGGACGAGTGCGCCCAAGAGAGAACCTCCGGCCGCAAACTAGATGGAACAAAAGTCTTGCCCGGGGGCACAGACTCCAGTGAAACCGGGGCCACGGTTCTCAAACTCTCGGTGGGGACAATAAGCCGAGGCTCCTCCTCCTCCTCCGCAGATGACACAACGGAGCGAGATAGAGCATCGGCCCGAATGTTCTTCTCCCCAGAAAGGAAATGGAGGGTGAAATGAAACCGGGAGAAGAACAAGGACCATCTGGCCTGGCGAGAATTCAACCGCTGAGCTGTCTGCAGATACACCAAATTTTTGTGATCTGTGAAGACTTGGAAGGGAAAACGTGCTCCCTCCAAGAGATGTCTCCACTCTGAGAAAGCCAACTTCATGGCTAGCAACTCCCTGTCCCCGATGGAATAATTCCTCTCTGCTGGTGCGAAGGTCTTGGAGAAAAAGAAGCAAGGATGCTTCCGACCTTGAGCATCCTTTTGGAAGAGGACTGCTCCAGCACCAACAGAAGAGGCATCCACCTCCATGATAAATGGCTTATCAACATCGGGGCGATGAAGTATGGGAGCGCTAGCGAAGTGTGACTTTATAGAGATAAAGGCCTTGGAGACCTCCTCAGACCACAATTTAGGATTTGCCCCCTTCTTGGTGAGGGCAACCAAGGGAGCTACCAAAGTTGAGAAATGCGGGATGAACTGGCGATAATAATTGATGAACCCCATAAAGCGCTGCACCGCTTTAAGAGAATGAGGTTCCTGCCAGTCCATCACAGCCTGTAGTTTGGCAGGATCCATAGCCAATCCCTGGGCTGAGATGATGTAGCCTAGGAAAGGTAAGGACTCCTGCTCAAACATGCACTTCTCCAACTTGGCATAGAGGGAGTTTGCCCGTAGGTGGTCGAAGACTTTGCAAACATCTCTCCGGTGGGAGTCAATATCTGGAGAGTAGATGAGAATATCATCCAGATAGACTACGACCGAGGTGGAAAGCATATCCCGGAAGATATCGTTCACAAAGTCTTGGAAAACGGCTGGGGCATTACAGAGCCCAAAGGGCATCACCAGATATTCATAGTGCCCATCCCTGGTGTTAAAAGTCGTCTTCCATTCGTCCCCCTCACGGATGCGAATCAGGTTGTAAGCACCCCGCAGATCTAATTTAGTAAATACCCTTGCTCCCCGAAGCCTATCGAACAGTTCAGATATCAAAGGCAAAGGGTATTTATTCTTAACGGTGATGGCGTTAAGACCCCTGTAGTCTATGCATGGACGCAATTCCCCACTCTTCTTCTGCACGAAGAAGAATCCTGCCCCAGCAGGTGACACTGACTTCCTGATGAACCCTCTTGCCAGATTTTCCTGTATGTACTGTGACATTGCCTCCGTCTCCGGGAGAGATAGCGGATAGACTCGACCCCGGGGAGGCTCAGCACCAGGCAAGAGGTCAATAGGACAGTCATAGGGGCGATGGGGCGGAAGGGTCTCCGCCGCCTTTTTGGAGAATACGTCTGCATATGACCAATACTGCTTGGGGAGAGAGGATAGATCTGCGGATACCTCAGTAGTAGCACCCTGAACGCACTCCCTCTGACACCTACCCCCACAAGATTCACCCCAACCCAGAATTCTGCCTGAGGACCACTCGATATGAGGAGAGTGGTACCGTAGCCAAGGTATTCCCAACAGGATCTCATCAATTCCTTCCGGAATGACGAGCAGAGAAATTATCTCCTGATGAGATGGCGACATGGACAGAGTAAAAGGGATGGTCTGGTGTGTTATCTGTGAGGGCAATGTCGACCCATTCACCACTCGCACCGTTACTGGTTGAGCAAGCATAACCAAGGGTATTGCGTGACGTTGGGCGAAGGCAGAAGACATAAAGTTGCCCTCCGCCCCAGAATCCACGCAGAGCTCTACCGAGTGGGAAAATGAGCCAATAGTAATTGTCCCCTTAAAGGACAACTTAGAGGCAAACGTCGCCGTTACTAGTGTACCTCCACCAACTACCACTAGACGCTGACGTTTCCTCGACCGCTGAGGACATCTGGTGGCTAGATGTCCTGACTGCTGGCAAACATGACAGACCCTGAGTGCACAAGCGGTCCGGGACTTAGATCCTGCTTGTGACACCTCCCTGGCCTCATGTGACTCAGGAACCAGGACTGGAAATTCAAGAGGTTTGGCAAAAGTAGGAGCCAGCCGAAACCTCTGCCTACACTGGGCTCGCTCTAACCTCCGCTCGTTAAAACGGAGGTCAATTCGAGTGGAGACAGTTATTAACTCCTCCAGTGTGGCAGGAATCTCCCGAGTGGCCAGAGCGTCCTTTACGTGGTCAGCCAAGCCCCTCCAAAATATGGGGATAAGAGCTTTATTCGACCAATCCAGCTCAGATGCTAAGGTGCGGAATTGGACGGCAAAATGACTGACCAAGGACTCACCCTGAGTTAATGCCAGCAATTGGAGCGCAGTATCATGGGTGACTTGAGGTCCTAAAAAGACCTGTTTCAGAGTGCTCAGAAACAGCGGAGCACTCTGCACCACATGATCGCCACGCTCCCACAGCGGCGTAGCCCATTCCAACGCCCTGTCCGACAATAGAGACAAAATAAATCCCACCTTAGCCCGCTCTGTGGGAAAACGTGTAGCCAGGAGCTCGAGATGAATAGAGCACTGACTCACAAATCCCCTACAAAACTTGCTATCACCAGAAAATTTTTCTGGCAGCGGGAGGTGAGATAATGTCGGAACAGGGGTGGCAATGGACATAGTAGCTGCAGCCACGCTGGCAGCCTGTACAGCTACTGCAGTAACATCCACAGCTGAGGTCGCGCTCTCGAGAGCCGCCAACCTACCCTCCAGCTGCTGGATATGCCGCAGAGATTGCTGTATGTCTGTCATCACTAGCCAGACCCTGGCGCTAGTGTAATGTTAGGACTGGCGGAACGCACCAAGAGAGATGTAATGGATGCGTTCGCAGTCCGGGGTCCACCGTGCAGGTGAAACCTGCTGCTAGGACATGACAGACGATATGGCGGTACTCATAAGTATACACGCGTGGGTTAAACCTCACCCAGCGTGAAGAAAGCGATCCTGTTGCGTCACAGGATCGCGGTACCGCACATAGAGCGCGAGCAAGTGGTCAGCGAACTAGACCCCAACAGGAATAGTAGTCCGATTAGACCCTTGCTGGCACTACACCACAACTGGGTGTGAAAAGTATATACAATAGAGGCACCGAAGTGCAAACTGTGCCGTGCTGGCAGGCACCACTAAGTACCCAGACATGGGTCAGGAAGCGCACACAGGCGCGTGGCGCCGCACTGGCGGTCACAGCAGAGGACGCTGACACGTGTGTGACACGTTGAGTGTTAAGTCGGGCGCTAGATAGCAGCCATACACCATACGCGAACAATCATACAGTAGGGTAGGGGTATTTAAAGGACGACTTGCACTCACAACAAACACACGTATAAAGTTGTACACTAGCGCATGGCCGTGCGGTCATGCGCAGTTTATATAGCTGCAGGACAGGAAGCGGCCACAGAAACTTTGCCCTTCCAAGACCTGCCAAGAGGACCAATAGAATGCGCTGCAGAGTCTGAGCACATGACCCTCGATCTCCAACGGGAGATCTTGCCCTGGGCATGCTCAGTGTGCGCAGACAAGGACTTAGTCCCAGAGAAGTCCACTCGCTGCTGACCAGTATTGGCTTTAAAGGCAGAAGCTGGAGAAGCAGCAGTAACTCTTCTCACAGAGTCAGACTGAGCGAGACGCTGGGATCGACGTCCCTGCTGAGCAGGCTCCACTGCGGCTGGAGGAGAATGGGAGACCGCAGCGGAGACGGATCGAGATTCCCCCTGTGCAGCAGAGGAAACTCGACTCCTAACACACATAGTATATAGTACAGCCCACGTAGTATATACAGTTAGGGCCAGAAATATTTGGACAGTGACACAATTTTCGCGAGTTGGGCTCTGCATGCCACCACATTGGATTTGAAATGAAACCTCTACAACAGAATTCAAGTGCAGATTGTAACGTTTAATTTGAAGGGTTGAACAAAAATATCTGATAGAAAATGTAGGAATTGTACACATTTCTTTACAAACACTCCACATTTTAGGAGGTCAAAAGTAATTGGACAAATAAACATAACCCAAACAAAATATTTTTATTTTCAATATTTTGTTGCAAATCCTTTGGAGGCAATCACTGCCTTAAGTCTGGAACCCATGGACATCACCAAACGCTGGGTTTCCTCCTTCTTAATGCTTTGCCAGGCCTTTACAGCCGCAGCCTTCAGGTCTTGCTTGTTTGTGGGTCTTTCCGTCTTAAGTCTGGATTTGAGCAAGTGAAATGCATCCTCAATTGGGTTTAGATCTGGAGATTGACTTGGCCATTGCAGAATGTGCCACTTTTTGGCACTCATGAACTCCTGGGTAGCTTTGGCTGTATGCTTGGGGTCATTGTCCATCTGCACTATGAAGCGCCGTCCAATCAACTTTGCAGCATTTGGCTGAATCTGGGCTGAAAGTATATCCCGGTACACTTCAGAATTCATCCGGCTACTCTTGTCTGCTCTTATGTCATCAATAAACACAAGTGACCCAGTGCCATTGAAAGCCATGCATGCCCATGCCATCACGTTGCCTCCACCATGTTTTACAGAGGATGTGGTGTGCCTTGGATCATGTGCCGTTCCCTTTCTTCTCCAAACTTTTTTCTTCCCATCATTCTGGTACAGGTTGATCTTTGTCTCATCTGTCCATAGAATACTTTTCCAGAACTGAGCTGGCTTCTTGAGGTGTTTTTCTGCAAATTTAACTCTGGCCTGTCTATTTTTGGTATTGATGAATGGTTTGCATCTAGATGTGAACCCTTTGTATTTACTGTCATGGAGTCTTCTCTTTATTGTTGACTTAGAGACAGATACACCTACTTCACTGAGAGTGTTCTGGACTTCAGTTGATGTTGTGAACGGGTTCTTCTTCACCAAATTAAGTATGCGGCGATCATCCACCACTGTTGTCATCCGTGGACGCCCAGGCCTTTTTGAGTTCCCAAGCTCACCAGTCAATTCCTTTTTTCTCAGAATGTACCCAACTGTTGATTTTGCTACTCCAAGCATGTCTGCTATCTCTCTGATGGATTTTTTCTTTTTTTTCAGCCTCAGGATGTTCTGCTTCACCTCAATTGAGAGTTCCTTTGACCGCATGTTGTCTGCTCACAGCAACAGCTTCCAAATGCAAAACCACACACCTGGAATCCACCCCTGACCTTTTAACTACTTCATTGATTACAGGTTAACGAGGGAGACGCCTTCAGAGTTAATTGCAGCCCTTAGAGTCCATTGTCCAATTACTTTTGGTCCCTTGAAAAAGAGGACGCTATGCATTACAGAGCTATGATTCCTAAACCCTTTCTCCGATTTGGATGTGGAAACTATCATATTGCAGCTGGGAGTGTGCACTTTCAGCCCATATTATATATATAATTGTATTTCTGAACATGTTTTTGTAAACAGCTAAAATAACAAAACTTGTGTCACTGTCCAAATATTTCTGGCCCTAACTGTACAGTTAGGGCCAGAAATATTTGGACAGTGACACAATTTTCGAGTTGGGCTCTGCATGCCACCACATTGGATTTGAAATGAAACCTCTACAACAGAATTCAAGTGCAGATTGTAACGTTTAATTTGAAGGGTTGAACAAAAATATCTGATAGAAAATGTAGGAATTGTACACATTTCTTTACAAACACTCCACATTTTAGGAGGTCAAAAGTAATTGGACAAATAAACATAACCCAAACAAAATATTTTTATTTTCAATATTTTGTTGCAAATCCTTTGGAGGCAATCACTGCCTTAAGTCTGGAACCCATGGACATCACCAAACGCTGGGTTTCCTCCTTCTTAATGCTTTGCCAGGCCTTTACAGCCGCAGCCTTCAGGTCTTGCTTGTTTGTGGGTCTTTCCGTCTTAAGTCTGGATTTGAGCAAGTGAAATGCATGCTCAATTGGGTTTAGATCTGGAGATTGACTTGGCCATTGCAGAATGTTCCACTTTTTGGCACTCATGAACTCCTGGGTAGCTTTGGCTGTATGCTTGGGGTCATTGTCCATCTGTACTATGAAGCGCCGTCCAATCAACTTTGCAGCATTTGGCTGAATCTGGGCTGAAAGTATATCCCGGTACACTTCAGAATTCATCCGGCTACTCTTGTCTGCTCTTATGTCATCAATAAACACAAGTGACCCAGTGCCATTGAAAGCCATGCATGCCCATGCCATCACGTTGCCTCCACCATGTTTTACAGAGGATGTGGTGTGCCTTGGATCATGTGCCGTTCCCTTTCTTCTCCAAACTTTTTTCTTCCCATCATTCTGGTACAGGTTGATCTTTGTCTCATCTGTCCATAGAATACTTTTCCAGAACTGAGCTGGCTTCTTGAGGTGTTTTTCTGCAAATTTAACTCTGGCCTGTCTATTTTTGGTATTGATGAATGGTTTGCATCTAGATGTGAACCCTTTGTATTTACTGTCATGGAGTTTTCTCTTTACTGTTGACTTAGAGACAGATACACCTACTTCACTGAGAGTGTTCTGGACTTCAGTTGATGTTGTGAACGGGTTCTTCTTCACCAAATTAAGTATGCGGCGATCATCCACCACTGTTGTCATCCGTGGACGCCCAGGCCTTTTTGAGTTCCCAAGCTCACCAGTCAATTCCTTTTTTCTCAGAATGTACCCAACTGTTGATTTTGCTACTCCAAGCATGTCTGCTATCTCTCTGATGGATTTTTTCTTTTTTTTCAGCCTCAGGATGTTCTGCTTCACCTCAATTGAGAGCTCCTTTGACCGCATGTTGTCTGCTCACAGCAACAGCTTCCAAATGCAAAACCACACACCTGGAATCCACCCCTGACCTTTTAACTACTTCATTGATTACAGGTTAACGAGGGAGACGCCTTCAGAGTTAATTGCAGCCCTTAGAGTCCATTGTCCAATTACTTTTGGTCCCTTGAAAAAGAGGACGCTATGCATTACAGAGCTATGATTCCTAAACCCTTTCTCCGATATGGATGTGGAAACTATCATATTGCAGCTGGGAGTGTGCACTTTCAGCCCATATTACATATATAATTTTATTTCTGAACATGTTTTTGTAAACAGCTAAAATAACAAAACTTGTGTCACTGTCCAAATATTTCTGGCCCTAACTGTAGCACAGCCCACGTAGTATATACCACAGACACGTAGTATATACCACAGCCACGTAGTATATAGCACAACCACATAGTATATAACACAGCCACATAGTATATTGCAGTGTGGGCACCATATCCCTGGATCCAGCCCAGGCCTTAGCGATGCTCCAGTTCCCGTTCCCAGTGATGCTTTACGACAATGACCTGTGATGACGTAGCGGTCTTGCGGGATGCTACGTCATCTGGGGTCATTTCGCAAGGCTTCGCTGGGAGCGGGAGCTGCTGGGAGCATCACGAGGATCGGGAAGGCTGCGGGGCTGCCGGAAGGTGAGAATTGCACGATTTTTTATTTTTTTGATTATTTTTAACATTATATCTTTTTACTATTGATGCTGCATAGGCAGTATCAATAGTAAAAAGTTGGTCACACTTGTCAAAATGGCCCCCCGTAACGCTAGGGCCCCGGCACCCGGGTGCGCCTGGTGCTGTTCCCGTCCCTGTGGTGGGCCCCCCACATCACTGGGCCCTGGGCTACTGCCCAGATTGACCTCATTTTAATCTGCCACTGATTCTGACTCTTCTGTACAGCTCTATGAAGGGGATATTCTCATTGGGTCTGAAACACAAAATTATTCCAGGAGAACCTGATACATAGGCCAAGGTTCTGGCAATTCATCACTGAGACTGTTGACTTTTATTGTAAAGCTCTGAACTATATGAAAAAGGTAATGCCTCTTGGGGAACCAGTACTTAAAAGTCTTTTTTTATAAATCCACATGTGCAGTTGTCATCAAGTATTGGAGATATGCACACTATAGTCAACAGGTTCCCAAATGTAATTGGTGCCCAAGAAATGAACAAACTGCTAAGTGAGTAAGCACATCAAAGCAGTAATGTTTTATTAAAGGGAGGTGTCAGAATTGATGAGTTTTGGCATCATTGATCACAAATTAAGGATCCAATAACTGGACAATATCAATACAGTGTGTTATGCAGTCTGGTAAAATGTCTTCTTATTCCCCACACCAACGCTTCATATGAGAGGCTGTTTAGCATTGTTCGCAAAGTCCTCACAGATCAGCGGAGCACCCTGGGAAAAAATACAATAACACAACAGTCAGATCCAAATGTGTTTGAGGCTGTAACTACAGTCAGAAACACCCTCTGTGCAATACTCTCCAGCAAAATTAATATTTGTTTCAGAATGCCATGTCACAAATGGCAGCCTTCTTCACAACTGTTCCAAAAGGCAAAATACGCAACAGCTGTGGCTTTATCCAGCAGAAAAGAATCTAGTGCAAAAGAACACGCTATTAGTAGTACAGCTGGGCCTGGTACAGACGAAAGCCACAGTGTTACCAAATCTGTGCCCGAAACTACAAGAAGGGAAGCTCTGGGTAGACAACAAATTGAAGACACTAATTTTTCCACCAAGAAGCAAGCATCGTTGTTTGACGTTTTTGCTACCATGTCAAGTAAGAGTAATGCAGCAGCAGAGAAAAAGTACACAACAGTACCAGAAGGGACAAAAGGCTTCTGTGACTAAAAAACAAACATCTGTGCCTAGTAGTGCACAGGTTGCTGCTGCGGATGGTATGGTTATCCTGGTTTAGAAAACTTATGTTTTGCTCAGTTTAATTTTATTCATAATTTGCACATTATAAATGTGAGGTACCTGTTTAAAATTTGCAGCTATTTATTTCAGTTCTTGTATTTAAAGCCTCTGTCATGTAAAAAAAAAAAAAAAAAAAAAAAAAAAAAAAAATATATATATATATATATATGTGTTAGGAGTCAAGTTTCCTCTGCTGCACAGGGGGAATCTCGATCCGTCTCCGCTGCGGTCTCCCATTCCCCTCCAGCCGCAGTGGAGTCTGCTCAGCAGGGACGTCGATCCCAGCGTCTCGCTCAGTCTGACTCTGTGAGAAGAGTTATTGCTGCTTCTCCAGCTTCTGCCTTTGAAGCCTATTCTGGTCAGCAGCGAGCGGACTTCTCTGGGACTAAGTCCTTATCTGCACACACTGAGCATGCCCAGGGCAAGATCTCCCGTTGGAGATCGAGGGTCATGTGCTCAGGCTCTGCGGCACATTCCATTGGTCCTCTTGGCAGGTCCTAGAAGGGCAAAAGTTCTATAGCCATTTCCTGTGCTGCAGCTATATAAACTGCGCATGACCGCACGGCCATGTGCTAGTATTGTCTTACAATTGATATGTGTGTATGTGTGAGTGCAAGTCGTTCTTGGTTACCCCTTCCCTATTGAATGTCTGTTCGCGGAAGGTGTACGGCTGCTATCTAGCGCCCGACTTAGCTTACTACACTAAACACACATCACAGCGTCCTGTAGCTGTGCCTGCCAGTACGGCGCCGTGCGCCTGCCTTGCGCTTTCCATACCCAAGTCTGGGTGGTTAGTGGCGTCCGTTAGTGCGGCATCGCTCGCGCACTTGTGCGCTTATATTTCTGAAGGTTCTCTACACACCCAGTTGCGGTGTTGTGCCAGCAAGGGCCTAATCGGGCTTCAATCCCTTCTGGGGTTAAGTCCGCTGGCCACTTGCTCGCACTCTAGTGCGGTATTGCGGTCCTGTGAATTAACAGGATCGCTTTCCTCACGCTGGGTGAGGTTTAACCCACGCGTGTTTACTTTAGTGTACCGCTATATAGTCTGCAAATTGCTAGCAGCAGGTTCTCACCTGCACGGTGGACCCCGGACTGCGAACGCATCTTTGTCACCTGTCTTGGTGCGTTCCGCCAGTCCTAACATAATACTAGCGCCAGGGTCTGGCTAGTAAATGGCAGACGGTCAGCGTCTACAGCAGCACATCCAGCAGCTGGAGGGTAGGTTGGCGGCTCTCGAGCGCACAACCTCAGCTGTGGACGTTACTGCTGTCGCTGTTCAGGCTGCAAGTGCAGCTGCAGCCAGTTTGTCCGCTGCTACCCCTGCTCCGACCTTATCCCGTCTCCCGCTTCCAGACAAGTTTGCTGGTGACAGTAAGCCATGTCGGGGATTCGTGAGCCAGTGCTCCATACATCTCGAGCTGCTGGCTGCACGTTTTCCTACGGAACGGGCGAAAGTGGGATTCATTATATCTCTCTTGTCGGGCAGGGCGTTGGAGTGGGCAACGCCGCTTTGGGAACGTGGTGATCGTGTGGTGCAGAGTGCTCCTATCTTCCTGGACGCTCTGAGGCAGGTCTTTCTGGGACCTCGTGTCACCCACGATACCGCGCTCCAATTGTTGGCAATTACTCAGGCTTCGTCCATGGTCAGCCAGTTTGCCATCCTATTCCGGACTCTAGCTTCTGAGCTGGAATGGCCGGATAAAGTCCTTATTCCGGTGTTCTGGAAAGGACTGGCAGATCATGTAAAGGACGCCTTGGCCACCAGGGAGGTTCCCGCCACACTGGAGGAGCTTATTACTATAGCTACCCGCATCGATCTCCGTTTTAACGAGCGGAGGTTGGAGCGGACCCAGTGTAGGCAGAGGTTTCGGCTGGCTCCCATCTTTGCCAAACCTCTAGAATCTCCTGTTATGGCGTCCGACTCCCATGAGGCCATGGAGGTTTCTCGAGCGGGATCTAGGTCTCAGACCGCTCGAGTACCTGTGTTATGTAAAAATTGCCAGCAACCGGGACATTTCGCTAATAAATGTCCACGGCGGTCGGGAAAACGATCGCGTCTAGTGTCCATTGGAGGAGGTTCACTGGACACCGCGGCATTTTCCTCAAAATTGTCCTTTAAAGGGACAATCCTGTTAGGCACATCCACTCTTACAGTAGAGCTTTGTGTGGATTCAGGAGCAGAGGGAAATTTTATGTCTTCTGCTTTTGCTCAGCGCCACGCAATACCTCTGGCTATGCTAGCCAAACCAGTAACCGTGAGAGTGGTGAATGGGTCGACACTTCCATTACAGATCACACATCAGACTGTCCCTTTCACGTTAGCCATGTCCCCATCCCACCAGGAGACTATTTCCCTTCTTGTCCTTCCCGAGGGAATGGATGAGATTCTGCTGGGAATGCCCTGGCTTCGTTTCCACTCCCCACATATTGAGTGGACCTCTGGGAGGATATTGGGTTGGAGTGAATCCTGCAAGGGCAGATGTGTGAAAGAGTGCGTTCAGGTTTCCACCACTGAGATACCCGCAGATCTCTCTACTCTCCCCAAACACTATTGGTCTTATGCAGACGTCTTTTCCAAAAAAGCCGCGGAGACCCTTCCGCCTCACCGTCCCTATGACTGTCCTATAGATCTCTTGCCTGGAGCAGAACCTCCTCGGGGACGTGTCTATCCCCTCTCTCTCCCGGAAACGGAGGCTATGTCCCAATACATCCAGGAGAATTTGGCAAGAGGATTTATTAGGAAGTCAGTGTCACCAGCTGGGGCAGGGTTCTTCTTCGTACAGAAGAAGAATGGAGAGTTGCGTCCTTGCATAGACTACAGGGGTCTTAACGCCATCACCGTTAAAAATAAGTACCCGCTGCCCCTGATTTCTGAGCTTTTTGATAGGCTACGGGGAGCTAAGGTATTTACCAAATTAGACCTGCGGGGAGCTTATAACCTGATTCGCATTCGTGAGGGGGACGAATGGAAGACGGCGTTTAACACCAGAGATGGGCATTATGAGTATCTGGTGATGCCCTTCGGGCTCTGTAATGCCCCAGCCGTTTTCCAAGACTTTGTCAACGACATCTTCCGGGATATGCTTTCCACCTCGGTCGTAGTCTATCTGGATGATATTCTCATCTTCTCTCCAGATATTGACTCCCACCGGAGAGATGTTGGCAGAGTCTTCGACCTCTTACGGGCAAACTCTCTTTACGCAAAGTTGGAGAAGTGTGTGTTTGAGCAGGAGTCTTTACCTTTCCTGGGCTATATCATCTCTGCCCAAGGATTGGCTATGGATCCTGCCAAACTACAGGCTGTGATGGACTGGCAAGAACCCCATTCACTTAAAGCGGTGCAGCGCTTTATGGGGTTCATTAATTATTACCGCCAGTTCATCCCCCATTTCTCAACTTTGGTAGCTCCCTTGGTAGCCCTCACCAAGAAGGGAGCAAATCCCAAAGTGTGGTCTGAAGAGGTCTCCAGGGCCTTTTCTTCTACTAAGTCTCATTTTGCTAGCGCTCCCATCCTACATCGTCCCGATGTCGATAAGCCGTTTATAATGGAGGTGGATGCCTCTTCCGTTGGTGCTGGAGCAGTCCTCTTCCAGAAGGATGCTCAAGGTCGGAAGCATCCGTGCTTTTTCTTCTCCAAGACCTTCACACCAGCGGAGAGGAATTATTCCATCGGGGACAGGGAGTTGCTAGCGATGAAATTGGCTTTCTCTGAGTGGAGACATCTCTTGGAGGGGGCTCGTTTTCCCTTTCAAGTATTTACAGACCATAAAAATTTGCTATATTTGCAAACAGCCCAGAGGCTAAATTCTCGCCAGGCCAGATGGTCCTTATTCTTCTCCCGATTCCACTTCACCCTCCATTATGTCGCTGGGGAGAAGAACATTCGAGCTGATGCTCTTTCTCGCTCTGTTGTGTCATCTGAGGAGGAGGAAGGAGAGCCTCGGCTTATTGTTCCTTCTGAGAGCTTGAGAACCGTGGCTCCGGTGTCGCTTGAGTCTGTGCCTCCGGGCAAGACTTTTGTGCCCATAAATTTGCGACCGGAGGTTCTCTCTTGGGCTCATTCCTCCAGGGTGGGTGGACACTTTGGGACTAAAAGGACATCTGAGCTGCTGGCGAGGACGTACTGGTGGCCGCATATGCTGCGAGATGTCAGGGATTACGTTCTGGCGTGTGTCTCATGCGCCAAAAATAAGTCTCCTCGACAACGGCCGTCTGGGTTACTCTATCCCTTGCCGGTGGCAGACAGGCCCTGGGAGATGGTTGGGATGGACTTTGTAGTGGGTTTGCCCAAGTCTCGCGGCTGTACCGTCATTTGGGTAATTACCGATCATTTCTCGAAAATGGTGCACTTGGTGCCGCTCCCACGGTTACCTTCTGCACGGGCCTTGGCAGCGTTGTTCATAAGACACATCTTCCGCCTACACGGCATGCCAGACAAAATTGTCAGTGACCGGGGTCCCCAGTTTGCGTCTCGGTTCTGGAGAGAGCTTTGTCGTCTTCTCAGCATTGAGTTAAATCTCTCTTCCGCATATCATCCCGAGACGAATGGGTTGGTAGAGAGGGCCAATCAGACTCTGGTCACATATCTGCGACATTTTGTTTCTGCCAGGCAGGATGACTGGGCATCTTTATTACCATGGGCAGAGTTCGCCCTTAATAACGCTGTAGCTGATTCCACCGGTCAGACTCCTTTCCTCCTTAATTACGGCCAGCATCCGCGGGTTCCTGTGCCTATGCCCGTGTCCTCTGCTGACTCCAGGGTGGCAGACTGGGCAGTGGAGGCACGGGACATTTGGGACCGCACTCAGGATGCCATTCGGGCCTCGAAGGAGAGAATGAGGTCCTCCGCCGATGCACATCGGCGCCCTGCCCCGGCCTTTGCTCCTGGCGACTTGGTGTGGCTCTCCGCCCGTAACATCAGGCTGCGAGTTGAGTCCACTAAGTTTGCTCCTCGCTACTTGGGCCCATTCAAGGTCCTCGAGCAGGTTAATCCCGTGGTCTACCGCCTGGCTCTTCCTCCACGCTTGGGTATCACCGACACCTTTCATGTGTCCCTCTTGAAACCCGTATACATGTCCCGGTTTTCCGAGTCATCTGCCGGGACATCGGGTTCGTCTACGGACGATTACGAGGTGAACGCTATTTTGGGGTGCAAGGTGGTACGCGGCAAAAAGTTTTATTTGGTGGATTGGAAGGGTTATGGTCCAGAGGACAGGTCTTGGGAGCCTGCTGAAAACATTCGGGCCCCACAGCTCATTGCTGCCTTCGAGCGTAGCGAGGCCCAAGGAGGGGGGGGCCCTAGGAGGGGGGGTAATGTTAGGAGTCGAGTTTCCTCTGCTGCACAGGGGGAATCTCGATCCGTCTCCGCTGCGGTCTCCCATTCCCCTCCAGCCGCAGTGGAGTCTGCTCAGCAGGGACGTCGATCCCAGCGTCTCGCTCAGTCTGACTCTGTGAGAAGAGTTATTGCTGCTTCTCCAGCTTCTGCCTTTGAAGCCTATTCTGGTCAGCAGCGAGCGGACTTCTCTGGGACTAAGTCCTTATCTGCACACACTGAGCATGCCCAGGGCAAGATCTCCCGTTGGAGATCGAGGGTCATGTGCTCAGGCTCTGCGGCACATTCCATTGGTCCTCTTGGCAGGTCCTAGAAGGGCAAAAGTTCTATAGCCATTTCCTGTGCTGCAGCTATATAAACTGCGCATGACCGCACGGCCATGCGCTAGTATTGTCTTACAATTGATATGTGTGTATGTGTGAGTGCAAGTCGTTCTTGGTTACCCCTTCCCTATTGAATGTCTGTTCGCGGAAGGTGTACGGCTGCTATCTAGCGCCCGACTTAGCTTACTACACTAAACACACATCACAGCGTCCTGTAGCTGTGCCTGCCAGTACGGCGCCGTGCGCCTGCCTTGCGCTTTCCATACCCAAGTCTGGGTGGTTAGTGGCGTCCGTTAGTGCGGCATCGCTCGCGCACTTGTGCGCTTATATTTCTGAAGGTTCTCTACACACCCAGTTGCGGTGTTGTGCCAGCAAGGGCCTAATCGGGCTTCAATCCCTTCTGGGGTTAAGTCCGCTGGCCACTTGCTCGCACTCTAGTGCGGTATTGCGGTCCTGTGAATTAACAGGATCGCTTTCCTCACGCTGGGTGAGGTTTAACCCACGCGTGTTTACTTTAGTGTACCGCTATATAGTCTGCAAATTGCTAGCAGCAGGTTCTCACCTGCACGGTGGACCCCGGACTGCGAACGCATCTTTGTCACCTGTCTTGGTGCGTTCCGCCAGTCCTAACATATATGTTTGCCCCCCCCCCCACTCAGACAACAAAAATAAAGCTGGGGTCTCATGTCCGCATAGACCTCATGTTTTTAGTGGGTTAAATTAATAAGGTTAGGGAAAGGTCAGGTTTTGTTATAATTTTTAGGTAAAGCGGCTTAAACCAGTTCTGACTGATTTTTGCGCGCTCAAATTTGCATGATCCTGATTGGCCTGCTGGGTCTTTGGCGGTCTTTTTTTGTGAAATAAGCCCGGTTCCTGTCAGCACCTGTCACTGCGCTGGTGCTTGAAGAAAGAAGAGGACTTACGGTGATGGAGCAGCTACTTCAGGAGCTTCTTGCCAGAGTCGGCGGGGAGGACGGTATAGACTGGCTGAGGAGCTGCTTGCATATGAAACCTCCTGGGCGTCCCATTGTCTCTGGCATGGGGGGGTTGTGTGATCCAGTCTGTAAATTCATTGAATATTATTTACATCCACAGGTGGAGACGCTTCCCTCCTATGTCAGAGACACTAATGACATTCTTAGACGTCTGGATGGTCTGTTCGTGGACGCGGATATGGTGCTAGTCACGGCGGATGTCGAGTCGTTGTACACTTGCATCCGCCATGAGGACGGCTTGAGGGCATCCAGATTTTTCCTAGAGACCAGTAATTTGGACGCTGACGTGCGTGAGCTGGTGTTGGAGCTGTTGGAGTTCGTCCTGACTCATAATTTTTTTACGTTCAAAGATCGTTTTTTTCTGCAGAGGCAAGGGACTGCCATGGGGGCGGCATGTGCGCCCTCGTATGCAAATTTATTTTTGGGCTTTTGGGATAGGGAGATTTTTTTAGATGGCGCACATGCCTCCCCCCAAATTGTGGGATGGTACAGATACATCGATGATGTTCTGTTCATTTGGCAGGGCCCGATTGCCGACCTGCAGAGTTTTATGTCAGGACTGAACTGCAACGGCTCCAACATCCGTCTCACCTATATTTTTGATCAACGTGAAGTTACATTCTTAGATGTTACATTGAGGGTTCAACCTAATGGTCTCATACATACCGATCTGTATCGGAAAGGGACATCTGTGAATGCCCTCTTGCATGCGTCCTCATCACATCCGCGGTCCACGATCAGATCCATACCAGTGGGACAGTTCCTTCGTGCCAGGAGGATTTGCACCACGGATGTGGATTTCGAGAAACAGGCAGTGGACCTTGGGGAGAGATTTTCCCAAAGGGGTTATAGCCGAAGGAATATCAAGAGAGGCTATTTAAGAGCAAAAAGGGTACAGAGAGATGAGTTATTGACATCGAAAGAGAGGGGACCCTCAGTACTAAATAAAGAAGTTGACCTGAGATATATTTCCACATTCAATCACAGATGGGACACTATGAAGTCTATACTAAATCGACACTGGCCTATACTAAAGACCGATCCTATCCTGCGGGAATGCCTACCACAACACCAACTGATGACTGCACGGAGGAGTCGAAACCTTAAGGACCTTATGGTGAGAAGCCACTATGTACAGAAAAAATCTACAAATGTTTTTGGGGTTGGTGAACCAAGAACAGGCTTTTTTCCATGTGGAAATTGCCTGGCTTGTAGGAACTTGCGACGCTCTAAGACTTTCACGTCATCTGACGGCCACAAAGAATACATAATACGAGATCATATCACATGTAGCACCACTAATGTGGTATATTACGCCACATGTCCTTGTAATTTAGTTTACATTGGCTTAACATCGAGAGAATTGCGTATTCGTATACGCGAACATGTCAGGGACATTGTGGCCGCACATGACGTGGAAGAAGTCTCTATGCTAAAGCCAATCCCGAAGCATTTTCGTTTAAAACATAATTGTAATCCACAGGGCTTTAGGGCTTGGGGCATCGACAAAATCCGTGTAGGCATTAGGGGTGGGGACACCAAACGCCTTTTAGCTCAGAGGGAATGTCGGTGGATCATGGTTTTGAACACCATGGCGCCGGCAGGCCTTAATGAGCAATTGAGTTTCAGCCCATTTTTGTAAGTTATAGTGACACCGCATCCCAGTCTTGATTTTTAATGTTCTGTGTTATGTGTTTTATTGTTATTGTTATGTTGATTCTAATTGGTATTTTTCTTTTTAGTATCGTTTTTGATTTATATATTCCCTTGTGTGTGAATTGGCATAACGAAATCTGGCCTGATTTTTATTCCTGGAGGTGCTGTGGCCGTTTGGTAGCGGGAGTTGGAGGAAGATTTGGATCACTTAAAGTTTTATTGCCCTTTTTTTCACTCTCCTCCCCATTTTCCCTTCTCTTTTTCCCCCCCTTTTTTTCTTTTCTTTTTTGTCCTTATTTCGCGTATGTTATATATGCCATTTGATATTTGGCACTTGTATCCATGTCTTATGGTGGAGATATATTTGTTATATTTATAAGGAAATGTATTGTTCACATTTGTATGTGCTTTGCATCATGCACTTTATAATATATATGGTATATGTATATTTCTTTACACTATTCGTATATAATCATATGGATTTTGTCCAATCCTAGTGACGGGCATTATAGCACTGATTCTTACTATTGACTCTGTTCACACATCGGCACTTTAATCCTTATTGTTCCTCTGCCCCTGGTATTCTATTACGGCAGCTTTCGGCTCCTCCTACCAGAGCGCTGGTTCCTCTGTGCGCATGTCTTTTGTTACAATGATCGGAGCGTCACTAATGGCGACTTTTGGAGGACACTTGCGTTCCATTGATGTCATAGACATGCGACTGGCACGCAGTGTTACTCCTCCCCGCCGGAAGTGACGCTAGTACCGGCATGAGACTGGGGACATGCGCCGATTTGTGAGGTTCCGGCGCGTCTGGCTTTAAAAACACCGGCCCCCACACATAACATCACCGCACCTTGAGAAAGAGCAGCAAAACGCGCGTCGGTGGCGTCGGTGGCGGCGATACACAGGTCCGGCACTACATTTCAGTATGGGTAAGCATCATTGCTAGAACTTGATCATATGCCATTGTGCTGTCACTGGATGTTCTGATTGTGATATGTGGCACTGTGTTTAATGATAGGGACACAGTGTTGATGCTTCCCTGACTAACATGTGAGCACTAAGCACTTTACTCATGTTACCTTGCTGGATATATACCTGTGGCTGACCTGATCCCTTATTATTTGTAATTATTATTTTTGTACGTATTGTTACTTTGTTTTATGGAATTGATTAAATAAAGTTATATATTTTTATACATATTTTGTGGACTTTGTACTCCGTAATTTTTCTCATGGTTTTTATTGCATGCAGGAGCGTCCTCTCGTACCGAGACGGCTCTAGGCAGTGTGTCAATTTGTGATGCATGCTCTAGGCATTCTATTGTGTATAGTGTTTCCCTTGGGTTGGAATTATATATATGGCTGAGGAGCTGCTTGCATATGAAACCTCCAGCGGCAGCCTCCGAAGCCATGCCTCCTCCCCCCGAACCGGAGGTCCTGGCTCCGTCCTCGGGTCAAGTTCCTGCGCAGCAGCACGCCGAAGGCTCCGGGTCAAGATCCAGGAAGAAGTCGGTGTGTTCCCCACCAGCGTCACCTCCAGCATCCCAGCGCGGCTCCTCTGAAGCAAGCAGGAAGTCATGTTGCCGCCCCCCCATCAAAGTCTCGTAGCCCACTGCGAGACTTCGGCGGCCATCTTCCCAGCACGTCTCCGGTGTCTTCAGGAGCCGCCAGCAGAGCCAGTAGAGGTACCGGCCGTAAAAGCGCCGCGGTGCCCTCTGCTTCTGGCAGCCGGACAGCTTCGGTGCCTGCTGCTAAGGGAGCGAGGTCCGCTCCAAATCCCAGGGAGCAATCGTCGGACGCAGATGAGATACTTCAATCAAGCCGCACCGAGCAGCTGCGCTCGCCCTTTCCTGAGGGTTGGAGTGCAAGCGCTGCTGAAGAAAGAAGACGAGACGACCGTACAACAAGGGGTGAGACTCACAACTTTCCTATGTCTGTCCCTCACAGTGAATTGAAAGACATGATTAGATCTGTTGTATCTGAAGCCTTAGGTGAGGTTTCTGGACGTCCCCAGGCAGCAGCTTCTAATGCCTTATTTCGCATGGAAGCTCCTGCTCAAAGTGTTCCCCCTTTGAATCTCTTTAAGGAGGCCTTAACCTGCGAGCTCTCCCCCCTTGACTTCCATTTAAGCTCCTCAGTTAAGGAACTTATCTGGAACAACCAATATATAGACATCTTTTCTCTACTGCCTCGCAGAGACCATCCTCCTAAATCTGACAGGAAGGATGATAAATTTGACTCAGACGAAGCTAAACGTAGTGCTAGATCCTTTCATAACTGGATCCAAGCGTTTGATATTTATGCCACAGTCTTAGGAGAGAAATCTCCTAACCTTTGTAGCAGCCTCTTCCAGCATTTAGACATCATTTTAGAGGCTTACAGGAACTTTGGTGGTTCTGCCTGGCTAAACTAAGATGAAGCATTCAGAAATAAATTGTCTGTTCATCCTGAGGTCAAATGGGGTTCCAAAGATATTGGTATTTGGGTTAACCTCATGCTTCCTGTTAGAAATGCTGTGAACAGGCAGCCTAGTAGTACAGTCTCCAAGAAAGGCATTTGTTTCGCTTAAAACGAGTCCTTTTGTAAGTGGAACAATAGCTGTTCTGTTCCAGAATTTAAACGCAATGGCTGTGTTATGGTTAGGAACTTATCTTCCCTTTGTGATTTTCCGGAGGTCGCTAGGGTTAAAATTTTTAGCGAATGGGAGTTAGGCAGGATTGCTGGCCCGTTTCTTACAAATGTGTTCTCACTTTGGTATCCCCGTTGCCCATGAAAAAACACTAGGCCCATCTTGCCGTATTGAGTTTCTGGGCATTACAATTGACTCGGGGAAAATGGAGACTATTCTTCCCCAGGATAAAATTGACAAGCTTCAGAGTTCTCTCCTTAGCCTTGTGTCTAAGAGCAAGGCTACGCTTAAGGAATTCAGTCATTGCTTGGCCTTTTAAATTTTGCCTTAAGGGTAATACCTGTCGGCAGGGTTTTTTCTAGAAGTCTCTATGAGGCCACCAAAGGCCTTTCGTCTCCTAACTCGCACGTCCGGCTTAGTTCCGATTTGAAAGAAGACGCCAAAGTTTGGCTGTAATTCTTAGCGGATTTTAATGGTAGATCGGTTGTTCAGTCCCCTTTTGTTGCGGCGGATTCTTTACCATTCGTTTTTTCTACGGATAGCACTTTAGGCTTAGCCATTTTGTTTCAGTCGCATTAGGTGTCCTTACCTTGGCCTGATGCTTGGGTCTCAAAGAGGCTCAATGAGAACGCATTGGTTAGGGATCTTTTTTCCCTCTATCTTGGAATCCTTTTATGGGGCTGCCACTTACGGAATTCTAGAATTTTGTTATCTTCTTTGAACCAGCCTGTTATTTTCTCAAGTAATACCCTGTCAGCTAAGCATCTACACTCGGCTAAGATTTTGAGGAATTTGGTGTTAGAATGCTTGAAATCTAATATCTGGTTGAAGGCTATGTCGGGTTCCGGTTAAAGTAGTTGTTTGACTGATTTCATTCTGCATGGTCAGTGGCTCCATTTTTACCAACAGGTGCCACTCGCAGACAAGGAAGCAACCTCCTGCCCTCTATCTATATGGGAGATAATTCCAATATAATTCCTCACTTTATACGAAATTCCCTATCTAGTAGATCATGGTCTGATTACTCAGCTGCAAGGAGGAAGTGGATCGAGTTTTCTGAGCGATACGGTTTTGAGGCAACGTCTTCTAGCCCAATGGCTGCTTTGAAGTTTGCAGAGTCGCTGGTTGAGAAGGGCCTGTCGTACTCTGCAATAGCCAAGTGCTTTGCTGGAGTTTCTTTCTTTTTACGGTTATACGGTTCCACAGCCTTGACGGAATTTTTCTTGGTCAAACAATTTTTAAAAGGCCTTAAGAGGGAAAAATTTTCTCCGTACTCCAGACGCCCGATCTCTGTCGCCTTGTTAAAAAATATATGTTCAGCCCTAATACATGTATGTTTAAACTCGGAGGAGGCTTTACTGTTTTCTTCCATATTTTCCATCTAATTTTTGGAGCACTGAGAGTTGGGGAAGTGGTTTCCGTCAAAAAATCGGAACCCTCTGGGCTAATGTTGTCGGATGTTAGGATTTTCGAATCGTTCCTGTTGCTATTTATACGGAAATCGAAAACAGACCAACTGGGTAGAGGTTCTGAGCTTAGACTAAATTTGTTCCCTGTCCCTTTAATATGCCCTGTCCATACCCTTTTAAAATGGATTAGTTTAAGGCCTGCTTCACAGGGCCCTTTATTTTTGCATAGGGACGAATCACCGGTTACAGTCTTTCAGTTTAATTTCATATTAAAGAAGTGTTTGAATTTTCTAGGTAAAGGTCACCTTAAAATCACCTCGCATTCATTCAGGATTGGTGCAGCCACGGAAGCTGCTAGAGTGGGCCTATCGGATGACAGGATTAAGAAATTGGGAAGATGGGATTCGAAACGTTTCAAGCTTTATGTCCGTCATGAAATGTTTGATGACTGATTCTCATTTTTTTGTAGGTCCAACAGTTATTTGGATCGTTGGTCACTCCTTTGTCTTCTGGGCTCAGAAGAGGGCCAGCTTGCGCTCTTATTCAGAGAATCTATCTTTTCATCCCTCTAACATCCAGGTCTTTTGGCACAGTGTTCGCGGGTTGCGATAGCCCTCTCTTATGTTTGAATTGCAGAACTGTATGGTGAAATTTCCTTATCCCGACTTGATAATTCTACACATTGCGGGTAATGATTTGGGAAAAACCAATACTCTGAGTTTATTGGCCGCTATGCGGTCTGACCTTATTTGCATAAAACAAAGCTTTCCATCTTCGTGTATTGTTTGTTCCGAAATCATACCCAGGCTATTGTGGCATCAAAACCAACTTTATTTTGTGGATAAAATTTGAAAAAGGGTGAATCTTTCTATGAAATTTTTTTTACCCCTTATTAAAAGTTTTTCCTTTAGGCATACTGACCTGGAGGGATTTTTACCAGGGTTGTTCAGGCAAGATCTAGTGCATTTGTCTGACATTGGCCTAGACATTTTCAATTTGAACATGGGTAATATAATTGAAACTTGGCTGTGTGGTTTGGGGGGGGGCTTGACTCTGAGTCTTGGCCTTGTGGGTAAAAATCACCCTTCTTTGGGTGGATTTGGCTAATGGATGATTTTAAATATGGACTTTTAACTTCTGAAATTTATTTATTGGTATTTATTCAAGATGTTTGTAACCCAAAATAAAACCTCACGGCCAATTTTATTCCACCAGTAAAGGTGTCTTGTCATTTATTTTTAGAATAAGTGGGTCTTATGGGGACATGCTATGATCTTATTTCATTTTTGCCACATGTCAGTGGCTCTGTTGGAGTTTTTGTTTGAAGTCCTGAAAAAAGGTTTTAGGGCAATTGCTTTTAATGAGGCAGCCACTTTGTGCTCTGTCTGACCTCCCATTTGGTGGTATTGATATTTCTGAGGTGGGCGCAAAAGTACAGTTAACCATGCTTTTGTGCACGTCTCAGAAAGGTGGAAACTGGCAAAAATGAGGTCAGACAAGGTTGTGATAAAATCCTTTTAAGGCTTCAGACAGAATGTCCTGATGGAGCAACTGACGTTTGCCGAAAACACAATGTGAATAGAGCCGAAGAGTAGGTTCACATTGCACTGTTGCTGTCCGTTACAATGAAACGTTAACGGTTTTCGTTGTAACTGACAGCAAAAGTGGCATTTTAAGCCCTTTCTGATTACATACATTTATGTTAGCTCAAAAACGTATGCGCTACATGGAGATAGACAGATAAAAGGAAAGATAGATAGAATAGCTGCATCGATCTTACCAGAGTCCCCGCTCTCACTCTGCTGCTTCCTGGTTGTTAGGTGAATATTCATGAGCTTAATGAGCGGCAGTGGAAGCAGGAGAGAGCGGAGACACTGGTAATGCTATTCTCACTTCTATCTATCTTTCTATCCTATCATCTATAGCAAACGCTATATAACACAATGCTGCAGATTTGTACAAATCTGTAGCATGATGTTATATTGCATTTGTTTGCTAAACGGACATAAAATCACTGCAGTCAGCTTTTGCCTGTGCATTTCAACAAAAACATACTTGCAAACGTATGTCTATTTTGGCATGCGTTTGTTGAATGCAAGCATATGGAGGCGTTAATGTCTCTGTTACATTGCGTTTTTGCTGCTGTGATACGGATGTGTTAAACGGACAGCAGAAATGCAATGTGAACCTACCCTTAAAGTGACAGGTATTATCTCCTTTAAGGACAAAAATAGCACAAATAATAATGTGATCTTGGTTAATTGGGGTTATCCATCCAGAACCTTTGTGGTTTTTTTCTTAAAGGGCTAAGACTTGACAGGCAAGTAGTTAACTACCTGCCTGTTCTGCCTGGTGCCGATTTGTGGTCACAGACGCTCCTCCCGGTCATTCTGCTTAATTTGACCTCACTGTTGAGAGAGGTGAGGGTAATTCTTCTCATGATTTCAGCAGATATGCAGAACAATAAGTCAACTATTCTCTAATTCCTCCCATTAACCAAAAGCACAATATTTTTAAAGATATTTTATCTAATAGAGTGGATCTGTTATGTATTGTGCAGCTTTTACATTCTAATTTAAAAGAAATATTACCAAGTTTGCATTAATACTTTAATTCATTACTTGTAAATACATTTTTTTCTGTTTATAATTATTGTTTATGAAAGTGTGATCAGCAGTACTAAATGGGTGTGGTTGGGGCACGTGTATGGGTGTGACTAGTTGTGAAATGGGTGTGATCAGGTGTGTGGCCTAAAATTTGCTGCGGCGCGCCGCAAACCTTGTCTTTCTTTCTCTACTTCAAAAGTTGGGAGGTATGCTACTACATATTGGGATAGGATCTTAGAAATGGGAATACCCTCTTAAGTACTTCAGGAGATTGGCTAATTTGAAGGTGTGCAATGATTGCTTAACAAACTGTCGTCATTCTTGTTATCAGACCTCATTAGTACACTGTCATTTTGTTCATGTAGCCAATTTTCTTTGTGGGTAATTTCCCATGTTCCCACTTTTAGACAAGGGAAGCATGAGCTCTGCAGCCCATTAGCAGCCACTGATAGGCTGTAGCGCTCATGCGACAGTAATGTCTCGTGTGTCCTGGCAGACAGTGCTGATATTGCTGGCATGGTGCGGTCCATGAGATGATTATAATTTGATTTATTTTTAATGGTGCACAGTAACATTTAAGATGAGGTTGTTGAAGTAGTAGACAACTTGTTATGTGCTGCAATCATTAGCAAACGCAGAATATAAGTGGTTACCAGAGTGCCCTAAGACATGTGGTCATGGGTGAAGATGGTAACGTTTAGTCTAACAGTGACCATATGGCAGGGTCTATTAGGATACCAGTTTTTCTCTTCAAGTCCATGAAAGGCAGAGATGGGATTAAGTCTTTAAACATTAAAAGAGCAAGAAGAGGAGAATATAGAAAGTGAGGATACTGGTAAGAATAAGGAGATACTATCCTTTAACTCGATTTCAGAACTTTGTTTCCTACAAAACAAAAAGTATTTGAGGCTAAAAAATATAAATCAGGCACTCTCAAATGAAAAGAAAAGGATCAAAAGAGAAAGCTAGTCTTATCATGTACACCTCTGACAAGTTATTTTTTTATTTAACCTGCTGCGTCTTTAGAGAAAATTGATGATGTTGTGGATCAAAATCAATATAGCAGCAACTTGATGCTGGCTAACCGAGAAGACACTGCTAGCAGCGTTGCACTCTGCAATTACCCCACCAACACCCTGTTTTCCACAACAGACCCATGGAAAGCCAAAAAGATCATTTTTTGCATTAGAAGTGATGATGAGATATCTGAAACACGTGATCCTAATAGAAGCTTAGGCTCTCCTACCAATCCCACTGGCCACTTTGAGGAGCTTGACACCAATCCGGGTGACGGGTCCCAGTAGCTCCAGCATATTTAAACTAAACATCAAAGAGCCTTGCCTTACTGATCCATTTCTTTTTCAAAATCAGAATCTTACGACTGATATAATTAGAGTTTTTCTGGAACATGGGCCATGTCAGCCAGGCTTGAATGATCGCTACAAGAATATTCCCTATGACTCAGAAAAAAGAAGATTCAGTCCTTCGTGGTACAGTTGCAAAGTGGGAAACTCATGCACAGTTTAATGGTTAATTTACTCTCCTAAAACAAAGCAACTATATTGTTTCTGCTGCTGGCTATTTGGTAAGAGAGATGAAAAGATTAGAGTCTGGGCACATCCATGCAAAAGTTTCTCTAACGTCAGAAAAGGCCTTAAAAATAGAACAACATGAGAGGTCTAATATTCACAGAGAATAAGAAAAAAATTTGTTTATAACTAAATACGGCATCAGTCAGAACAGCACAAGAACAACAGAGCTCATCAAATGTGAAAGAGAGCAGATAGAAATAGAAAAAAAATGTTTTACGCAAGACAGGATCCTGCATTTTGGGGTCACAGAGAATATGGGTGACCCAGATGTCAATGAAGGCAATTTCTTGGAGCTGCTTAAATTACTAGAACAGGATGACACTATACTTGAACATCATTTGAAGAAACTGGCTGATCGCGTTAAGTATCTGAGTTCAGAATAGCAAAATGAGCTGATTTCTGCATTCACAAGAAAAACTATGTGGACCATCGTTTAGTATGTAAAAAAAGCACAGATATTTCCAGTCATTGTGGATTCCACAATTGATATCAAAAGAACTGACCAATTCTCCTTATCATTAAGATATCTAGCATAGGGGGCGTGGCCTAGGCAACAATGGAGTAGGGTGTGTTGCCTGTGAGCTCCAAGAGTGCAGCCTCCTAAATCGACTGGAATCGACCAAAATAACTCATTTTTCTCACAATATTGCGCTGGTTACCGTTTCTACATGGCACCAGGACCTTTTTGAGACCAAGATTTGGACACTTTTATTACCACCATCTGGCGAAACTCTACTCAGGCTGCATGGTCTGGGCCTAGCAGTAGGCCTCAAATAACTGTTGTCCTTATACCATACCAAGGCTCATAACCATCCAACCTCCATCTGAGGGTATCTACCCACTTTGCACAGTGGTTATCTGTGCGGACACTCTCTCCTCTGTGGTGGGGCTGAGAGCTACAAGAGCGGTGGCCTGATCTGAAGAGTGGGCCTGCAAGTGCCGCGGGCTGTGTGACGCGGCCTGTGACACCCCTGCACCATATCCCCGCCGACACCCGGACCCAGAGGCTGTAAGCGCTGCGGTGAGCGACCCCTCCTCTACTAACAGCCTGAGGCGGCGAGCAGCAAGCAGGGAGCCTTCCCGTCCCCGCCGCACCCCAGCGTGGTGAAGCATAAATACAAATACATTGGCCTGCACTCTATATTAGGACGGGGTGCTGGTGCGACAGACCATGAGGTCTAATACCAGTAATATACCAAATCCACCGCACTCCCTAAGTGGAATATCCTATGCAGAAATGTAGATTTTTGAAAAATGCTAATTTATTTAAGTATAGATAGAATCAATCAAGTGTATCGGATCAAACATAAAGCAATTTACACAAAATGTACATGCGACTCAGAATAGTTGACGTTTCGACCTTCCTGCGCGACCTTAGGCTAAAACCCGGGAGGGTCGAAACGTCAACTATTCTGAGTCGCATGTACATTTTATGTAAATTGCTTTATGTTTGATCCGATACACTTGATTGATTCTATCTATCCGGAGTAGAGGACACACCAGGAGTCCCCCTACGCCGGAGGTGAGAGGTCCCGGGACCAGCACTCGGCAAGCATCCAGCAGTGGCACGTCTGCAGTGACGTGCCTGTAACTGGGGCTGTTAACCCCGGCGCTTCCACGCACTATTTCCTGCTCCTTTACAGCTACCGGCCGGACGGGCCCCCTTCCTACAGGGGTGAGTGAGCTCCTAGGAAGACCGGTGAGTCTTATTGACACCGCTGTAAGTGGTAGTAGCGACGGCTTATACACCAGAGGAGCCGGTAATTAGGCACCAATAAACCCGGGGCCTGTGATTCATAAAGCCCTGTTGCCTCTTAGGAACGCTATTCCTCACAGCAACTGCGTGGCTACAGCAACGTGACTGGGGCTGATAACCCTGAGCAGTGTGACAATAGCTCTCAGCCGCCACTGCTCACCTTGGCATATATCCCTTCTCACAACCTTCAGTGAACTGAGACAGGGGACTAAATTTTATTAACCCCTTGCACTCTCCTACAGTCCCTATATTAACACGGTGGCTAATCTACTGCAATATGGTGCATGATCTGCTGAACTTCACCCTTTCTGTTCACTTAAAGGAGACACGCTTTAACGTGAAAACACATCTGTGGGGATTTCTACCTACTAATTAACTCTATTAACCCATTTGTGATGTGGGGCCACTTTATTCGGAAATCTAACAACCAGTCTTTGACGTGGAACCACATCTGTGGGGATCTCTGACAACCAGTGCTAGACACGGGGCCCTTTGTGGGGAAATCTACCAACCAGTCTTTAACGTGGGACCACATCTGTGGGGATCTCTGACAACCAGTGCTAGACACGGGGCCCTTTGTGGGGAAATCTACCAACCAGTCTTTGACGTGGGACCACATCTGTGGGGAACTCTGATAACCAGTCCTTGACGCGGGCCCACGTTTGTGGGGAAATCCACCAACCAGTCTTTGACGTGGGACCACTCCTGTGGGAATTTTTGTTAACCAGTTCTTGACCTGGGTCCACCTCAGCGGGAACTCTTTATATTTGGTGATACTTCAGATTCTAGATACTACACAGGAGAGAGAAAACCCTCTTCTTATCACTTCTATACCCCTCTACTCATATACACTATAATTCAAAATAAGCAGTAATAGCTAAAAAAAAAAACTCCTCAAAAAATAACTCATCAAAAATCCCTGTCCCTACTCCACCAAAATCTAACAAGGCCATGTACCCGAGTAGGGATCCCTCTAAAGACTCCGTCAACTTATTGAGTCCAGGGAAAGAGAGATCAAGATCGAGTTCTCCAAGATCCCCTATAAAAAAACAACCCACAACCAATCCCTGATGAAATGGATCTGTCCATCTCAGGAAAAAGGAAGGGGCCAGGGACATGGGGGGATTGATTCCCTTCTCATCAGGACTCATGAGATGTTGAATCTGAAGACATATCCCCTAACGATAGTCCAGAAAAAAGCAGACTCAAACTTTCATCTTTTCCACTAGATGATCCATCTTATCAGCCCACTAACAGCACAGAACTTCTAATGCTCAAATTGGCGGACAAATTTAACAGGGATATGCATCTAAACCTTGAAAAACAAACTAAAATATTGGAAGGAAAAATGGACTCAATCACTAAGAGTCTTGAAAATCACGAGGGGAGAATAGGGGCCCTTGAATATACCACAAAAAAACACGAAGAAGAAAACACTACCATTATCTCGGAACCCCGCCGTTTGAAGACCAAAATCGCAGACCTTGAGGACCGCAACAGGCGGAATAATGTTAGAATTAGTGGTATTCCAGAAAATATCACAAACAATAAACTCCTTGAATTTGTACAAACCTTATTCAAAAAACTATCCCCTCTCTCACTAAACAAGATCTGTTGATCGACAGAATTCATAGACTGCCCAAACCGCCAAACATCTCACCCGAACTTCTAAGAGACACGATCCTCAAGATCCATTTTTTCATGTAAAAGAAATGATCCAAAACTACCTAAAACAGGAGAAAAAATTCCCCAAGCCATTTAGCCACCTCAAAATATATGCAGACCTCTCTAAGGACACCATTGAGGGCAGGAAAGCTTTCAAAAAGATCACTGCAACACTGAGGGATCAAGAGATCATATACAAGTGGGGATTCCCTCTGAAACTTTTGATTTTGTTTAAAGGAAAAACTATTCCTATCAACTCCCCTGAAAAAGGGGAAAAGTTCACTGCCTCCATATATAATTCCCGCCAGGCAAAAGCAAACCATATGGAAAATATCACATGCAAATCTTTGACTCCAAAAGGGAATCTCCTCATTAGTCTTGTCCATTTTGGAATATGGCTATCTAAGGCTACGTTCACACTAGCGTTGCGCCGCCCTGCGTCGGCGACGCAACGCGCGACGCACGGAAAAACGCGCGCAAACGCGCGCGTTTTGCGACGCGTGCGTCGTTTTTTGACGAAATCGGACGCAAGAAAAATGCAACTTGTAGCGTTTTCTTGCGTCCGACGCTAGCGTCTAAAACGACGCACGTGTCGGAAAACGCGTGCAAAAAGACGCACGCGTCCCCTATGTTAAACATAGGGGCGCGTCGCCGCTGCGTCGCCGCTGCGTCGCCGACGCAACAGCGACGCGTCGCTAATGTGAACGTAGCCTAATCTTCTTTCCTCACCTCCATTGTGTTCCTACTATATATGCCTTGGTCTCAAGGATCAGTTAATCTATTAAGATGATATGTTTGTTTTATTACTTGTTAACTGTTTATTGTCGATTTGTTATGCTTTCTCTATCCGGAGGACGCTCTTCGTTTGGAGCTCTTGCGAACTTTCCCCCGTTCAAGAAAGGAATTCACCGTTGATTCCTCCAAGAAGACAAGGAATTCCTCGATTTTTCTATTAAAAAGGAACTCTCCAAATCTAAAATGGACATCACATGTGTCCAGGAAACTAAATTTAGGAAAACCGACCATCCCAAATTTGAAGATAGAAAATTTGCGCACATTTATGAATCCTGCAACCAAAGAAAAAAGGCAGGGATCATGACAATAATTAGCAGCAATTTGCAGTTCAAGTTCTTGGAGGAGATTGTAGACGATAGGGGGCACTTCCATATTCTGATCTGCAGTATTAATAACCAAATATTTACAATAGTAAATACATACGTTCCCAACACAAGACACATCCGTTTCCTCAACAAGCTAATGAAAAAAGTGGCAGAGGTTAGGAAGGGGGAACTAATTTTAGTAGGAGAATTTAATGTAGTCCCAGACGGGCATATGGACTCTTTGGCCAAAAATAGGCATAAATCCCTTACCCTAAATAGTTGGCTATCCCAAAATGAATTCTATGATGTATATAGATGCCTCAATACCACATCAAAAGAATTCACCCATTACTCAGATGTGTACCATACTGCCTCCAGAATAGACCTCATTATCTGTGATGTCTTCTCCCTGACAAGATTTAGCAAGGTAAAGATTTCACCTAAATCTATGTCTGATCATGCCCCGGTCACTGCTGAGTTAGTTCTTGGTCCACCTTCAAAGAAACAGTTTCTATGGAAGAGCAACGCACTCCTTATCAACAACCCGTTCCATAAAGAAACTATTAACACAGCAATCAAAAATTACTTCAAGGAAAATAGTTCAGAATCAATAGATTCTTTTACCGTTTGGAACGCTCATAAGGCAGTGATTTGGGGCATAATATTACAGATCTCATAAAAGTAAAAAAAAAAAAAAGGGCAAAAAAATAAAAGAACTTCAAGCCTTAATTAGATCTAAGGAGGCGACCCAGTTGAATTCTGTTCCCCCCTCGTCTGTCACACAGTCGGAAATTATAGGTCTTAGACGTGAACTAAGAACCCTTATATTCTGGTTCTATGATTCAGAGGTTAAGTCCTCCAAATTCAAAAACTATTCTTCGCTAAATAAACCCACAAGACATGATGTATAGGCTAATAAGACAGAGAGTAGCAAATACTATCAATAAAATTAAATCCTCAAAAGGAACTCTTCTACACCACCCTTAGGACGTGGTGAACGAGTTTGCCTCATTCTACTCCAAGCTCTATAACCTCAAATCAGATCCCAATCATCCCCAACCTAACCCAAAAGAAACTTCCACATTTCTAGCTAATCTTTCCCTACCAAAGCTATCTGAAGACAACCTCATCAACCTTACTGCTCCATTCTCAATAGAAGAGGTTCTGGGGGTGATAGGAGAATTGAAGCAGTTTAAATCCCCTGGGCCAGACGGCTTCATAAATGAATATTACAAATCGTTCAAAGAATTGCTTGCTCCCTTCCTTTCCAGAATCTTTAATGAAGCAGCTAAACTCGGTTCCTTCCCTCGAGAGATGTTGAAAGCCATAACCGTACTAATCCCGAAAAGCAAGGGGGACCTGACCAACATCACAAACTACAGGCCGATTTCATTGGTCAACACCGACATCAAAATCTACGCCAAACTTCTGGCAAACAGAATTAATGATTTTTTACCAAAAATTATTGATAATGATCAGATTGGCTTTGTGAGAAGCAGACAGTCGGTTGATGGCACGAGTATCAATTCTGCCTCATATGATCTCCCCATCCTGTCCCATCTGTCTCCATCGTATCCATCCTGCCCCATGATCCTGCACGATCTGTCTCCAACCCTGCCCCATCTGTCTCCAATCCTGCCCTCAGTGTCTCCAATCATGCCCCATGTTTTTCATCCTGCCCCGTGTCTCCAATCATGCCCATCTCTCCATTCTGCCCCTTATGTCTCCAATCATGCTCCCATGTCTGCAATCCTGCCCCGTGTCTCCAATCATGACCCCCTGTGTCTCCATTCTGCCCATCTGTCTCCAATCTTGCCCCCAGTGTCTCCAATCCTGCCCCCAGTGTCTCCAATCCTGCCCCCAGTATCTCCAGTCATGCCCCCAAGTCTTTCATCCTGCCCCGTGTCACCAATCATGCCCTGTATTTCCATTCTGCCCCATCTCACATTCTGCCCCCATGTCCAGCATTCTGCCCCCCGTGGCCAGTATTCTGTCCCCATGTCCAGCATTCTGCCCCCCGTGTCCAGCATTCTGCCCCCCGTGTTCAGCATTGTTCCCCGTGTCAAGCATGCTGTCCTCCATGTCCAGCACTCTGTCCCTGTGTTCAGCATTCTGTCCCCCGTGTCCAGCGTTCTGCCCCCGTGGACAGCATTCTGCCCCCGTGTCCAGCATTCTGGCCCCCGTGTCCAGCATTCTGTCCCCCGTGTCCAACATTCTGGCCCCCGTGTCCAGCATTCTGTCCCCCGTGTCCAGCATTCTGTCCCCCGTGTCTAGCATGCTGTCCCCTGTGTCCAGCATTTTGCCCCTTGTCCAGCATTCTGCCCCCATGACCAGCATTCTGCCCCAGTGTCCAGAATTCTGTCCCCATGTCCAGCATTCTGCCCACGTAGCATATAATACAGCCCACGTAGTATATAGCACAGCCACGTAGTATATAGCACAGCCCACATAGTATATAACACAGCCACGTAGCATATAGCACAGCCCACACAGCATATAACACAGCCCACGTAGTGTACAGCACAGCCACATAGTATATAACACAGCCCACGTAGTATATAGCAGCCTACGTAGCATATAACACAGCCCACGTAGTATATAACACAGCCCACGTAGCATATAGCACAGCCACAAAGTATATAGTACAACCACATAGTATATAGCACAGCCAAATAGTATATAGCAGAGCCATGTAGTACATAGCACAGCCCACATAGTATATAGCACAGCCACACAGTATATAACACAGCCCACATAGCATATAGCACAGCCACGTAGCATATAGCACAGCCAGGTAGTATGTAACATAGCCCACATAGCATATAGCACAGCCACGTAGCATATAGCACAGCCACGTAGCATATAACAGCCCACGTAGCATATAGTAGCCACGTAGTATATAGCACAGCTATGTAGCATATAACACAGCCCAAGTAGCATATAGCAGCCACGTAGTATATAGTGCAGCCCACAGAGTATATAGCACAGCCCACGTAGTATATACCACAGACACGTAGTATATACCACAGCCACGTAGTATATAGCACAGCCACATAGTATATAACACAGCCACGTAGTATATAGCAGTGTGGGCACCATATCCCTGGATCCAGCCCAGGCCTTAGCGATGCTCCAGTTCCCGTTCCCAGTGATGCTTTACGACAATGACCTGTGATGACGTAGCGGTCTTGCGGGATGCTACGTCATCTGGGGTCATTTTGCAAGGCTTCGCTGGGAGCGGTAGCCGCTGGGTGCATCACGAGGATCGGGAAGGCTGCGGGGCTGCCGGAAGGTGAGAATTGCACGATTTTTTATTTTTTTGATTATTTTTAACATTATATCTTTTTACTATTGATGCTGCACAAGCAGCATCAATAGTAAAAAGTTGGTCACACTTGTCAAAATGGCCCCCCAGTCACGCTAGGGCCCCGGCACTTGCCCGGGTGCGCCTGGTGCTGATTCCAGCCCTGTGGTGGGCCCCCCACATCACTGGGCCCTGGGCTACTGCACAGATTGACCTCATTATAATCTGCCACTGATTCTGACTCTTCTGTACAGCTCTATGAAGGGCATATTCTCATTGGGTTTGAAACACAAAATTATTCCAGGAAAACCTGATACATAGGCCAAGTTTCTGGCAGTTCATCACTGAGACTGTTGACTTTTATTGTAAAGCTCTGAACTATATGAAAAAGGTAATGCCTCTTGGGGAACCAGTACTTAAAAGTCTTTTTTTATAAATCCGCATGTGCAGTTGTCATCAAGTATTGGAGATATGCACACTATAGTCAACAGGTTCCCAAATGTAATTGGTGCCCAAGAAATGAACAAACTGCTAAGTGAGTAAGCACATCAAAGCAGTAATGTTTTATTAAAGGGAGGTGTCAGAATTGATGAGTTTTGGCATCATTGATCACAAATTAAGAATCCAATAACTGGGCAATATCAATACAGTGTGCTATGCAGGCTGGTAAAATGTCTTCTTATTCCCCACACCAACGCTTCATGTGAGAGGCTGTTTAGCATTGTTCGCAAAGTCCTCACAGATCAGCGGAGCACCCTGGGAAAAAATACAATAACACAACAGCCAGATCCAAATGTGTTTGAGGCTGTAACTACAGTCAGAAACACCCTCTGTGCAATACTCTCCAGCAAAATTAATATTTGTTTCAGAATGCCATGTCACAAATGGCAGCCTTCTTTACAATTGTTCCAAAAGGCAAAATACGCAACAGCTGTGGCTTTATCCAGCAGAAAAGAATCTAGTGCAAAAGAACACGCTATTAGTGGTACAGCTGGGCCTGGTACAGAAGAAAGCCACAGTGTTACCAAATCTGTGCCCGAAACTACAAGAAGGGAAGCTCTGGGTAGACAACAAATTGAAGACACTAATTTTTCCACCAAGAAGCAAGCATCGTTGTTTGAAGTTTTTGCTACCATGTCAAGTAAGAGTAATACAGCAGCAGCAGCAGAGAAAAAGTACAAAACAGTACCAGAGGGGACAAAAGGCTTCTGTGATTAAAAAACAAACATCTGTGCCTAGTAGTGCACAGGTTGCTGCTGCGGATGGTATGGTTATCCTGGTTTAGAAAACGTATGTTTTGCTCAGTTTAATTTTATTCATAATTTGCACATTATAAATGTGAGGTACCTGTTTAAAATTTGCAGCTATTTATTTCAGTTCTTGTATTTAAAGCCTCTGTAAAAAAAAAAATATATATATATGTTTGCCCCCCCCTCGCTCAGACAACAAAAATAAAGCGGGGGTCTCATGTCCGCATAGACCTCATGTTTTTAGTGGGTTAAATTAATAAGGTTAGGGAAAGGTCAGGTTTTGTTATCATTTTTAGGTAAAGCGGCTTAAACCAGTTCTGACTGCTTTTTGCGCGCTCAAATTTGCGGGATCCTGATTGGCCCGCTGGGTCTTTGGCGGTCTTTTTTTGTGATATAAGCCCGGTTCCTGTCAGCACCTGTCACTGCGCTGGTGCTTGAAGAAAGAAGAGGACTTATGGTGATGGAGCAGCTACTTCAGGAGC
Source organism: Ranitomeya imitator (assembly GCF_032444005.1). Taxonomy (NCBI): domain Eukaryota; kingdom Metazoa; phylum Chordata; class Amphibia; order Anura; family Dendrobatidae; genus Ranitomeya; species Ranitomeya imitator. The sequence continues at coordinate 684,116,156 of NC_091284.1, read as the reverse complement.
TTCTTGCCAGAGTCGGCGGGGAGGACAGTATAGACTGGCTGAGGAGCTGCTTGCATATGAAACCTCCAGCGGCAGCCTCCGAAGCCATGCCTCCTCCCCCCGAACCGGAGGTCCTCGCTCCGTCCTCGAGTCAAGTTCCTGCGCAGCAGCGCACCGAAGGCTCCGGGTCAAGATCCAGGAAGAAGTCGGTGTGTTCCCCACCAGCGTCACCTCCAGCATCCCAGCACGGCTCCTCTGAAGCAAGCAGGAAGTCATGTCGCCGCCCCCCATCAAAGTCTCGTAGCCCACTGCGAGACTTTGGCGGCCATCTTCCCAGCACGTCTCCGGTGTCTTCAGGAGCCGCCGGCAGAGCCAGCAGAGGTACCGGCCGTAAAAGCGCCATGGTGCCCTCTGCTTCTGGCAGCCGGACAGCTTCGGTGCCTGCTGCTAAGGGAGCGAGGTCCGCTCCAAATCCCAGGGAGCAGTCGTCGGACGCAGATGAGATACTTCAATCAAGCCGCACCGAGCAGCTGCGCACGCCCTTTCCTGAGGGCTGGAGTGCAAGTGCTGCTGAAGAAAGAAGACGAGACGACCGTACAACAAGGGGTGAGACTCACAGCTTCCCTATGTCTGTCCCTCACAGTGAATTGAAAGACATGATTAGATCTGTTGTATCTGAAGCCTTAGGTAAGGTTTCTGGACGTCCCCAGGCAGCAGCTTCTAATGCCTTATTTCACATGGAAGCTCCTGCTCAAAGTGTTCCCCCTTTGAATCCCTTTAAGGAGGCCTTAACCTGCGAGCTCTCCCCCCTTGACTTCCATTTAAGCTCCTCAGTTAAGGAACTTATCTGGAACAACCAATATATAGACATATTTTCTCTACTGCCTCGCAGAGACCATCCTCATAAATCTGACAGGAAGGATGATAAATTTGATTCAGACGAAGCTAAACGTAGTGCTAGATCCTTTCATAACTGGATCCAAGCGTTTGCTATTTATGCCGCAGTCTTAGAAAAGAAATCTCCTAACCTTTGTAGCAGCCTCTTCCAGCATCTAGACATCATTTTAGAGGCTTACAGGAACTTTGGTGGTTCTGCCTGGCTAAACTAAGATGAAGCATTCAGACATAAATTGTCTGTTCATCCTGAGGTCAAATGGTGTTCCAAAGATATTGGTATTTGGATTAACCTCATGCTTCCTGTTAGAAATGCTGTGAACAGGCAGCCTAGTAGTACAGTCTCCAAGAAAGGCATTTGTTTCGCTTAAAACGAGTCCTTTTGTAAGTGGAACAATAGCTGTCCCTTCAGACATGAATGTTCTTTTTGTGGGAACTCCCAACCAATGGCTAAGTGCTTTAAGAAGCAAGCCCTTCAGCAATCATCCTCTAAGGATGCAATTTCAAAAAGCTCAGTCACCAGTGAAGCTGGAAAAAATGGCTCACTGGTTAAGCAGGTACCCAGACAAGCGGATCAGTTAGTTGCTATACGATGGTTTTTCCGTGGGTTTTCATGTTCCAGAATTTAAAGGCAATGGCTGTGTTATGGTTAGGAACTTATCTTCCCTTTCTGATTTTTCACTAGGTCGCTAGGGTTAAAATTTTTAGCAAATGGGAGTTAGGTAGGATTGCTGGCCCGTTTCTGTCACCTCCATTTTTTAATTTCCGTATATCCCCCCTGGGTATTGTCCCCAAGAAGGAGCCTGGCTCTTTTAGGATGATTCATCACTTATCCTATCCACCGGGCCAGTCATTGAATGATGAGGTTGATAAGAACTTATGTTCCATCACCTATTCTTCCTTTGACGGCGCTTTGGACATGTTGAGAAAATTCGGCTCTAATGCTTTAATGGCCAAATCCGATATAAAATCTGCCTTCAGACTCCTCCCAGTTCATCCAGAGGGGTTTAACTCGCTCGGGTTTCACTTCGATGGGTTTTTCTTTTTTGATAAATGTTTGCCAATGGTCTTTTCCCTATCCTGTTTTTATTTTGAGAATTTTTCCCGTTTTTTACACTGGGTATTGGAATCTAGCCACATTGAAGCAGGTGTCTTGCACTACCTGGATGACTTTTTATTTATCGGTCCCCCTCAATCCTCTTCTTGCATGGAAGCTCTCGACACATTCTTACAAATGTGTTCTCACTTTGGTATCCCTGTTGCCCATGAAAAAACACTAGGCCCATCTTGCCGTATTGAGTTTCTGGGCATTACAATTGACTCAGGGAAAATGGAGACTATTCTTCCCCAGGATAAAATTGACAAGCTTCAGAGTTCTCTCCTTAGCCTTGTGTCTAAGAGCAAGGCTACGCTTAAGGAATTCAGTCATTGCTTGGCCTTTTAAATTTTGCCTTAAGGGTAATACCTGTCAGCAGGGTTTTTTCTAGAAGTCTCTATGAGGCCACCAAAGGCCTTTTGTCTCCTAACTCGCACGTCCGGCTTAGTTCCGATTTGAAAGAAGACGCCAAAGTTTGGCTGTCATTCTTAGCGGATTTTAATGGTAGATCGGTTGTTCAGTCCCCTTTTGTTGCGGCGGATTCTTTACCATTCGTTTTTTCTTCTGATAGCACTTTAGGCTTAGCCATTTTGTTTCAGTCGCATTAGGTGTCCTTACCTTGGCCTGATGCTTGGGTCTCAAAGAGGCTCAATGAGAACGCATTGGTTAGGGATCTTTTTTCCCCTCTATCTTGGAATCCTTTTATGGGGCTGCCACTTACGGAATTCTAGAATTTTGTTATCTTCTTTGAACCAGCCTGTTGTTTTCTCAATTAATACCCTGTCATCTAAGCATCTACACTCGGCTAAGATTTTGAGGAATTTGGTGTTAGAATGCTTGAAATCTAATATCTGGTTGAAGGCGATGTCGGGTTCCGGTTAAAGTAGTTGTTTGACTGATTTCATTCTGCATGGTCAGTGGCTCCATTTTTACCCACAGGTGCCACTCGCAGACAAGGAAGCAACCTCCTGCCCTCTATCTATATGGGAGATAATTCCAATATAATTCCTCACTTTATACAAAATTCCCTATCTAGTAGATCATGGGCTGATTACTCAGCCAGCTGCATGGAGGAAGTGGATCGAGTTTTCTGAGCGATACGGTTTTGAGGCAACGTCTTCTAGCCCAATGGCTGCTTTGAAGTTTGCAGAGTCGCTGGTTGAGAAGGGCCTGTCGTACTCCGCAATAGCCAAGTGCTTTGCGGGAGTTTCTTTCTTTTTACGGTTATACGGTTCCACAGCCTTGACGGAATTTTTCTTTGTCAAACAGTTTTTAAAAGGCCTTAAGAGGGAAAAATTTTCTCCGGACTCCAGACGCCCGATCTCTGTCGCCTTGTTAAAAAATATATGTTCAGCCCTAATACATGTATTTTTAAACTCGGAGGAGGCTTTACTGTTTTCTTCCATATTTTCCATCTAATTTTTGGAGCATTGAGAGTTGGGGAAGTGGTTTCCGTCAAAAAATCGGAACCCTCTGGGCTAATGTTGTCGGATGTTAGGATTTTCGAATCGTTCCTGTTGCTATTTATTCGGAAATTGAAAACGGACCAACTGGGTAGAGGTTCTGAGCTTAGACTAAATTTGTTCCCTGTCCCTTTAATATGCCCTGTCCATACCCTTTCAAAATGGATTAGTTTAAGGCCTGCTTCACAGGGCCCTTTATTTTTGCATAGGGACGAATCCCCGGTTACAGTCTTTCAGTTTAATTTCATATTAAAGAAGTGTTTGAATTTTCTAGGTAAAGGTCACCTTAAAATCACCTCGCATTCATTCAGGATTGGTGCAGCCACGGAAGCTGCCAGAGTGGGCCTATCGGATGATAGGATTAAGAAATTGGGAAGATGGGATTCGAAACGTTTTAAGCTTTATGTCCGTCATGAATTGTATGATGACTGATTCTCATTTTTTTGTAGGTCCAACAGTTATTTGGATCATTGGTCACTCCTTTGTCTTATGGGCTCAGAAGTGGGCCAGCTTGCGCTCTTATTCAGAGAATCTATCTTTTCATCCCTCTAACATCCAGGTCTTTTGGCACAGTGTTTGCGGGTTGCGATGGCCCTCTCGTATGTTTGAATTGCAGAACTGTATGGTGAAACTTCCTTATCCCGACTTGATAATTCTACACATTGCGGGTAATGATTTGGGAAAAACCAATACTCTGAGTTTATTGGCCGCTATGCGGTCTGACCTTATTTGCATAAAACAAAGCTTTCCATCTTCGTGTATTGTTTTTTTCCGAAATCATACCCAGGCTATTGTGGCATCAAAACCAAATTTATTTTGTGGATAAAATTCGAAAAAAGGGTGAATCTTTCTATGAATTTTTTTTTTACCCCTTATTAAAAGTTTTTCCTTTAGGCATACTGACCTGGAGGGATTTTTACCAGGGTTGTTCAGGCAAGATCTAGTGAATTTGTCTGACATTGGCCTAGACATTTTCAATTTGAACATGCTAATATAATTGAAACTTGGCTGTGTGGTTTGGGGGGCCTTGATTCTTTGAGTCTTGGCCTTGTGGGTAAAAATCACCCTTCTTTGGGTGGATTTGGCTAATGGATGATTTTAAATATGGACTTTTAACTTATGAAGTTTATTTATTCAAGATGTTTGTAACCCAAAATAAAACCTCACGGCCAATTTTATTCTACCAGTAAAGGTGTCTTGTCATTTAATTTTAGAATAAGTGGGTCTTATGGGGACATGCTATGATCTTATTTCATTTTTGCCACATGTCAGTGGCTCTGTTGGAGTTTTTGTATGAAGTCCTGAAAAAAGGTTTTAGGGCAATTGCTTTTAATGAGGCAGTCTCTTTGTGCTCTGTCTGACCTCACATTTGGTGGTATTGATATTTCTGAGGTGGGCGCAAAAGTACAGTTAACCATGCGTTTGTGCATGCCGCAGAAAGGTGGAAACTGGCAAAAATGAGGTCAGACAAGGTTGTGATAAAATCCTTTTAAGGCTTCAGACAGAAGGTCCTGATGGAGCAACTGACGTTTGCCGAAAACACAATGTGAATAGAGCCGAAGAGTAGGTTCACATTGCACTGTTGCTGTCCGTTACAATGAAAACGTTAACGGTTTTCGTTGTAACTGACAGCAAAAGTGGCATTTTAAGCCCTTTTTGATTTCATACATTTTTGTTAGCTCAAAAACGTATGCGCTACATGGAGATAGACAGATAAAAGGAAAGATAGATAGAATAGCTGCATCGATCTTACCAGAGTCCCCGCTCTCACTCTGCTGCTTCCTGGTTGTTAGGTGAATATTCATGAGCTTAATGAGCGGCAGTGGAAGCAGGAGAGAGCGGGGACACTGGTAATGCTATTCTCACTTCTATCTATCTTTCTATCCTATCATCTATAGCAAACGCAATATAACACAATGCTGCAGATTTGTACAAATCTGTAGCATGACGTTATATTGCATTTGTTTGCTAAACGGACATAAAAACACTGCAGTCAGCTTTTGCCTGTGCATTTCAACAAAAACATACTTGCAAACGTATGTCTATTTTGGCATGCGTTTGTTGAATGCAAGAATATGGAGGCGTTAATGTCTCTGTTACATTGCGTTTTTGCTGCTGTGATACGGATGCGTTAAACGGACAGCAGAAATGCAATGTGAACCTACCCTTAAAGTGACAGGTATTATCTCCTTTAAGGACAAAAATAGCACAAATAATAATGTGATCTTGGTTAATTGGGGTTATCCATCCAGAACCTTTGTGGTTTTTTCTCAAAGGGTTATGACTTCACAGGCAAGTAGTTTTAACTACCTGCCTGTTCTGCCCGGTGCTGATTTGTGATCACAGACGCTCCTGCCGATCATTTTGCTTAATTTGACCTCACTGTTGAGAGAGGTGAGGGTAATTCTTCTCATGATTTCAGCAGATATGCAGAACAATAAGTCAACTATTCTCTAATTCCCCCATTAACCAAAAGCACAATATTTTTTAAGATATTTTATCTAATAGAGTGGATCTGTTTTTACATTCTAATTTAAAAGAAATATTATTACCACGTTTGCATTAATACTTTAATTCGTTACTTGTAAATACATTTTTTTCTGTTTATAATTATTGTTTATGAAACAGTGTGATCAGCCGTACTAAATGGGTGTGGTTGGGGCATGTGTATGGGTGTGACTAGTTGTGAAATGGGTGTGATCAGGGGTGTGGCCTAAAATTTGCTGCGGCGCGCCGCAAACCTTGTCTTTCTTTCTCTACTTCAAAAGTTGGGAGGTATGCTACTACATATTGGGATAGGATCTTAGAAATGGGAATACCCTCTTAAGTACTTCAGGAGATTGGCTAATTTGAAGGTGTGCAATGATTGCTTAACAAACTGTCGTCATTCTTGTTATCAGACCCTTTTAGTACACTACCATTTTGTTCATGTAGCCAATTTTCTTTGTGGGTAATTTCCCATGTTCCCAATTTTCCCTGTGTGAATACAGCTTTAGCTCTCTTAAATAAACCGTTTTAACAAACTGTAATTTTGTCCATGTGGGCAGTTTTCCTGTGGGCATTCTTTTCTATGGGCATTTTTTTGGGGGGGGCATTTCTCCAGTCACCACTTTCATTAGATAGACCATTTTTAGACAAGGGAAGCATGAGCTCTGCAGTCCATTAGCAGCGACTGATAGGCTGCAGCGCTCATGCGACAGTAATGTCTCGTGTGTCCTGGCAGACAGTGCTGATATTGCTGGCATGGTGCGGTCCATGAGATGATTATAATTTGATTTATTTTTAATGGTGCACAGTAACATTTAAGATGAGGTTGTTGAAGTAGTACACAACTTGTTATGTGCTGCAATCATTAGCAAATGCAGAATGTAAGTGGTTACCAGAGTGCCCTAAGACATGTGGTCATGGGTGAAGATGGTAACGTTTAGTCTAACAGTGACCATTTGGCAGGGTCTATTAGGATACCAGTTTTTCCCTTCAAGTTCATGAAAGGCAGAGATGGGATTAAGTCTTTAAACATTAAGAAAAAGCAAGAAGAGGAGAAAATAGAAAGTGAGGATACTGGTAAGAATAAGGAGATACTATCCTTTAACTCGATTTCAGAACTTTGTTTCCTACAAAACAAAAAGTATTTGAGGCTAAAAAATATAAATCAGGCACTCTCAAATGAAAAGGAGCAAAAGTAAAAGCTAGTCTTATCTTGTACCCCTCTGACAAGTTATTTTTTTCTTATTCAACCTGCTGCGTATTTAGAGAAAATTGATGATGTTGTAGATCAAAATCAATATAGCAGCAACTTGATGCTGGCTCACATAGAAGACACTGCTAGCAGCGTTGCACTCTGCAATTACCCCACCAACACCCAGTTTTCCACAACAGACCCATGGAAAGCCAAAAAGATCATTTTTTGCATTAGAAGTGATGATGAGATATCTGAAACACGTGATCCTAATAGAAGCTTAGGCTCTCCTACCAATCCCACTGGCCACTTTGAGGAGCTCGACACCAATCCGGGTGACGGGTCCCAGTAGCTCCAGCATATTTAAACTAAACATCAAAGAGCCTTGCCTTACTGATCCATTTCTTTTTCAAAATCAGAATCTTACGACTGATATAATTAGAGTTTTTCTGGAACATGGGCCATGTCAGCCAGGCTTGAATGATCGCTACGAGAATATTCCCTATGACTCAGAAAAAAGAAGATTCAGTCCTTCGTGGTACAGTTGCAAAGTGGGAAACTCATGCACAGTTTAATGACAATGCTTAATTTACTCTCCTAAAACAAACCAACTATATTGTTTCTGCTGCTGGCTATTTGGTAAGAGAGATGATAAGATTAGAGTCTGGGCATAGCCATGCAAAAGTTTCTCTAACGTCAGAAAAGGCCTTAAAAATAGAACATGAGAGGTCTAATATTCACAGAGAATAAGAAAAAACTTTGTTTATAACTAAATACGGCATCAGTCAGAACAGCACAAGAACAACAGAGCTCATCAAATGTGAAAGAGAGCAGATAGAAATAGAAAAACATGTTTTAAGCAAGACAGGATCCTGCATTTTGGGGTCACAGAGAATATTTGTGACTCAGATGTCAATGAAGGCAATTTCTTGGAGCTGCTTAAATTACTAGAACAGGATGACACTATACTTGAACATCATTTGAAGAATCTGGCTGATCGCGTTACGTATCTGAGTTCAGAATAGCAAAATGAGCTGATTTCTGCATTCACCAGTAAAACTATGTGGGCCATCGTTTAGGATGTAAAAACAGCACAGATATTTCCAGTCATTGTGGATTCCACAATTGATATCAAAAGAACTGACCAATTCTCCTTATCATTAAGATATCTAGCATAAAAAGGAAACAGCATTGATCGTTTTATAACATTGGAAGAGCTTCCAGATGGCCGCTCAATCATTCTATGATAAATTCGTTAATACACTTGTAAGGGGGTGACTAGGTACGTCACGTGCCTCCCCCACCTTTATTGATGTGCACATGTAATACATGTGGCGCCCTGACGTTTCATTAATGTGAATGTTTTATTATTATGCATGTACCGTAATGTAAATGTATTTGTCCTGTATTGTGCCTATATTTAAGGATAGCTTAGAAGTTTGCATAGGATAATAGTGGAGTTAGTTTAGGGAGGGCACGTTAGAATAAGGAATAGTTAAGAGAGGGTTAATAGAGACAGGCAGCACAGGGGTTAATATAAGGGGGAGGTACAACTTAGAGCAGAAACATATAGGAAAGGGACTTCCTGGTAGAATGAAAAATAATTTATAATTGGCACACTCCAGAAATGTGATGCAAAGGGGAAAATTTAATGTACATACAGTAGTCGCAAACGTTTCGGTCCGTGTGGAACTTCATCAGTATGCTACAGGGACAAAAACCAATATATACTGTGCGTAAACATAGATACAAAGGGAAAAACAGAAGAATCAAAATAAAGAAACTAAAATTATATACATCAGCGAGAACAAAAAAGGTCATACTTATTATTGAAATACAATCATATAAGAATACCTGCAACATAAGGAGCTGAATAAATGGAGCTTAAATGGATATTGCAGGACCTTGTAAGGCCACGAAGCTCATATGGACAGGAGTGCAATGTAGCTTTAGTGGAGGTGTGCAGAGAGACGTGAAGGTATTGGGGTATAGTAGGTATATGACAATAGGTTGGGAGGGCCAGAACTAGTACATACCAACTGGAGAGTGTTGCGGAAAACACTAAATGATGTGGCAGTCTGTAGAAAGATATCGCGATTGTAAGCAACAGTGCTTGTGTCTCATGTGTATGACATGGTGTGCCCTGTGCAACAAAAGACTTACCCAGTCGTAGAAGGAAAGGCGAAAGGCGCGCAGAGGACTGGTGCAGCTACGCGGTATCCACCACAAGTAGACTGTGCATAGATAAGTGTCTGCAGGCTCTATAATGCAGCGGTGAAATGTTTGCTGGGACCTGCGTGTGTGAGCCGGAAGGGGCGGAGCCACAGTGACGTGCACGTCACATGATCACGGCGGCGGTGCCCAGTGCATACCACGGAGACTAATGGAAGTGGAGGTGTGTTCCAAAGCAGAGATTGAGTGCTGTTGATCTCAGTGCAGTGCCATTCACGTGATGTCACAAGGCGTGGCTAGAGTCAAAAGGGGCGGCTCTGTAGAGAAGAAATAATTGATTAATCTCTAGCAAGGCACAAGCTTGACAAAAGGGGAAAACATTCTGAGCAATCATGAAACGGCGATAATTCATTGATGACAGCCATTAATGTGCCGTCGTGTTGTTGTTCTCGATATATACTATGGCTGTCATCAATGAATTATCGCCGTTTTATGGTTGCTCAGAATGCTTTCCCCTTTTGTCAAGCTTGTGCCTTGCTAGAGATTAATGTATTAGAGCCCTGCGCATGTGTCATTGATCACTTTCAGCCGCTTATAGTCTATGTGCTCCATCAGAGGGTCCCTGTGTATGGCGCAAGCGCCACTATAACAGGGCGGGTGCGCACTTTGAGCTTGTAGCTTGCAGGATATTTTGCGCAGATGCAACCAGCGACTACACAGTCTTGGCTGGACGGATCTGGGGGGTTGTGCTAGAGGGCGGATTTAGCTTTCTGGAAGGACTCGTATACATATGATTGATGGGGCTAGTTAGGCCAATGCAAGCGCTCTTACTACTTCTGGTGGTCATCAGTGGCCTATTGGGAGATGTACCTCCGCATATTAGAGCTTGGCGCGTGCGCCGTTGATCACAGCCAGCCGTCTGGAGTTTATGGGTTTCAAGGGAGGGATTTTGTGTATAGCGCATGTGCCATTATAACAGGATAGGTGCGCGCTACGAGCTTACAGTTTTGCAGGATGTTCTGCGCAGATGCAGCCTGTGAGTAAACAGTCCTGGCTGGACGGGCTGTGCTAGAGGGCGGACCTAGCTCTGTGGGAGGACTCGAATGCATATGAGTGATGGGACGAGTCAGGCCAGCGCAAGCGCTCTCACTACTTCTGGTGGCCACCAGTGACTACTTGGAGATAAGTCTCGGTGCACAGAAAATTCTGGTACCGGAGTTCATTAATTTACTTATGGAAAGCGTGCATTCATTGTGATACTGATAGGCAGTTCCACAGCTTAATGTTTGCCGGACACAGGAGTCGGCAACCTTAAGTGCACTTACTACTATATATACCTGACATGATCAGTTGTTCCTCACTTCCCCTGACGAAGCTACCGGGAGTAGCGATACGCATTGGGAGTCAGTGGGCTCTACTATTCATAGTGAGTATTACCATTTATTTAATCAAATGTGTTATGTGCGTTATTGGACACTGGTGTGCATGACTCAGATGGGTGGTACCCTCAGCAGCGGATCTTAATTCTTAATGTAGTACTGCCACCTACCACCACCGCTATATTATTTATAGATTTATACTACAGCATGACATTTATACCTATTTAATTATAGTACTATATTGGTAATGAACTGTTGGAGAGGGCCACACTTGAGTCGTGCAAACAGTTGCAGAAGGTTTTCTATATACAAATTTTGAAAATAAGTTATTGTAACTCACTGGAATTGTTAATGGGTGTATTGTACCCTTGTTGGGCCTACTTTATTCATGTCTTCATATACAGGGGATATTGATCATGCATGTATGGGTGTTTTCTCCACATGCTTTTAAATATTTTTATGTCTTGTTTTTGCACTTTCTATAGTCTCAATAAAGCATTGTTCATATATATTACATGGGTTGTGTGTGCACTATTCTTGCGCCGCTTTCTTCTTTTTGTACAGGCATGCTCGGCGCATTGGTAGCACCCTTCCTTTATTTAAGATTATACAGCAGTGGTGCCCGCTCAATTTGTATATTTCTATATGTCTCTCTTTTCCCAGTTTCTGGGTTCTGAGCGGTGGCACACCCAATATTGTGTTTATTACTGCTATATTGCTTTAACTATATTATCTTTTCTTTATTAGTTTAGTATATAATGGCTTTTGATCTCAATGCTCGTGAGGCTATGTGGAACAGACGGAGTGGAGACACGTTTTTTGAAACAACAGGAAAGGAAACTTCGGATTTTGATATTCTTGCCAGAGAACTTATGGACACACACAAATCCATTACCAAGGTTTGGTGGAATGTGCGGTGCTTGGAACAATATTTAAAGCTATCTATCTTCCCCAGGGGACTGAGAGTTCAAATTTTCCCGGCCTGGGAAGTTTCCCCAGCTTTTAAGAACACATGGGAAGCTGGACTTGCACAGTGTTCCAGAATTATTATTAACCTTTTATTACAGCACGACAATGAACTATTGTCGACTCTTAAATTAAAAATTTGGAGGCGCAATTGGTGGGCAATGATCCAGTAACACAGGTGCAGCCCTTCCAGCAGAAACTCAAGGACACTATTACCAAATTTGAACAAGAAATTGCGGAGGGAAAAAAGAAAAAACTTCAACGTGATAAACAGGATTATGAAAGAGGTATGGCCTTCAAATGGAAACATTCCGGTAATAGGAGACCTACCTCAGCCTCCAATTTTGCCAGTACCAGTGCACAAGCAGAACACAGCTTGAGTGATTTTTTAGTGTCGGATACAAGTGTCACGGACGGAGGACAAGGCGGGGGAAGCGAAAAACGAAATACCAGACAACGACGCCATTATTCGACACAGGGACAGAGAAAGGGCGGCAGACGTCAGAAGTAGCAGACAATCAGCTGCAGATCATTAATTTATCTACACATATACTCACGGAAGCGGAAAGGTCAGTGCTTCAAAGGGGTCTTACTTTCTCCCCCATGCTGATAACAGATACATTTACCATTATCAAGGATCTGTACCTTTTTTGCAGAAAAATTATTTTAAGGGCACTCCATCACAAACCTGAACTCCTACCAGATTCGGCAGACACGGTGGATAGGTGTGTGTTTTCTGATCTCCTGGACCTCCTTAATGAAAATGATATGTCTACAGGTAGGATGAAATTTCCTTATAGATCGCCCTCTACCACAATCCCGCCTTTGACACTAGTACCCTCTGTCAAAACCTTTTTTGAGGTGGTCAAATCAGGAATACAAAAACTGTCTCTGAATAAATACAAAGATCAAAATTTATCTTTAAGTGACTGGAGGGCCCTTGTTGGTTTAAAGGCCAATAAGGATTTTTTAATAAAAGAAGCGGACAAGGGGGGCAATGTGGTCCTGTGGCCAACTGACATGTATCTTAGGGAGGTGCAGAAATAATTGGGAGATTCTAGAAACTATGTCAAATTGCCATCTGATCCCACACTTATTTTTAATAGGAAACTGGAACGACTATTAGATGTGGCACTATCTGAGGGGATAATTCGGAAACAAGGACTATATATTCATCAAGAAACCAGTGGTCCCCACATTTGTACCGAAAGTGCATAAGGACTTAGTTTGCCCTCCGGGTAGGCCCATAGTGTCAGGCATTGGTGGTCTGGGCGAGAGGGCCCGTGTCTACATAGATTTCTATCTGCAGCCATTGGTGCAAAATTTGACATCTTATATAAGAGATTCTGCACAGCTAATTGAAAAACTGGAAGGTATTCAGCTTCCGGAACAGGCCCTGCTGGTAACAGCTGATGTTTCCTCATTGTATACCAGTATAGCACATGCAGATGGTTTAAAGGCGGTGGAACATTTTTTGGGACAAAAACAGCTTGTGGATCTTCCTCACAATACCTTTCTCTTGGGCCTTCTCAATTTTGTATTAACACATAATCATTTTGTTTTTGATTTTTCATTTTACCGGCAGGTATCTGGTACCGCTATGCGTGCCCGCTGTGCTCCTTCGTTTGCCAACCTATTTATGGGTTGGTGGGAGGACACCAGCGTATACCCATCGCAGGCCTTCAGGGAACATGTTTTGCATTGGTTCCGTTTTATTGATGATGTTTTCTTTATTTGGACGGGCTCAGAGAGGGGATGTGAGGAATTTCTACACATGCTGAATGATAATTCACTAAATGTCCGCTTGACTCATCAAATGTCCTTGTCCTTTACAGTTGAGTTCCTGGACCTCAGGCTCTCTAAACAGGACGACACCATTTATACAGACTTTTTCTGCAAGAGTACAGCTGCCAATGGACTTCTAGACTTTAAAAAATTTCATCTATTTCATCTAAAGAAGAATCTGCCGGTGGGAGAATTCGATAGAATTCGGCGAAATTGTACTCGATCCAGTGACTTCCGCTCTCAGGCTAACTCTCTTTCGAAACGTCTACAAGCTAGAGGATACCCAAAATCAATTGTCTCAGGGGCCTACCAACATACTAAATCCATTCCGAGGGAAAATCTACTAAAACCTACCATCAAATGTCGTGATGACAATTTAAGATTCATCACTACATATCACAACCATTGGAACTCTGTTGCAGCCTTACAGTTAGGGCCAGAAATATTTGGACAGTGACACAAGTTTTGTTATTTTAGCTGTTTACAAAAACATGTTCAGAAATACAATTATATATATAATATGGGCTGAAAGTGCACACTCCCAGCTGCAATATGATAGTTTCCACATCCAAATCGGAGAAAGGCTTTAGGAATCATAGCTCTGTAATGCATAGCGTCCTCTTTTTCAAGGGACCAAAAGTAATTGGACAATGGACTCTAAGGGCTGCAATTAACTCTGAAGGCGTCTCCCTCGTTAACCTGTAATCAATGAAGTAGTTAAAAGGTCAGGGGTGGATTCCAGGTGTGTGGTTTTGCATTTGGAAGCTGTTGCTGTGAGCAGACAACATGCGGTCAAAGGAACTCTCAATTGAGGTGAAGCAGAACATCCTGAGGCTGAAAAAAAAGAAAAAATCCATCAGAGAGATAGCAGACATGCTTGGAGTAGCAAAATCAACAGTTGGGTACATTCTGAGAAAAAAGGAATTGACTGGTGAGCTTGGGAACTCAAAAAGGCCTGGGCGTCCACGGATGACAACAGTGGTGGATGATCGCCGCATACTTAATTTGGTGTAGAAGAACCCGTTCACAACATCAACTGAAGTCCAGAACACTCTCAGTGAAGTAGGTGTATCTGTCTCTAAGTCAACAGTAAAGAGAAGACTCCATGACAGTAAATACAAAGGGTTCACATCTAGATGCAAACCATTCATCAATACCAAAAATAGACAGGCCAGAGTTAAATTTGCAGAAAAACACCTCATGAAGCCAGCTCAGTTCTGGAAAAGTATTCTATGGACAGATGAGACAAAGATCAACCTGTACCAGAATGATGGGAAGAAAAAAGTTTGGAGAAGAAAGGGAACGGCACATGATCCAAGGCACACCACATCCTCTGTAAAACATGGTGGAGGCAACGTGATGGCATGGGCATGCATGGCTTTCAATGGCACTGGGTCACTTGTGTTTATTGATGACATAAGAGCAGACAAGAGTAGCCGGATGAATTCTGAAGTGTACCGGGATATACTTTCAGCCCAGATTCAGCCAAATGCTGCAAAGTTGATTGGACGGCGCTTCATAGTACAGATGGACAATGACCCCAAGCATACATCCAAAGCTACCCAGGAGTTCATGAGTGCCAAAAAGTGGAACATTCTGCAATGGCCAAGTCAATCTCCAGATCTAAACCCAATTGAGCATGCATTCACTTGCTCAAATCCAGACTTAAGACGGAAAGACCCACAAACAAGCAAGATCTGAAGGCTGCGGCTGTAAAGGCCTGGCAAAGCATTAAGAAGGAGGAAACCCAGCGTTTGGTGATGTCCATGGGTTCCAGACTTAAGGCAGTGATTGCCTCCAAAGGATTTGCAACAAAATATTGAAAATAAAAATATTTTGTTTGGGTTATGTTTATTTGTCCAATTACTTTTGACCTCCTAAAATGTGGAGTGTTTGTAAAGAAATGTGTACAATTCCTACATTTTCTATCAGATATTTTTGTTCAACCCTTCAAATTAAACGTTACAATCTGCACTTGAATTCTGTTGTAGAGGTTTCATTTCAAATCCAATGTGGTGGCATGCAGAGCCCAAATCGCGAAAATTGTGTCACTGTCCAAATATTTCTGGCCCTAACTGTATTTCATCAGCACTGGGATGTACTAAAAACTGATCCGAAAGTATCAGATCTCTTACCTGGGAAACCCCTGCTAATGGCCAGACGAGCACCGAATTTACGGGACTCTTTATCAAGGAGCCACTTTGTGAGGCCAACTATAAGGGTGGGCAGGGGACTAACCCTAACAAGCATGCACCCGTGTGGTGACTGCAACATCTGCCCGTTTGTAAGAAAGGGTATTGCTTTTACTAACCCAGGTGATAAAGTTGTGTATACATTAAAGGACTACATGAATTGTAGGTCAGTGAATCTAGTCTATGCTATTGTATGTTCTTGTCCCATGGTATATGTGGGTCAGACCTCTCAAGAGCTGCGCAGAAGGACTCAACAACATATCTCAAACATAAGGTTAGCTAGACAGGACCTATCCAAACGTAAGAACATCTCTACGGTGGCCATGCACTTTTTAGAAGTCCACTCTAGCAGCACCTGTGGCTTACAGGTATTAGGTCTGCAGAAGGTCCCAAATAATTTGTGGAAACAGGATCGACAGGGAGAACTACTTAGACTAGAGGCACGATGGATATACTTACTTGGATCAGTTTCACCAGGAGGCCTTAATGAGGATTTACTCTATACAGGCTTTCTTTTGCCCTAGATTTTTTAGTGGCCATTAAACAAGAGGGCTCATGATCATACAGTCTGGTGTTATCTAAACGGGCATCTGCAGCTGATTGTCTTCATACTCTGTGGTACATCAGTCAGGGTACCTCTGATAGGAGAAAATTACAGGATCTCCTCTCGGCTTGCACAAGGGCTGTGCATTTGCATTTTCTTTTCTGTTAGGACTAGCAGTTTTTGGATTAGGATTTAATGGGTCATGTGGGGATATTTAGACCTACATGATTTATACTGTTCATTGAACACTAGATTTAGGGTGTTTGCCCATAGAAGGTATGAGTAGCAATTATTGCTGTACATACGATATTAAAAAAAGGTATAGTATAGCTATGGGGAAAATGTTGTGAGTCTTTCCACATTGCTTTATTTCAGTATAGTTCTTTAAGTAGTGCAGCTGTATATCAGGTAACAGAGCCATGGTTGTAGTTCAAAATAGAGGAGAATAGGGATACAGCAAGTTTATATTGTTCCCATTCTGTATTTGGATAGTTGTATCGTGGAAAAGTGTCAGTGATACTTACAAGATATAGGTGATAGTTACACACTAAACGCCGGTGTTCAGTCTTAGTGCAGAATTTTATTATGTTACGGCAAGTAATATCGCCATGGAGAACTTTTATATTCACCGCAGACTAATTGGGAAGCTAATTGCTGCCGGGCTGGTGTGAGTCATTGCACAGCCTGAACGGCTGGCAGTATGTCGCTGTAGAGTAGGTGGGCGTATTAGAGCCGTGCGTGTGCATCATTGATCACTGTCAGCCGCTTATAGTCTATGTGCTCCAACAGAGGGTCCCTGTGTATGGCGCAAGCGCCACTATAACAGGGCGGGTGCGCACTTTGAGCTTGTGGCTTGCAGGATCTTTTGCGCAGATGCAACCAGCGACTACACAGTCTTGGCTGGACGGATCTGGGGGGTTGTGCTAGAGGGCGGATTTAGCTTTCTGGGAGGACTCGTATACCTATGATTGATGGGGCTAGTTAGGCCAACACAAGCGCTTACTACTTCTGGTGGGCATCAGTGGCCTATTGGGATATGTACCTCGGCGTATTAGAGCTTGGCGCGTGCGCCGTCGATCACAGCCAGCCGTCTGGAGTTTATGGGTTCCAAGGGAGGGGTTTTGTGTATAGCGCATGTGCCATTATAACAGGACGGGTGTGCGCTACGAGCTTATAGTTTTGCAGGATGTTCTGCGCAGATGCAGCCTGTGAGTAAACAGTCCTGGCTGGACGGACCAAGGGGGGCTGTGCTAGAGGCCGGACCTAGCTCTCTGGGAGGACTCGAATGCATATGAGTGATGGGACGAGTCAGGCCAGCGCAAACGCTCTCACTACTTCCGGTGGGCACCAGTGACTACTTGGAGATAAGTCTGAGTGCACAGCAAATTCTGGTACCGGAGTTCATCAATTTACTTATGGAAAGCGTGCATTCATCGTGATACTGATAGGCAGCTCCACAGCTTAATGTTTGCTGGACACAGGTGCCGGCAACCATTGGCTTTTAAGTAAGTGCACTTACTACTATATATACCTGACATGATCAGTTGTTCCTTACTTCCCCTGACGAAGTTACCGAGAGTAGCGATACGCGTTGGGAGCCAGTGGGCTCTGATATTCATAGTGAGTATTACCATTTATTTCATCTAATGTGTGATGTACGTTATTGGACACTGGTGTGCATGACTCAGATGGGGGGTACCCTCAACAGCGGATCTGAATTTTTCACGTAGTAATTACCACTTACCACCACCGCTATATTATATATAGATTTATACAACAGCATGACATTTATACCTATTTCATTATAGTACTATATTGGTAATGAACTGTTGGAGAGGGGCCACACCTGAGTCGTGCAAACAGTTGCACAAGGTTTTCTATAAATAAATTTTGAAAATAAGTTATTGTAACTCACTGGAATTGTTAATGGGTGTATTGTACCCTTGTTGGGCCTACTTTATTCATGTCTTCTCTCTCTCTCTATTCAGACCCTTTGCTCAGACACTCATATTTAAGTCACATGCTGTTCATTTCATTGTGATCCTCCTTGAGATGGTTCTACTCCTTCATTGGAGTCCAGGTGTGTTTAATTAAACTGATAGGACTTAATTTGGAAAAGGCACACACCTGTCTATATAAGACCTCACAGCTCACAGTGCATGTCAGACCAAATGAGAATCATGAGGTCAAAGGAACTGGTGAAGGAGCTCAGACAGAATTGTGGCAAGGCATAGATCTGGCCAAGGTCACAACAGAATTTCTGCAGTACTCAAGGTTCCACAGTGGCCTCCATAATCCTTAAATGGAAGAAATTTGGGACCACCAGAAGTCTTCCTAGACTTGGCCGTCCAGTCCAGCCAAACTGTGCAATTGTGGGAGAAGAGCCTTGGTGAACGAGGTAAAGAAGAACCCCAAGATCACTGTGGCTGAGCTCCGGTGATGCAGTAGGGAGATGGGAGAAAGTTCCACAAAGTCAACTATCACTGTAGCCCTCCACCAGTCGAGCCTTTATGGCAGAGTGGCCTGACGGAAGCCTCTCCTCAGTGCAAGACACTGAAAGCCCGCACAGAGTTTGTTAAAACACACATGAAGGACTCCCAGATTATGAATACAAAGATTCTCTGGTCTGATGAGACGAAGATAAACCTTTTTGGTGATTATTCTATGTGTGGAAAAAACCAGGCACTGAAAATAAATTTGTGAGGGCGGAGGGCACCGCTGAATATATAACTGTTGGGGCTCACCGTGGACTTGGAAACATAGCAACTAAACCCATTGAGAAAGATTAAGTCCACACGGAAGGGAGCACCACAACCACAATGATAAGGTCCTGCATGTCAGAAAAAGAATCAAATACATACACCATGTGGGATCCAAATGTTGAGATCAGGCCATGTGTATACCGATGGAAAAGAGAGGAGGGAAGGAGATGTGGGAAAAGAAACCCACGCACTGCTCATCACCTGCCCAATAAAATCCTAACCTTGAAATATGGTGGTGGCAGCATCATGCTATGGGGGTGTTTTTCAGCTGCAGGGGCAGGACGACTGGTTGTCATTGAAGGAAACATGAATGTGGCCAAGTACAGAGATATCCTGAATGAAAACATCATCTAGAGTGCTCTGGACCTCAGACTTGGCCGAGGGTTCACCTTCCAAGAAGAAAATGACCCTAAGCACACAGCTAAAATAACAAAGGAATGGCTTCAGAACAACTCTGTGACCGTTGTTGACTGGCCGAGCCAGAACCCTGACCTAAACCCAATTGAGCATCTCTGGAGAGACCTGAAAATGGCTGTCCACCAACGTTCACCATCCAACCTGACGAAACTGTACATTATCTGCATGGAAGAATGGCAGAGGATCCCCAAATCCAGGTGTTAAAAACTTGTTGCATCATTTCCAAGAAGACTCATGGCTGTACTAGCTCAAAAGGGTGCTTCTACTCAATACTGAGCAAAGGGTCTGAATACTTAGGAAAATGTGATATTTCAGTTTTTCTTTTTTTAATAAATATACAAAAATTACTACATTTTTGTTTTGTTTCAACCAAGATGGGGTGCGGAGTGGACATTAATGAGAACAATAATTACAAATTTAAAGGGAACCTGTCACCCCGTTTTTTCAGTAGGAGATAAAAATACCGTTAAATAGGGCCTGAGCTGTGCTTTACAATAGGGTATTTTTTGTCCCCTGATTCCCTACCTATGCTGCCGAAACACCTTACAAAAGTGTCCTTTTTCGCCTGTCAATCAGGCTGGTCAGGTCAGATGGGCGTGGTCACAGCGCTGTTTCTCCCCCACATCTTGCTTATGTTCCCGTTGGTGGCGTAATGCTTCTCGAATGCGCAAGTGCCGAATGCACTGCGCAGCTGTAGAAAAAGAGCGCGCTCGCCGCTATTCAGCGGTTTCTCGGTGGGCGCGGCCATCTTCCTGAGGCCGCGCGTGCGCAGATGGAGTCTCCTGCTTCCCGGGGCTTCAGGAAAATGGCCGCGGGATGCCGCGCGTGCGCAGATGGACATCGCGGCGGCCATCTTCCTGAGGCCGTGCCCACCGAGAAACCGCTGAATAGCGGCGAGCGCGCTCTTTTTCTACAGCTGCGCAGTGCATTCGGCACTTGCGCATGCGAGAAGCACTACGCCACCAACGGGAACATAAGCAAGATGTGGGGGAGAAACAGCGCTGTGACCACGCCCATCTGACCTGACCAGCCTGATTGACAGGCGAAAAAGGACACTTTTGTAAGGTATTTCGGCAGCATAGGTAGGGAATCAGGGGACAAAAAATACCCTATTGTAAAGCACAGCTCAGGCCCTATTTAACGGTATTTTTATCTCCTACTGAAAAAACGGGGTGACAGGTTCCCTTTAAAGGGGTATGAATAATTTCCATACCCACTGTAGGGTTAGAAGGGACAGCCGATGACGGGCGTGGGCGCCAATGCACTGGGTTTAGGGTGCTAACCTCTGTGGTAAGGCAGGATAAGTATATCAATCTTATAGGATCAGGCACACTCCAGATATCTATTTTAAAAGGGTGATGGTAGTTATTTTTTCATTTGTGGTCTTTCACATTTTACTACAAATATTGATAAATGTTATATTTTATGTATTATAATCCAACAGTACTCAAATTATGACTGGAACACAAAAAATTTGTCTTTTTACGAAATATGGTGGGAATTTGTCTTGAATCTGGCTAATTCTAGTTAGGTGTCATCTTAACAATTAGTGTTGTTCTAAGGTCTAGGGCAGTGCTCCCCAACTCCGGTCCTCAAGAGCCACCAACTGGTCATGTTTTCAGGATTTCCTTAAGGTACCTTCACACTGACTAACTTAACAACGATATCGCTAGCGATCCGTGACGTTGCAGCGTCCTGGATAGCGATATCGTTGAGTTTGACACGCAGCAGCGATCTGGATCCTGCTGTGACATTGTTGGTCGGAGCTAGAAGGCCAGCACTTTATTTCGTCGCTGGATCTCCCGCAGACATCGCTGAATCGGCGTGTGTGATGCCGATTCGGCGATGTCTTCACTGGTAACCAGGGTAAACATCGGGTTACTAAGCGCAGGGCCGCGCTTAGTAACCCGATGTTTACCCTGGTTACCAGTGTAAATGTAAAAAAAAACCAAACACTATATACTTAAATTCCGGTGTCTGTCCCTCGGCGCTCTGCTTCCCTGCACTGTGAGCGCCGGCCAGCCGTAAAGCAGAACACAGCGGTGACGTCACCGCTGTGCTTTCCGGCCGGCGCTCACAGTCAGTGCAGAGAAGCACAGCGCCGGGGGACAGACACCGGAATGTAAGTATGTAGTGTTTGTTTTTTTTTACGTTTACGCTGGTAACCAGGGTAAACATCGGGTTACTAAGCGTGGTCCTGCGCTTAGTAACCCGATGTTTACCCTGGTTACCCGGGGACTTCGCATAGTTGGTCGCTGGAGAGCTGTCTGTGTGACAGCTCTCCAGCGACCACACAGCGACGCTGCAGCGATAGGGATCGTTGTCTAGATCGCTGCAACGTCGCTAAATGTGAAGGTACCTTTAGTATTGCACAGGTGATAATTGCATCACCTGCACAGGCAATAATTCCATCACCTGTGCAATACTAAGGAAATCCTGAAAACATGACCTATTGGTGGCTCTTGAGGACCAGAGTTGGGGAACACTGGTCTAGGGAGTTGCGCAGGTGAAAAAAAATCTTTTGGCCTCATTCAGACATCTTTTTAACATACTTTTAAAAACACCGGACTGAGTTCCATCGGTGATTTGTCTGTCAATTTTTGCAATAGGATTTTCATTAATTAATCAAATCCTAAAAAAGTCAAAGAGGTTTCTCAATCTTCCACTAACAGTGGAAAACAGACAACACTACAGTATGATGCAACTAGGTTACTATCCGTGAGATGCACGTATTTTTCTGGTCACCCCCCACCCACACCCTCTCTGCTGAGAGAGAATAGGGGATTAAATATAGGGGCAGTACCCATTGATATAGTTTTAGCATCTCTTGAGAAAGCGGTCTGGAACACGTGAAACGCGCTGGGATCTTTGTCATTCGGCTCATGGTCTTCTCTTCTCACCTGGTAAGCTCAGTCCCTGCATATATCTGTTACTGCATTGAGACTTCTCATCACTATGTACTCTTCAGGCATTGGGATAGTTTTTACCGGGGTATATCACTTGAAATTATGGTACCCTTTCTGCTACGCTGTCTAAGCATATGGGTGATGTCTTTGTACACATCTTCTTACTATGTATGACCCTGTTGCATGTGTCTGTTTTTGAATTTTGTCATTCTACCTTATTGTCATTTTTTAAAATACTTTAATAAAATGTACATTTTTTACTATAATAATCTGTTACTCCTGTTTCCTCCTATTTTTCTTATGCTTTTTGAAGTTGATTTTCTTCTCTGTGGGGGTGGGTCGCAACTAGTGGTACCTCCCTGGCATCTAGAATGCAATTGGGATTTTTGTTTACATCATGGGACAAGACCCTGTCCATTGGGCATGGAAGAGAAACAGGAGCATCCATCACAACCAGGCAGTATGTTGGTTCAGGATGAATAATGCCCTATCCTGCTCTCGGTGTAACACAAATCCATGCAAGAAGGAAAAGGCTAACAACTTTTTTTATTTAAATCAGGTATTTTTTCAATGAAAACTGTAAAACGGGTAACAATGATACAAAGATCAAATATGCATTTCAAGAACAGCATTAGGGGAAATTGGATAGCTTCAGTTTTTTGGCATAGAGAGAATTAAAACTCCTAAACGTGGTGGTAGCTGGCAATACAAAGTATTTGAGAAGCCTTTTGGATCATTGCATTAGGCACTAAACAGCCTAAGGAAATGAATTAAGATAGACACCATGTTCATTTAAATAAATACATTTTATATCATACCATTATAATTTTGAAATGGTCAAAAATTGCAAATGAAAGAGAGGCATGTGTTACAAATCTAGAAGATTTTTTGGACAGGAGAAATCCACAACGGTGGAAGCGATATCGGTATTAGCTCCCTGACCAACACAAGATGATATACAGTTGTGCTCAAAAGTTTACATACCCCAGTTGAATTTTTCTCCACTCATGGTTAATGGTTGGGTGAAGCCATTTATTTTCAAACTACTGTGTTTTCTCTTTTTAAATCAAAAGTTACAACATCTTACTTGACAGGAAAATGTTTACCCCAATATTTTGTTTAACCCCTTTCTGAGAACGGACAGGATAGTATGTCCGATGTCAGTATCCCTCGCTTTGATGTGGGCTCCAGCGGTGAGCCTACCTCAAAGCTGGGACATGTCAGCTGATTCGAACAGCTGACATGTGCCTGCAATAGCTGCGGGCGGAATCGCGATCCGCCCACGGCTATTAACTAGTTAAATGCCACTGTCAAACTCTGACAGTGGCATTTAAGAAGCGCATCCGGCCAGAAATACGGGCATCGGTGATCGGGGGTCATCGGTGCGTCGGAATGACAACTAGAGGTCTCCTTGAGACCTCTATGGTTGTTGATTCTGGACTGCTTGATCTATTAATAAAAAAAAGGATTAACCTGATCGTTAAGCGGCATAGCGAGGAAAAAAATAAAAATGTCAGAATTACTTTTTTTGGTCACCGCGACATTGCATTAAAATGCAATAACGGGCGATCAAAAGATCATATCTGCACAAAAATGGTATCATTAAAAATGTCAGCTCGACATGCAAAAAATAAGCCTTCACCCAACCCGAGATCATAAAAAATGGAGACGATACGGGTCTTGCAAAATGGCGCAATTTTGTTTTTGCTTTTTTTTTTTTTTTTAGCAAATTTTGGAATTTTTTTTCACCACTTAGATAAAAAAGAACCTAGACATGTCTATGAATTTGTAATGACCTGGAAAATCATAATAGCAGGTCAGTTTTAGCATTTAGTGAACCTAACAAAAAAGCCAGACAAAAAACAAGTGTGGGATTGCATATTTTCTGGGCAATTTCACTTGGAATTTTTTTACCATTTTCTGTTACATGATATGGTAAAACCAATGGTGTCAAAAGTACAACTCATCCCGCAAAAAATAAACCCTCACATGGCTATATTGACACAAAAATAAAAAAGTTTGGGCTCTGGAAAGAAGGGGAGTTAAAAACGAAAACGCAAAACCGAAAAAAGCTCCAGTCATGAAGGGGTTAAAAAGCAATATGCCATTTCAATTTTGGTTGATTTAATAAGGGAAAACACTGATGAAAACACAAGTGATTTGTTTTATGTTAATGTTAAAACACCTAATTCACAATATTACCCCCAAAAATCGCGAGTTCCCGCTTTGGATCTTTTTCAGTCCCTTTTGGAAAAAGATTTAAGAAATTTAAACTGTTTGTAGAATTAAATACCGGTAGTACGCGACTGGGCAATATACTACGTGACTGGGCAATATACTATGTGGCTCTGTGCTGTATACTACGTCACTGGGCAATATACTACGTAACTGGGCAATATGCTACGTAACTGGGCAATATACTATGTGGCTCTGCTGTATACTATGTCACTGGGCAATATACAATGTAACGGCAATATACTACACTGGGCAATATACGATGTAACTGGGCAATCTACTACGTGGCTGGACAATATACTACGTGACTGGGCAATATACTACGTCACTTGGCAATATACTACGTGACTGGGCAATATACTACGTGGCTGGGGAATATACTACGTGGCAGAGCAATATACTAAGTGACTGGGCAATATACTAAGTGACTGGGCAATATACTAAGTGACTGGGCAATATACTAAGTGACTGGGCAATATACTAAGTGACTGGGCAATATATTACATGACTGGGCAATATACTAAGTCACTGGGCAATATACCAAGTGACTGGGCAATATAGTACGTGACTGGGCAATATAGTACGTGACTGGGCAATATACTACGTGACTGGGCAATATAGTACGTGACTGGGCAATATACTACGTGACTGGGCAATATACTACGTGACTGGGCAATATAGTACGTGACTGGGCAATATACTACGTGACTGGGCAATATAGTACGTGACTGGGCAATATAGTATGTGGCTGGGCAATATACTACGTGGCTGGGGAATATACTACGTGGCAGAGCAATATACTAAGTGACTGGGCAATATACTAAGTGACTGGGCAATATATTACGTGACTGGGCAATATACTAAGTGACTGGGCAATATACTACGTGACTGGGCAATATAGTACGTGACTGGGCAATATAGTACGTGACTGGGCAATATACTAAGTGACTGGGCAATATACTACGTGACTGGTCAATATACTAAGTGACTGGGCAATATACTAAGTGACTGGGCAATATACTACGTGACTGGGCAATATACTACGTGGCTGGGCAATATACTACGTGGCTGGGCAATATCCTATGTGGCTCTATGCTGTATACTATGTGGCTGGGCAATATACTACGTGGCTGGGGAATATACTACGTGACTGGGCAATATACTACGTGACTGGGCAATATACTACGTGACTGGGCAATATACTACGTGACTGGGCAATATAGTACGTGAATGGGCAATATACTACGTGGCTGGGCAATATACTACGTGGCTGGGCAATATACTACTGTATATACAATATGCTACTGTAGATAACCGTGTATTTCTTTTAGCCCACAATTAATTGTAATACAATTTTTCCCTTTTTATCTGTTATTTTTTAGATTGAAAAACACCCAGAGGTCTGGGACCGGTCAAGTGAAAAGTACAAGGGGGCAAAGCGTGATGCCTGGCCCCAAATAGTAACCGCTCTCTTTCCAGAGTGGCCGAATCTCCCAAAACAGGGGCAAACAAAGATTACTAAGTATCGATTTATTTAAATTATTTGGAAAATGTAAGAAAAATGGATTTGTAATGTTTTATTTTTAAATTCTTAAATTTCAGTGGGCGATGTGAAGACGAGATGGCGGTCTGTGACAGACAGATTCATGAAATCGCTCAAGATTCCTAGTGGCAGCTCGCCGCCAAGGAAGAGGGTGCCATATGCAGACCAGCTGCAGTTCATATTGGGAAGCCGGAGTTTGTGGAGGTAGATAATATATAAAAATTGTGTTGCTTGACGTCATGATTTAAAATTGTATTTTTGTAACCTTGGATTTTCCTTTGGTCTGCAGAACAGAAAGCAACGTCTGTGCCCAAACACCTCCGGACCTTAGCGAAGGTGACACCACGGTGGACAGTATTGGAGAGGAAGTACAAGACAGCAAAATGGAAGCTGTGTGAAGTTGGCACCCCATGTTCTCAAAAGATGAATAAAAATACACCATTCGTTTGTGCTGCGTTTGTGCTGGTTTGTGCCGCAAAAATGAACGTTTGCGCCGCTTTGGTTCCAGAGATATTGCGCGTTATATTTTTATGAAGCTCCGCCCACTTTCCACCCCATGTTCTTAAATTTTAAAAATGAATACACCATTCGTTTGTGCTGCGTTTGTGCTGGTTTGTGCTTCAAAAATAAACGTTTGCACCGCTTTGGTTTCCGAGATATTGTGCGCTCAATTTGCTGAAACTCCGCCCACTTTCCACCCCATGTTCTTACATTTTAAAAATGAATACACCATTCGTTTGTGCTGCGTTTGTGCTGCAAAAATAAACGTTTGCACCGCTTTGGTTTCCGAGATATTGTGCGCTCAATTTGCTGAAACTCCGCCCACTTTCCACCCCATGTTCTTAAATTTTAAAAATGAATACACCATTCGTTTGTGCTGCGTTTGTGCTGGTTTGTGCTGCAAAAATAAACGTTTGCACCGCTTTGGTTTCCGAGATATTGTGCGCTCAATTTGCTGAAACTCCGCCCACTTTCCACCCCATGTTCTTAAATTTTAAAAATGAATACACCATTCGTTTGTGCTGCGTTTGTGCTGCAAAAATAAACGTTTGCACCGCTTTGGTTTCCGAGATATTGTGCGCTCAATTTGCTGAAACTCCGCCCACTTTCCACCCCATGTTCTTAAATTTTAAAAATAAATACATCATTTGTTTGTGCTGCGTTTGTGCTGGTTTGTGCTGCAAAAATGAATACACCATTCATTGGTGCTGTATTTGTGCTGGTTTGTGCTGCTTTGGCTTTTGAAATCTCGCACTGAGTTTGTGCCTCAAATCACTGTAACTGATATATGGATAAAGGGAGATAAAAAGAAATGAAAAACACCGGCTAGCCATAGCAATTTTATAATAAAAAATAAATGTATAAATTGTTCCTTACTAGACCCCATACTTCATTTCGATTTCCTGCTTGTGATGCCCCTCCCCCACACACTGTAACTTGGGGAAAGGCCTAAGCAAATGTATGCCTAACAATTTGACTACTAGCTGAGAGACTCCCAGGGTAAATCAAGTGTACTTACTTATTTGAACGAACTGAAAATGTGCTAAACTGTCTTGGTAGATTTCTGCAAAGCTATTACCTGAGCAAAGAAACTTTAGTTCAATCATGGAGTTGTACTTTTATCTGTCTACAACAGTGTTTCCCAAGCAGGGTGCCTGCAGGTGTTGCAAAACTACAACTCCCAGCATGACCGGACAGTCAAAGGCTGTCCGGGTATGCTGGGGGTTGTAGTTCTCCAACACATCAAGTTGTTTGTAATTACAGTAATGCTTTAACCCATTAAAAGAGTACTCTGCTGCAAAACTTATCCCCTATCCCACCCCCCCGGGGGGGGGGGGGGGGGGTTTGGTACTGACCACTGGGACCCCCTGTAATCTCCTGCAGTGGCCCTCAGTGCTCCCCTGCATGGAGCAATCACCGCTGTGTGCAGAGTGACTGCCAACCACAGGGCTTTGCTGTGGCAGGCGCGCCCCCACCATTTATTACTATGGGAGAGGCAGAGATACACAATACACTTTTCATCTGTAAAAGTAGAGAGAAGTGAGCGTGCTAAGAATAGGATTATTTAATCTCAGTACAGTGATCCCTCAACACATACAATGGCCCCAACATATGATCATTTCAACATATGAAGGACTCTGTTGAATGCAGCATCACCTGCTGCTCCAGTATGGTTTTAACATACGATGATTCACCTGGAACTAATTACCATTGTATGTTGAGGGACCACTGTATCTTAACTATTAAAAATTATGTAATCAATTATTTTCCATATAATACACTGCATGTAAAACTAAAAAAAACATTTTTTGTTTTGATCAGATGCCCAGGAAGCCAGCCTGTGACTATGATGACATTATAAATGTCATCTGTTCTTCACATGAAAAAATTATTACAGGACAGGCAATAGCATTCCCCTCAGAAAAAGTATGGGTAGACTTGTGTCAAAAATTAAATAACAAAATTTCACCAAAAAACCTTTACACGTTTGTAAAGACAAATCGGCACAATGTATGGGAAGCCCTTGGTCTGTACAAAGATGTTACAAATATCCCAAAACAACCTTCCAACAGTGAGAGCTCAGAAGGAACAGAGAGTCATTCATCAGTTCAGTGCTATGACATTCAGTTTGAGTTCAGTCTTTCTTTTCAGAGCTGGATCAAAATTTGGCCTGAAAAAGTAATTTACAATGACAAATCTATGTATGCTGATAAAAGAGAATACACAATCTTAAAACCTGGTACATGGACTCACATATTGAATGAGGAGATCTGGAAAAATATCAAGTCATCGTGCACACTTAAATTCAGGAGGGCAAAGGTTTATCCAAATGTTGTATCTAACTACATAGATATAACAGGGTGCTGCACAGAGTGTGATGCACAACTATCCATAAAAGTTGAAGAAATACCAGAGATTGCTAAGCCAGTAGTGCTTAAGTGTATGATCTGCAATATTGATGACAGTCTCCACACAGGAAAATCAAAACGTAAATTATCAGGAGATTTAAGAAAAAGGTTGTCAAAAGAACTCTGGGAAGGACGAAAACAAGCACATGTATGGCGAGCAGCTGAGGCTTATAAAGTTATGGATGCTGGTGACCCTGAGCCTAGCCATCTACCAAATCTAGCAACGTTAAGAAAAGCCAAGCAAGAGATTGGCGAAAGAGAGTTAATGCACAAGGACCCAATTCTTTCATTACATCTCCTGAAATACAGTGTTCCTCAGACTGGAAGCATACACAACATTGGTCTAGATAAATTTTTTTGCCATTACTGGACCCCGTCTCAGATGCAAGTGAACCAAATAAAGTCAAAGAACTTGGGTTCCTATGTAAGTTTTGATGCAACAGGTTCAGTAGTGAGAAAACTAAAAAGACCTGTTGGCATTTCTGGACACATCTTTTTGTACCAAGGGGTTTTGTGTTCGAGTGGAGATCATATCCCAGTAGTGCAGATGCTTTCTGAGAGCCATACTATTAATTCTATAGCACAATGGCTGACAGAATGGAAACAAGCAGGTGCTACTGTTCCAAAGGAAGCAGTTTGTGATTTCTCCCTCGCTTTGCTTGGAGCTCTAGTTAAGGCTTTCACTCCTTACCCCGACTTGAAGACATATATAAATCAGTGTTTTGGAGTGTTGACCAGGAATGTTGCATCAAAACTACCACCATGCTTTATTAGAATTGATGTTGCGCACTGTATCAAGCTTATTAGCCGATGGGAATGTCTGAGGCAAGCTGGAAACAGAGTAAGGGAATTCTATCTCAGAGCAATGGCACAACTTCTACAGTCTACATCACTTGATGATGCGAGAGAACTCATTCATTCAATTTCAGTTGTTGCTTTTAGTGAATCAGAAGGGAATGATGACAGAGGCACACCAGTTTTATCAGAGACTAGCAAAGTTCAACTGAAGAGACGGATTGCAGAGGGACGTGTTTTACCCACTGTCACTGAAGATGACTATGGAGTAGAGATGAAAGAACAAGAGGATGAGCCAATTCAACCATGCCAAACAGACCTGAAAATATGGGCAACAGAAATTTGTGAAAGGAGTAAGATGCTTGCAGCAAATCATGGTGACCGAGACAATTTACATTTCCTTCCAGAACTTGTTCCAAATCTTTTAAGAATGGCATGTTACCTTCCACTTTGGACAGCCATAATGGTTCCACACTTTAAAAGTGTGAACATGACAGCAAGTTCTGCAAATGTTGAGGCTGAATTTAAGAACATAAAAAATGGACTCTTTAAACATGAATGTCTCCCTATTAGAACCGACCGATTTGTAATTCGTCACCTTGAATTTATGGAAGGCAAAATGAGACTTTCCTCAGTTCCCATAAAGAAAACCGAAAGCAGTGAAAATATGAGCCAAGAGAATGGGCAAAAAAACAGCAACTGTGAGGAGGATTCACAAGTTCACATAAAATTGGGTGATGAAAGTAGCTTGCAGGAGCAGCCTGTTGAAAATTGGAAAGGTCTCAGTAGTCCTCCAAAAAAGAGATTGTCCTACCTAACCCCATGTTCCGAGTTGCTGCACATGGACACAAAATTTAACCGAAAAAAAAAGGTGAGCATTTTGAAAAATGGTAACCATCTAGCTAAAAAACCAATACAAGTAAACAAAAAGCTTATAAGTATCATTAATACCTGTGCATTTGATTCATTTTGCCAGTGTCTTTGTTGTGCATTCTGGGACAGTGGATTATTTTGCAATTATGTCAACAAAGAGAACACCGTTGAAATTTTTGAATTGGTGCAGACAATTGTGACAAAGGGAGTTGGAAAGGAAGTTTATACAATGAGGGCTAAAATACTGTCTGGAATATTTGAATATGTTCAGCTGAAGTCAGGTGTGAGGCAGGTCAATGCTGAATGTAATGTTGCACGCATAATCTCAATGACAATGAGACAGGTACCAAGCGTAATAATTAAAACACAGTGTTCTTCTGTGTACTGCAATAGAAATATAGCTAATTCAAGAGCAATCCCTCTTCTGCCAATCAATATACATATTTTAGAAACTAATGGACTTAGTAAACTTCAGCTAGCATTGGAAGATGGGCTACACCTAAATGTTTCAAAATGTCTAAAGCCATTAAAGTCACCTCAAGAGTGTCCAGATGGCTTGAAAATTCAGGATGCATCTTCATTGAAATTCCTTTGCAGTGGTTCGGTCACGCACAGCTGCACCACTGGACAAGTACTTTGTATTGAAATAAGTGCAGAAACACAGTATACACTGTCCGAAATACCTGTGAACATACATCTGGACAGTCATTCATTTGTGCTACGAGGGGTTGTTGCCTTCATTCCAGGAACTGGCAATATGTCTCTTGGTCATTATGTTGCCTATTGTAGAAGAAAATTTAATGGCTGGGAGAAATATGATGACCTGTGTGACTTTATTACAACAGCCTCTGCAAAGACCAAGATACAACCCCATGTTGTAATATTTACAAAGGAGGAGTGAATATGTGGAGAATCTGTCTCATCATGAGTCCCGTGGCAAGTCACAGGCTGCAAGATTGTTGTGGAAAGTTTAAAAGTATCCTGGCACCAAACAAAGTGTTAGTAATGCTTTCCTCTAAGGTTGTTTTGGTGCTTAAAGTGTATGTTTAAAATAACCTAAAATATGCCTTACCAATATTTTTTTATTCTGTTAACATTTTGTTAATGTGGATTTCCCATTATGATTAAACCGTTTCATGGTTCTTTAAACAGTTCTGCTGTCTACAAAGTTTCATCTGTTATTGGTAATTCCATTTTTATCTGTGTTTGATTTGCAAAGATTTATTAAGCTCTGAAGGTCCTGTTTAGTTGGACAGCTATATTAAAATAACAATACTTTTGTTTTGAGCCAGACACAAAATCATGGTCTACCACGGTTTTGAGTCCAGCAAGAAAACCGCATATGGAGCAAAAATGAGCCAACTAGAGTCACTTGCGGACCCCAGCCAGATCATAGAAATGAATGGAGCGTATGCCCAGTATGCCCAAATGTAATGTTAACCCAGCCATATTCACACTGCAATCCAAAGCCATCACACACAAAGTGGTGATGTGTACGGTCATTGCATATTTATGCAAAGATTTTCATAGAAGATGACAGTCACTTTACATAAACTGGCCAACGTCAAAAGTAATCACAATCTTTTTTTTCCCTGGAATTCTTTTTATAGTGCAACGTAATTTGGCTAAACAATGTTTGCAAGGTATAATGGGCTTCAGGGCTGGTGCAAGGGATTTTGCCACCCTAGGTGAAAGCTAATTTTGCTGCCCCCTTGACCCCGCCCATTGGCTCCACCCATTAACACGCCCTGCCTTACTACTGGGGTGAAAATAAATGAATGACTACAACCAATGGCACTCGTGCTTAGCTGTAGAGGTTATAAATCCAGGAGTAACCTGACCTTGTTTCTCAGTGATGGTGCAAACTCTTTACTAGTCTGCGGTTCCCTCCAGGGTGAATGGTCTGGCGTCACGAATATGGTGGAAGCCGAAACTATCCCCACTCAATAGGTGAGAGTGTCAACTAATGCTGCTCAGGCATAACCTCGACTCTGCATAATGAAATGTAAACAGACATTAGCCCCCACAGAATGCCGACCCCTGGCTTATGACATCACTATGACATCGCTGGAGGTAGCAGAGATGTATATACAGACATTAGCCCCCACAGAATGCCGACCCCTGGCTTATGACATCACTATGACATCGCTGGAGGTAGCAGAGATGTATATACAGACATTAGCCCCCACAGAATGCCGACCCCTGGCTTATGACATCACTATGACATCGCTGGAGATAGCAGAGATGTATATACAGACATTAGCCCCCACAGAATGCCGACCCTGGCTTATGACATCACTATGACATCGCTGGAGGTAGCAGAGATGTATATACAGACATTAGCCCCCACAGAATGCTGACCCCTGGCTTATGACATCACTATGACATCGCTGGAGGTAGCAGAGATGTATATACAGACATTAGCCCCCACAGAATGCCGACCCCTGGCTTATGACATCACTATGACATCGCTGGAGGTAGCAGAGATGTATATACAGACATTAGCCCCCACAGAATGCCGACCCCTGGCTTATGACATCACTATGACATCGCTGGAGGTAGCAGAGATGTATATACAGACATTAGCCCCCACAGAATGCCGACCCCTGGCTTATGACATCGCTGGAGGCAGCAGAGATGTATATACAGACATTAGCCCCCACAGAATGCCGACCCCTGGCTTATGGCATCACTATGACATCTCTGGAGGTAGCAGAGATGTATATACAGACATTAGCCCCCACAGAATGCCGACCCCTGGCTTATGGCATCACTATGACATCGCTGGAGATAGCAGAGATGTATATACAGACATTAGCCCCCACAGAATGCCGACCCCTGGCTTATGGCATCACTATGACATCGCTGGAGATAGCAGAGATGTATATACAGACATTAGCCCCCACAGAATGCCGACCCCTGGCTTATGACATCACTATGACATCGCTGGAGGTAGCAGAGATGTATATACAGACATTAGCCCCCACAGAATGCCGACCCCTGGCTTATGACATCGCTGGAGGCAGCAGAGATGTATATACAGACATTAGCCCCCACAGAATGCCGACCCCTGGCTTATGGCATCACTATGACATCTCTGGAGGTAGCAGAGATGTATATACAGACATTAGCCCCCACAGAATGCCGACCCCTGGCTTATGACATCACTATGACATCGCTGGAGGTAGCAGAGATGTATATACAGACATTAGCCCCCACAGAATGCCGACCCCTGGCTTATGGCATCACTATGACATCGCTGGAGATAGCAGAGATGTATATACAGACATTAGCCCCCACAGAATGCCAACCCCTGGCTTATGACATCACTATGACATCGCTGGAGGTAGCAGAGATGTATATACAGACATTAGCCCCCACAGAATGCCGACCCCTGGCTTATGGCATCACTATGACATCGCTGGAGATAGCAGAGATGTATATACAGACATTAGCCCCCACAGAATGCCGACCCCTGGCTTATGACATCACTATGACATCGCTGGAGGTAGCAGAGATGTATATACAGACATTAGCCCCCACAGAATGCCGACCCCTGGCTTATGACATCGCTGGAGGCAGCAGAGATGTATATACAGACATTAGCCCCCACAGAATGCCGACCCCTGGCTTATGGCATCACTATGACATCTCTGGAGGTAGCAGAGATGTATATACAGACATTAGCCCCCACAGAATGCCGACCCCTGGCTTATGACATCACTATGACATCGCTGGAGGTAGCAGAGATGTATATACAGACATTAGCCCCCACAGAATGCCGACCCCTGGCTTATGGCATCACTATGACATCGCTGGAGATAGCAGAGATGTATATACAGACATTAGCCCCCACAGAATGCCAACCCCTGGCTTATGACATCACTATGACATCGCTGGAGGTAGCAGAGATGTATATACAGACATTAGCCCCCACAGAATGCCGACCCCTGGCTTATGACATCGCTGGAGGCAGCAGAGATGTATATACAGACATTAGCCCCCACAGAATGCCGACCCCTGGCTTATGGCATCACTATGACATCTCTGGAGGTAGCAGAGATGTATATACAGACATTAGCCCCCACAGAATGCCGACCCCTGGCTTATGGCATCACTATGACATCGCTGGAGATAGCAGAGATGTATATACAGACATTAGCCCCCACAGAATGCCGACCCCTGGCTTATGGCATCACTATGACATCGCTGGAGATAGCAGAGATGTATATACAGACATTAGCCCCCACAGAATGCCGACCCCTGGCTTATGACATCACTATGACATCGCTGGAGGTAGCAGAGATGTATATACAGACATTAGCCCCCACAGAATGCCGACCCCTGGCTTATGACATCGCTGGAGGCAGCAGAGATGTATATACAGACATTAGCCCCCACAGAATGCCGACCCCTGGCTTATGGCATCACTATGACATCTCTGGAGGTAGCAGAGATGTATATACAGACATTAGCCCCCACAGAATGCCGACCCCTGGCTTATGACATCACTATGACATCGCTGGAGGTAGCAGAGATGTATATACAGACATTAGCCCCCACAGAATGCCGACCCCTGGCTTATGACATCACTATGACATCGCTGGAGGCAGCAGAGATGTATATACAGACATTAGCCCCCACAGAATGCCGACCCCTGGCTTATGGCATCACTATGACATCGCTGGAGATAGCAGAGATGTATATACAGACATTAGCCCCCACAGAATGCCAACCCCTGGCTTATGACATCACTATGACATCGCTGGAGGTAGCAAAGATGTATATACAGACATTAGCCCCCACAGAATGCCGACCCCTGGCTTATGACATCACTATGACATCGCTGGAGGTAGCAGAGATGTATATACAGACATTAGCCCCCACAGAATGCCGACCCCTGGCTTATGACATTACTATGACATCGCTGGAGATAGCAGAGATGTATATACAGACATTAGCCCCCACAGAATGCCGACCCCTGGCTTATGACATCACTATGACATCGCTGGAGGCGGAGTTACAACTCAGGTAGCAGAGATGTACATACAGACATTAGCCCCCACAGAATGCCGACCCTGGCTTATGACATCACTATGACATCGCTGGAGGCGGAGTTACAACTCAGGTAGCAGAGATGTACATACAGACATTACCTCCTCTGCCAGGTATAACCTCTTCCCATCACTGACCAGTCACGGTGTATGAAGTATTAACCCTGTGTATGTCATAATAAACCATGTATGCTACTGTAATCCCTTAATGCTAAATTAACTTCTCTGATGACCACTATGTTTTTTGATGCAACTAAAATGGGGCATTAGCAAAGCTAGCACTCAATGTCTCAGGAACCAAAGCAACACAAACATTGATTTTTGCGGCACAAACCAGCACAAACGAATGGTGTATTCATTTTTAAAATTTAAGAACATGGGGTGGAAAGTGGGCGGAGTTTCAGCAAATTGAGCGCACAATATCTCGGAAACCAAAGCGGTGCAAACGTTTATTTTTGCAGCACAAACCAGCACAAACGCAGCACAAACGAATGGTGTATTCATTTTTAAAATTTAAGAACATGGGGTGGAAAGTGGGCGGAGTTTCAGCAAATTGAGCGCACAATATCTCTGAAACCAAAGCGTTGCAAACGTTTATTTTTGCAGCACAAACCAGCACAAACGAATGGTGTATTCATTTTTAAAATTTAAGAACATGGGGTGGAAAGTGGGCGGAGCTTCATAAAAATATAACGCGCAATATCTCTGCAACCAAAGCGGCGCAAAGGTTCATTTTTGCGGCACAAACCAGCACAAACGAATGGTGTATTTTTATTCATCTTTTGAGAACATGGGGTGCCAACTTCACACAGCTCGGCGTAAAGGTTTAAAATCCTGGAGTGCCCACAAGGTTCCTCTGCTCAAGAAGGCACATGTGCAGGCCCGTCTGAAGTTTGCCAATAAACACCTAGACGATTATGTGAGTGATTGGGAGAAGGTGCTGTGGTCAGATGAGACAAAAATTTATTTCTTTGTCATTAACTCAACTCGACATGTTTGGAAGAAAAGAACTGCTGCCTGTGACCCAAAGAACACCATCCCCACTTTCAAGCTTAGAGGTGGAAACGTTATGTTTTGAGGGTGTTTCTCTGCTAAGGGCACAGGACTACTTCACCACATCAATGGGAGAATGGATGAAGCCATGTGTTAGGCGTCGGGATTCTCCCGCTGCACGGGATAGATCCCAAGCATTCTCTGGTGCTGTGGTCTCCCATCCTGTGGCAATCAGCGTCATGCAGGGACAATTGGGAGTCTAATCCTGGATTTTTCCCTACTGAGCATGTCCGTGATGCGGCATCTGCTCATTGGTGAATGGACGGGGGCGGCTTCGGATTGGTCCACGGGCAGTCTCAGCCCCCTGGACGTGTGTTTGGGGTGGAGCTAAGGGTATAAAAGGCTCCCATCGGCATCCACGCGAGTATCATTCACTTTTTGTGTGTATGTGTTAGGTGTCAAATTCCCACCGCTACACAGGGGGAATCTCGAACCATGTTCTCTCCCGTCTCCCATTTTCCCCCAGTCACAGAGGAGCCTGCAAAGATGATGATTCCAGTGTCTTGCTCAATCTGATGCTGTGCATCTGGGTGCATCTAGTTCACTTTCCGGTCCCTAGCTAGGGCGGTTAGTGGCGTCCGCCAGAGCAGCACTGTGCGCACTCAGTGCGCTAAATCTTTATTATTTAGGCTTTTCCCTGTCGCTGAGCGCTAGTGGGACTAGAGGGACTCTAACCATGTGTCCTAATACTAGCGTTCACGCCATGATATTGCGGCCCTGTGAAGCAACAGGGTTCGCCTCCTTACTTACCGGGCGACGTTAACCCGTGTGTTCACATTATACCGCCATATATTCCGCCATTAACGAGCAGCAGGTGTCATCTCTGCACAGTGGACCCCGGACTGCAAAAGCACCATATATCTTCCTTTATATTATTTGGTGCATTCCGAAAGCCCTAACAGTATGGACATTTCATCAGTTTGATCTTTGCCAGGGTCGGCGGTAAGCCGTTAAAATTACTGCACCACCGGAGAGGAGTTCGTTTGTGTGGATTCAGGGCTGACATCTAGCCATTAGAATTCTGGCATCTCCGGAGAGGAGTTTGTTGTGTGCACTCATTGATTGTGTGATAACAGATTTTCTTATCCTGTGAGCGGGCTACGCCTTCCTGTGAGGTTAACAGGGGATCGTATCTAGCGCCATATTTATTTTCTTTGCACGGAGTTGCATGGTTCTGTGTTGGTCAGCTTTATTCCTGGGCTCACCTCTCTGAGAAACTATGAGTTTGGTAACTAACATTCTGTTCACACAGGATGACGTTTAACCTGGTGTGTTCTTGGAGATCACTCGCCGAACAGTTCTGCAATTGCTCTCTAGCGACAGGCATACATCTCTACACATGGACCCCGATTTGCGACTGCACTTCATCTAAATTTATTTAATGCAGTCCGCCAACCCTAACACCATGTACCGTAAAATCCTGAGTGCCAACCTCCTTCTTTCCACCAGGAAATTAAAAATGAGTAGTGGCTGGGTCTTCCAGCAAGACAATGACCCAAAACATACAGCCAAGGCAACAAAAGAGTGGCTCAAAAAGAAGCACATTAAAGTCATGGAGTGGCCTAGTCAGTTTTCAGACCTTTATCCAATAGAAAAATTATGAAGGGAGTTGAAACTCCAAGTTACCAAGCGACAGCTTTAAAATCTTAATGATTTAGAGATGATCTGCAAAGAGGAGTGGACCAAAATCCCTCCTGACATGTGCGCAAACCTCATCATCAACTACAAAAAACATCTGACCGCTGTGTTTGCCAATAAGAGTTTTGCCACCAAGAATTAAGTCTTCTTTCCCAGGGGCATCAAATACTTTTTTCTCACTGCAAAATGCAAATAAATTAATATAATTTATACAATGTGATTTTCTAGATTTTACTTTTGATATTCTATCTCTCAATGTTAAAATTAACCTACTCTTAAAATTATAGACTGTTCATGTCTTTGCCAGTGGGCAAACTTACAAAATCAGCAAGGAAGCAAATAATTATTTCCTTCACTGTATATTTTTTTTATACTAAAACATAATAGATCACACCATATCCCATTAACTATCAAAAGCATGAATTAGTAGTTTTTATTTTATTATTATTTTCATGTAGAGTATATAATTCAGTAGACTAAGATATTCTGCCAGTCGGAGGAAACAGACAGCGGAAACTTATGAGTTGCTCACCTGAGATAGGTGGGTGACACAATGGTGAGTACAGAGAAGCCGTGTTGGTTCAACAAAATGAGTGCATGATTCTTTTTAAAATTACACCATCCTGGACCCATTGAGAAAAACTTTTACAGTAGGGAAAACACCTTTAATATAGCCCTAATAATTAAGTCAATGTTCTTTAGAAACTCCCTTTCACTCTACAGGAGTGACCAGTTTACTGCTCACAGAGGTTTAACAACATGTTGCTTTACTATATTTGAAAGTGAAATTGCTATATATTAGAAGATGTAGATTAAATAGTGTATAATGAAACTATCTTATTTCTATAATTTTTTTAGTTGATGAATACATCAAGTGCTTTATAGCCAGGGATAGCTAACTCAATATCTCTAAAAACGTATTATTGTATTGAGAATAAAAAAGTATCTAAATATGAAAAGATCCATCATAGTGAGAGAAACGAGTTCCTGAAATAGTGGACATACAAGGATATTGGTGAATATGTATATATATATATATATATATATATATATATATATATATATACACATATACCGTATAAACATAATATAAGGACCCTAACTCTGCTCTTTATCCCACTAGTATCTTCTGGCCATAATGGACTTGTATTTTAGAAGAGAAAGACTACGTATTACGGAATATAGAACTATCTTCTTTCCATCTCTGTGAGTTGCTTCTAATTTTAAATTAGAAAATAAATATATTCACGATCACTGTATTCAAAATAACTCTTTAATTTATTTGGTTTCCTTAGTCTTCCCTCCAGGTATTTAGTCAGCCAATTTGAAGAGGCTGTTCTATATCAATGGGAGATCTACTGCTGAGTCTTCGGATAGACATGGACTATGAAGAAGGAACATCTCTTGCACTTACGAGACATATTGTTAACCAGGATGGGATTTCAGGCTTGGGTGGACTGGGCCACTTGTGATATGGTTAGCAACATAAAACATGAATACTTATAAGCTTTGATTAAAATTCTGTAGTGATTATAATTACTTTTCTGACATTTAATCCTACATCATGGCACAAGACTCTGACGACTAGGCATGGTAGTGAGACAGGAACATCCATCACAGCCAGGCAATACGTTGGTTCAGAAGGAATAATGCCCTACCCTGCTCTCGGTGTGACACGAATCAATGCAAGGAAAAGGATTAAAACACATAATTCAGGACAGACACAAAGGAGGAACCCAAAGTATCAGATTCATCCTCATCTCTGGTAAGTGTAACGTGTGTGGTTGGTCTTAAGATAAATTTATAGTTCAATACATTCATAGCTAAGATAATTATTTTTGAATGAATATAACCAAGATGTATATTCAACTTAGAATGTGAAAAATGGTGAATAATCTATCCGTACTCTTTGCAATCCACTGTCGTTCTCTTGTTAATGAGAAGTTCACATAGAAGGATATTGTAACATTGGCATATTGTAATGTTTTCTTCTATTACTTCTATTAAAAAAAGGAGATGTACTGCTGCCAGGATGGGGAATATTATTGCCAGAAAGAGAACATAGCTGCTGGACCTACAAGGAGAAGAATATATAAACGAGAAAATTGATGAAGAGGCATTTCCTTAATAAACAGAAAAACGCACACATTCCACACCACTGTACACAGACACTACTCACACATATAATAACTATAAATATAGACACAGTCACAACACACACGGTATATACTGTCTGTTACAAATTTAGATATACTGCCTGCCAGACAGGGAACATAGCTGCAGGGCCTACAAGGAGAAGAACATATAGACGACATGATGTTGGAAAAATTGGATTTAGATTGGTATCCTTAACCCCGCTGTGGAACCATGGGGTCATATATGTGTGTGTGGATGTATGACTCATTAATCATTCCCATCCCTAGTGTTGTTGAAAGTAATTGGGTGGTTGAGCTACCTAGCGCCAGATTGTGCCATCCAGCACTAGACACGAATTACTGCGTCAATTTGCAGCCACCGCCAGTGCAGCGCCGTGCGCAACCAGTGCGCTTTCCAAGCCATAGTTAGGGTGGTAAGTGGCGTCTGCCAGAGTGGCGCTGTACGCACGCTGTGCGGTAAATCTTTACTTAGTCCTGACAACTGATCAGTGTAGGGTGGGAACTCCCACTTGGACTCAGCATCTGACTCAGGGCATCCTCAGGCGCGGGCTCAAAAGCCACCGAGGGTCAGAACAAGTCCAATCACCAGCATAGAGGGGGTGAATCATAGGGATCCCACCAGCATCCACCAGCGGCACCCTATGACTATTAACAGGGCACAGCTTTCATTTAAGCGACTCTGTGAAGCAACAGAGTTCGCTTCCATTCACACTGAGTGAGGTCTAACCCACGTGTGAGCAAGTGTTCATCCGCCATTACTCAGCAGCAGGTTCCATCTCTGCACGGTGGACCCCAGACTGCGAACGCACCTCATATTTCCCTTTATATTATTTGGTGCGTTCCGCTAACCCTAACAACATATTTCTGTTTATGCTGAATTTGTTTTTCAATTTTGTTTCAAAGTTAATTTCAATTTTCTGTGTTTGAGTTTCTCCTGACCCCATAGTACCTTTATTGTCTGACATTTTTTTTGAATATTTTCTGTTTATTCACAGGTTTTGTAATATAATTGTAAATAAACAATGGCTAGACGAAATGTGATGACTCCTGATGAAATATTGGCAGCTTTGGATGCTTCTAGTGATGAATGAAGGTAATTTGGAAGATAATTTGAGCTGGGTCGAAAGTGACGCAGATCTCAATGCCGCATCAGATTCAGACAGCGGACAAAGTGCTATTCTGTCTGCCACTGGCAAAGCTAATTCCTCTGATGATGACGATGATCCTTCAGGTGAAATTCTTGGCAAAGATGGCTATAATTAGTTGCTACAGCCAAAGACTATTCGACGAACTCCAATGCAAAACATTGTCAAGGCCAAACCAGGACCAAAGGGTGATGGACGTCTTGTGGATATGCCCTTGAAATCATTCAAACTTTTTTCAACAATGCTTTGATCAAAGAAGTCGTCAAATGGACGAACCAAAAAATTTAAAGTGCTAAAGTGAAATCCTTTCAGCGCTCCTGTGACCAATTTCTTCCTTTAACCCTGTGCCTATCCTCGTTTGGAGGTTTTCGGCTGGAGCTGAGGCGGTTCCTGGCACTTCCCTTATCCCTGCGGCTGCCTCCTCAGCGCTCCTAAATGACCACCTTATATTGACTCTGAAAATGATATACAAGACCCAGTCTGGATATTTGTATGACACAAGCATTGACGAGATTCGTGCTCTACTTGGAATTCTGCTCTTCTCTGGTGCTACAAAAAGTGGAAAAGAAAGCACAGCAAGTGTATGGAAAAAATATGGCACTGGAAGGCCAATTTGCATAGCAGCTATGAGTCAGAAACTTTTTTATTTCTTCTGCATTGCTTGCGCTTTGATGACTCCAGCACTCGAGATCAAAGACGGGAAGCTGACAAATTGGCACCGATTAGCAAGATTTAAAATCAATTTGTCTTGGCTTGTGAAGCGAACAGGGCATTTGTTTGGAGGCATGAGCAGGTAATCATCTCTGCTTCTTTTCTCTGTGATTTTTTTTTTCAAATTTTTCGAGGATTTTTAAGGCTGGGTTCCCATTGCGTTATGGGAACGCGCTTAACGGACAGCGTTGCACGGCGAAATTAACGCCGTGCAACGCGTCTGTTAGCGTGCCCATTCACGGCAATGGGAACGCGCAGCACTAGCGCGTGCCATGTTCGACACGTGCTAGCGACGCGCCGGTGTTTCCTGGCGCGCCACG
Source organism: Ranitomeya imitator (assembly GCF_032444005.1). Classification (NCBI taxonomy): domain Eukaryota; kingdom Metazoa; phylum Chordata; class Amphibia; order Anura; family Dendrobatidae; genus Ranitomeya; species Ranitomeya imitator. The sequence continues at coordinate 684,073,490 of NC_091284.1, read as the reverse complement.
GACGCTGCTTGCAGCGTCCGAGGCGCGCCCGCGGTCCGTTCCCCGCTCTCGCAGATCGGGGATCTGCGAGAGCGGGGACGTTATCGCGACCCCGGGACGCGGCCACAGTAAAAACATTGCGTTAGCGCAACCCGCTAGCGCTAAACGGTTTGCACTAACGCAATGTGACCCTAGCCTTAGTCCTCTTTTTGTGTCTGTGAGCTTTGATTCAGAGGAAGGTGTGGCTTCAAACAGTACATACCAAATAAGCCAAGAAAATATGGAATCAAGGTATATGCCATGGCTGACAGTAAGAACTTTTATTCGGTTTCTTCCAAGAGTTACAAAGGAGCTGGAACTCATGCTCCAGGATTGCCAATTCCTACCCAAGCTGTGCTTGATTTGATTCCTACAATTGTTGTAAGGAACAGAAATGTTACAACAGACAATTACTACACTTCGATTCCCTTGGCTTTGGAGCTGAAGGCTCGCAGTTTGACTTTGGTTGGCACATCGAAGAAGAACAAAGCTTGTATCCATACAAGCTTTCTGGCTAAAGCCAATCAAGGAACAGTTCAGTATGCTTTTGATCATGCAAACGTTTTTACATTGCTGTCCATTGCGCCAGAGAAGAACAAAAGAGTTGTGTTTCTGTCGACAATGCATCGCAAAGAAGAGAAAGACGGAGAAACTGGAAAAGAAGAAATAAATGCCTTCTACAATAGCCAAAAAGGAGGCGTCGATAGCCATGATAAAATGTGCAGCTTGGACAGCACTGCTAGAAAAACGAATCGGTGGCTAATGAGGGTCTTTTATGGAATGATTGACAGCGCTGCGGTGAATGCGTATGTTGTTTTATTGAAAATGTATCGTAATTACATATCTAAGAATTTGGACAAACGCAATAAGTTTTTGAAGGAGGTCGCAGTTGCACTGATCACTCCATATGCAAGTCAGCGATTGGATGTGCATCAAACGCCAAAGGATGTCAAGAAAATCATCCGCAGCTGTGGAATTTTGCAAGCACCATTAGACGCTCCAAGTGACACCAGCAGTGTTACAGGACAGCGCAAACGGTGCTATGTTTGTCCTCGATCGAAGGACAAAAAGACGAGATTTGTTTGCAATGACTGCAAGAAGTTCATTTGTGAAGAACATGGCACTATGACGTGCAGTGAATGCAAGGGCTAAATTTGTTGCCAGATCATTCGTTGTGATTGTTTTTACTAAAATCCACACAGTTGCAGTTGATGTGCTTTTTTTTTTATTGAATTTGAATACTTTTAGTTAGTAAAGCATTTTGGTATAAATTTCAGTTTGTGTTTGATGATGATAAATAAATCACTTCAAAGTTACATTTGATTTCATAACTGTGTTCAGAAATGATGACAGAATAAAACTTGATTATTCTGAACAGCCAGCATTTTAATGACTTATGACGATTTTGAGCCTGGGGTCATATAGACCCCATGGTACCAAAGCAGTGATTTTTTTCATGGTTCCGAGCAGGGTTAATAGACAGAACAACGAACACATACACTCACACAGTATAATAAACTAAAAATATAGACACAGAATATACTGTACACAAACTTGTTATTTAAGTAACCTCCCTCAGTACGCCTTTAGGAAAGGCAGAACAGTGGCCATAGATTTTCTTAACTGGGTTTTTTTCTTGTCCTGAGTGTTGCTGTAGGCTCTTCGTGAGAGATAGGATGTAACCACAATATATAAAACATATCACGCTACACATATAAAACAAGTGACAATGGGCCTCCGAGACCCTAATTTATACTTTAGTTGATGCCTGTACCCTAAATGTCTACTCAAACATTTGCCTTTCATGATACCGCAGTATCTAGGATCCTCTCCCAGGTAACCAACCTGGGAGATTTTTTAAAGACCCCAGCCCACGAACTTCGCACTAAGGACTAAGAAAGAGAGCTAAGGAGACTAACATCCTATGATCTACATTCAATAACTCTAGCCGAGTACCACAAACTTAAAAGGATCCCACGGGGCCTGAGGTGCCACCTGAAACCTACATTATTCTCTGACAGGCCTGAATTTTGCGAGAGATTCCAACAGATCCTGAACAAGTGGTCATAAGACATTATCCTACTGTTGATTTTCTCCAGACAGCAATTACAGAGACAAAACAGAAAATGTCTTCCATTGAGGAACAGCTGTCATCTACCTTACCTACGACAGAGTGGCATAAACTGAACACTAAAACCGAGAAAGCGATAAAGGAACATCGCAGATTTTTACAAGAAACGAAAAAGGCAAAATTTCAAAGGGACTCTGAGGACTACTCCCAAGGCCAAGTGTTTCAAATGGAAAGAATCAGCAAATACTGGTCCCAGGCGAGGAAACCTTGATTCACGACGTCATGGATCTTACAGCACCAACAGCGAAAGTTCCACCAGCAGCCTTACCCAAGGCGTTTTTAATCTACGTCTCGAAACCCATTTCGGGCTACATTACGATGTCACCAAGCACAGAGTAGCCACCTCGGTGGAAAACCCAGTCCCTGATTTATCGATTTTGTCATTGGGATTACGTAACACCAGCAGCTTAAACCCACCTCAAAATTACGCTACTGAGCCCTATGTCGAACTCAGAAAAAGAGATATAAACAACATCCTCGAACAACACTGTAGGGGGTCTCTTCCAACACATAATAACATCACTTCAATTGAGAAACAGGCCATCGATTCCCTTAGGAACAATAAACATATTGTTAGGGCTAGCGGAAGGCACCAAGTAAATATAGATGTTTATTATTATTGGTGCGTTCGCAGCCCGGGGTTCACCGTGCAGGAGAACTTGCTGCTAGTAAATGGTGGCACTATTTGGCGGTATAGACTAGCTCTGTTACTTCACAGAGTAGCCGTGAAAAGAAAGCACTGCGCCCTGTTAGACTTCACAGGAGCACAGGCTAACTGCCCAACAGAGAGCAGTCAGTGGTCATGCATGCACACAATCTCCTCACCGGAGGTGCCAGTATTCTAAAGGCTTATTTCAGCCAGGTCCCTGAATACATACAAACACACAATCTCCTCACCGGAGGTGCCAGTATTCTAAGGGCTTATTTCAGCCAGGTCCCTGAATACACACAAACACACAATCTCCTCACCGGAGGTGCCGGTATTCTAGGGGCTTATTTCAGCCGGGTCCCTGAATACAATCTCACATGACCACACTGGCGCACAGCACATAACTCAGAAAGATACTAGCGCATGGCCGTGCGGCATGCGCACCTTATATAGCTGCAGCAACTACAGGACCTTCCCAAAAAGGACCAATGGGAATAGCTGCAGTACCTGAGCATGTGACCCTTGATCTCTGAGATATCTTACCCTGGGCATGCTCAGAAGGGGAAAAATAGGACTTGGTCCCAAAGACGTCTGCTCGCTGCTGACCAGTACTGGCTACAATGGCAGAACCTGGAAGGACAGCAGTAACCCTTCGCACAGTGTCAGACTGAGCATGACGCTGGGACCGATGCCTCCGCTGAGCAGGCTCCACTGTGGCAGGAGACGAATGGGAGACCGCAGCGGAGATGGCTTGAGATTTCCCCTGTGCAGAGGCAGGAACTCGATCCCTAACACATATTGTCCTAAAACCAGCGGACAAGGGAGAGCTATAGTTATACAGAATGCGACGGATTATACTACTGAAATTTTGAATCACCTCACCGACATATCCACGTACCAAAAAATCTCCCATGATCCCACTCCTACAATAAGAATCAAAACAGAAAAAATACTCTTCAAATACTTGGCCCTAAACACAATTGATCAAAGAACTGCTACCTTTCTAACCAACCAACATCCTGTCACCCCAGTGTTCTACACGCTCCCTAAAATCAATAAATCCCTGCACAATCCACCCGGCCGCCCTATCGTAGCCTCAACGGAATCCATCCTGGCTCCTATTTCCATTTTTTGGGGAAAAATTACTAACTCCACTAACTAAAGAAAACAGGTCCTTCATCTTAGACACTGGCCATTTCCTTAGAACCATCTCACAACTCCCAGAGATCCCATCTGACTGCATACTAGTCTCTCTAGATGTAAAGTCTATATACATCCATTAGATAGACAAAAAAACGGCAGCACTCTATAAGGATATTTCTTGCAAAAAGGTCATGTATTTATTCGCATGTGTTGAAACATATAGACACACACAGCACGATAATGTTAATGGAGTAACGTTTCGACCCTATTTTGGGTCTTTCTCAAACTTCACTGCAAATAAACATATAAACTAAAATTAGTGCTCTGTACATATTTACACATGTTCAAAGTAAATGTAACACATATATTTACAAATACATAAACATTTTTAAAGAAATAAATCCCATTATTAGGCAATTATATATGGGACACAATCAATGTAATGGAATCCACTCCAAGGTCCCTGGTGGGCTAGACTTTATAGAAACCATTAATGTATATAAGAAAACTAGGATATGGAACACAAACAAAGAATCCAGTAAACCGCACTTAGTGGTGGATAGAATGAGCCTTGGTAATATCTATAAACCGATAACGGACCTGAGATACAGTACAGACCAAAAGTTTGGACACACTTTCTCATTTAAAGATTTTTCTGTATTTTCATGACTATAAAAATTGTAAATTCACACTGAAGGCATCAAAACTATGAATTAACACATGTAGAATTATATACTTAACGAAAAAGTGTGAAACAACTGAAAATATGTCTTATATTCTAGGTTCTTCAAAGTAGCCACTTTTTGCTTTGATGACTGCTTTGCACACTTTTGGCATTCTCTTGATGAGCTTCAAGAGGTAGTCACCGGAAATGGTTTTCACTTTACATGTGTGCCCTGTCAGGTTTAATAAGTGGGATTTCTTGCCTTATAAATGGGGTTGGGACCATCAGTTGTGTTGTGCAGAAGTCTGGTGGATACACAGTTGATAGTCTTACTGAATAGACTGTTAGAATTTGTAATATGGCAACAAAAAAGCAATTAAGTAAAAACGAGTGGCAATCATTACTTTAAGAAATAAAGGTCAGTCAGTCCAAAAAATTGGGAAAACTTTGAAAGTGTCCCCAAGTGCTGTTGCAAAAACTATCAAGCGCTACAAAGAAACTGGCTCACATCAGGACCACCCCAGGAAAAGAAGACCAAGAGTCACCTCTGCTTCTGAGGATAAGTTTATCCGAGTCACCAGCCTCAGAAATCGCAGGTTAACAGCAGCTCAGATTAGAGACCAGGTCAATGCCACACAGAGTTTTAGGTGCAGACACATCTTTACAACAACTATAAGAGGAGACTTAGCTGCTAGGAAACCACTGCTAAGGACAGGCAACAAGCAAAAGAGACTTGCTGTGATGGTGTGGGGGTGCTTTGATAGTGACACTGTTGGGGATTTATTCAAAATTGAAGGCATACTGAACCAGCAGTGTTACCACAGCATCTTGCAGCGGCATGCTATTCCATCCGGTTTGCGTTTAGTTGGACCATCATTTATTTTTCAACAGGATAATGACCGCAAACACACCTCCATGCTGTGTAAGGGCTATTTGACCAAGAAGGAGAATGATAGGGTGCTATGTCAGATGACCTGGCCTCCACAATCATCAGACCTGAACCCAATCGAGATGGTTTCGAGATGGTTTGGGGTGAGCTGGACCACAGAGTTAAGGCAAAAGGGCCAACAAGTGCTAAGCATCTCTGGGAACTCCTTCAAGATTGTTGGAAGACCATTTCCGGTGACTACCTCTTGAAGCTCATCAAGAGAATGCCAAGAGTGTACAAAGCAGTTATCAAAGCAAAAGGAGGCTACTTTGAAGAACCTAGAATATAAGATGTATTTTCAGTTGTTTCACACTTTTTTGTTAAGTATATAATTCCACATGTGTTAATTCATAGTTTTGTTGCCTTCAGTGTGAATTTACAATTTTCATAGTCATGAAAATACAAAAAATCTTTAAATGAGGTGTGTCCAAACTTTTGGTCTGTACTGTATATGCAAAGAAAAGAATGGGTATGGTCCCTTTAAGGGATGCGGATAGAAAAGGTCCCTGTTAGAAAATGTGAGGTCTACATCACTGTGCAATCATGTGGGGTATGGATCAATGATTAAGTACTGACCTCCTTGTAGCGTGGTGGTGAAGTATCCTGCTCTTGAAGACGTGTGTGCCTGCATTGGTGGCAGTGGTTCTATTTATATCGCGCAGCAGCACAGCGAGGCTGTGTCTGCCAGAGTGAGGTATGGAGCGCGGCGCTCGTGCTGTGTGTAAATTCAGGCTGAGGCTTGGAGTCTTGGTGTGTCCCTGCTTCTGTGCTGCGTTACTGCGCATGCGTAATGCGCGCTGGGGAAAGCAGTATAATACCGCTTCAGGGATATGTGTGTCTTTGTTGCCCAGTGTCAGTAGACATGTAGGATGGAGGCAGGGCTATATTGACATGAGCCATGAGAGAGGTAGTGGCTGCCAGACCCATAGACAATGTTAGAAAATAGGGGGTATGTTGTATGATGTTGTGAGGAACTGTAATGGAAGCGTGTTTGAAGTATTCTAGGTGGAATTAAGTTGTTGAAACAGTAATGAAAATAATAAAAGAATTAAAAATGAAAAAATAAATAAATGAAAAAATAAAAATAAATATAAAAATTAAAAAAAATCGTAAAAATAAAATAACAAATGATAATGAATGAAAATAATAATAGCCATAAAATGTAATAAATGTAATACAAAATGTAGATGCAAAAAATGAAATGAAAGAAAATGAAATGAAAATTTATAAAAATAAAAAATAAATGAAAAATAATAAAAATTAAAAGAAATAAAAAATGAAAAAGTGAAAACAAAGAGAAGTAAAAATAAAAATAACATTTTTTTTTAAAGATAAAATGAAAACAAAAATACGGACAAATCTGTACACTTACCCGTGAGGGGTATAAGGTTATAATAGTAGAATCAGTGAGTCTGAAAAATGAACAAAGGGTTAGAATAAGAAATATAGCTCATATATATTATATTCACATCTATACACCACTAAATAAATCAATTTTCATACATACTGTATCATATATAAAAAGGATAGCTCATTGATCAATAAAGTCCAGACAAAGTACAACAGACCAAGTAATTCAACCCGGTGGTATGCGGGTGTTTTAAGTTGATAGGTCCAATTCCCTGTTGAGGCCCATTTGTAATGTGTGTATCCAGTATGCTTCTCTCTCCTTAAGCAATATAATGTGGTCGCCACCCCTTCTAGGTATTTCAACCTGTTCCACAACCTTTCCAAGGTCACGAATCCAGGCGACTTTCTAAAGGTCCCCGCACACAAAATTAGAAACAGAGACTACGAAAAGGAACGAAGAAAACTTGGCTTATGACCTTCACTCTATTACTCTGGCAGAGTATTACAGACAGAGTAGGATACCAGGGGGCCTTCGGTGCCATTTGCGGCCTACGCTTTTTTCTGATAATCCGGAATTCTGTGAAAAGTTTAAACAAATTTTGAATAAATGCTCATTATACAGTGGGGCAAAAAAGTATTTAGTCAGTCAGCAATAGTGCAAGTTCCACCACTTAAAAAGATGAGAGGCGTCTGTAATTTACATCATAGGTAGACCTCAACTATGGGAGACAAACTGAGAAAAAAAAATCCAGAAAATAACATTGTCTGTTTTTTTATCATTTTTTTTGCATATTATGGTGGAAAATAAGTATTTGGTCAGAAACAAACAATCAAGATTTCTGGCTCTCACAGACCTGTAACTTCTTCTTTAAGAGTCTCCTCTTTCCTCCACTCAATACCTGTAGTAATGGCACCTGTTTAAACTTGTTATCAGTATAAAAAGACACCTGCGCACACCCTCAAACAGTCTGACTCCAAACTCCACTATGGTGAAGACCAAAGAGCTGTCAAAGGACACCAGAAACAAAATTGTAGCCCTGCACCAGGCTGGGAAGACTGAATCTGCAATAGCCAACCAGCTTGGAGTGAAGAAATCAACAGTGGGAGCAATAATTAGAAAATGGAAGACATACAAGACCACTGATAATCTCCCTCGATCTGGGGCTCCACGCAAAATCCCACCCCGTGGGGTCAGAATGATCACAAGAACGGTGAGCAAAAATCCCATAACCACGCGGGGGGACCTAGTGAATGAATTGCAGAGACCTGGGACCAATGTAACAAGGCCTACCATAAGTAACACACTACGCCACCATGGACTCAGATTCTGCAGTGCCAGACGTGTCCCACTGCTTAAGCCAGTACATGTCCGGGCCCGTCTGAAGTTTGCTAGAGAGCATTTGGATGATCCAGAGGAGTTTTGGGAGAATGTCCTATGGTCTGATGAAACCAAACTGGAACTGTTTGGTAGAAACACAACTTTTCGTGTTTGGAGGAAAAAAGAATACTGAGTTGCATCCATCAAACACCATACCTACTGTAAAGCATGGTGGTGGAAACATCATGCTTTGGGGCTGTTTCTCTGCAAAGGGGCCAGGACGACTGATCCGGGTACATGAAAGAATGAATGGGGCCATGTATCGTGAGATTTTGAGTGCAAACCTCCTTCCATCAGCAAGGGCATTGAAGATGAAACGTGGCTGGGTCTTTCAACATAACAATGATCCAAAGCACACCGCCAGGGCAACGAAGGAGTGGCTTCGTAAGAAGCATTTCAAGGTCCTGGAGTGGCCTAGCCAGTCTCCAGATTTCAACCCTATAGAAAACCTTTGGAGGAAGTTGAAAGTCCGTGTTGCCAAGCGAAAAGCCAAAAACATCACTGCTCTAGAGGAGATCTGCATGGAGGAATGGGCCAACATACCAACAACAGTGTGTGGCAACCTTGTGAAGACTTACAGAAAACGTTTGACCTCTGTCATTGCCAACAAAGGATATATTACAAAGTATTGAGATGAAATTTTGTTTCTGACCAAATACTTATTTTCCACCATAATATGCAAATAAAATGTTAAAAAAACAGATAATGTGATTTTCTGGATTTTTTTTTCTCAGTTTGTCTCCCATAGTTGAGGTCTACCTATGATGTAAATTACAGACGCCTCTCATCTTTTTAAGTGGTGGAACTTGCACTATTGCTGACTGACTAAATACTTTTTTGCCCCACTGTATATTATTCTATTAACTATTAACTCTCTTCATACAGCAATTAGCGAGGCTGAGAGGAAGGTGTCCGCCATCGAAGAACAGCTAACTTCCACTCTCTCTAAAACAGATTGGCAAGCGTTGAAGGCCAAAACAGATAAGAGCATCGAGGATAATTGTAAAAATCTACAAGAGAGGAAAAGAGCGAAATTCCAGCGGGACTCGGACGACTACCAACAGGACGGTGTTTATAGATGGAACTACCCACCCAATGGGGGCTACAGGCGTGAAAATTATGGCAACAGAAGACCAGATTCCTTCAGTTCGGACAGCGAGGGATCCACAAGCAACCAGCCTCAAGCCCGTTTTTTATCAGGTCGCCCACCCAGGAAATACAGCCCACGGACATCAGGAGGAGACCGATCAGGAGGGGCCGTCGCAACCTCCTCAGAGCGGATGACAACACGATCTCAGGTAAGACACTCAACTCGGTTGTCAATATCTCAGCCCATACACTAAGCCCCCCTGAACTGGTTGTCCTCCGGCGAAGTCTCACTTTTTGCCCCACCCCACCTTGGGACAAATTCAGACTCGAACAAGACCTTCAACATTTCTTTCGTAACATCCGTTTGAAAACATATTTTGGACTTCAACAGGATCCGCTAGTAAGGAATGCTACAACAGCGACACCTCATACCCCAGAACTTTCCGTTTCCATGTTGGGACTACATAATATGAGTAGTTTCAACCCACCACGGGGCCATCATGCCACAGAGACATACATTGATCTCATTCAAAGGGATATTAATCAGATAATGAAACAACACCGTAAGGGGGCCTTTCCGACACACAACAACATGACAGATTTGGAGAAACAGGCTATACAGTCACTCAAAAACAACAAACACATAATTATTAAACCAGCAGATAAAGGAGGGGCCATAGTCATTATGAATCGGACAGACTATATTAGAGATATTATGAACCAATTGTCTGACACACAGACATATAGACAGATTCCCAATGACCCCACCAATGACATCAAGAGTAAGATAGAATCAACACTGAATATATATTTGACCTCCAATACGATAGATCAAAAGACAGTAACTTTTCTCATTAACCAACATCCTGTCACTCCGGTTTTTTATACCCTGTCCAAAATATACAAAACTCTTAGCAATCCCCCCGGCAGACCCATAGTCGCATCCACGGATTCCATCCTTTCCCCCTTATCAGTCTTTTTGGAGAAAGTTCTCACCCAACTCACTAAGAACACAAGATCTTTTATTTTGGATACTAGTCATGTTCTTGAGATTATCAGGAAATTCTCTAAGCTTCCGTCACTTTGTACCTTGGCCACCTTTGATGCCAAAAGCCTTTATACATCTATACAACATCCCCTGGGCATCAAGGCAGTACCGGACCTCCTGAGCACTTCCAACCTTTCTCACAATTCTCAACAATTTTGCCTAGATCTACTCATAATTGTCTTGCATAATAACTTCTTTCTCTTTGGCGATCATTACTATTTGCAGATCTGTGGGACCGCAATGGGCTCGAATGTAGCACCGGCGTACGCAAATTCATATATAGATGCATTTGAGCGTACCTTTATTTACACAAATGAGCTTTTCAGAACTCATGCCAAGTGTTGGATCAGGTTCATAGATAACTTTTGTCTATGTGAGGGCACCCCAGAGAGTCTATTCTTTTTTCACAACTTTCTCAACTCAGTGACCTGGGATTTGACTAAAATCTCGTTCCTAGACACAATGGTCACCAAAGATAGCACAGGCAAACTGAAGACTGATGTTTTCACCAAACCAACTGACTCAAATAATCTTTTACTCTACACCAGCTGTCACCCAAGATCTTCTAAAAATAGCCTTCCCCGCTCCCAGTTTCAAAGGGTTAAAAGAATTGTGTCTGACAGGAATTTACTACAGACCCACCTTAGTGAAATGTCTGACAAATTTAAAGATAGAAACTATCCGGAACAATTCCTGGAGACAGAAAACAGAGAGCCCTAGAACCCTCACCCTCCTGCGGTTCATCCCTCAAACTTGAACGCATTCCCTTCGTACACACCCACCACCCGATTATGCCTAAACTTTACAATATCATCAATAGGCAATGGCCACTTCTCCATAGGGCATATTCGGACATTGAAGGTTTCAAAAACCCGGCACTCATGTGCAAACAAAAAACCCCGAATCTTAGGAATCAGTTGGTAAGGGCTGACATCAGTTGGTAAGGCCTGACAGTTGGTAAGGGCTGACCAAACAGTCCAAGCAGAGCTTCATACGCACTAAACGAGTGGGGACTTTTCCATATTTGGGATGTGCATGTTGTTCTAATGTTATTAAGGGTGAGGAAATCATCCACCCCCATACTGGTAGGCGGTATAAAGTGAAAGATTTCTTCACGTGAGTCTAATTTTGTGGCATGTGGTCAAATGCCCTTGCGGCCTACTCTATGTAGGCGAGACAACGCAGTATGTCCGTGAATGCATCTCCAGCCACTAATCCACGATTAGGTGCAAAAAAACATGGCTGCCCATTCCAGAACACTTCCTATTGGCCAAACACTCAGTTTCACAGCTAAGATTTCAAGTTGTGGAACAGTTTGAAAGACCTAGAAGGGGTGGCGACCACATTAAATTGCTTAGGGAGAGAGAAGCATACACACATTACAAACCCTCACACCAAGGGGCCTCAACAGGAAATTGGACCTATCAACTTAAAACACCCGCAGACCACCAGGATGAATTACTTGGCCTGTTGTACTTTGTCTGGACTTTATTGATCAATGAGCTATCCTTTTTATACATAAAACAACTCAGCACAGACGGCGACAACCGTGGCACACGCTGCAAACACGTTTCCTGCAGCAGTGCTTCAGGTGCGCCGAACGTCTGTGGAGAAAATCTAATCTACCCGAAGATTTCAATTATTATAAGTTCATGCTAAAAACATACAACTCTGCCCTTCACCTCTCCAAACAAGCCTATTTCAACACCCTCATCACCTCGCTGTCCAATAACCCTAAACGTCTCTGACACTTTTCAGTCCCTACTCAACCCAAGAGTGCAGGCCCCAACCACAGATCTGGCCAATTACTTCAAAGAAAAAATTGACCACATTCGACAGGAAATCATCTCCAAATCCCTTCAGACTATGCACTGTCCTCCCTCCCCCACTGAATCCAGTTCACTCTCTGACTTTGAACCAGTTACAGAAGAAGTAATCAGGCTCCTTGCATCTTCTTGCCCAACCACTTGCACCAGTGACCCCATTCCGTCACATCTCCTCCAGTCCCTTTCCTCGGCTGTCACCTCTCACCTAACAAAAATATTCAACCTTTCTCTCACTTCCGGTATTTTTACATCCTCATGTAAGCATGCCATCATACATCCATTACTTAAAAAACCATCCCTCGATCAAAACTGTGCCGCTAATTATAGACTTGTCTTTAATCTTCCCTTCATCTCTAAACTCCTTGAGCGCCAGGTCCACTCCCGTCTTACCCGCTAACTCTCAGATAACTCTCTTCTAGACCCTCTTCAATCTGGTTTCCGCTCTTTGCACTCTACTGAAACTGCCCTCACTAAAGTCTCTAATGACTTACTAACAGCTAAATCTAATGGTCACTACTCCATGCTCAGCTAAATCTAATGGTCACTACTCCATGCTAATTCTCTTGGATCTCTCCGCAGCATTCGATACTGTGGATCATCAGCTCCTCCTCACTATGCTCCGCTCCATCGGCCTCAAGGACACCGTTCTCTTCTGGTTCTTCTCCTATCTCTCTGACCGCTCCTTCACTGTATCTTTTGCTGGTTCCTCCTCCTCTCACCTTCCCCTCACTGTTGGGGTTCCTCAAGGATCAGTCCTAGGCCCCCTCCTCTTCTCTTTGTATACTGCCCCTATTGGACACACAATTAGTAGATTTGGTTTCCAGTACCATCTCTATGCTGACGACACCCAATTATACACTTCTTCACCTGTTATCACGCCCACCTTTTTTAGTAAACACCAGTGATTGTCTTACCGCTGTCTCTAACATCATGTCCTCCCTCTATCTGAAACTGAACCTGTCAAAAACTGAACTCCTCGTGTTTTCTCCCTCTATTAACCTACCTTTGCCTGACATTGCAATCTCTGTGTGCGGTTCCACCATTACTCCAAAGCAACATGCCCGCTGCCTTTGGGTCATACTTGATTCCGAGCTTTCATTCACCCCCCACATCCGATCACTGGCTCGCTCTTATCTGCATCTCAAAAACATTTCAAGAATTCGCCCTTTTCATACTTTTAACTCTGCAATAACTCTTACTGTTTCACTTATTCATTCTCGTCTGGACTATTGTAACTCTCTACTAATCGGCCTCCCTCTTACCAAACTCTCCCCGCTCCAATCTGTCCTGAATGCTGCAGCCAGGATCATATTCCTCACCAACCGTTACACCAATGTCTCTACCTTGTGCCAGTCATTACACTGGCTACCCATCCACTCCAGAATCCAGTACAAAACTACTACCCTCATCCACAAAGCACTCCATGGCTCAGCACCAACCTACATCTCCTCCCTGGTATCAGTCTACCACCCTACCCGTGCCCTCCGCTCCGCTAATGACCTCAGGTTAGCATCCTCAATAATCAGAACCTCCCACTCCCGTCTCCAAGACTTTACACGTGCTGTGCCGATTCTTTGGAATGCACTACCTAGGTTAATACGATTAATCCCCAATCCCCACAGTTTTAAGCGTGCCCTAAAAACTCATTTGTTCAGACTGGCCTACCGCCTCAACGCATTAACCTAACTATCCCTGTGTGGCCCATTAAAAAAAAAAAAACATAATTGGGTTCCTCGCATCATGTTCTCATACACTTTATGCAGTTAATAGCCCTCTGTGTCTATACTGCTACATACTTAGGCAGTTAACTGGTACATGCAGCTTTACATGAACACCTGAGCCTTACACTATGGCTGGTCCGACTAAGCAATTGTTACCATCCACCTCTCGTTTCTCCTCTTTTCCTCATAGTTTGTAAGCTTGCAAGCAGGGCCCTCATTCCTCTTGGTATCTATTTTGAACTGTGATTTATGTTATGCTGTAATGTCTATTGTCTGTACAAGTCCCCTCTATAATTTGTAAAGCGCTGCGGAATATGTTGGCGCTATATAAATAAAATTATTATTATTATATGATATGTATGAAAATTGATTTATTTAGTGGATAGATGTGAATATAATATATATGAGCTATATTTCTTGTTCTCACCCTTTGTTCATTTTTCAGACTCACTGATTCTACTATTAAAACCTAATACCCCCCACGGTATTTTTGTTTTCATTTTATCTTCAAAAAAAAGTTTTAGTTTTATTTCTACTTCTCTTTGTTTTCATTTTTATTTTATTACTTTTCATTTATTTTAACTTTTTCATTTCATTTTCTTTAATTTCATTTTTGCATCTACATTTTCTATTCTTACGTTTTTTGGCAATTATTATTATTTTCATTTTTCATTCATTATTATCATTTTTTATTTTATATTTTATTTTTATGATTTTTTAATTTTAATATTTATTTTTTCATTTATTTGTTTGTTCATTTTTAATTCTTTTATTATTTTCATTACTTTTTCAACACCTTAACCCCACCTAGAATAATTTAAACACGTTTCCATTACAGTTCCTCACAACATCATACCCCCTATTTTCTAACGCTGTCTATGTGTCCGGCAGCCACTACCTCTCTCATGGCTCATGTCAATATAGCCCTGCCTCCATCCTACGGGTATGTGCACACGTTGCAGATTTGCCTGCGGATTTTTCTACTCTTGGCAGAAAACGCAGGTGCTGTTTTGGTGCGTTTTTGATGCGGTTTTCAGCGCGGTTTTCTCTGCAGATTGTCTGCGTTTTTGACACCAAATAAAGCTTGAAACTTGACAATCTTCAGTAAGAAGAAAAAAAAATGATGTCACTTCCTTGTCCAACCCCTTCTTCTTCCATTCTCCATTTTGGGAAAGCACACCACAATGAGCGAACATATTTTCCAACATGACAGCGCTCAGCAGAGCGCAGCCAAAATCTCAACCCCCGGATAAAGTTCCGCAGGCCACACCGGATTGTAATGCTGGGGTTGGTGCTGCAAATCCTCAATCATCATAGACAGCAGGTAAGCTAAAGTGCATGTCTTTTTTTTTTTTCTATATATAGCGCCAACATATTCCGCAGCGCTTTCCAGACATCTTTATTTTTTAAATATTTTTCAGTGTTGTGTTCTAAACAATATATATATATTTTTTTTATTTTAGAGGCAGCAGCAGAGAAGGCATGCGTGCAAAAGAATCTGGGTGCACCCTCTGGTAGCAGAGCGCACACAGAAGGGGCCCTTTTTTGTCCTTTACAACTATTTGAGGAGGTACGTTGAAATACATGGAAAGACAAATTAAACTATTTTTCCAAAAATGTTATATGTTAAGTAACCATTTTTTTTCTTTTAAAATTTTCAGATATCCTGAAACATTTGTTTCCTTCTGCCGTCTCTCTATCCCGGCTTTTGACAGACTGCTCACAATATTGTCACCTCATCTCACACTGAATGATACAGTGATGAGGAAGGCCATCTCTGCTGAGGAAAGGCTGCTCATCACCTTGCGGTAAGCAACTAATTTTTTGTTTGAATGTCATTAGGGCTCTTTCACACGTTAGTGTGTCCGGTACGTGTGATGAAAGTTTTCACATGTCCCGGAGACACTGACAAACTTAGACCCACTCAAATTAATGGGTCTATGCACATGTCAGCGTGTTTTCGGCGTCCGTGCGTCCATGGGCAAAACACGCTGACATACCGGATTTTTACCATTTGCATATTCCACAAAGTGTCCCGCACACGTAGAACACACATTGAGGTCCTCTGTGTGATACGCATTGCACTGGTGAAGAAGCGCTACAGGAAGCGCTGTTCCCTGGTGGCAGGTGATAAAGATGCTGTCATCATTCTCCCCTGCTCTGCATGATTTCAGCGCCATCAGGGAAGAATGGGATTTGTCTTCAGCAGCTGCCACCGCTAACTGCGCTTACTGTAGCGCTTTTATCCCTGCTAGCCATCCGTGTGGGAATGATTCAGCACATGGGCGGCACACGGTTGCCTCAGGTGTGCCGCACACATACACAGACACATGGACATCTCTGGTACAGTGTTTTACGGTACCGGAAATATATTTAAAACACGCTAGGAAACTGTAACCATTGTTGGTTGCTAGCAGATGCGCCCACTGTATTTTACGCCTTATCTACAGCATTCTATAATTAAGGCCCCGGGTCAGTGGAGATAGATCAGAACAATTAGATACATAATTTTGATTATACCCGTGTGTGGGGTGCTATCGTGTGATCTTATCCCATAGCTGTGTCCAGGTCCTGCGCCTCCCTTCTTGCGATAGCACTCTCCTGCTCTACTGCGCAGACACACTTTAGTGTCCTGATGAGGATAGAGCAAAGTGCGCAGATGTGCATGCGCTGGGCCTCTCACCTTTCCTTCCGTTCGCTCACCGCAGGACTTAGTTCTGCCCTCAACAGGCCAGATTAGTGCGTTGAAGCAAGCAGGAGGGCGGCGGCATTGGCTAAACATTGGAGTGGCCGGACACGGACCTGCAAGTCCCATCTGATGTGACTGCCGGTTTATTTTTTTGATATCCTTTGTGTTATGCCGGGTTGCTAAGGCCAGCATAATAGAACGCTTTAGATAAGACACGAAAGGTGCTGGACGCATATTATAGCGCCCAAAACTGCTGACATGTTTCCTTATATTTTTGTGTGACATTTCTAATATTCTTTTTTGTTTCTTTGCAGATTTTTGGCCACAGGAAAGAGCTATACATCCCTGCACCTCCAATTTAAAGTTGGTAAATCCACCATCTCTAAAATTGTGAGGTGCACATTGTACCGTGATCTGGCAGAAGTTGCAGCCCATTGTGATGCCTTCCCCAACCGAGGAGACTTGGCTGCAGGTTGCAGCATGTTTCAGTCTGTGGCCAATTTCCCAAACTGCATAGGTGCAGTCGATGGTAAACATGTAAGGGTTCAGCAGCCACCACGATCAGGATCACAATTCTTTAATTATAAGAAGTATTTTTCTGTGGTCCTGATGGCGGTGGCTGATGCCCATTACAAATTTGTTGCCATTGATGTTGGTGCCTATGGTAGTACTGGGGACTCTCGGGTGCTGCGAACATCACAGATTGGGCTGCAAATTCTTCAAGATGGTGGAACGCTCCCAGCCCCACGACATTTGCCGGGTTCCACACATCCAGTGCCCTTTGTAATGGTATCGGATGAGGCATTTCCCTTAATGACAACCCTGTTGCGCCCATACCCACGAAGGGGACTGGATGCCTGGTGGAGGATTTTTAGATTTTTAATTATCGGCTGAGTCATGCGCGCAGATATGTGGAATGCACCTTTGGGATCATGAGTAGTCAGTGGAGGATCTTTCACACTGCCATTCAGTTGGACAGACACCGTTGACGCTGTGAATAAGGCTTGCTGTGTACTCCACAACTATGCTAGTGGGTACAACACTGACATAGATGTGGAGTACCAGCAGCCAGTATTTAATCCAGTGGTCAACGTGGGTCTGGGAAGGCCCTCCAACTTGGGTGTGCGTGTGAGAGAAACCTTTGCTATTTTATGAGTCCAGAAGGTGCCGTGCACTGGCAATACTCCTGTGCTGGTGTTGGGCAGCCTGAGCAGCAGAGAAGGATGCATCAAGATTGACCCACAAAAAAAAGATGCCAAGATCGCTACCAAAAGTTATGAGAAGTCAAGATCCCTATGAATCAGAATTCAAGATCAATATAAAATTGTTTTTTTTTTGTTTAAAAAAAAATTCATTTTTGATTTGTTTAATAACATGTTTTTGTTAATGTCATGTGTTTATTTTTCTATATAAGTGTTCTTTGTTTAAAAAAAATACTATCAAGACTCTTCTCCTTACCATAGTCCCGTGCCTATATACCCATCACACATAGCCTCCATCTCATAGTCCTGTGCCCATATACCCATCACACATTACCTCCATCCCATAGTTCTGTGCCCATATACCCATCACACATAACCTTTAATTTTTATTTAGATTTTTCATTTTTTCCCCATTTTTACTTTCATTTTCTGCTTAGAATGTCCCAATTATTTTCATTTTATTTCTATACTTTTCATTTCCATTCCTATTTCTTCTTTTTGCCTCTTTTACCCATACACTCATTCCATAGATCCCCCTCCTCCCTCTCCCCTTATTAATTTACAAACAAGCCTTTTTCCCTAGCGCGAGCTACCTGCAGAGCATACAATCAAGACAGTATGCATCCCAAGCCTCATTATGATTCTCTTCCTTTGTTACTACTGCTAATGACACTCTTGGATCTGGCTTCACCAAGCCCTTGTATTTGCTTCCCAAGCCTCCTTCTCCTGCACACTTCCTGCAATTACTGGAGCCGTGCAGCACCTAGGTATTTAACCCACCAGGCCACCAATGTACACACACACTGTTAGGGCTAGCGGGACGCACCGAGTATTGATAGGTAGTTACAAGTTGCGTTCTCAACCCAGGGTCCACCGTGCAGAGATATCTGTAACGGCGGATAAACTCTGAGTTCACACGTGGGTTCAGCTTCACCCCGTGTGAACTGGAAGCGATCTCTGTTGACTCACAAAGTCGTGCTGTACACAAAACTATTACCCCACCTAAGGGTTGCGCTTGCTCTGTTACTCTTCTGTGCTAACCGCACACATGAAGGAACCAGATGCTAAGCCAAGGCTAATTGCCCTCACTGAAGCTAGCTGCCTGCCTGAGTGTACAGTCCCAAAGCTACAGCCTCACACCACATATGTATAGAGTGGTATAGTATCCACTGGTATAAGCCAAACACATTTGATACTAGCGCATAACCGGGCGGCCATGCGAACCTTTTATAGTTGCAGCTCTTCAGGACCTTCCTGGTGGACCAATAGGAGCTGCTACAAGACCTGAGCGTGTGACCTGCAATGAGAGGTGTTCCCGTGGGCATGCTCAGTGCGTGAAAAGCAGGACTTAGTCCCAGGAAAGCCTGTTTGCCACTGTCCAGTGCTGGCTACAAAGGCAGAGCCTGGAAAGGCAGCAGTAACTATTCGCACAGTATCAGGCTGAGCCAGACGCTGGGACTGACGTCTCTGCTGAAGAATTGGAGACTGCAGCAGACATGGTTCGAGATTCCCCCTGTGCACCGGCGGGAACTCGACACCTAACACACACCACCACAGACAGCACCATCCTGCTACAAGTAATAGGTCAGTTTACCTTTTAGTTAACCCCTGATTTTCAATACTTCTACTACTATATTCTCCCTAAATGATATTACTCCTTCTTTACAGCCCCAGCTCTGTTTTCTATACCTCTGCTGCAGCCCCTTGGCCGTTTTTCTCTATTGCACAAGGTCAGTGTTCACTTCTAGCGTACCCTCACCCAGACCCCAGTACCCAAATGAGCTATTTTTGTTTGTCAATAATTTTGATCAGTCTCCTTAGCATCCATGCTGCAATCATGTACCTTGCTTTATTGGTTGTCCTATATGCCTATTTAACCATCATTTTAGGGACTGTGTATTTGATATCCATCCCTAGTTCATGTTGTATTATTATTCCACCCACATGTACTGTATATGTGTACAGCACCTTTTTTCATTCTTATTTTTTATTTGCACCATAATACTATTACATTGTACTAATATTGTGTTATTCTCTGTATTCTTTGCAGTGACGTTTGATAAATACCCGGATCAGGGTCGAAACGTTACCGCGTTTTCGTGTTACTTATTTTTCTCTGTGGTGTACTGTAAATAAATTTGAGCACTGGGTTCGGAGCAATGACATGGTTGTGCCCTTCCATGTAACCTCCCTGGCTCAACTGGAGAACTGGACCTGTTTGAACTGGTCCTGTTTGACCTGGTTGCTGATGTTGCTTTCCAGCTGACGCTGCATTTGATGAGGTCCTATCCCGGGAGAGGTCTAGAAAGCCAACCTCATATTTTCAATTAGGGGATTTCTAGGGCACGACGTCTGGTCGAATGTACACCTCTGGCATTCTGTGTGCTAAATGCAGGGTGTTGCTGATTGACCTCCAATTACGTAAATGAGCAAAATGTCAATGGTGTTAAGCCCTATGTAATATTACATAATTTCACCCGATTCCCTTGTTTTTGTGGATGCTGTTAGGCACCCGGATTTTCCCGCTGTACAGGGTACATCCCAAGCCTAGTCTACATCTGCGGTCTCCATTCAGCTTCGGCCGCTGAAGCATAGCCGAGCATAGATGTCAGTCCCAGTGTCTTGCTCAGGCTCGTGCTGTTCATCTTGTTACTGGTGGCTCTTCAGCCAAGTCTATGGTAACCAGTGGTAGGCAGCCAGAAATCACCCTACTGAGCATGCCTGTGATGTGGCGGCGTCTCATTGTTGGTCGGTCGTCAGCTGCTCTGAGATGTGGCAGCTCCGGATTGGTCCGCAAGCAAGGTCCTGCCCGAATGGACATGAGCTGAACACACTGTATAAAAGAGTTTCAGATGCGCACGTGGGTGCGCTAGTATCATTCTTAGGCCTCTTTTCCACTTGCGAGAAACACGTCTGTGTCTCGCATGTGGAAACGAAGCTCTGGCGCCGGCACTCCGGAGCGGAGTGTGCGGCTGCATGCGTTGCTATGCGGCCGCACGCTCCGCTCTGGAGTGTCGGCGCCAGAGCTTCGTTTCCACATGCGAGACACGGACGTGTTTCTCGCAAGTGGAAAAGAGGTCTTAGGTGGTTTGTGTGTGGATACGCTACCACTCTGGAAGCACATGTGTGTGGGCCGCTCTTACAACGGCGTCTGTGTGTCTAGGCAAGCAGTGTAGGGTGGGAATTCCCGCTTGGCTTAGCATTTGTCTCTGGTCGTGTGTGTGGCAAGCAAAATCACTAGCCTAGACTTCCCTGGGAGAGCATCATGCTTCTTTTATCCCTGTGATGTTTAACAGGGTATTGCTCAGAGCTGCTCTTTTGTTTCTGTGTGCGAGTGACACAGCTCAGTAGCAGAGCTACTCTTTCGTTTCTGTGTGCGGGTGACAGCTCAGTAACAGGGCTTGGAACTCTTCCTCCTGTTCACACTGAGTGGTGTAAACTCAGTGTGTTTAAAGTGTTTGTTCGCAGCCTTACTCCGCCATTGTACACTAGCTGCAGTTTAACATCACTGCACGGTGGACACCTGGTTGCGATTGCACTTCATTATTATTTTATTTAGTGCAATCCGCCAACCCTAACAGATGCTGAGGGAGCATTGGCCAACAACCCTGGTACGGTATCCCAGGTTTTGTCCAGATTCCATTTATGGATAAAGCTTGATGGTACTTTGCGTATCACAGAATCGTTTCCATGTTCCTGAATTGTAGAAGCTTCATTATAATAAGACCTGACTGAGCATCGGATGGTCCTGAACAATTGGGCACCCTATTGGCACATTCTATAGCAAAGAAGAGGGATAGAATGTATTTGCTTAATTTTTCCAGCAGCAAGGTTTAAAATATACAACAGGGTCTCGACCTTCCACTTTCTCCGATACCCCGACGATGAGATAATTAGATAGATAATAGATAATTTAGGCTTAGCCTATTTTCCAGATGATCCGCTTTATTAAGAAGCATATTGATATTTTGCTCATTTATTTGTTGTTTGTCCTCTTAGGGGGCATTGTCATTTCCTTTTTCAACTGCCACTCAGGGAGGGGCACCACTAAGGTGATGTCCACTTGTTACATTCCCCTGCCACCTTTCCCTTCAGTACCTTGCAGGGTGAATGTCCCTCTAAATTGTGAAGCAATCCACTGTCACCCTTGCAAATACAGTAGCTAAAGTTTCGCTGCAGCCATCTTTTTCGCCTGTTCTCTGGTTGGCATTCTGTGAAGTTGTGCCATCTTGGATGCCTCACTTTCAAGATCTCTCACCTTCTTGCTGCGGGTCATGTCCGGCTCCGAATTTCACCTGCGACTCCAGACCGCTTGCCACAGATCAAGAACCAAATAGGGTGTAAGACATTGGACAGATGAAGGTAATTAACAGGATGCTGAAAGTCAGAGTAGCTACGTGCGTCTGCTCTACATGGCTGTCGGGATACATCTCCGGCTAAGAACATCTTAAGCCGGACAGACACAAAGGAGGAACCTGAAGCAACATGTGTGGTTGCTATTAATATAAACGTATACTTAAATACATTTACAACTAAGATAATTATTTTGGATGAATGCAGCAAAAATGAATATTCTTTTTACAATGTGAAAAATGATTAATTAGCTATAAGTGCTATAAGTACGCTTTGTAATGTAAATGCACTGTATTACTCGTTAGTGAGAAGTTCATAGAAAAGAACTTGGTAACATTGACATATTATGTTTTCTTCTATTACTTCTCTTTGAAATTTAGATATACTGCCTGCCAGACAGGGAACATAGCTGCTGGACCTACAAGGAGAAGAACATATAGACATGATGTTGGAAAAACTGGATAAAGAATAGAAGTATCCTTAATACAGAGAAAAACACACATTCCCACACCACTGTACACAGACACTACACTCACACATATAAAATAAAAATATAGACACACACAGAATATACTGTGCACACACTACGTACTGTACACATGAACTTGTAGCGGTAACCTCCCTCAGTACGCCCAGAGGAAGGGGAGTACAGCGACCATGGATTCCCTACAAGTTTCCTCCACTGAGGGATTTTCCTGCCCTGAGTGTTGTTGTACGCTCTTTGTGAGTGATAGGAGGCAACCATTACATATAAAACATATAATAAAATGTCACATTTTTTTAAACTCTCCATAAAGGCTACTTTCACACATCAGGTTTTTTCATTCCGGCACATTACATCTTTTTTTAGAAAAACCGGAAGCGGCGAAAATAAAAACCGGAACCAGTTTTCCCCATTGACTTGTGTTAGCGCTGGATTGCGCCACATGGCCAAGCGCTCCTTCCGTTTTTTCCGGATCCGGCAAAAATTTTGATTCCGGCGTCTGGGAAAAACGTCTACAGTAACGTTTTTTCTCTGCGGCGAAAAAGCCGGAAGGGCCGGATCCGGCTTTTCGCTACAATGCATGTCTATGGACGCCAGAATGCGCCTTATCCAGAAAAAGGCAGATCCGGCGGCCTGATCCGGTTTTTTAATCTGAGCATAATCAGAACCTATTGGCCTGCCCCAGGACACATATCGTATACAAAACAATGCCATTGAGGCCCTCACTCATTTCCAGCCATAATGCCAGCCAGAGAGCCAACACCCTACCAGCAAAGAGCCTGCCTGCCAGGCAGAGAGCCTAGCCTGCCAGCAGAGAGCCAACAACCTGCCAGCAAAGAGCCTGCCTGCCAGCCAGAGAGCAGTGAGCCGTGAGCCTAGCCTGCCAGCAGAGAGCAAACACCCTGCCAGCAAAGAGCCTGCCTGCCAGCCAAAGAGCAGAGAGCATAGCCAGCCAGCCAAAGAGCCGAGCCAGCCAGCCACAGAGCCGAGCCTGCCAGCCAGCCATCAGGCATGTCTTCTTCTGGGAGCCCTCGCCCCCGTCGGCAGCGAACTGAGGTAAATATATTTTTTATTTGTATTTATTTTTTTTTGCTCTCTCTCTCTCTGTGTACATACAGTGGGGCAAAAAAGTATTTAGTCAGTCAGCAATAGTGCAAGTTCCACCACTTAAAAAGATGAGAGGCGTCTGTAATTTACATCATAGGTAGACCTCAACTATGGGAGACAAACTGAGAAAAAAAAATCCAGAAAATCACATTGTCTGTTTTTTTAACATTTTATTTGCATATTATGGTGGAAAATAAGTATTTGGTCAGAAACAAAATTTCATCTCAATACTTTGTAATATATCCTTTGTTGGCAATGACAGAGGTCAAACGTTTTCTGTAAGTCTTCACAAGGTTGCCACACACTGTTGTTGGTATGTTGGCCCATTCCTCCATGCAGATCTCCTCTAGAGCAGTGATGTTTTTGGCTTTTCGCTTGGCAACACGGACTTTCAACTCCCTCCAAAGGTTTTCTATAGGGTTGAGATCTGGAGACTGGCTAGGCCACTCCAGGAACTTGAAATGCTTCTTATGAAGCCACTCCTTCGTTGCCCTGGCGGTGTGCTTTGGATCATTGTCATGTTGAAAGACCCAGCCACGTTTCATCTTCAATGCCCTTGCTGATGGAAGGAGGTTTGCACTCAAAATCTCACGTTACATGGCCCCATTCATTCTTTCATGTACCCGGATCAGTCGTCCTGGCCCCTTTGCATAGAAACAGCCCCAAAGCATGATGTTTCCACCACCATGCTTTACAGAAGGTATGGTGTTTGATGGATGCAACTCAGTATTCTTTTTCCTCCAAACATGACAAGTTGTGTTTCTACCAAACAGTTCCAGTTTGGTTTCATCAGACCATAGGACATTCTCCCAAAACTCCTCTAGATCATCCAAATGCTCTCTAGCAAACTTCAGACGGGCCTGGACATGTACTGGCTTAAGCAGTGGGACACGTCTGGCACTGCAGGATCTGAGTCCATGGTGGTGTAGTGTGTTACTTATGGTAGGCCTTGTTACATTGGTCCCAGCTCTCTGCAGTTCCTTCACTAGGTCCCCCCGCGTGGTTCTGGGATTTTTGCTCACCGTTCTTGTGATCATTCTGACCCCACGGGGTGGGATTTTGCGTGGAGCCCCAGATCGAGGGAGATTATCAGTGGTCTTGTATGTCTTCCATTTTCTAATTATTGCTCCCACTGTTGATTTCTTCACTCCAAGCTGGTTGGCTATTGCAGATTCAGTCTTCCCAGCCTGGTGCAGGGCTACAATTTTGTTTCTGGTGTCCTTTGACAGCTCTTTGGTCTTCACCATAGTGGAGTTTGGAGTCAGACTGTTTGAGGGTGTGCACAGGTGTCTTTTTATACTGATAACAAGTTTAAACAGGTGCCATTACTACAGGTAATGAGTGGAGGAAACAGGAGACTCATAAAGAAGAAGTTACAGGTCTGTGAGAGCCAGAAATCTTGATTGTTTGTTTCTGACCAAATACTTATTTTCCACCATAATATGCAAATAAAATGATAAAAAAACAGACAATGTGATTTTCTGGATTTTTTTTTTCTCAGTTTGTCTCCCATAGTTGAGGTCTACCTATGATGTAAATTACAGACGCCTCTCATCTTTTTAAGTGGTGGAACTTGCACTATTGCTGACTGACTAAATACTTTTTTGCCCCACTGTATATATATATTAATGAATTTATAAATCTTTCATTTTTGTAGGAAGCTGCTGCTGCTTTAGCAGAAGAGGTGCTTCCAGATGAAGACCGAAGGGGTGAAGAGAGATCTGGAGTGGGATCGCAATTGGTATGTTTTTTGCATGCTTCGCGGAACCACAACCTCACACTACACCCAACACATAAAAGCAAAAGATCCTTACAGAAAGAACACTGCACACAACACATACAAACAAACAGATCATTACAGACATCACACAACAAATACAAAATGATAATTATAGATATCACAATGCACACAACATATAAAAAGGCTACCTACAAGCACATATTTTTTATTTTATTTTTCTTCTAGTGTTCGGATTCTGGTGTTCGATCTAGAGGTCCTCCGACTGGCTCCCAGGGTCGTCGGCGTGAGAGTGCGGGCGGCCGTCATTGTGTAAGCACCATTTTTTTTTCTTTATGTTTTGAATCTAAATTTATTTATTTTTTCCTTTTTTGACAGGCTTCACAGCGTGCTCCTGATTCGGAAGGTGAGGAGGTCGGGCTCAATATTGACCTCATCATCGATCTGATCAGAGACAGGGAGCCGCTGTGGAACATGGATGACCGCCGCGATGCTGATGTCATAGTGACCCGTCGACTCTGGGAGCCAGTCTGCCAACAGCTCATAGACAACTGGGAGGACCTCGATGTTCGGGCCCAGAATCAAGCACGTAAGTATACACAGTTCAGTTATGTTGATGGATTCAAAGTATTGTATCCTAACCAATTTGTGTTTCTCCTTTTTTTTTTTTTACAGGTGAAAGGATTGTCAGGCGGCGACGGTCGATCAGGGATCATTTAAAGAAATAGTTCAATAAAGAAATGCGGGCCCCGAGTGGTTCTAGTGGATGCAGGAGCCGATACAAATATGCCCAAGCCGTATCGTTCCTCAGGTCAACGATGGTGAGCCGAAGGTAGATATTATCCACCACATTTAATAACCAATGTTTGACATGTCTAACCCTCTTTTGCTGTTCCAGCCAGGGCCATTCAATATCAGTATATTAATTATATTTTTTCTTTGTTCCACAGCACCGTCGGGAGCACTCTGGAGCCTGCAGCTGAGTTGAACCCTTCTGGGGCGATCCCACAGGAGTTCGCCACCGAGGGACACTTCGACAGTCCTGGCCCCTCTGCACCTTCCCACACATCTGATCTCTCCGTACCATCCACCAGCGCTGGAGCATCCTGGCCGGCTCCATTGCATGAATCTGCTGGTGAGGATATATCTTTTCCTGTACCCCACCAATTTGCTGCTGCCACCTCTAGTATACCTGTGGCTTCGGGGCGGCAGCGGCAGAGGGGTCAGGTACAGAGCTATGCGCCCGAGTTCTTGCACCTGAATGCATCCTTCCAGAACTGTCTAAAAGTTTTGTCCGAGCAAATGGCTGCAGGTTTCAATTTGATAAATAAAGGCATTCTCGAGTTGCATACACTTCTGCTACGGATGCATTCAGAGGCAAGTCAGTCACCGAAACCACTTTTTCCGATCGGTACTCAAGTGCATGGAAAAGCTATCTGATCAACTTTTTCCGATCGGTACTCAAGTGCATGGAAAAGCTATCTGATCTGTTGGGTACAACACAAATCGGTAAACAAATTTGGTAATTAAAGGTTAAATACTTATCTGTAATGCTCTAGATAAGCCCCCAATGTCACCTGAAAGATGAGAATTCCAGAATGCTGTTGATAAGCCCCTGATGCCGATGGGCTTAGCTCACCCTCGATTTTGGGGGTGACAGGTTCCCTTTAAATACCAGTCACTTACATATAGAAACAGTTATTTTGTAAAGTTATTAAGAAAAATGGTGCTTCAACGGACCCTTATAGTAGCTTAAATATACAAAAATAACGTCTTTAGGAAGGTCAGTATAATATCTCCCCTGCTCATGACATTAAAATCTGAAAACATTAGAGCTTTTCTAACCATTTTTGTTTGTTTGCAATAAGTCAAGCAAACCCTTTTAAGGGAACCTGGTACAAAATGGTGAATGCATTTTCATGGTGACAGGTTCTTTTTAAGGACCTTCTGACGAGCATGGGCATCATCAAAAACAGCCCAACACACAAGGATTCCTTCACGACATATGATATACTGATATGTCATATTTTGCAGGGCATTCCCACAAATCGACTTATTGGTATGTCATGGAGAGTATTCGAGCACATGCCAGGAACATGGATTAACTGACATCTGAGCTCCTGCTGTAACAGTCTGCACCGTCTCCTTTACATGTCATTATAGGATGGGTGACATTATTAAATAATGTCCTCTGTTCTGGCCCCTTTCTGTAAGAATGTCCTATATTTTGGTCCCTTTATTTCATAATGTACTCCTTTGTTTCTAGACAAAAAGGAAGCAGTGTGAGTAACATTAGCCCCGTCATGACAATCCGTTTGAGAGTCTCAGCACGCACTGGGTATTCTCAAATGGATCATCATTAGAAGTAACAAACAAAGTTAGAGTAGAGAGGGAATGGTAGGGATTTTTTAACTGAACTACATTACAAAAGTGGTTAGATTATTAGACAGTTGGACGTTTAGTATGAAATTCACTGTTAGTTTAGGAGAATCCCTTTAAGCTTGTGGAGCGAGAGAGAGTGAGCTAGAGACATATGGACAATGAATAAGTACGAATATCCTGTTGCTGATGGTATTTGCTAGAAAATAATTTTTACCAAAGATCCCTTTTGCAGCTCAAAGCACGCTGCATCTTAAAAATTACAAAATAAGATAATGCACAACAGTTTCCTCTTTATAATGTAATCTGTAGCTTGTCGTATCTTGTTACATTATAAACCAGGAGGAAGGACTAGGGATTATCTCCCCCATATGCCGCCTAATGCAGAGTTTCCATGTTCAAGTCGTACAATAAGGCTGGATAATCAACAATAACTGAAATAGAAATGCAACTATATACTATCTATCATATATCCATCTATGCTTGAACTGTATGCATCGTCCACCTTATGCTTCAACTGCATGCGCCTCCCACCTATGCTTCAACTGCATGAATCTCCCCCACCTATGCTTCAACTGCAAGCATCTCCCGCCTATGCTTCAACTGCAAGCATCTCCCGCCTATGCTTCAACTGCATGCATCTCCCGTCGATGCTTCAACTGCAAGCATCTCCCGCGTATGCTTCAACTGCAAGCATCTCCCGCCTATGCTTCAACTGCATGCATCTCCCGCCTATGATTCAACTGCATGCATCTCCCGCCTATGCTTCAACTGCAAGCATCTCCCGCCTATGCTTCAACTGCATACATCTCCCGCTTATGCTTCAACTGCATGCACCTCCCACCACTTCAACTACATCAGCCTCCCACCGTGTATTGAACACTCAGTATCCTGTGTACCTGGCACTTTTAGCTAGTGCTTTCATTGAAAGCCATATTAACAGTCATTTTTTATTAACCCCTTTACCCCCAAGGGTGGTTTGCACGTTAATGACCGGGCCAATTTTTACAATTCTGACCACTGTCCCTTTATGAGGTTATAACTCTGGAACGCTTCAACGGATCGCAGTGATTCTGACATTGTTTTCTCGTGACATATTGTACTTCATGATAGTGGTAAAAATTCTTTGATAGTACCTGCGTTTATTTGTGAAAAAAACGGAAATTTGGCGAAAATTATGAAAATTTCGCAATTTTCCAACTTTGAATTTTTATGCAATTAAATCACAGAGATATGTCACACAAAATACTTAATAAGTAACATTTCCCACATGTCTACTTTACATCAGCACAATTTTGGAACCAAAATTTTTTTTGTTAGGGAGTTATAAGGGTTGAAAGTTGACCAGCAATTTCTCGTTTTTACAACACCATTTTTTGTTTAGGGACCACATCTCATTTGAAGTCATTTTGAGGGGTCTATATGATAGAAAATACCCAAGTGTAACACCATTCTAAAAACTGCACCCCTCAAGGTGCTCAAAACCATATTCAATAAATTTATTAACCCTTCTGGTGCTTCACAGGAATTTTTGGAATGTTTAAATAAAAATGAACATTTAACTTTTTTTCACAAAAAATTTACTTCAGCTCCAATTTGTTTTATTTTACCAAGGGTATCAGGAGAAAATGGACCCCAAAAGTTGTTGTACAATTTGTCCTGAGTACACCGATACCCCATATGTGGGGGTAAATCACTGTTTGGGCACATGACAGCTCGGAAGCGAAGGAGCGCCATTTGACTTTTCAATGCAAAATTGACTGGAATCGAGATGGGACACCATGTTGTGTTTGGAGAGCCCCTGATGTGCCTAAACATTGAAACCCCCCACAAATGACACCATTTTGGAAAGTAGACCCCCTAAGGAACTTATCTAGAGGTGTGGTGAGCACTTTGACCCACCAAGTGCTTCACAGAAGTTTATAATGCAGAACCGTAAAAATAAAAAATCATATTTTTTCACAAAAATTATCTTTTCGCCCCCAATTTTTTATTTTCCCAAGGGTAAGAGAAGAAATTGGACCCCAAAAGTTGTTGTACAATTTGTCCTGAGTACGCTGATACCCCATATGTGGGGGTAAACCACTGTTTGGGCGCATGGGAGAGCTCGGAAGGGAAGGAGCGCCGTTTGACTTTTCAATGCAAAATTGACAGGAATTGAGATGGGACGCCATGTTGCGTTTGGAGAGCCACTGATGTGCCTAAACAAACCCCCCACAAGTGACACCATTTTGTAAAGTAGACCCACTAAGGAACTTATCTAGATGTTTTGAGCGCTTTGACCCACCAAGAGCTTCACAGAATTTTATAATGCAGAGCCGTAAAAATAAAACAAAATGAAAAATGAGAGCTTTTAGCGCATAAAAATGGCCAATTTTATGTGTACCTGGTAGCCCCGTTACCTCTTACTAGACTAAAATTCTCTCTCTCTGTGGAGTACACATAAAATTGGCCATTTTTATGCGCTAAAAGCTCTTATTTTTCATATTTCTGGTGCAGCAATGCAGTTCAAATTTCGTTTTTCAAGTTTGTATGTTTTAGCGCTGCAGTGTGCTGCCTTATTTACTTAACTATATATGAGTTGGCGACTCTAGGTTCAGCACCTGTTCACACTAAGTCTATGTTTGGATGTGTCGGTCAGGTTTTTGGAATGTATTCTTTAGCCTTCTGATCGTGCACTCCGCCTCCTAGCTTCAGGTGTTTTAATTACAGCAGGTCCAATACCCCTCCACAGAGAGAGAGAATTTTAGTCTAGTAAGAGGTTTTCACATGTACCCATTCAGATGGAGACGTTTATTCTCAGCGAGGTAAGGCAAGTTTAGGACCTGGTATAAGAGAGATGCCGTAACGGGGCTACCAGGTGTTAGGGGTCGAGTTCCCGCTTCTGCACGGGGGGAATCTCGAGCCACCTCCGCTGTGGTCTCCCGTTCTTGTCCGGCCGCGGTGGAGTCTGCTCGGCAAGGACGTCGGTCCCAGCGTCTTGCTCGTTCTCACTCTGTTCTGAGAGTTACTGCTGCTTCTCCAGTCTCTGCTATTAAAGTCTGTGCTGGTCAGCAGCGAGCGGACTTCTCTGGGACTAAGTCCTTGTCTGCACGTACTGAGCATGCCCAGCGTAAGGTCTCCCGTTGGAGATCGAGGGTCATGTGCTCAGGCTCTGCAGCACATTCCATTGGTCCTCTTGGCAGGTCCTAGAAGGGCAAAAGTGCTGTGGCCACTTCCTGTGCTGCTGCTATATAAACTGCGCATGACCGCACGGCCATGCGCTAGTATTGTCAAACAATTGCTAATGTGTGTATGTTGTGAGTGCAAGTCGTCCTTGGATACCCCTACCCTATAGTATGACTGTTCGCGGAAGGTGTATGGCTGCTACCTAGCGCCCGACTTATCCTACAGCACTAGTCACACATTATAGCGTCCAGTTGCTGTGACCGCCAGTACGGCGCCGTGCACTTCCTCTGTGCTTTCCTTACCCAAGCCTGGGTGGTTAGTGGCGTTCGTCAGTGCGGCACTGCATGCTCTTCTGTTTCATTTCACACCCAGTTGCGGTGTTGCGCCAGCAAGGGTCTAATCGGACTTCAATCCCAGTTGGGGTTGAGTTCGCTGACTACTTGCTCGCGCTTTAGGTGCGGTACCGCGGTCCTGTGCCTTAACAGGATTGCTTCTTTCATGCTGGGTGAGGTTAACCCACGCGTGTATACTCTAGTGTACCGCCATGTAGTCTGCTAATTGCTAGCAGCAGGTTTTCACCTGCACGGTGGACCCCGGACTGCGAACGCATCTATACCATCTGTCTTGGTGCGTTCCGCCAGTCCTAACACCAGGTACACATAAAATTGGCCATTTTTATGCGCTAAAAGCTCTCATTTTTCATATTTCTAGTGCAGTAATGCAGTTCAAATTTCGTTTTTCAAGTTTGTATGTTTTAGCGCTGCAGTGTGCTGCCTTATTTACTTAACTATATACGAGTTGGCGACTCTAGGTTCAGCACCTGTTCACACTGAGTCTATGTTTGGATGTGCCGGTCAGGTTTTTGAAATGTATTCTTTAGCCTTCTGATCGTGCACTCCGCCTCCTAGCTTCAGGTGTTTTAATTACAGCAGGTCCAATACCCCTCCACAGAGAGAGAGAATTTTAGTCTAGTAAGAGGTTTTCACATGTACCCATTCAGATGGAGACATTTATTCTCAGCGAGGTAAGGCAAGTTTAGGACCTGGTATAAGAGAGATGCCGTAACGGGACTACCAGGTACACATAAAATTTGCCATTTTTATGCGCTAAAAGCTCTCATTTTTCATATTTCTAGTGCAGTAATGCAGTTCAAATTTCATTTTTCAAGTTTGTATGTTTTAGCGCTGCAGTGTGCTGCCTTATCTATTTGGAATGCAGACTTAGATGCAATGGTCTACAGGGGTCACATTGCGTTTGGAGAGCCCCTGATGTGCCTAAACATTGAAACCCCCACAAGTGACACCATTTTGGAAAGTAGACCCCTTGAGGAACTTATCTAGATGTGTGGTGAGCACTTTGACCCAACAAGTGCTTCTTAGAAGTTTATAATGCAGAGCCGTAAAAAAAAAATCATATTTTTTCACAAAAGTGATCTTTTTGCCCCCAATTTTTTATTTTCCCAAGGGTAAGAGAAGAAATTAGACAAAAGACCCCCTAAGGAACTCCTCTAGATGTGTTTTGAGAACTTTGAACCCCCAAGTGTTTCACTACAGTTTATAACGCAGAGCCGTGAAAATAAAAACTGTTTGTTTTTTTTCACAAAAATTATTTTTTAGCCCCCAGTTTTGTATTTTCACAAGGGTAACAGGATAAATTGGACCCCAAAAGATGTTGTCCAATTTGTCCTGAGTACTCTGATACCCCATATGTGGGGGGGAACCACTGTTTAGGCGCATGGCAGAGTTCGGAAGGGAAGGAGCGCCATTTGGAATACAGACTTAGATGGATTGGTCTGCAGGCGTCACGTTGTATTTGAAGAGCCCCTGATGTACCCAGACAGTACAAATCCCCCACAAGTGACCCCATATTAGAAACTAGACTTCCCAAGGAACTTACCTAGATGTGTTGTGAGAACTTTGAACCCCCTGTTAGGACTGGCGGAACGCACCAAGACAGATGATATAGATGCGTTCGCAGTCCGGGGTCCACCGTGCAGGTGAAAACCTGCTGCTAGCAATTTGCAGACTATATGGCGGTACACTAAAGTATACACGCGTGGGTTAAACCTCACCCAGCGTGAAAGAAGCAATCCTGTTAAGTCACAGGACCGCGGTACCGCACCTAAAGCGCGAGCAAGTAGTCAGCGAACTCAACCCCAACTAGGATTGAAGTCCGATTAGACCCTTGCTGGCACAACACCGCAACTGGGTGTGTAAGGAAACAGAATAACAATATTAAGGCACAAGAGTGCATGCGGTGCCGCACTGACGAACGCCACTAACCACCCAGGCTTGGGTAAGGAAAGCACAGAGGAAGTGCACGGCGCCGTACCGGCGGTCACAGCAACTGGACGCTGTAATGTGTGATTCGTGCTGTAGGATAAGTCGGGCGCTAGATAGCAACCATACACCTTCCGCGAACAGACATTCAATAGGGTAGGGGTATCCAAGGACGACTTGCACTCACAACATACACACATTAGCAATTGTAAGACAATACTAGCGCGTGGCCGTGCGGTCATGCACAGTTTATATAGTTGCAGCACAGGAAGTGGCAACAGCACTTTTGCCCTTCCAAGACCTGCCAAGAGGACCAATGGAATGTGCTGCAGAGCCTGAGCACATGACCCTCGATCTCCAACGGGAGATCTTACCCTGGGCATGCTCAGTATGTGCAGACAAGGACTTAGTCCCAGAGAAGTCCGCTCGCTGCTGACCAGCACTGACTTTAATGGCAGAGACTGGAGAAGCAGCAGTAACTCTCAGAACAGAGTGAGAATGAGCAAGACGCTGGGACCGACGTCTTTGCTGAGCAGACTCCACTGCGGCGGGATAAGAATGGGAGACCGCAGCAGAGGTGGTTCGAGATTCCCCCTGTGCAGAAGCGGGAACTTGACCCCTAACACCCCCAAGTGTTTCACTGCAGTTTACAACGCAGAGGCGCGAAAATAAAAAAATCTTATTTTTCCCACAAAAATGATTTTTAGCCCCCCTCATTTTTATTTTCCCAAGGATAACAAGAGAACTTGGACCCCAAAAGTTGTTATCCAATTTGTCCTGAGTACGCTGATACCCCATATGTTGGGGTAAACCCCTGTTTGGGCGCACCGGAGAGCTCGGAAGGGAAGGAGCACTGTTTTACTTTTTCAACACAGAATTGGCTGGAATTGAGATCGGACGCCATGTCGCGTTTGGAGAGCCCCTGATGTGCCTGAACAGTGGAAACTCCCCAATTCTACCTGAAACCTTAATCCAACAACACCCCTAACCCTAATCCCAATGGTAACCCTAACCACACCCCTAACCCTGACAAACCCCTAATTCTAATCTCAACCCTAATCCCAACCGTAAATATAATCCAAACCCTAACTTTAGCCCCAACCCTAACCCTAACTTTAGCCCCAACCCTAACCCCAACCCTAGCCCCAACCCTAACCCTAGCCCCAACCCTAACCCCAACCCTAGCCCCAACCCTAACCCCAGCCCCAACCCTAGCCCCAACCCTAGCCCTAACCCTAGCCATAACCCTGATGGGAAAATGGAAATACATTTTTTTAATTTTATTATTTTTCCCTAACTAAGGGGGTGATGAAGGGGGGTTTGATTTACTTTTATAGCGTTTTTTATACCGGATTTTTATGATTGTCAGCTGTCACACACTAAAAGACGTTTTTTTTATAGCAAAAAAGTTTTTGCGTCTCCACATTTTGAGACCTATAATTTTTCCATATTTTGGTCCACAGAGTCATCTGAGGTCTTGTTTTTTGCGGGACGAGTTGACGTTTTTATTGGTAACATTTTTGGACACGTGACAGTTTATGATCACTTTTTATTTCGATTTTTGTGAGGCAGAATGACCAAAAACCAGCTATTCATGAATTTCTTTTGGGGGAGGCGTTTATACCGTTCCGCATTTGGTAAAATTGATAAAGCAGTTTTATTCGCCGGGTCAGTACGATTACAGCGATATCTCATTTATATCATTTTTTTTTTTATGTTTTGGCACTTTTATATACGATAAAAGCTATTTTATAGAAAAAATAATTATTTTGGCATTGCTTTATTCTCAGGACTATAACTTTTTTATTTTTTTGCTTATTATGCTTTGTGGTGGCTCGTTTTTTGCGGGACAAGATGACGTTTTCAGCGGTACCATGGTTATTTACATCCGTGTTTTTGATCGCGTGTTATTCCACTTTTTGTTCGGCGGTATGATAATAAAGCGTTGTTTTTTGGCTCGTTTTTTTTTTCTTACGGTGTTCACTGAAGGGGTTAACTAGTGGGACAGTTTTATTGGTTGGGTCGTTACGGACGCGGCGATACTAAATATGTGTACATTTATTGCTTTTTTTTTTAGATAAAGAAATGTATTTATGGGAATAATATATATTTTTTTTATTTAGTTATTTTTTTTATTTTTTTTTTACACATGTGGAAATTTTTTATTTTACTTTTTTACTTTGTCCCAGGGGAGGACATCACAGATCGCCGATCTTACAGTTTGCACAGCACTCTGTAAGATCGGCGATCTCACTCATCGCTGCAGGCTTACAGAGCTGCAGCCTGCTCCTGACACGGAAGTACTCCCTGCAGGACCCGGATGCAGCCCCGCGGCCATTTTGGATCCGGGGCCTGCAGGGAAAAGACGCTCGGTACAAGGTGAGCACATCACCTTGTACCGATCGTCTCAGGGAAGCATGCAGGGAGCCCCCTCCCTGCGCGATGCTTCCCTGTACCGCCGGCACACCGCGATCATGTTTGATCGCGGTGTGCCGGGGGTTAGTGTGCCGGGAGCGGTCCGTGACCGCTCCTGGGACATAGTGCCAGATGTCAGCTGCGATAGTCAGCTGACACCCGGCCGCGATCCCCCCGAGAGCGCGGCCGATTGCTATGACGTACTATCCCGTCGGTGGGAATTAAAGCCCACCCCACCTCGACGGGATAGTATGTCATATGGGATTAAGGGGTTAATAAATAAACTAATTCTATGGGTAATATGTTAAGCAAAAAATAACCAAAGACGTGAAAGAAGCTGTACAATTAAAGATGTGTTGGCACTTAATAAATAAAGATTATTATTATTATTATTATAATGCAGCTTAAGTTTGCGCTATGTTAAGGGTAGAAACATGCATGGGCGGCTATTTTCTTTAATCAATATCAGCACAACAGGAGAAGAGCTTTTTACAAAGCTAAATGAAGAAATAGAAAAGTTCTCCGTAAGTGTTAATAACATCATTGGCTGTTCATTTGATGGTGCAACAAACATCAGTGGGTGCTACAATGGAGTCCAGGCCCACATAAAAGCCACTGTGTGCAATTCCACATACACATGGTGTTACGCTCATATCCTCAATTTAGTGACCATTGATGTGGCTCAATGTGCCACTTCAGCAAAATCATTCTTTGGGATGTTGGAAAAAACATCTGTTTTTTCAACTGAGTCCTACAAGAGATCTTTTATTTGGAGAGAAGAGGTATTGTCTCAGAGCCACGTAAAACTAACTAGGCTAAACTCGGTGATGGAGTAAGCCAAGGCAGAGTACAATTTTTAGCTCATCACATGATTATATGAAACAGCTTTATAGCACTCTGTTGTACTGCTTGGAACACATATATTACAAATAGACCGAAGAAGATTTGGTCAATTAACACAAAAAGACATTCGTAGATGTGGATATTGTAGAACTTAAACTTTAGCTACTGAGCCCCCAAGAAAACTATGCTGGCTTGAAAAAAAAATGACCTGCTACGACAAGTGTACAGTAATTGAAGATGATGATAATGACAGTGAGGATGTCATCAGTGGGGGAAAACATGCAGCTGTTGAAAGCTGCCTTACTTTCTGTTATAGACTTGTATACGCTCATAGCTTTCATTCTGCTGCATATCCACATCTTTTTGCAGTTTACACAGTGCTTCTTTACTTGCTTGCACTCAAGTTTCTTGTGAGCGAGTGTTTTCAAATTTAAAAACTAAATAATCGATTGAGGTTATTGATTGGACAAGAACTGTTGAAATTCCTCATTATAATGAACAGTAAGATGAATATTTCCATTACTTTAGATTACGATGACATTGTGATAGATTTGCAAACTCCTCTTCTGTTCTCCAAAAAATGCTGTTGTAAACTAGTGGTACAATATGGCATTATGTAATTGTTTATATTTTGTTAGTAAATTATTACATTAATACCATTTTGTTTCTACATTTATACTGCACTGTGCAATTACTATGTGCAATGACTACTTTTAGTTTTACATTACTCGATTTTATTTAATATTTGAGCATAATATTTAATGTTAGTTATTCAGTGCATTTGATTAATAAAATAGGTTCTCATATTTGCTTTTCTCTGTGTTTGTAGAATATCATATGGTTTGTGTGTGAAAGCTTAGGCACATAACTGTTTTCGATCTGTATCATACAACATTGTATTGCTATCATGGATACCACTATGATAACAAAGAGAAAAAAATAGAAACATTTCAGATTAGTAACATAGTAACATAGTTAGTAAGGCCGAAAAAAGACATTTGTCCATCCAGTTCAGCCTATATTCCATCATAATAAATACCCAGATCTACGTCCTTCTACAGAACCCAATAATTGCACGATACAACACTGTTCTGCTCCAGGAAGACATCCAGGCCTCTCTTGAACCCCTCGACTGAGTTCGCCATCACCACCTCCTCAGGCAAGCAATTCCAGATT
Source organism: Ranitomeya imitator (assembly GCF_032444005.1). NCBI lineage: Eukaryota > Metazoa > Chordata > Amphibia > Anura > Dendrobatidae > Ranitomeya > Ranitomeya imitator. Next base: position 684,035,712 of record NC_091284.1, on the reverse strand, counting down.
CTCACTGCCCTAACAGTAAAGAATCCTCTTCTATGTTGGTGGAAAAACCTTCTCTCCTCCAGACGCAAAGAATGCCCCCTTGTGCCCGTCACCTTCCTTGGTATAAACAGATCCTCAGCGAGATATTTGTATTGTCCCCTTATATACTTATACATGGTTATTAGATCGCCCCTCAGTCGTCTTTTTTCTAGACTAAATAATCCTAATTTCGCTAATCTATCTGGGTATTGTAGTTCTCCCATCCCCTTTATTAATTTTGTTGCCCTCCTTTGTACTCTCTCTAGTTCCATTATATCCTTCCTGAGCACCGGTGCCCAAAACTGGACACAGTACTCCATGTGCGGTCTAACTAGGGATTTGTACAGAGGCAGTATAATGCTCTCATCATGTGTATCCAGACCTCTTTTAATGCACCCCATGATCCTGTTTGCCTTGGCAGCTGCTGCCTGGCACTGGCTGCTCCAGGTAAGTTTATCATTAACTAGGATCCCCAAGTCCTTCTCCCTGTCAGATTTACCCAGTGGTTTCCCGTTCAGTGTGTAATGGTGATATTGATTCCCTCTTCCCATGTGTATAACCTTACATTTATCATTGTTAAACCTCATCTGCCACCTTTCAGCCCAAGTTTCCAACTTATCCAGATCCATCTGTAGCAGAATACTATCTTCTCTTGTATTAACTGCTTTACATAGTTTTGTATCATCTGCAAATATCGATATTTTACTGTGTAAACCTTCTACCAGATCATTAATGAATATGTTGAAGAGAACAGGTCCCAATACTGACCCCTGCGGTACCCCACTGGTCACAGCGACCCAGTTAGAGACTATACCATTTATAACCACCCTCTGCTTTCTATCACTAAGCCAGTTACTAACCCATTTACACACATTTTCCCCCAGACCAAGCATTCTCATTTTGTGTACCAACCTCTTGTGCGGCACGGTATCAAACGCTTTGGAAAAATCGAGATATACCACGTCCAATGACTCACCGTGGTCCAGTCTATAGCTTACCTCTTCATAAAAACTGATTAGATTGGTTTGACAGGAGCGATTTCTCATAAACCCATGCTGATATGGAGTTAAACAGTTATTCTCATTGAGATAATCCAGAATAACATCCCTCAGAAACCCTTCAAATATTTTACCAACAATAGAGGTTAGACTTACTGGCCTATAATTTCCAGGTTCACTTTTAGAGCCCTTTTTGAATATTGGCACCACATTTGCTATGCGCCAGTCCTGCGGAACAGACCCTGTCGCTATAGAGTCACTAAAAATAAGAAATAATGGTTTATCTATTACATTACTTAGTTCTCTTAGTACTCGTGGGTGTATGCCATCCGGACCCGGAGATTTATCTATTTTAATCTTATTTAGCCGGTTTCGCACCTCTTCTTGGGTTAGATTGGTGACCCTTAATATAGGGTTTTCATTGTTTTTTGGGATTTCACCTAGCATTTCATTTTCCACCGTGAATACCGTGGAGAAGAAGGTGTTTAATATGTTAGCTTTTTCCTCGTCATCTACAACCATTCTTTCCTCACTATTTTTTAAGGGGCCTACATTTTCAGTTTTTATTCTTTTACTATTGATATAGTTGAAGAACAGTTTGGGATTAGTTTTACTCTCCTTAGCAATGTGCTTCTCTGTTTCCTTTTTGGCAGCTTTAATTAGTTTTTTAGATAAAGTATTTTTCTCCCTATAGTTTTTTAGAGCTTCAATCGTGCCATCCTGCTTTAGTAGTGCAAATGCTTTCTTTTTACTGTTAATTGCCTGTCTTACTTCTTTGTTTAGCCACATTGGGTTTTTCCTATTTCTAGTCCTTTTATTCCCACAAGGTATAAACCGCTTACACTGCCTATTTAGGATGTTCTTAAACATTTCCCATTTATTATCTGTATTCTCATTTCTGAGGATATTGTCCCAGTCTACCAGATTAAGGGCATCTCTAAGCTGTTCAAACTTTGCCTTCCTAAAGTTCAATGTTTTTGTGACTCCCTGACAAGTCCCCCTAGTGAAAGACAGGTGAAACTGCACAATATTGTGGTCGCTATTTCCTAAATGCCCAACCACCTGCAGATTTGTTATTCTGTCAGGTCTATTAGATAGTATTAGGTCTAAAAGTGCTGCTCCTCTGGTTGGATTCTGCACCAATTGTGAAAGATAATTTTTCTTGGTTATTAGCAGAAACCTGTTGCCTTTATGGGTTTCACAGGTTTCTGTTTCCCAGTTAATATCCGGGTAGTTAAAGTCCCCCATAACCAGGACCTCATTATGGGTTGCAGCTTCATCTATCTGCTTTAGAAGTAGACTTTCCATGCTTTCTGTTATATTTGGGGGTTTGTAACAGACCCCAATGAGAATTTTGTTACCATTTTTCCCTCCATGAATTTCAACCCATATGGACTCGACATCCTCATTCCCTTCGCTAATATCCTCCCTTAAAGTGGACTTTAGACAAGACTTTACATAGAGACAAACCCCTCCTCCTCTCCGATTTTTACGATCCTTTCTAAACAGACTGTAACCCTGTAAGTTAACTGCCCAGTCATAGCTTTCATCTAACCATGTCTCGGTTATTCCCACTATGTCAAAGTTACCTGTAGATATTTCTGCTTCTAGTTCTTCCATCTTGTTTGTCAGGCTTCTGGCGTTTGCGAGCATGCAGTTTAGAGGATTTTGTTTTGTTCCAATCTCCTCACTGTGGATTGTTTTAGAAATGTTCTTACCTCCCTTCTGAGTATGTTTTCCTGGGTCGTCTTTGTTCGAGTCTAATGTTTTTCTTCCCGTCCCCTCTTCTTCTAGTTTAACGCCCTCCTGATGAGTGTAGCGAGTCTTCTGGCGAATGTGTGTTTCCCAGGTTTGTTGAGGTGTAGTCCGTCTCTGGCGAGGAGTCCATCATACCAGTAATTCACACCGTGGTCCAGGAATCCAAATCCTTGTTGTCTGCACCATCGTCTTAGCCAGTTGTTTGCATCAAGGATCCTGTTCCATCTCCTGGTGCCATGCCCGTCTACTGGAAGGATAGAAGAAAAAACTACCTGTGCATCCAGTTCCTTTACTTTCTTCCCCAACTCTTCAAAGTCCTTGCAGATAGTCGGTAGGTCCTTCCTTGCCGTGTCATTGGTGCCAACATGTATCAGAAGAAATGGGTGGACGTCCTTGGAGCTGAAGAGCTTTGGTATCCTATCGGTCACATCCTTGATCATCGCACCTGGAAGGCAGCATACTTCTCTTGCAGTTATGTCCGGTCTGCAGATGGCTGCTTCGGTGCCTCTCAGTAGTGAGTCTCCCACCACCACCACTCTTCGTTGCTTCTTGGCTGTACTTTTTGCTGTCACTTGTTGCTGTGTGCCCTTTTCTTTTTTGCTTGCTGGTATTGCTTCATTCTTAGGTGTGCCATCTTCATCCTCTACAAAGATTTGATATCGGTTCTTCAGTTGTGTGGTTGGTGATTTCTCCATGGTCTTCTTGCTTCTTTTGGTCACATGCTTCCACTCATCTGCTTTTGGAGGTTCTCTGACACTTTTTGCACCTTCTGTGACCAGTAGAGATGCTTCTGTTCTGTCTTCATTCTCTTTGATGAGTTTCAAAGTTGCTATTCTTTCTTCCAGACCCCGCACCTTTTCTTCTAAAAGGGCCACTAGTCTACACTTCTGACAGGTGAAATTGGATTCTTCTTCTGGTCGATCTGTGAACATGTAGCACATGCTGCAGCTCACCATGTAGGTTGTCACATCTGCCATGTTGCTCCTAGATCCTGCTGACTTGCTGTGTGTTTTCCTTCTTGTGTAATCTACTCAGCCAAGCTCTCTTGCAATAATGTCCTACAGGCAAAAATTTGCGCGCCGTAAGGCGCGCGGTTTGGTGATGCTTTCGAAGCAGCTGGTCCCGGCTGTACCCAATGATCTTCTAGCTTAGGGAGACTTCGCTTCTCCCAGAAGGCACCTGGAATATGCAAATTAGCCTCCTGAAGCTTGAATCCCTGGTTTTGAGCTTGAATCCCTGGTTTAAAGTGAAGCAAATAGTCTAAATAAACTTGGCACTCAAAATTTAAAAAAGAAAATTTAGTTAATTTATTACGCATCCAGACAATAATAGTTGAACGTTTTCGGTCCACACTTGGACCTACTTAAGAACAAACTTTTATCAGAGTGAGGAATTTTACATATAGGTACAAAAAGTAAAAAAAAAACAAATTATAAGTCAAATAATGCACAAAAGAACATATTGAAAGCAAACTCCATTACTATAATCACAATTTCAAAAAGATATGGAAAATCTCAGTGACTTGCCACGGAAACCATGTCCCTAGAAAACATCAGACTGTGAAAGCGGTGTAATAATAGGAATAAAATACATATAGTACATTTCTAGAAAGGTCAGAAAGAAGGCTGTAAAGCGTGAAAGGATACTATACTATAATAAAAAGGATATAGTTGTGCTCCATGGTAGAGGTATTTGTGGTAAACAAGAGTTCAGAAGCACCTATTTCAGTGGTGTGGATATCTCAACTTTAATGTCTCAGTGGGAGATAAAAGGTGCCTGGAAAGGAAATCACAAGGAATTATAATCTCCATGTGGTATATGAAATACGGCTGTGATTTGTAAGGAAAAAAGGGGTTATAGTGTATATATATATATACAGTGCCTACAAGTAGTATTCAACCCCCTGCAGATTTAGCAGGTTTACACATTTGGAATTAACTTGGCATTGTGACATTTGGACTGTAGATCGGCCTGGAAGTGTGAAATGCACTGCAGCAAAAAAGAATGCTATTTCTTTGTTTATTTTTTTTTTTTAAATTGTGAAAAGTCTTTTCAGAGGGTCATTTATTATTCAACCCCTCAACCCACCAGAATTCTGTTTGGTTCCCCTAAAGTATTAAGAAGTAGTTCAGGCACAAAGAACAATGAGCTTCACATGTTTGGATTAATTATCTCTTTTTCCAGCCTTTTCTGACTATTTAAGACCCTCCCCAAACTTGTGAACAGCACTCATACATGGTCAACATGGGAAAGACAAAGGAGCATTCCAAGGCCATCAGAGACAAGATCGTGGAGGGTCACAAGGCTGGCAAGGGGTACAAAACCCTTTCCAAGGAGTTGAGCCTACCTGTCTCCAATGTTGGGAGCATCATCCGGAAGTGGAAGGCTTATGGAACTATTGATAGCCTTCCACGGCCTGGACAGCCTTTGAAAGTTTCTTCCCGTGCCGAGGCCAGGCTTGTCCGAAGAGTCAAGGCTAACCCAAGAACAACAAGGAAGGAGCTCCGGGAAGATCTCATGGCAGTGGGGACATTGGTTTCAGTCAATACCATAAGTAATGTACTCCACCGCAATGGTCTCCGTTCCAGACGAGCCCATAAGGTACCTTTACTTTCAAAGCGTCATGTCAAGGCTCGTCTACAGTTTGCTCATGATCACTTGGAGGACTCTGAGACTGACTGGTTCAAGGTTCTCTGGTCTGATGAGACCAAGATCGAAATCTTTGGTGCCAACCACACACGTGACGTTTGGAGACTGGATGGCACTGCATACGACCCCAAGAATACCATCCCTACAGTCAAGCATGGTGGTGGCAGCATCATGCTGTGGGGCTGTTTCTCAGCCAAGGGGCCTGGCCATCTGGTCCGCATCCATGGGAAGATGGATAGCACGGCCTACCTGGAGATTTTGGCCAAGAACCTCCGCTCCTCCATCAAGGATCTTAAGATCGGTCGTCATTTCATCTTCCAACAAGACAACGACCCAAAGCACACAGCCAAGAAAACCAAGGCCTGGTTCAAGAGGCAAAAAATCAAGGTGTTGCAGTGGCCTAGTCAGTCTCCTGACCTCAACCCAATAGAAAACTTGTGGAAGGAGCTCAAGATTAAAGTCCACATGAGACACCCAAAGAACCTAGATAACTTGGAGAAGATCTGCATGGAGGAGTGGGCCAAGATAACTCCAGAGACCTGTGCCGGCCTGATCAGGTCTTATAAAAGACGATTATTAGCTGTAATTGCAAACAAAGGTTATTCCACAAAATATTAAACCTAGGGGTTGAATAATAATTGACCCACACTTTTATGTTTAAAATTTATAAAAATTTAACTGAGCAACAAAACTTTTTGGTTTGTAAGATTTATGCATCTGTTAATAAATCCTGCTCTTGTTTGAAGTTTGAAGGCTCTAACTTATTTGCATCTTATTAAACCTGCTAAATCTGCAGGGGGTTGAATACTACTTGTAGGCATTGTATGTATATATATATATATATATATATATACATACAGTATATATGCATACATCAAATGGGCTGTATAGCTCCTATATTTAAAGGATAATAGAAGTCATCTCAACGTAGGGAAGACTGTGCCAGCTCAAACATGTGTCCAAGTGTGGACCGAAAACGTTCAACTATTATTGTCTGGATGCATTATAAATTAACTAAATTTTCTTTTTCAAATTTTGAGTGCCAAGTAGTATCAAGTTTATTTAGACTATTGACAACGGGCGTGACACCCTACTTGTGCACCAATAGCATTTCAACAACAGAGTGCTGTGTTTTCTTAAATAAAGTGAAGCAAATGTTCAACAGAGTCTCCAAATGGAAAAGTTTATCGGAGAGATGCTTTATGTGAAATGTGTGTTGGCTCACCAGAGTGGTATAATTGTGTATATCTGTATGCACACCAGAGAAATAAAATATATATCCAAACGGCGCTTAGGGCTACAGAATGTAAAGGTGTACGGTCACTAAATTAGATTCTTGTCAAAGGCCAGATACCTTGCAGTGTAGCCGCATATATAGATGCTTGCAGTGAGGGGGAAGATGTATGTGCAAGGAACAATGATATACAGTTAGGTCCATATATATTTGGACAGAGACAACATTTTTCTAATTTTGGTTATAGACATTACCACAATGAATTTTAAGCAAAACAATTCAGATGCAGTTGAAGTTCAGACTTTCAGCTTTCATTTGAGGGTATCCACATTAAAATTGGATGAAGGGTTTAGGAGTTTCAGCTCCTTAACATGTGCCACCCTGTTTTTAAAGGGACCAAAAGTAATTGGACAGATTCAATAATTTTAAATAAAATGTTCATTTTTAGTACTTGGTTGAAAACCCTTTGTGGGCAATGACTGCCTGAAGTCTTGGACTCATGGACATCACCAGACGCTGTGTTTCCTCCTTTTTGATGCTCTGCCAGGCCTTCACTGCAGTGGTTTTCAGTTGCTGTTTGTTTGTGGGCCTTTCTGTCTGAAGTTTAGTCTTTAACAAGTGAAATGCATGCTCAATTGGGTTGAGATCCAGTGACTGACTTGGCCATTCAAGAATATTCCACTTCTTTGCTTTAATAAACTCCTGGGTTGCTTTGGCTTTATGTTTTGGGTCATGGTCCATCTGTAGTATGAAACGACGACCAATCAGTTTGGCTGCATTTGGCTGGATCTGAGCACACAGTATGTCTCTGAATACCTCAGAATTCATTTGGCTGCTTCTGTCCTGTGTCACATCATCAATAAACACTAGTGACCCAGTGCCACTGGCAGCCATGCATGCCTAAGCCATCACACTGCCTCCGCCGTGTTTTACAGATGATGTGGTATGCTTTGGATCATGAGCTGTACCACGCCTTCGCCATAATTTTCTCTTTCCATCATTCTGGTAGAGGTTGATCTTGGTTTCATCTGTCCAAAGAATGTTCTTCCAGAACTGTGCTGGCTTTTTTAGATGTTTTTTTGTAAATTCCAGTCTAGCCTATTTATTCTTGATGCTTATGAGTGGCTTGCACCGTGCAGTGAACCCTCTGTATTTACTTTCATGCAGTCTTCTCTTTATGGTAGATTTGGATATTGATACGCCTACCTCCTGGAGAGTGTTGTTCACTTGGTTGGCTGTTGTGAAGGGGTTTCTCTTCACCATGGAGATTATTCTGCGATCATCCACCACTGTTGTCTTCTGTGGGTGCCCAGGTCTTTTTGCATTGATGAGTTCACCAGTGCTTTCTTTCTTTCTTAGGATGAACCAAACTGTAGATTTTGCCACTCCTAATATTGTAGCAATTTCTGGGATGGGTTTTTTCTGTTTTCGCAGCTTTAGGATGGCTTGTTTCACCTGCATGGAGAGCTCCTTTGACCGCATGTTTACTTCACAGCAAAACCTTCCAAATGCAAGCATCACACCTCAAATCAACTCCAGGCCTTTTATCTGCTTAATTGAGAATGACATAATGAAGAGATTGCCCACACCTGTCCATGAAATAGCCTTGGAGTCAATTGTCCAATTACTTTTGGTCCCTTTAAAAACAGGGTGGCACATGTTAAGGAGCTGAAACTCCTAAACCCTTCATCCAATTTTAATGTGGATACCCTCAAATAAAAGCTGAATGTCTGAACTTCATCTGCATCTGAATTGTTTTGTTTAAATTCATTGTGGTAATGTCTATAACCAAAATTAGAAAAATGTTGTCTCTGTCCAAATATATATGGACCTAACTGTAAATAGTAATGGAGAGAAAATGAATTTAAATAGCAGCATAATCGTTCATTACAGACAAATAGGAGGTGGTTACCTGTATCTATGGTTATGTGAGGGACACGCTTCGCTCACTTTTCCCAATTCCTAGGTAGCAGTAGATGTATAGAAGCAGGATTATGTAGACAGACATCAAAAATTTCCAACATTTCGGCTAACATGCCTTTCTCAAGTTAGGTCTGTTTCTGCAAGACAAATTATAACTTTTACCATAATGTCAACAACTTATGTAAAAAAATTAAGAGAATAAATCGGACCACCTGGTCAGTATTAAACGTATATGTGGTATATAGTATATATACTATCAGAGGAAACCTTCCATAATAGAAGAAGGTCAGAACCAAGTAGGAGAACCACCAATAAATGCTTGAGTGAGTGAAAAACGTTATGCATTACAAAAAGCATGCATATATATGTGCGCACATACGTCCATATGTACGAACATGTATCCACGCGCATAAGCGCCAGTAAAAAAAACGGCAAAAAAAGGAGTGAAAAGAAGAAGAAAAAAGAAACAGAAAAAAACAAAAAATTGGTACTTTACTATATGATGTACTCTGCCCAAGAATAACTGGTCCCACTGAAAGTACAATTCCGTGTAATTAGCCACAAAAATAGCTGTAACACTATAAAGCACAAATGAAGTGCAGAGCTTTCAGCAGCGGCCATAATGCGCCCAATGGAAAAAACTGTTACCTATTAATAGTCCCGACAAAAAAGAGATCCGGCAAGGGGCCTCCGGGCAACGGTAGGTAAAGAGGGATCCAGACGGCGGTGCAGGTCGGTGCTCACGTGTGACAGGAACTCAGTGTGCGTGCTCTTATGTGTCTCACCGCCGTGTTTTTATACAGCGCTTCCGGGTTAGAGTCCAATGAAAAACAGGAAGTGCGCCTGCGTGTGCCGACCGAAGCCGAATATCCCCGAAGAGAGCCGAATGTCTGTGGGAGAGGTGCGCATGCGTAAATGCATTTTGGAGATAGAGAAAATTCTATCTCAATTCCGCGCCTGTGGGCTTCTGAGAAAAGATAAAAAGAGAAGGACTAAATGCATAGAAGGGCAACTTGAAAAGGAATACATAATAAAAGTATAATATATAAGGAAGTAACAATGGTATGACAGCATTGTAGCAATATTATAACTACAATACTACCAAAATATTATGATAATGAGATCAGTCCGCTGTATCAGCAACCTTTTTATATATAGAGGCCATATGGACAAGTCTCTGAATAAACACATGGGAATCAAGATAAACCTATAGACATCTATTGAGGGAACCCAAGGAAAGGGAAGATCACTTTCTGATTAAATAATAATGAAAGAAAATTCCTAATATGATACCAGTGATTTTGAGATTGCTTTTTCGTGACACATTATACTTTATGATAATGGTAAATTTAAGTCAATATGTTTTGTGTTTATTTATAAAAAATATAAAATTTTTGAGAAAAATGTTAAAAAATTGGAATTTTGAAACATTGAATGATTATCCCTTTAATCCAGATAGTCATACCTCAGCAAACCCATTAATAAATAACATTTCCCACATGTCTGCTTTACATCAGCACCATTTGTAAAATGTTATTTTATTTTGTTAGCATTTTAGGAGGATTAAAAATGTAGCAGCAATTTTTCATTTTTTCTCGTATATTGGGAAACCCCCAAACGTGATACCATTTTAAAAACAGCACCTCCTGACATATTGAAAACTGCAGTCAGGTAGTTTATTAACTCTTCAGGTGTAGAATATGTACGTCCTGAGCGCGGGTGTGTGAATGAATCACCCTTAGAAATATTTGAACACAGTAAGCAATTCAAACAGGGGAAAGTCCTATTGCGAGGAGTGGAGCACCCCATAATTTTCTGATAATTATCCTTTTTTTGGGTGTTGTCTCCAGTTTTTTGGACTGATGTCTTTTTCTACTTTGTCCTACAATCAAGAGGAATCATCCACCATTATTTCACAAGTCACTGTTTCAGGGTCCTTTTTGCATACCCCATCAGAAGAATTACGCACAAGGGAGTTTGAAAGGGATTTGAAGAGACATGTATCATTGGATTTACATAGCATTACATTAGCGGAATATCATAAAGTACAGCACATTCCAAGGGGACTCAAAGTTCCATTGAGACCCACTCTATTCCATGATAATACTGACTTTTGTGCGAAGTTCGAAGCAAATTTAAATAAATGTTCTATGGATCTGATTGTTTTGACTATTGACTTTTTACAGAAGGAGATCACGGAGCTCAGCACCAGAATCACCACTGCTGAACAGCAACTGAGCAACACTCTTTCCACGGAGGATTTCAAAACTTTAAAAACCAAACTTGACAACACGACTTCAGAGTTACGGAACAATCTTCAAATTATAAAAATAAATAAATTCCTACGGGATACTGAAGACTATAAAAACAATCAGGTATACCGATGGCAATCTACAGGCTCCTTCAGAAACCGCCGATTCGCAAGACGCATATACAGTCCCATTTCCACCAGCTCGGACAGCGACTTCGGTACCACACGTTCGACTTTTTTAGAGCAGCACCAGGTACGGCCATCAAGAGGAAAACGTGGAGGACGAGGAGACACCGGTCTAGATCATCACAAAATGACGACGAGATCACAGGTACTAACACCTCTAAAAACATTGTCTACAATATTTCATCATACTGCTTGTCCCTCTCGGAAATGACGCTTTTGCAGAAAGGACTAACCTTTTGTCCAGTACCGCGCTTTAATACCTTCCAACTTGATCAAGATATGCATCTTTTTTTAGGACTTTGAGATTGAAAGCACATTTTTTCAATCAACCAGTAAATCCCACAACAGAGCAACTACCTCCAACATCTTTTGCTCTAAAAGGGTTGAACCTTCGTATCCCTAGTTCATATCAACTGTTAGGGTTGGCGGAACGCACCAAATATATAATTTATTAAATGGAATTGGTGCGTTCGCAACCCAGGATCCACCGTGCAGGAAAGCACCTGCTGCTAAATAATGGCGGCTCTATATGGCGGTATATACCAACTCTGTTAGCTTCACAGAGTAACCGCGAGAGGAAAGCTCTGTGCCCTGTTAGACTTTCACAGAGGCACAGGCCAACTACCCAGATGTGAGCAGTGAGTTGTCATGCATGCATACAAAACTCCTCGCCGGAGATGCCAGCATTCTAGGGGCTTATTTCAGCCGGGTCCCTGAACACACTTAAACACAATCTCCTCGCCGGAGGTGCCAGCATTCTAGGGGCTTATTTCAGCCGGGTCCCTGAACACATTCAAACACATGACCACATTGCATATAGCATAAGACGATACTAGCGCATGGCCGTGCGGTCATGCGTAGTTTATATAGTTGCAGCACAGGAAGCTGCTACTGAAGTTTTTGCCCTTTCAGGACCTTCCAGAAGGACCAATGGAAAGTGCTGCAGTACCTGAGCATGTTTTGCCCTTTCAGGACCTTCCAGAAGGACCAATGGAATGTACTGCAGCACCTGAGCATGTGACCGAACATGTGGCCCTCGACATTTAATGGGAGACCCTGCCCTGGGCATGCTCAGTGTGAGTAAACAAGGACTTAGTCCCAGAGAGGATCGCTCGCCGAAGATCAGTGCAGGGTACCATAGGAAAGCCAGAAAAGGCAGTAGTGACCCTATGAACCGAATCAGCCCCAGCAAGACGCCTCCGCTGAGCAGAGCCCACTGCGGCCGATACCGAATGGGAGACCGCAGCAGACACGGATCGAGATTCCCCCTGTGCAGCAGAGGAAACTCGACTCCTAACATTACCCCCCCCTCCTAGGGCCCCCCCCTCCTTGAGCCTCACTACGCTCAAAAGCTGCGATAAGCAGCGGAGCCCGAATGTGCTCCACAGGCTCCCAGGTTCTATCCTCTGGGCCGTGACCCTTCCAGTCCACCAGATAAAATTTCTTGCCACGTACCACCTTGCACCCCACAATAGCATTCACCTCAAACTCATCCGTGGATGAACCCGATGTCCCAGCAGATGACTCGGAAAACCGGGACAAATGAACGGGCTTTAAGAGGGAAACGTGGAAAGTATCAGTGATACCAAGGCGTGGAGGAATAGCCAAACGGTAGACCACAGGGTTGACCTGTTCCAGAACCTTAAATGGGCCAATGTAGCGAGGAGCAAACTTAGTGGACTCAACTCGCAGCCTGATGTTACGGGCGGAGAGCCACACTAAGTCGCCAGGAGCAAAGACCGGAGCGGGGCGCCGGTGTGTATCAGCCGAAACCCTCATTCTCTCCTTGGAGGCCCGGATGGCATCCTGTGTGCGGTCCCAGATGTCACGTGCCTCCACCGCCCAGTCTGCCACCCTAGAATCGGTGGATGACACGGGCATGGGCACAGGGACACGCGGATGCTGGCCGTAATTAAGGAGAAAAGGAGTTTGACCAGTGGAATCGGCTACGGCGTTGTTCAGGGCAAATTCCGCCCAAGGTAGCAAAGATGCCCAGTCATCCTGCCTTGCAGAGACGAAATGTCGCACATATGTCACCAGAGTCTGGTTGGTTCTCTCCACCAACCCATTCGTCTCGGGATGGTATGCAGAGGAGAGGTTTAACTCTATGCTGAGTAAACGGCAGAGCTCTCTCCAAAACCGAGATGCGAACTGGGGACCCCGATCGCTGACAATCTTATCAGGCATACCATGCAAACGGAAAACGTGTTTAATGAACAACACCGCCAAGGCCCGTGCTGAGGGTAACCGAGGAAGCGGCACCAAATGCACCATCTTGGAGCAATGGTCGGTGACAACCCAAATAATGGAGCAGCCACGCGACTTGGGTAGACCCACCACAAAGTCCATCCCGACCATCTCCCAGGGCCTGTCTGCCACCGGTAGAGGGTAAAGAAACCCAGCAGGCCGTTGCCGAAGAGACCGATTCTGGGCGCAAGAAACGCACGCCTGAATATAGTCCTTGACATCTCGGGCCATATGCGGCCACCAGTATGTTCTCGCCAGAAGCTCAGATGTCCTCTTGGTCCCAAAATGCCCACCCACTCTGGAAGAGTGAGCCCAAGAGAGAACCTCCGGTCGCAAGTTAGCTGGTACGAAAGTCTTGCCCGGGGGCACAGACTCTAGCGAAACCGGAGCTACAGTTCTCAGGCTCTCAGAAGGGACAATAAGCCGAGGCTCCTCCTCCTCCTCCGATGACACCACGGAGCGGGAGAGAGCATCAGCACGAACATTCTTCTCCCCGGAGAGGAAATGGAGAGTAAAATGGAACCGGGAGAAGAACAGGGACCATCTAGCCTGGCGAGAATTCAGCCGCTGGGCCGTTTGCAGATACACCAAGTTCTTGTGGTCAGTGAAGACTTGGAAGGGAAAGCGAGCTCCCTCCAAGAGATGTCTCCACTCCGAAAAAGCCAACTTCATGGCCAGCAACTCCCTGTCCCCGATGGAATAATTCCTCTCCGCTGGTGTGAAGGTCTTGGAGAAGAAGAAGCAAGGATGCTTCCGACCTTGAGCATCCTTTTGGAAAAGGACTGCTCCAGCACCAACAGATGAGGCATCCACCTCCAAGATAAATGGCTTATCAACATCGGGGCGATGTAGGATGGGAGTGCTAGCGAAGTGTGACTTGATCGAGAGAAAGGCTTTGGAGACCTCCTCTGACCACAACTTGGGATTTGCTCCCTTCTTGGTGAGGGCAACCAAGGGAGCTACCATAGTTGAGAAGTGTGGAATGAACTGGCGATAGTAATTAATGAACCCAATAAAGCGCTGCACCGCTTTAAGAGAATGGGGTTCCTGCCAGTCCATTACAGCCTGTAGCTTGGCAGGATCCATAGCCAAACCCTGGGCAGAGATGATATAACCAAGGAAAGGCAAGGACTCCTGCTCAAACACACACTTCTCCAACTTGGCTTAGAGGGAGTTTGCCCGTAAGAGGTCGAAGACTTTGCGAACATCTCTCCGATGGGAGTCAATATCTGGAGAGAAGATGAGAATATCATCCAGATAGACTACGACCGAGGTGGTGAGCATATCCCGGAAGATGTCGTTCACAAAGTCTTGGAAAACGGCTGGGCCATTACAGAGCCCGAAGGGCATCACCAGATATTCATAGTGCCCATCCCTGGTGTTAAAAGCCGTCTTCCATTCATCCCCCTCACGGATGCGAATCAGGTTGTAAGCACCCCGCAGATCTAACTTTGTAAATACCCTCGCTCCCCGTAGCCTATCAAACAGCTCAGATATCAGGGGTAGTGGGTACTTGTTCTTAACGGTGATGGCGTTAAGACCCCTGTAGTCTATGCATGGATGTAAGTCTCCAGTCTTCTTCTGTACGAAGAAGAACCCTGCCCCTGCCGGTGACACTGACTTCCTAATGAATCCTCTTGCCAGATTCTCCTGGATGTACTGGGACATTGCCTCCATCTCCGGGAGAGATAACGGATAGACTCGACCCCGGGGAGGCTCAGCACCAGGCAAGAGGTCAATAGGACAGTCATAGGGGCGGTGAGGCGGAAGGGTCTCCGCAGCTCTTTTAGAGAACACGTCTGCATAGGGCCAATAGTGCTTGGGGAGAGAGGAAAGATGTGCGGGTACCTGTGTAGTAGCAACCTGAACGCACTCCCTCAGACATCTACCCTCGCAAGATTTACTCCAACCCAAAATTCTCCCAGAGGACCACTCAATATGAGGAGAATGGTAGCGAAGCCATGGTATCCCCAACAGGACCTCATCAATTCCCTCAGGAATGACTAATAGGGAGATTATCTCCTGATGTGATGGAGACACAGATAGTGTGAAAGGAATGGTTTGGTGGGTAATCTGTGAAGGTAGTGTTGACCCATTTACCACTCGAATGGTTACCGGCTTGGCGAGCATCACCAAGGGTATTGCGTGACGCTGGGCAAAAGCGGAAGACATAAAGTTACCCTCTGCCCCAGAATCCACGCATAGCTCGACCATAAGAGTGGATGGGCCTATGGTAATTGTCCCCTTGAAGGACAACTTTGAGGCAAACGTCGCCGTGTCTAGTGTACCTCCTCCAACTGCCACTAGACGCTGACGTTTCCTCGACCGCTGAGGACCCTTGGAGGCAAGGTGTCCTGGCTGCTGGCAAACATGACGGACCTTATGTGCACGGGCAGACTGAGACTTGGATCCCGCTCGTGTCACCTCTAAGGCCTCATGTGACTCGGATGCCTGGACTGGAGATTCCAAAGGTTTGGCGAAGGTGGGAGCCAGCCGAAACCTCTGCCTACACTGGGCTCGCGCCAACCTCCGCTCGTTAAAACGGAGGTTAATACGAGTAGATACGGCTATGAGCTCCTCCAGTGTGGCGGGAATCTCCCTAGTGGCCAAAGCGTCCTTCACATGGTCAGCCAGCCCCCTCCAAAATACGGGAATGAGGGTTTTATCTGGCCATTCCAACTCAGACGCTAATGTCCGGAAGTGAACAGCAAAATGGCTGACCATGGTTGAACCCTGAGTCAAAGCCAGCAGTTGGAGCGCTGTATCATGGGTGACTTGAGTGTTATGTTTGCTAATGACAGGTGTTATGAAGGCAATCCAGAAACACAGTGTGCTTAGCGATCAGAGCGCACACAGTGATCTGACAAATACCCAAAAATACAAGAACGAGCTCTGAGACGTGGAAACTCTGTAGACTGCACACCTGATCCTATCCTAAACACAACTAAAAGCGACTGTGGATTGCGCCTAACAACTACCTAGGCAACTCGGCACAGCCTAAGAAACTAGCTAGCCTGAAGATAGAAAAATAGGCCTGACTTGCCCCAGAGCAATTCCCCAAAGGAAAAGGCAGCCCCCCACATATAATGACTGTGAGTAAGATGAAAAGACAAAACGTAGGGATGAAATAGATTCAGCAAAGTGGGGCCCGATATTCTAGGACAGAGCGAGGACAGTAAAGCGAACTTTGCAGTCTACAAAAAACCCTAAAGCAAAACCACGCAAAGGGGGCAAAAAAAACCCCACCGTGCCGAACTAACGGCACGGCGGTACACCCTTTGCGTCTCAGAGCTTCCAGCAAAACAAAAAACAAGCTGGACAGAAAAAAAGCAACAAAAAAGCAAAAAGCACTTAGCTATACAGAGCAGCAGGTCACAGGAACAATCAGGAGAAGCTCAGATCCAACACTGAAACATTGACAAGGAGCAAGGATAGCAGCATCAGGCGGAGTTAAGTAATGAAGCAGTTAACGAGCTCACCAGAACACCTGAGGGAGGAAGCTCAGAAGCTGCAGTACCACTTGTAACCACAGGAGTGAATTCAGCCACAGAATTCACAACAGTACCCCCCCCTTGAGGAGGGGTCACCGAACCCTCACCAGAGCCCCCAGGCCGACCAGGATGAGTCGCATGAAAGGCATGAACAAGATCGGAAGCATTAACATCAGAGGCAAAAACCCAGGAATTATCTTCCTGAGCATAACCCTTCCATTTAACCAGATACTTGAGTTTCCGTCTAGAAACACGAGAATCCAAAATCTTCTCCACAATATACTCCAATTCCCCCTCCACCAAAACCGGGGCAGGAGGCTCAACAGATGGAACCATAGGTGCCACGTATCTCCGCAACAACGACCTATGGAATACATTATGTATGGAAAAGGAGTCTGGGAGGGTCAAACGAAAAGACACAGGATTGAGAACCTCAGAAATCCTATACGGACCAATAAAACGAGGTTTAAATTTAGGAGAGGAAACCTTCATAGGAATATGACGAGAAGATAACCAAACCAGATCCCCAACACGAAGTCGGGGACCCACACGGCGTCTGCGATTAGCGAAAAGTTGAGCTTTCTCCTGGGACAAGATCAAATTGTCCACTACCTGAGTCCAGATCTGCTGCAACCTATCCACCACAGAATCCACACCAGGACAGTCCGAAGACTCAACCTGTCCTGAAGAGAAACGAGGATGGAACCCAGAATTGCAAAAAAAATGGAGAAACCAAGGTAGCCGAGCTGGCCCGATTATTAAGGGCGAACTCAGCCAACGGCAAAAAGGACATCCAATCATCCTGGTCTGCAGAAACAAAACATCTCAGATATGTTTCCAAGGTCTGATTGGTTCGTTCGGTCTGGCCATTAGTCTGAGGATGGAAAGCCGAGGAAAAGGATAGGTCAATGCCCATCCTACCACAAAAGGCTCGCCAGAACCTTGAAACAAACTGGGAACCTCTGTCAGAAACAATATTCTCAGGAATGCCATGCAACCGAACCACATGCTGAAAGAACAAAGGTACCAAATCAGAGGAGGAAGGCAATTTAGCCAAGGGCACCAGATGGACCATTTTAGAAAAGCGATCACAGACCACCCAAATGACTGACATCTTTTGAGAAACGGGAAGGTCAGAAATGAAATCCATCGAAATATGTGTCCAAGGCCTCTTTGGGACCGGCAAGGGCAAAAGCAACCCACTGGCACGAGAACAGCAGGGCTTAGCCCTAGCACAAATCCCACAGGACTGCACAAAAGTACGTACATCCCGTGACAGAGATGGCCACCAGAAGGATCTAGCCACTAACTCTCTGGTACCAAAGATTCCAGGATGACCAGCCAACACCGAACAATGAAGTTCAGAGATAAGTTTATTAGTCCACCTATCAGGGACGAACAGTTTCTCTGCTGGACAACGATCAGGTTTATTCGCCTGAAATTTTTGCAGCACCCGCCGCAAATCAGGGGAGATGGCAGACACAATGACTCCTTCCTTGAGGATACCCGCTGGCTCAGATAAACCCGGAGAGTCGGGCACAAAACTCCTAGACAGAGCATCCGCCTTCACATTTTTAGAGCCTGGAAGGTACGAAATCACAAAGTCGAAGCGGGCAAAAAATAACGACCAACGGGCCTGTCTAGGATTCAAGCGCTTGGCAGACTCGAGATAAGTCAAGTTCTTATGATCAGTCAATACCACCACGCGATGCTTAGCTCCTTCAAGCCAATGACGCCACTCCTCGAATGCCCACTTCATGGCCAGCAACTCTCGATTGCCCACATCATAATTACGCTCAGCGGGCGAAAACTTCCTGGAAAAGAAAGCACATGGTTTCATCACTGAGCAATCAGAACCTCTCTGTGACAAAACCGCCCCTGCTCCAATCTCAGAAGCATCAACCTCGACCTGGAACGGAAGAGAAACATCTGGCTGACACAACACAGGGGCAGAACAAAAACGACGCTTCAACTCCTGAAAAGCTTCCACAGCAGCAGAAGACCAATTAACCAAATCAGCACCCTTCTTGGTCAAATCGGTCAATGGTTTGGCAATGCTAGAAAAATTACAGATGAAGCGACGATAAAAATTAGCAAAGCCCAGGAACTTTTGCAGACTTTTCAGAGATGTCGGCTGAATCCAATCCTGGATGGCTTGGACCTTAACTGGATCCATCTCGATAGTAGAAGGGGTAAAGATGAACCCCAAAAATGAAACTTTCTGCACACCGAAGAGACACTTTGATCCCTTCACAAACAAAGAGTTAGCACGCAGGACCTGAAAAACCATTCTGACCTGCTTCACATGAGACTCCCAATCATCTGAGAAGATCAAAATGTCATCCAAGTAAACAATCAGGAATTTATCCAGATACTCACGGAAGATGTCATGCATAAAAGACTGAAACACAGATGGAGCATTGGCAAGTCCGAACGGCATCACTAGATACTCAAAATGACCCTCGGGCGTATTGAATGCAGTTTTCCATTCATCTCCTTGCCTGATTCTCACCAGATTATACGCACCACGAAGATCTATCTTAGTGAACCAACTAGCCCCCTTAATCCGAGCAAACAAGTCAGATAACAATGGCAAGGGATACTGAAATTTAACAGTGATCTTATTAAGAAGGCGGTAATCAATACACGGTCTCAGCGAACCATCCTTCTTGGCTACAAAGAAGAACCCTGCTCCCAGTGGTGATGACGATGGGCGAATATGTCCCTTCTCCAGGGATTCCTTCACATAACTGCGCATAGCGGCGTGTTCGGGCACGGATAAATTAAATAATCGACCTTTAGGGAATTTACTACCAGGAATCAAATTGATAGCACAATCACAATCCCTATGCGGAGGTAGAGCATCGGACTTGGGCTCTTCAAATACATCCTGATAATCAGACAAGAACTCTGGGACCTCAGAAGGGGTGGATGACGAAATCGACAAAAATGGAACATCACCATGTACCCCCTGACAACCCCAGCTGGATACCGACATGGAATTCCAATCCAATACTGGATTATGGGTTTGTAGCCATGGCAACCCCAACACGACCACATCATGCAGATTATGCAACACCAGAAAGCGAATAACTTCCTGATGTGCAGGAGCCATGCACATGGTCAGCTGGGCCCAGTATTGAGGTTTATTCTTGGCCAAAGGTGTAGCATCAATTCCTCTCAATGGAATAGGACACCGCAAAGGCTCCAAGAAAAACCCACAACGTTTAGCATAATCCATCAGATTCAGGGCAGCGCCCGAATCCACAAACGCCATGACAGAAAACGACGACAAAGAGCATATCAAGGTAATGGACAGAAGGAATTTGGACTGTACAGTACCAATGACGGCAGACCTAGCGGACCGCTTAGTGCGCTTAGGACAATCAGAAATAGCATGAGTGGAATCACCACAGTAGAAACACAGACCATTCAGACGTCTGTATTCCTGCCGTTCAACTCTAGTCATAGTCCTATCGCACTGCATAGGCTCAGGTTTAACCTCAGGCAGTACCGCCAAATGGTGCACAGATTTACGCTCGCGCAAGCGTCGACCGATCTGAATGGCCAAAGACAAAGACTCATTCAAACCAGCAGGCATAGGAAATCCCACCATGACATCCTTAAGAGCCTCAGAGAAACCCTTTCTGAACAAAGCTGCCAGCGCAGATTCATTCCACTGAGTGAGTACTGACCATTTCCTAAATTTCTGACAATATACTTCTATATCATCCTGACCCTGGCACAAAGCCAGCAAATTTTTCTCAGCCTGATCCACTGAATTAGGCTCATCGTACAGCAATCCGAGCGCCAGGAAAAACGCGTCGACACTACTCAATGCAGGGTCTCCTGGCGCAAGAGAAAATGCCCAGTCTTGAGGGTCGCCGCGCAAAAAAGAAATAATAATCAAAACCTGTTGAATAGGATTACCAGAAAAATGAGGTTTCAAGGCCAGAAATAGCTTACAATTATTTTTGAAACTTAGAAACTTAGTTCTATCTCCAAAAAACAAATCAGGAATAGGAATTCTTGGTTCTAACATAGATTTCTGATCAATAATATCTTGAATTTTTTGTACATTTATAACGAGATTATCCATTGAAGAGCACAGACCCTGAATATCCATGTCCACACCTGTGTCCAGAATCACCCAAATGTCTAGGGGAAAAAAAAAAGTGAACACAGAGCAGAAAAACAAAAAAAATGATGTCAGAACTTTTTCTTTCCCTCTATTGAGAATCATTAGTTTGGCTCCTTGTACTGTTATGTTTGCTAATGACAGGTGTTATGAAGGCAATCCAGAAACACAGTGTGCTTAGCGATCAGAGCGCACACAGTGATCTGACAAATACCCAAAAATACAAGAATGAGCTCTGAGACGTGGAAACTCTGTAGACTGCACACCTGATCCTATCCTAAACACAACTAAAAGCGGCTGTGGATTGCGCCTAACAACTACCTAGGCAACTCGGCACAGCCTAAGAAACTAGCTAGCCTGAAGATAGAAAAATAGGCCTGACTTGCCCCAGAGAAATTCCCCAAAGGAAAAGGCAGCCCCCCACATATAATGACTGTGAGTAAGATGAAAAGACAAAACGTAGGGATGAAATAGATTCAGCAAAGTGGGGCCCGATATTCTAGGACAGAGCGAGGACAGTAAAGCGAACTTTGCAGTCTACAAAAAACCCTAAAGCAAAACCACGCAAAGGGGTACACCCTTTGCGTCTCAGAGCTTCCAGCAAAACAAAAGACAAGCTGGACAGAAAAAAAGCAACAAAAAAGCAAAAAGCACTTAGCTATACAGAGCAGCAGGTCACAGGAACAATCAGGAGAAGCTCAGATCCAACACTGAAACATTGACAAGGAGCAAGGATAGCAGCATCAGGCGGAGTTAAGTAATGAAGCAGTTAACGAGCTCACCAGAACACCTGAGGGAGGAAGCTCAGAAGCTGCAGTACCACTTGTGACCACAGGAGTGAATTCAGCCACAGAATTCACAACACTTGAGGTCCTAAAAAGACCTGTTTCAGAGTGTCCAGAAACCTAGGAACACTCCGCACCACATGATCGTTGCGCTCCCACAGCGGCGTAGCCCACTCCAACGCTCTGTCCGACAGGAGAGAGATTATGAATCCCACCTTTGCCCGCTCAGTAGGGAAACGTGCAGCCAGAAGCTCGAGGTGTATATCACATTGGCTCACGAAACCCCTACAGGACTTACTGTCCCCAGAGTATCTCTCAGGCAAAGGAAGGTGAGATAGGGTCGGAACAGAGGTGGCAGTGGGAAAAGCTGCTGCAGCCACGCTAGCAGCCTGAACAGCTATTGCGGTAACATCCACCGCCGAGGTTGCACGCTCAAGAGACGCCAACCGGCCCTCCAGCAGCTGGATGTACCCCTGCAATCGCTGTTCATCCGCCATTACTTAGCCAGATCCTGGCGCTAGTAAACTGTTAGGGTTGGCGGAACGCACCAAATATATAATTTATTAAATGGAATTGGTGCGTTCGCAACCCGGGATCCACCGTGCAGGAAAGCACCTGCTGCTAAATAATGGCGGCTCTATATGGCGGTATATACCAACTCTGTTAGCTTCACAGAGTAACCGCGAGAGGAAAGCTCTGTGCCCTGTTAGACTTTCACAGAGGCACAGGCCAACTACCCAGATGTGAGCAGTGAGTGGTCATGCATGCATACAAAACTCCTCGCTGGAGATGCCAGCATTCTAGGGGCTTATTTCAGCCGGGTCCCTGAACACACTTAAACACAATCTCCTCGCCGGAGGTGCCAGCATTCTAGGGGCTTATTTCAGCCGGGTCCCTGAACACATTCAAACACATGACCACATTGGCGCAAAGCATATAGCATAAGACGATACTAGCGCATGGCCGTGCGGTCATGCGCAGTTTATATAGTTGCAGCACAGGAAGCTGCTACTGAAGTTTTTGCCCTTTCAGGACCTTCCAGAAGGACCAATGGAAAGTGCTGCAGTACCTGAGCATGTTTTGCCCTTTCAGGACCTTCCAGAAGGACCAATGGAATGTACTGCAGCACCTGAGCATGTGACCGAACATGTGGCCCTCGACCTCCAATGGGAGACCCTGCCCTGGGCATGCTCAGTGTGAGTAAACAAGGACTTAGTCCCAGAGAGGATCGCTCGCCGAAGATCAGTGCAGGGTACCATAGGAAAGCCAGAAAAGGCAGTAGTGACCCTATGCACCGAATCAGCCCCAGCAAGACGCTGGGAGCGACGTCTCCGCTGAGCAGAGCCCACTGCGGCCGATACCGAATGGGATACCGCAGCAGACACGGATCGAGATTCCCCCTGTGCAGCAGAGGAAACTCGACTCCTAACATCAACCACCTAAAACATATCATCCTGTAGAAACATACATTGATTTTGTACAAAAAGATGTTAAAACTATGTTGGGATCTATCGAAAGGGGACAATTACGAATTTAACACAATCTTACAAATGAGAAATACAGGTCCTTACACTTACTTCAATTCAAAAAAGAACTAGTTACTAAACCCGCGGATAAGGGGGGCTCAATAGTGATCCTAGATAAGGCCTATTATATGGAAGAACCAGTTAAGTGATACCAGTACATATTTACCTATACCGAACAATCCAACCTTTGATATTGAAAAAGAAATTTAAAAACTGGTAACACATTACCAACAATTAGGAACCATTGATTAGAAATTGGGGGAATTTTTAATTAAAAAACACCCGGTCATTCTGGTGTTTTACACCCTTCCAAAAATACACAAAGACTTACAGAAACCTCCAGGTCACCCGATTGTGGCATCCACCAATTCAATTTTATCCCCATTAGCTTTCACATTAGAAAATTTTTGTCTCCTTTGGTTCCCCTCACTAAGTCTTATTTGAAGGATACTACCCATTTCTTGGCCACTTTGAGGGATCTTGGGGTCCTACTTATCGGATGTAAACTAGTGACTATCGATGTAAATAGTCTTTACACGAGCATAGGACACCAGGAAGGACTCGAATCAGTAATTACTTTTCTTTCCAAACAAACTAGTTTTTCTAATGACCAGTTAAACTTTGTAAAGACCTACTCACAATGATACTGACCAAAAATGTCTTTCTGTTTGAGGATAAATTCTTTTTACAGATTAAAGGTACAGCTATGGGGTCAAATGTAGCACCCCCATACCCCAATATTTATATGGATCACTTTGAAACCTCATATGTGTACCCACACCCTCTGTTTATGTCACATGTCATCTATTGGAGACGATATATTGACGATGTCTTTTTCATCTGGACAGGTAACGACGAGAACCTCCTACTCTTCTTTAATTACTTAAATTCTTATGTCCCTGGATTATCATTTTCAATTCAGCATGATTATCATTCTATTAATTTTATAGATACCACCATCATGATCAATAATGGCAACATTGAGTCCGATTTATATACCAAACCTACTGACAGAAATAGCCTGTTGTTATATACCAGCTGTCATCCGCAGCACATAAAAAAAGCACTTCCAAAATCACATGACAGAATCAATAGAATTGTTTCTGATGCCAATATCCGTCATAAAAGGCATACTGAAATGGACACTAAATTCCGCAATAGAGCGTATCCCAATAGAGTTCTGCAACCCCGTAGCCAAACACAGGACCCATCTGGACAAAAAAGTCCAAGATTGGCGTTTGTTATTACTTTCCACCCTTTTAACCCTCAGATTAATCAGAGTATTTTGAGACATTGGCATATATTACAGAGGGCATATCCCTTGGTCCCGGAATTCCAGAACAAACCCATCTTGTGCAATAAAAGATGCAAAAATATTAGAAATTATTTGGTGAGAGCGGATGTAGGCTCATCTAATAAGGAATTAAAACAAAAGTTTTTGTCCACTCCTCGCAATGGGACTTTCCCCTGTTTGAATTGCTTACAGTGTTCAAATATTTCTAAGAGTGATTCATTCACACAACCGCGCTCAGGACGTAGATATTCTATTAAGGGGCATTTCACATGCAATTCCTCCTACGAGATTTATTTAATAAAGTGTCCATGCGGTCTCGGGTATGTGGGTGAGACCACCCAACATATCCGGGACCGCATTTCCCAACACAAATCCACCATTAGGTGTGGACGGACCCTTCTTTCTATTCCAGCATATTTTCTACATAATAACCACAGTATAGCTCTATTAAAATATCAGGTTATTAATTGAGTACCAGTCATGAGAAGGGGAGGGGATAGAATTAAGAGGTTAAAAGAACGTGAATTCTTATGGATCCATACCCTTCAGACCCTTACTCCATTGGGTCTCAACAGGGATTATGAGGTTTCATATTAAAGTGTTATATTAAAGTATCATATTAGGAATTTTCTTTCATTAGTATGTAATCAGAAAGTGATCTTCCCTTTCCTTGGGTTCCCTCAATAGATGTCTATAGGTTTATCTTGATTCCCATGTGTTTATTCAGAGACTTGTCCATATGGCCTCTATATATAAAAAGGTTGCTGATACAGGGGACTGATCTCATTATCATAATATTTTGGTAGTATTGTAGTTATAATATTGCTACAATGCTGTCATACCATTGTTACTTCCTTATATATTATACTTTTATTATGTATTCCTTTTCAAGTTGCCCTTCTATGCAGTAAGTCCTTCTCTTTTAATCTTTTCTCAGCAGCCCAGCTTTTCTCAGCAGCCCACAGGCGTGGAGTTGAGATAGAATCTTCCCTATCTCCAAAAAGCATTTACGCATGCGCACCTCTCCCACAGACATTCGGCTCTCTTCGGGGATATTCGGCTTCGGTCGGCACACGCAGGCGCACTTCCTGTTTTTCATTGGACTCTAACCCGGAAGCGCTGTATAAAAACACTGCGGTGAGACACATAAGAGCACGCATGCTGAGTTCCTGTCACACGTGAGCACCGACCTGCACCGCCGTCTGGATCCCTCTTTACCTACCGTTGCCCGGAGGCCCCTTGCCGGATCTCTTTTTGTCGGGACTATTAATAGGTAACAGTTTTTTCCATTGGGCGCATTATGGCCGCTGCTGAAAGCTCTGCACTTCATTTGTGCTTTATAGTGTTACAGCTATTTTTGTGGCTAATTACACGGAATTGTACTTTCAGTGGTACCAGTTATTCTTGGGCAGAGTACATCATATAGTAAAGTACCAATTTTTCGCTTTTTTTCTGTTTCTTTTTTCTTCTTCTTTTCACTCCTTTTTTTTCCGTTTATTTTACTGGCGCTTATGCGCGTGGATACATGTACGTATATATGGACGTATGTGAGCACATATATATTAATGCTTTTCGTAATGCATAACGTTTGTCACTCACTCAAGCATTTATTGGTGGTTCTCCTACTTGGCTCTGACCTCCTTCTATTATGGATGTTTTCTTCTTATAGTATATATACCACATATACGTTTAATACTGACCAGGTGGTCCGATTTATTATCTTAATTTTTTTACATAAGTTGTTGACATTATGGTAAAAGTTATATTCTGTCTTGCAGAAACAGACCTAACTTGAGAAAGGCAGGTTAGCCGAAATGTTGTAAATTTTTGATGTCTGTGATTACCGCCCTACTCTGACTTTTTTTCTTTGGAAACTATAAAATACATTTATAATAAACTCTTTTTTGACTTGAAAAATCTACTTTGCTGTTTGGATTCTTAGTGAGTGCCGGAGTTCATCTATACATTATATTATTTTTTCTCCTGAGCACCAACTATATATACTGTGAGGACCCCATAATTTTCTGATAATTATCCTTTTTTTTGGGTGTTGTCTCCAGTTTTTTGGACTGATGTCTTTTCCTACTTTGTCCTACAATCAAGAGGAATCATCCACCATTACTTCACAAGTCACTGCTTCAGGGTCCTTTTTGCATACCCCATCAGAAGAATTACGCACAAGGGAGTTTGAAAGGGATTTGAAGAGACATGTATCATTGGATTTACATAGCATTACATTAGCGGAATATCATAAAGTACAGCGCATTCCAAGGGGACTCAGAGTCTCATTGAGACCCACTCTATTCCATGATAATACTGACTTTTGTGCGAATTTCGAAGCAATTTTAAATAAATGTTCTATGGATCTGATTGTTTTGACTATTGACTTTTTACAGAAGGAGATCACAGAGCTCAGCACAAGAATCACCACTACTGAACAGCACCTGAGCAACACTCTTTCCACGGAGGATTTCAAGACTTTAAAAACCAAACTTGACAACACGACTTCAGAGTTGCGAAAAAATCTTCAAATTAAAAAAAGAAATACATTTCTACGGAATACTGAAGACTATAAAAACAATCAGGCATACCGATGGCAATCCACAGGCTCCTTCAGAATCCGCCGGTTCGCAAGACGAACATACAGTCCCATTTCCACCAGCTCGGACAGCGACTTCGGTACCACACGTTCGACTTTTTTAGAGCAGCGCCAGGTACGGCCATCAAGAGGAAAACGCGGAGGACGAGGAGACACCGGTCTAGATCATCACAAAATGACGAGATCACAGGTACTGACACCTCTAAAAACATTGTCTACAATATTTCATCATACTGCTTGTCCCCCTCGGAAATGACGCTTTTGCAGAAAGGACTAACCTTTTGTCCAGTACCGCGCTTTAATACCTTCCAACTTGATCAAGATATGCATCTTTTTTTAGGACTTTGAGATTGAAAGCACATTTTTTTAATCAACCAGTAAATCCCACAACAGAGCAACCACCTCCAACATCTTTTGCTCTAAAAATGTTGAACCTTCTTATCCCTAGTTCCTATCAACCACCTAAAACATATCATCCTGTAGAAACATACATTGATTTTGTACAAAAAGATGTTAAAACTATGTTGGGATCTATCGAAAGGGGACAATTACGAATTAAACACAAATTTACAAATGAGGAATATAGGTCCTTACAATTACTTCAATTAAAAAAAGAACTAGTTATTAAACCTGCGGATAAGGGGGGCTCAATAGTGATCCTAGATAAGGCCTATTTCATGGAAGAAATATATACACAGTTAAGTGATACCAATACATATTTACCGATACCGAACATTCCAACCTTTTGATATTGAAAAAGAAATTAAAAAACTAGTAACACATTACCAACAATTAGGAACCATTGATAAGAAATTGGGGGAATTTTTAATTAAAAAACACCCGGTCATTCCGGTGTTTTACACCCTTCCAAAAATACACAAAGACTTACAGAAACCTCCAGGTCACCCGATTGTGGCATCCACCAATTCAATTTTATCCCCATTAGCTATCACATTAGAAAAATGTTGTCTCCTTTGGTTCCCCTCACTAAGTCTTATTTGAAGGATACTACCCATTTCTTGGCCACTTTGAGGGATCTTAGGGTCCTTCTTATCGGATGTAAACTAGTGACTATCGAAGTAAATAGTCTTTACACGAGCATAGGACACCAGGAAGGACTTGAATCAGTAATTACTTTTC
Source organism: Ranitomeya imitator (assembly GCF_032444005.1). Lineage (NCBI taxonomy): Eukaryota > Metazoa > Chordata > Amphibia > Anura > Dendrobatidae > Ranitomeya > Ranitomeya imitator. Next base: position 684,007,475 of record NC_091284.1, on the reverse strand, counting down.
TTTCCAAACAAACTAGTTTTTCTAATGACCAGTTAAACTTTTGTAAAGACCTACTCACACTGATACTGACTAAAAATTTCTTTCTGTTTGAGGATAAATTCTTTTTACAGATTAAAGGTACAGCTATGGGGTGTTAGGTGTCGAGTTCCCGCCTCTGCACAGGGGGAATCTCGAACCATCTCCGCTGCGGTCTCCCATTCTTCTCCAACCGCAGTGGAGTCTGCTCAGCGGAGACGTCGGTCCCAGCGCCTAGCTCAGGCTAATACTGGACGACTGGTTACTACTGCCCTTCCAGGCTCTGTTCTTGTAGCCAGCAATGTTCAGCAGCGAGCAGGTCTTTCTGGGACTAAGTCCAGATTTTCCCTTTCTGAGCATGCCCACGGGATGACCTCCCATTGGAGGTCGGGGGTCACATGCTTAGATACTGCAGCTAATCCTATTGGTCCTCTAGGAAGGTCCTAAAGGTGCTCTTCTTCTGTGGCAGACTCCCATTGGTCCTTCTACTTGCTGCAGCTATAAAAGGTTTGCATGGCCGCACGGCCATGCGCTAGTATACAATTGTTATCGTGTGTGTGTTGATGAGTGCAAGTCGTTCCTTAAAAAACCCATCCCTTGTGTATGACTGTTCGCGTAAGGTGTATCGCTGCAATCTAGCGCCCGGCTGAACTCACAGCTTTAACACACGAAACAGCGTCTAACTGCTGTGACCGCCAGTGCAGCGCCGTGCGCTATTAGAGCGCTTACCTTACCCAAGTCTGGGTGGTTAGTGGCGTCCGCTAGTGTGGCACAGCATGCACTTTTGTGCATATTAGTTACCTCTGATACCCCAATTGTGGTGTTGATCGCAAGAGATCTACACTAACTCTAATCCTGTGTCCTGGGATAGAGTTCTGTGGTTCCTTGCTTGCGCTCTCTATGCGGTACCACGACCCTGTGACTTAACAGGGATCGCTTTCTTCATACAGGGTGAAGTTAACCCATGTGTGTATCCTCATTGTACTGCCATATAGTCCGTCATTACTTAGCAGCAGGTTCCATCTCTGCACGGTGGACCCCGGGCTGCGAACGCACCTTATTATATCTATTTAATTATTTGGTGCGTTCCGCTAGCCCTAACATTATACTAGAGCCAGGGTCTGGTGTTATGATTAGGTAATTCAGAACCACAATGGACCTGGTGGTTAAGAGCACACAAGTGACCTGATAGTTAGAAATAAAATAGGACAAGCTCTGAGACGTGGGAACTCTGCTGACCGCAATCCCTAATCCTATCATACCACCCTAGAGGTAGCCGTGGATTGCGCCTAACGCTCCCTATGCAACTCGGCACAGCCTGAGAAACTAGCTAGCCCTGAAGACAGAAAAATAAGCCTACCTTGCCTCTGAGAAATTCCCCAAAGGAAAAGGCAGCCCCCCACATATAATGACTGTGAGTTAAGATGAAAATACACAGAGATGAAATAGATTATAGCAAAGTGAGGCCCGACTTACTGAATAGACCGAGCACAGGAAAGAGAGCTTTGCGGTCAACACAAAAACCTACAAACAACCACGCAGAGGGGCAAAAAGACCCTCCGCACCGACTAACGGTACAGTAGACACATATATGTATATATATTATTTCTTCATACAGCGCTAGATAGCTTTAAAGCCGGTAATTCAATTACCGGCTTTTGCTATCTCCTTCCTAAACCCGACATGATATGAGACATGGTTTACATACAGTAAACCATCTCATATCACCATTTTTTTGCATATTCCTCACTACTAATGTTAGTAGTGTGTATATGCAAAATTTGGCCGTACTAGCTATTAAATTAAAGGGTTAAATGGCGGAAAAAATTGGCGTTGGCTCCCGCGCAATTTTCTCCGCCAGAGTAGTAAAGCCAGTGACTGAGGGCAGATATTAATAGCCTGGAGAGGGTCCATGGTTATTGGCCCCCCCCCTGGCTAAAAACACCTGCCCCCAGCCACCCCAGAAAAGGCACATCTGGAAGATGCGCCTATTCTGGCACTTGGCCACTCTCTTCCCATTCCCGTGTAGCAGTGGGATATGGGGTAATGAAGCTTTTCTAGAAAGCTCCCAGGCTCGAGTTCATAAGAGGGCGCCCTCTGCTGGTTGTCCTCATATGAACTCGAGCCTGGGAGCTTTCTAGGAAAGTTCCCACGATCTAGGGACAACCAGCAGAGGGCGCCTCACCGCAAATGCAGGTAAATATAGGTCATTGACCTACTTTACCTTCATTCTCCGGGGTTTTGCAGCAAGGAGCAGCGCTGCATTAGCAGAACTCCTGGCTGCAAAATTTTTTAACCCCTTCAGATGGATTTACATTGTGGGACTTTACAGATCTTCGGAAAGTATGTATATTGTTGGTTTATTATTTTGACTTTGTTACAGAGCGAGGGTCTTCAGTGAGTGGATTGAGCGAAGAATAAATTATTACAACAACCTTTGTGATTTTTTCATTAAAATAATTTTTAATAATGTGTGTGTTTTTTTAACCCTTTATTACTATTGGATTAATAATGGATAGGTGTCATAATTGACGCCTCTCCATTATTAATCTGGCTTAATGTCACGTTACAATAGCAAGGTGGCATTAACCCTTCATTACCCCATATCCCACCGCTACACGGGAATGGGAAGAGAGTGGCCAAGTGCCAGAATAGGCGCATCTTCCAGATGTGCCTTTTCTGGGGTGGCTGGGGGCAGGTGTTTTTAGCCAGGGGGGGGGGGGGGCAATAACCATGGACCCTCACCAGGCTATTAATATCTGCCCTCAGTCACTGGCTTTACTACTCTGGCGGAGAAAATTGCGCGGGAGCCCACGCCAATTTATTCCGCCATTTAACCCTTTAATTTAATAGCTAGAATGGCCAAATTTTGCATATACACACTACTAACATAAGTAGTGTGAATATGCAAAAAAAATGGGGATATGAGATGGTTTACTGTATGTAAACCATGTTTCATATCATGTCGGGTTTAGGAAGGAGATAGCAAAAGCCGGTAATTGAATTACCGGCTTTCTGCTATATCGCACTGGATGAAATATTAATATATATACATATATGTGTCTACTGACATTATATATATATATATATATATATATATATACCTATTCTATGTGTCCACATTTATTCTACCTATTCTATTGTAAGCTGTCAGTGTGATTTTACTGTACACCGCACTGAAATACCGGCATTTCTCTCTAACACCGCTGCGTATTTCTCGCAAGTCACACTGCTGGTCCTGTGTAATCCGTATTTTTGGGGCTTCCATAGACTTTCATTGGCGTTTTATTTGCGCAATACGGTGACAAACGCAGCATGCTGCGATTTTCTACGGCCGTAGAAAGCCGTATAATACTGATCAGTAAAATACGGCAGATAGGAGCAGGGGCATAGAGAATAATTGGGACGTTTGTTTTGCGAGTTTTACGGACGTATTTTTAGCGCTCATACGTCCGTAAAACTCGCTAGTGTGACGCCGGCCTCAATCTTGTAGGGGTTTCGTGAGTCAGTGCTCTATTCATCTCGAGCTTCTGGCCGCATGTTTCCCCACAGAGCGGGCTAAGGTGGGATTTATTGTGTCTCTCCTGTCGGACAGGGCGTTGGAGTGGGCTACGCCACTGTGGGAGCGTGGCGATCATGTGGTGCAGAATGCTCCGTTGTTTCTGAGCACTCTGAAACAGGTCTTTTTAGGACCTTGTGTCACCCATGATACGGCGCTCCAACTGTTGGCATTAACTCAGGGCTCGTCCTTGGTAAGCCATTTTGCTGTCCACTTTCGCACACTAGCATCTGAGCTGGAGTGGTCGGATAAAGCCCTTATTCCGATATTTTGGAGGGGGCTGGCTGACCACATGAAGGATGCTCTGGCCACTAGGGAGATTCCAGCCACAATGGAAGAGTTAATAGCAGTGTCCACTCGTATTGACCTCCGTTTTCACGAGCGGAGGTTAGCGCGAGCCCAGTGTAGGCAGAGGTTTCGGCTGGCTCCTACCTTCGCCAAACCTTTGGAATCTTCAGTCCAGGCCCCTGAGTCCCATGAGCCTATGGTAGTGTCACGAGCGGGATCTAAGTCCCGGACCGCTCGTGCACTCCAGGTTTGTCATGTTTGCCAGCAGTCAGGACATCTTGCCACCAGATGTCCCCAGCGGTCGAGGAAACGTCAGCATCTAGTGGTAGTAGGTGGAGGTACACTAGACACGGCGACGTTTGCCTCCAAATTGTCCTATAAGGGGACAATTACTATAGGCTCATTTTCCCACTCGGTAGAGCTCTGCGTGGATTCTGGGGTGGAGGGCAATTTTATGTCATCTGCCTTCGCCCAACGTCACGCAATTCCCCTGGTAATGTTAGCTCAACCAGTGACCGTACGAGTGGTAAATGGGTCGACACTGCCCTCACAGATAACACACCAGACTATCCCTTTCACTCTGTCCATGTCGCCATCTCATCAGGAGATTATATCTCTGCTTGTCATTCCTGAGGGAATTGAGGAGGTCCTGTTGGGGATGCCTTGGCTACGGTACCACTCTCCTTATATTGAGTGGTCCACAGGCAGAATTTTGGGATGGGGTGAATCTTGTGGGGGCAGATGTCAGAGGGAATGTGTTCAGATTGCTATTACTGAGGTACCCGCAGATCTTTCCTCTCTCCCCAAGCAATATTGGCCATATGCAGATGTGTTCTCCAAAAGAGCTGCGGAGACCCTTCCGCCTCACCGCCCCTATGACTGTCCTATTGACCTCTTGCCTGGTGCTGAGCCTCCCCCGGGGTCAAGTCTCTCCGTTATCTCTCCCAGAGACGGAGGAAATGTCACAGTACATCAAGGAAAATTTGGCAAGAGGATTCATTAGGAAGTCAGTGTCACCTGTTGTGAATTCTGTGGTCAAGCTCCCTCCTGTGGTCATGAGTGGTACTTCGGCTGGTTCTGTCTATGAGCTTCCTCTGGTGGATGTGAGTGGGGCTGCGGCTTCTGAGTTTCCTTCCTCAGGTGACGAGGTTAAGTCGTTAGGTGCTGCTCTATTTAACTCCACCTAGTTCTTTGTTCCTGGCCTCCAGTCAATGTTCCAGTATTGGTCTTGCTCTCTCCTGGATCTTTCTTGTGGCTTGTCTGCCCTGCATAAGCTAAGTTTTGCTTGTGTTACTTTTGTTTGCTATATTTTCTGTCCAGCTTGCTATATTGGTTTTTCTTGCTTGCTGGAAGCTCTGAGACGCAGAGGGAGCACCTCCGTACCGTTAGTCGGTGCGGAGGGTCTTTTTGCCCCCTCTGCGTGGTTGTTTGTAGGTTTTTGTGCTGACCGCAAAGCTATCTTTCCTATCCTTGGTCTATTCAGTAAGTCGGGCCTCACTTTGCTAAAATCTATTTCATCTCTGTGTTTGTATTTTCATCTTAACTCACAGTCATTATATGTGGGGGGCTGCCTTTTCCTTTGGGGAATTTCTCTGAGGCAAGGTAGGCTTATTTTTCTATCTTCAGGGCTAGCTAGTTTCTCAGGCTGTGCCCGAGGCGCCTAGGTCTGGTCAGGAGCGCTCCATGGCTACCTCTAGTGTGGTATGATAGGATTAGGGATTGCGGTCAGCAGAGTTCCCACGTCTCAGAGCTCATCTTATGTTAGTAACTATCAGGTCACTTTGTGTGCTCTTAACCACTAGGTCCATTGTGGTTCTGAATCACCTGTTCATAACAGTACTGGAGGCCTAAAGTACTAATGCTTCTCAATAGAGGGAAAAGAGAAGTTCTGAGACCATTTTTCTTTCTCTGTACTGTGTTTTGTCTTTCTTTTCCCCTAGACATTTGGGTGGTTCAGGGCACAGGTGTAGTGATGGACGTTAAAGGTCTGTCTTCTTGTGTGGATCATCTCACTGCAAGAGTACAAAATATTCAAGACTTTGTGGTTCAGAATTCTATGTTAGAACCAAGAATTCCTATTCCTGATTTGTTTTCTGGAGATAGAGCTAAGTTTCTGAGTTTTAAGAATAATTGTAAACTGTTTCTGGCTTTGAAACCCCGCTCCTCTGGTGACCCAGTTCAACAAGTTAAGATCATTATTTCTTTATTACGTGGCGACCCTCAAGACCGGGCATTTTCCCTTGTGCCAGGAGATCCTGCATTATGTAATATTGATGCGTTTTTTCTGGCGCTCGGATTGCTGTATGATGAACCTAATTCAGTGGATCAGGCAGAGAAAAATTTGCTGGCTCTGTGTCAGGGTCAGGATGAGGTAGATATATATTGTCAGAAGTTTAGGAAGTGGTCTGTGCTCACTCAATGGAATGAATGTGCGCTGGCAGCAATTTTCAGAAAAGGTCTCTCTGAAGCCCTTAAGGATGTCATGGTGGGATTTCCTATGCCTGCTGGTCTGAATGAGTCTATGTCTTTGGCCATTCAGATCGGTCGACGCTTGCGTGAGCGTAAAACTGTGCACCATTTGGCGGTATTATCTGAGCATGGACCTAAACCTATGCAGTGCGATAGGACTTTGACCAGAGCTGAACGGCAAGAACACAGACGTCAGAATGGGCTGTGTTTTTACTGTGGTGATTCCACTCATGCTATCTCCGATTGTCTTAAGCGCACTAAGCGGTTCGCTAGCTCTGCCACCATTGGTACGGTACAGTCGAAATTTCTTTTGTCCGTTACTTTGATCTGCTCTTTGTCATCCTATTCTGTCATGGCATTTGTGGATTCAGGCGCTGCCCTGAATTTGATGGACTTGGAGTATGCTAGGCGCTGAGGGTTTTTCTTGGAGCCCTTGCGGTATCCTATTCCATTGAGAGGAATTGATGCTACGCCTTTGGCCAAGAATAAGCCTCAGTACTGGACCCAGCTGACCATGTGCATGGCTCCTGCGCATCAGGAGGATATTCGCTTTTTGGTGTTGCATAATCTGCATGATGTGGTCGTGTTGGGGTTGCCATGGCTACAAGTCCATAACCCAGTATTAGATTGGAAATCAATGTCTGTGTCCAGCTGGTGTTGTCAGGGGGTACATGGTGATGTTCCATTTCTGTCTATTTCATCATCCACCCCTTCTGAGGTCCCAGATTTCTTGTCGGATTACCGGGATGTATTTGATGAGCCCAAGTCCAGTGCCCTACCTCCGCATAGGGATTGTGATTGTGCTATCGATTTGATTCCTGGTAGTAAGTTTCCTAAAGGTCGACTGTTTAATTTGTCTGTGCCTGAGCACGCCGCTATGCGGAGTTACGTAAAGGAATCCTTGGAGAAGGGTCATATTCGCCTGTCGTCGTCGTCGCCATTGGGAGCAGGGTTCTTTTTTGTGGCCAAGAAGGATGGTTCTCTGAGACCTTGTATTGATTACCACCTTCTAAATAAAATCACGGTCAAATTTCAGTACCCCTTGCCGCTGCTGTCTGATTTGTTTGCTCGGATTAAGGGGGCTAGTTGGTTCACCAAGATAGATCTTCGTGGTGCGTATAATCTTGTGCGTATTAAACAGGGCGATGAATGGAAAACAGCATTTAATACGCCCGAGGGCCATTTTGAGTACCTGGTTATGCCATTCGGGCTTTCTAATGCTCCATCTGTGTTTCAGTCCTTTATGCATGACATCTTCCGAGAGTACCTGGATAAATTCCTGATTGTATACTTGGATGATATTTTGGTCTTCTCGGATGATTGGGAGTCTCATGTGAAGCAGGTCAGAATGGTGTTCCAGGTCCTACGTGCTAATTCTTTGTTTGTGAAGGGGTCAAAGTGTCTCTTTGGTGTTCAGAAGGTTTCATTTTTGGGTTTCATTTTTTCCCCTTCTACTATCGAGATGGACCCTGTTAAAGTTCAGGCCATTTATGATTGGACTCAGCCGACATCTCTGAAGAGTCTGCAAAAGTTCCTGGGCTTTGCTAATTTTTATCGTCGCTTCATCAATAATTTTTCTAGTATTGCTAAACCGTTGACTGATTTAACCAAGAAGGGTGCGGATGTGGTCAATTGGTCTTCTGCTGCTGTGGAAGCTTTTCAAGAGTTGAAGCGTCGTTTTTCTTCTGCCCCTGTGTTGTGCCAACTAGATGTTTCGCTCCCGTTCCAGGTCGAGGTTGATGCTTTTGAGATTGGAGCAGGGGCTGTTTTGTCGCAAAGAAGTTCTGATGGCTCGGTGATGAAACCATGCGCCTTTATTTCCAGGAAGTTTTCGCCTGCTGAGCGTAATTATGATGTTGGCAATCGAGAGTTGCTGGCCATGAAGTGGGCATTCGAGGAGTGGCGTCATTGGCTTGAAGGAGCTAAGCATCGCGTGGTGGTCTTGACTGATCACAAGAACTTGACTTATCTCGAGTCTGCCAAACGGTTGAATCCTAGACAGGCTCGTTGGTCGCTGTTTTTCTCCCGTTTTGACTTTGTGGTTTCGTATCTTCCGGGCTCTAAAAATGTGAAGGCGGATGCCCTGTCTAGGAGTTTTGTGCCTGACTCTCCGGGTGTTCCTGAGCCGGCGAGTAATCTCAAAGAGGGGGTAATTTTGTCTGCCATCTCCCCTGATTTGCGGCGGGTGCTGCAAAAATTTCAGGCTAATAGACCTGACCATTGCCCAGCGGAGAAACTGTTTGTCCCTGATATATGGACGAGTAGAGTTATCTCTGAGGTTCATTGTTCGGTGTTGGCTGGTCATCCTGGAATCTTTGGTACCAGAGATTTGGTGGCTAGATCCTTTTGGTGGCCGTCTCTGTCGCGGGATGTGCGTTCGTTTGTGCAGTCCTATGGGATTTGTGCTCGGGCTAAGCCCTGCTGTTCTCGTGCCAGTGGGTTGCTTTTGCCCTTGCCAGTCCCGAAGAGGCCCTGGACACATATCTCTATGGATTTTATTTCGGATCTCCCCGTCTCTCAAAAAATGTCGGTCGTTTGGGTTGTTTGTGATCGTTTTTCTAAGATGGTCCATTTGGTACCCTTGTCTAAATTGCCTTCCTCCTCTGATTTGGTGCCATTGTTCTTCCAGCATGTGGTTCGTTTACATGGCATTTCGGAGAACATCGTTTCTGACAGAGGTTCCCAGTTTGTTTCGAGGTTTTGGCGAGCCTTTTGTGCTAGGATGGGCATTGATTTGCTTTTTCCTCGGCTTTCCATCTTCAGACAAATGGCCAGACTAAACGAACCAATCAGACCTTGGAAACATATCTGAGATGTTTTGTTTCTGCCGATCAGGATGATTGGGTGTCCTTTTTGCCTTTGGCTGAGTTCGCCCTTAATAATCGGGCCAGCTCGGCTACTTTGGTTTCGCCGTTTTTCTGCAATTCTGGTTTCCATCCTCGTTTCTCTTCAGGGCAGGTTGAGTCTTCAGACTGTCCTGGTGCGGATACTGTGGTGGATAGGTTGCAGCAGATTTGGGTTCATGTGGTGGACAATTAGACATTGTCTCAGGAGAAGGCTCAACGTTTCGCTAACCGCAGGCGCTGTGTGGGTCCCCGACTTCGTGTTGGGGATTTGGTTTGGTTGTCATCTCGTTATATTCCTATGAAAGTTTCCTCTCCTAAGTTTAAGCCTCGTTTCATTGGTCCGTATAGGATTTCTGAGGTTCTTAATCCTGTGTCTTTTCGTTTGACCCTTCCAGCTTCTTTTTCCATCCATAACGTATTCCATAGGTCATTGTTGCGGAGATACGTGGCACCTGTGGTTCCATCCGTTGATCCTCCTGCCCCGCTTTTGGTTGAGGGGAAGTTGGAGTATATAGTGGAGAAGATATTGGATTCTCGTATTTCGAGACGGAAACTTCAGTACCTGGTTAAGTGGAAGGGTTATGGTCAGGAAGATAATTCCTGGGTCTTTGCCTCTGATGTTCATGCTGCCGATCTGGTTCGTGCCTTTCATTTGGCTCATCCTGGTCGGCCTGGGGGCTCTGGTGAGGGTTCGGTGACCCCTCCTCAAGGGGGGGGGGGGGTACTGTTGTGAATTCTGTGGTCAAGCTCCCTCCTGTGGTCATGAGTCGTACTTCGGCTGCTTTTGTCTATGAGCTTCCTCTGGTGGATGTGAGTGGGGCTGCGGCTTCTGAGTTTCCTTCCTCATTTGACGAGGTTAAGTCGTTAGGTGCTGCTCTATTTAACTCCACCTAGTTCTTTGTTCCTGGCCTCCAGTCAATGTTCCAGTATTGGTCTTGCTCTCTCCTGGATCTTTCTTGTGGCCTGTCTGCCCTGCATAAGCTAAGTTTTGCTTGTGTTACTTTTGTTTGCTATATTTTCTGTCCAGCTTGCTATATTGGTTTTTCTTGCTTGCTGGAAGCTCTGAGACGCAGAGGGAGCACCTCCGTACCGTTAGTCGATGCGGAGGGTCTTTTTGCCCCCGCTGTGTGGTTGTTTGTAGGTTTTTGTTCTGACCGCAAAGCTATCTTTCCTATCCTCGGTCTATTCAGTAAGTCGGGCCTCACTTTGCTAAAATCTATTTCATCTCTGTGTTTGTATTTTCATCTTAACTCACAGTCATTATATGTGGGGGGCTGCCTTTTCCTTTGGGGAATTTCTCTGAGGCAAGGTAGGCTTATTTTTCTATCTTCAGGGCTAGCTAGTTTCTCAGGCTGTGCCTGAGGCGCCTAGGTCTGGTCAGGAGCGCTCCACGGCTACCTCTAGTGTGGTATGATAGGATTAGGGATTGCGGTCAGCAGAGTTCCCACGTCTTAGAGCTCGTCCTATGTTAGTAACTATCAGGTCACTTTGTGTGCTCTTAACCACTAGGTCCATTGTGGTTCTGAATCACCTGTTCATAACAGTCACCTGCAGGGGCTTGTTTCTTCTTCGTGCAGAAGAATGGGGAACTACGTCCATGCATAGATTACAGGGGTCTTAACGCCATCACCGTTAATAATAAGTATCCTTTGCCCCTGATACCTGAGCTCTGTGATAGGCTTTGGGGAGCAAGGGTATTTACTAAATTAGATCTGCGGGGTGCTTACAACCTGATTCGCATCCGTGAGGGGGACGAATGGAAGATGGCTTTTAACACCAGGGATGGGCACTATGAATATCTGGTGATGCCCTTCGGGCTCTGTAATGCCCCAGCCGTTTTCCAAGACATCTTCCGGGATATGCTCTCCACCTCGGTCGCAGTCTATCTGGATGATATTCTCATCTACTCTCCAGATATTGACTCCCACCGGAGAGATGTTTGCAAAGTCTTCGACCTCCTACAGGCAAACTCTCTCTATGCCAAGATGGAGAAGTGTGTGTTTGAGCAGGAGTCCCTACCTTTCCTAGGCTATATCATCTCCGCCTAGGATCCTGCCAAACTGCAGGCTGTGATGGACTGGCAGGAACCCAATTCTCTTAAAGCGGTGCAGCGCTTTATGGGGTTCATTAATTACTATCGCCAGTTCATTCCACACTTCTCAACTTTGGTAGCTCCCTTGGTTGCCCTCACCAAGAAGGGAGCAAATCCCAAATTGTGGTCTGAGGAGGTCTCCAAGGCCTTTCTCTCCGTTAAGTCTCACTTTGCTAGCTCTCCCATCCTACATCGCCCCGATGTAGATAAGCCATTTATAATGGAGGTGGATGCCTCATCTGTTGGTGCTGGAGCAATCCTTTTCCAAAAGGATGCTCAAGGTCGGAAGCATCCTTGCTTCTTCTTTTCTAAGACCTTCTCACCAGCAGAGAGGAATTATTCCATCGGGGACAGGGAGTTGCTAGCCATGAAGTTGGCCTTCTCGGAGTGGAGACATCTCTTGGAGGGAGCACGTTTTCCCTGCCAAGTCTTCACAGATCACAAGAATTTGGTGTACCTGCAGACAGCCTAGCGGTTAAATTCTCGCCAGGCCAGATGGTCCTTGTTCTTCTCCCGGTTTCATTTTACCCTTCATTTTCTTTCCGGGGCGAAGAACATTCGTGCTGACGCTCTCTCTCGCTCCGTTGTATCATCTGTGGAGGAGGAAGAGGAGCCTCGGCTTATTGTCCCCACCGAGAGCCTGAGAATTGTGGCCTCGGTTTCGCTAGAGTCTGTGCCTCCGGGCAAGACTTTTGTACCAACCAGTTTGCGTCCGGAGGTTCTCTCTTGGGCTCATTCGTCCAGGGTGGGTGGACATTTTGGGTCCAAAAGGACATCTGAGTTACTGGCGAGGACATACTGGTGGCCGCATATGGCTCGTGATGTCGCAGACTATGTTCGGGCGTGTGTCTCTTGCACCAAGAACAAGTCTCCTCGGCAACGGGCAGCTGGGTTGCTTTACCCCCTGCCGGTGGCGGACAGGCCCTGGGAGATGGTCGGGATGAACTTTGTGGTGGGCTTACCCAAGTCTCATAGCTGCACCATTATCTGGGTGGTCACTGACCATTTTTCCAAAATGGTTCATTTGGTGCCTCTTCCACGGCTATTTTCTGCATGGGTTCTGGCAGCGTTGTTCATCAGGCATATCTTTCACCTACACGGTATGCCGGACAAAATTGTCAGTGACCGGGGTCCCCAGTTTGCATCTCGATTCTGGAGAGCTTTGTCGTCTACTCAGTATTGAGTGGAATCTCTCTTCGGCATATCATCCTGAGACGAATGGGTTGGTTGAGAGGGCCAACTAGACCCTGGTCACATATTTACGACATTGTTTCTGCCAGGCAGGATGACTGGGCATCCTTGCTACAGTGGGCAGAGTTTGCGCTTAACAATGCCGTAGCCGACTCCACCGGTCAGACTCCATTCCTCCTAAATTACGGCCAGCATCCGCATGTCCCTGTGCCCATGCCTGTGTCTTCCGCTGACTCCAGGGTGGCAGACTGGGCTGTGGAGGCACGGGACATTTGGGACCGCACTCAGGATGCCATTCGGGCCTCCAACGAGAGAATGAGGACCTCCGCCGATGCACATCGGCGCCCCGCTCCGACTTTTGCTCCTGGCGACTTGGTGTGGCTCTCCGCCCGTAACATCAGGCTGCGCGTTGAGTCCACCAAGTTTGCACCTTGCTACTTGGGTCCCTTCAAGGTCCTCGAACAGGTTAATCCTGTGGTTTACCGTCTGGCCCTTCCGCCACGCCTGGGTATCACCGACACCTTTCATGTGTCCCTCTTGAAGCCCGTATACATGTCCCGGTTTTCCGAGTCATCTGCCGGGACATCGGGTTCGTCAACGGACGATTACGAGGTGAACGCTATTTTGGGGTGCAAGGTGGTACGTGGCAAAAAATTTTATTTGGTGGATTGGAAGGGTTATAGCCCAGAGGACAGGTCCTGGGAGTCTGCTGAACACATTCGAGCTCCACAGCTCATTGCGGCCTTTGAGCATAGCGAGGTCCAAGGAGGTGGGGCCCTGAGAGGGGGGGTAATGTTAGGTGTCGAGTTCCCGCCTCTGCACAGGGGGAATCTCGAACCATCTCAGCTGCGGTCTCCCATTCTTCTCCAGCCACAGTGGAGTCTGCTCAGCGGAGACATCGGTCCCAGAGTCTAGCTCAGGCTAATACTGGACGACTGGTTACTACTGCCCTTCCAGGCTCTGTTCTTGTATCCAGCAATGTTCAGCAGCGAGGTCTTTCTGGGACTAAGTCCAGATTTTCCCTTTCTGAGCATGCCCACGGGATGACCTCCCATTGGAGGTCGGGGGTCACATGCTTGGATACTGCAGCTAATCCCATTGGTCCTCTAGTAAGGTTCTAAAGGTGTTCTTCTGTGGCAGACTCCCATTGGTCCTTCTTGGAAGGTCTTGTACTTGCTGCAGCTATAAAAGGTTTGCATGGCCGCACGGCCATGCGCTAGTATACAATTGTTATCGTGTGTGTGTTGATGAGTGCAAGTTGTTCCTTAAAAAACCCATCCCTTGTGTATGACTGTTCGCGTAAGGTGTATGGCTGCAATCTAGCGCCCGGCTGAACTCACAGCTTTAACACACGAAACAGCATCTAACTGCTGTGACCGCCAGTGCAGCGCTGTGCGCTATTAGAGCGTTTACCTTACCCAAGTCTGGGTGGTTAGTGGCTTCCGCTAGTGTGGCACAGCATGCACTTCTGTGCATATTAGTTACCTCTGATACCCCAATTGTGGTGTCGATCGCAAGAGGTCTACACTAACTCTAATCCTGTGTCCTGGGATAGAGTTCTGTGGTTCCTTGCTTGCGCTCTCTATGCGGTACCGCGACCCTGTGACTTAACAGGGATCGCTTTCTTCATACAGGGTGAAGTTAACCCATGTGTGTATCCTCATTGTACTGCCATATAGTCCGTCATTACTTAGCAGCAGGTTCCATCTCTGCACGGTGGACCCCGGGCTGCGAACGCACCTTATTATATCTATTTAATTATTTGGTGCGTTCCGCTAGCCCTAACATGGGGTCAAATGTAGCACCCCCATACGCCAAAATTTATATGGATCACTTTGAAACCTCATATGTGTACCCACACCCTCTGTTTATGTCACATGTCATCTATTGGAGATGATATATTGACGATGTCTTTTTCATCTGGACAGGTAACGATGAGAACCTCCTACTCTTCTTTAATTACTTAAATTCTTATATCCCTGGATTATCATTTTCAATTCAGCATGATTATCATTCTATTAATTTTATAGATATCACCATCATGATCAATAATGGCAACATTGAGTCCGATTTATATACCAAACCTACGGACAGAAATAGCCTGTTGTTATATACCAGCTGTCATCCTCAGCACATAAAAAAGCACTTCCAAAATCACAACATGAAAGAATCAATAGAATTGTTTCTGATGCCAATATCCGTCATAAAAGGCATACTGAAATGGACACTAAATTCCGCAATAGAGCGTATCCCAATAGAGTTCTGCAACCCCGTAGCCAAACACAGGACCCATCTGGACAAAAAAGTCCAAGATTGGCGTTTGTTATTACTTTCCACCCTTTTAACCCTCAGATTAATCAGAGCATTTTGAGACATTGGCATATATTACAGAGGGCATATCCCTTGGTCCCGGAATTTCAGAACCCATCTTGTGCAATAAAAGATGCAAAAATATTAGAAATTATTTGGTGAGAGCGGATGTAGGCTCATCTAATAAGGAATTAAAACAAAAGTTTTTGTCCACTCCTCGCAATGGGACTTTCCCTTGTTTGAATTGCTTACAGTGTTCAAATATTTCTAAGGGTGATTCATTCACACACCCGGGCTCAGGACATAGATATTCTATTAAGGGGCATTTCACATGCAATTCCTCCTACGAGATTTATTTAATAAAGTGTCCATGCGGTCTCGGGTATGTGGGTGAGACCACCCAACATATCCGGGACCGCATTTCCCAACACAAATCCACCATTAGGTGTGGACGGACCTTTCTCCCTATTCCAGCACATTTTCTACAAAATAACCACAGTATAGCTCAATTAAAATATCAGGTTATTGATTGTGTACCAGTCATGAGAAGGGGAGGGGATAGAATTAAGAGGTTAAAAGAACGTGAATCCTTCTGGATCCATACCCTTCAGACCCTTACTCCGTTGGGTCTCAACAGGGATTATGAGGTTTCACATTAAAGTGTTATATTAAGGTAACATATTAGGAATTTTCTTTCATTAGTACGTAATCAGAAAGTGATCTTCCCTTTCCTTGGGTTCCCTCAATAGATGTCTATAGGTTTATCTTGATTCCCATGTGTTTATTCAGAGACTTGTCCATATGGCCATATATAAAAAGGTTGCTGATACAGCGCACTGATCTCATTATCATATTTTGGTAGTATTGTAGTTATAATATTGCTACAATGCTGTCATACCATTGTTACTTCCTTATATATTATACTTTTATTATGTACTAGATGGCAGCCCGATTCTAAAGAATCGGGAGTCTAGAATCCATATATACTTTATTTATTCAAATGTAAGAATAATACAATTAATAAATAATAGTAAGAAAGAACAAAAATAATAGGCAGTATATGGAGAAAACACCAAACAAAAGTTCAAAATTGGTGTGAAAATGTCACTGAACCACTTCACAACTAAATATATATAGTTTTGGTAAATGGTATTATCATTTTATTGACAAAATTCGGCAGGAGCTTGAAGAGCAACGTCACTGGGCCCGCCTCCACGCAGTAGAAACTTGCTGTGAGGTAAAAATTCAAAAATCACACCAAAATGGCGGGCGGAGTGTGTCACAGTACGGCACGTTTCTGATTGGTCGCTCGCAGCAGGCGGCAACCAATCAGACACTGGACACTGTTGACGTCACTTATCTCCGGACATTAGCTCCGGACATTATCTCCGGACATTATCTCCGCACATTAGCTCCGGACATTAGCTCCGGACATTAGCTCCGGACAAAGCCACGGAAGTTGGCAGAAATTGCAGGAAGTAGTATTCTAGGCAATTAATCTCCGGACATTAGCTCCGGACAAAGCCACGGAAGTTGGCACAAATTGCAGGAAGTAGTATTCTAGGCAATTATATATTAGATTCCTTTTCAAGTTGCCCTTCTATGCTTTAAGTCCTTCTCTTTTTATCTTTTCTCAGCAGCCCACAGGCGCGGAATTGAGATAGAATCTTCCCTATCTCCAAAAAGCATTTACGCATGCGCACCTCTCCCACAGACATTCGGCTCTTTTCAGGGATATTCGGCTTCGGTCGGCACACGCAGGCGCACTTCCTCTGTTTTTCATTGGACTCTAACCCGGAAGCGCTGTATGAAAACACTGCGGTGAGACACATAAGAGCACGCACGCTGAGTTCCTATCACACGTAAGCACCGACCTGCACTGCCGTCCGGATCCCTCTCTACCTACCGTTGCCCGGAGGCCCCTTGCTGGATCTCTTTTTGTCGGGACTATTAATAGGTAACAGTTTTTTCCATTGGGCGCATTATGGCCGCTGCTGAAAGCTCTGCACTTCATTTGTGCTTTATAGTGTTGCAGCTATTTTTGTTGCTAATTACACGGAATTGTACTTTCAGTGGGACCAGTTATTCTTGGGCAGAGTACATCATATAGTAAAGTACCAATTTTTTGCTTTTTTCTGTTTCTTTTCTCTTCTTTTCACTCCTTTTTTTCCGTTTTTTTACTGGCGCTTATGCGCGTGGATACATGTACGTACATATGGACGTATGTGCGCATATATATGTGCATGCTTTTCGTAATGCATAACGTTTTTCACTCACTCAAGCATTTATTGGTGGTTCTCCTACTTGGCTCTGACCTCCTTCTATTATGGATGTTTTCCTCTTATCTAATATGTAAAGCTGAATGTGTGTGTACGTGTGTATGTATGTATGTATGTGTGTATGTACGGGATTGGCATCTGCACCGTCGCAGCTACAGCCACAAAATTTTGCACAGTCACATGTCTGGACCCCGAGAGCGTCATAGGCTATGTTGTGTGGCGAAATTTTAACGCCGCGCGTTCCAATTCACCAAACAATTTGGCCCCTATCTACATACAGGGGAAAAAGGCAGCTGCCAGATGTGAACAAAGGGGACTTAAAGAACAAGAGCGATGGTGCCAAAGAGTATATACCATACAGTTGCTAAGGTGGGACCCGGACATGGGATACTCGCCACACACGGGGATATGAACACACACACAAAATGCGCCACACACTACCACGTGCTTGAACACATATAGCACCCTCAGCACACATTTCACCACACATACACCAACCTCGCCACATAAAAGTCAAAGCACAAAAGTCGCCGCTCAAAACTCTCCACACGCCAAATTCGCTACATGCAAAACTAGGCTCACGCAAAACTCGCCACACGTGCAAAACTCACCTCATGGAAAACTCGCCACACGCAAAACTTGCACACGCAGAAAAATTGCCACATGCACAAAAGTTGCAACACATGCAAAAGTTGCCTCACACAAAACTTGCACATACTCAAAACGCACCACACATAAAACTCGACGCGCAAAACACACTAACCTGTAACATGCAACTCGACACAAAAAGTTGCTACACGCATATCGCCACACAAAACTCATCTCACAAAAGTCACTACATGCATGTCACCACACGCAACTCAACACAAACAAATTGACACATGAAACTCGCCCTAAAACACACACAAGTCTGGTATTATCCTTCAAAAATAAAAATCTGATTAATAAGCGGACAAACTACAAGAGCAACAAATGTACGATATAGGAAATATGACAGCTGTCAGTCACATGACCTGTCTATTATGTGTATGTGTGAGCTAATATACAGTTAGGGCCAGAAATATTTGGACAGTGACACAAGTTTTGTTATTTTAGCTGTTTACAAAAACATGTTCAGAAATACAATTATATATATAATATGGGCTGAAAGTGCACACTCCCAGCTGCAATAGTTTCCACATCCAAATCGGAGAAAGGGTTTAGGAATCATAGCTCTGTAATGCATAGCGTCCTCTTTTTCAAGGGACCAAAAGTAATTGGACAATGGACTCTAAGGGCTGCAATTAACTCTGAAGGCGTCTCCCTCGTTAACCTGTAATCAATGAAGTAGTTAAAAGGTCAGGGGTGGATTCCAGGTGTGTGGTTTTGCATTTGGAAGCTGTTGCTGTGAGCAGACAACATGCGGTCAAAGGAACTCTCAATTGAGGTGAAGCAGAACATCCTGAGGCTGAAAAAAAAGAAAAAATCCATCAGAGAGATAGCAGACATGCTTGGAGTAGCAAAATCAACAGTTGGGTACATTCTGAGAAAAAAGGAATTGACTGGTGAGCTTGGGAACTCAAAAAGGCCTGGGCGTCCACGGATGACAACAGTGGTGGATGATCGCCGCATACTTAATTTGGTGAAGAAGAACCCGTTCACAACATCAACTGAAGTCCAGAACACTCTCAGTGAAGTAGGTGTATCTGTCTCTAAGTCAACAGTAAAGAGAAGACTCCATGACAGTAAATACAAAGGGTTCACATCTAGATGCAAACCATTCATCAATAACAAAAATAGACAGGCCAGAGTTAAATTTGCAGAAAAACACCTCAAGAAGCCAGCTCAGTTCTGGAAAAGTATTCTATGGACAGATGAGACAAAGATCAACCTGTACCATAATGATGGGAAGAAGAAAGTTTGGAGAAGAAAGGGAACGGCACATGATCCAAGGCACACCACATCCTCTGTAAAACATGGTGGAGGCAACGTGATGGCATGGGCATGCATGGCTTTCAATGGCACTGGGTCACTTGTGTTTATTGATGACATAAGAGCAGACAAGAGTAGCCGGATGAATTCTGAAGTGTACCGGGATATACTTTCAGCCCAGATTCAGCCAAATGCTGCAAAGTTGATTGGACGGCGCTTCATAGTACAGATGGACAATGACCCCAAGCATACATCCAAAGCTACCCAGGAGTTCATGAGTGCCAAAAAGTGGAACATTCTGCAATGGCCAAGTCAATCTCCAGATCTAAACCCAATTGAGCATGCATTTCACTTGCTCAAATCCAGACTTAAGACGGAAAGACCCACAAACAAGCAAGACCTGAAGGCTGCGGCTGTAAAGGCCTGGCAAAGCATTAAGAAGGAGGAAACCCAGCGTTTGGTGATGTCCATGGGTTCCAGACTTAAGGCAGTGATTGCCTCCAAAGGATTTGCAACAAAATATTGAATATAAAAATATTTTGTTTGGGTTATGTTTATTTGTCCAATTACTTTTGACCTCCTAAAATGTGGAGTGTTTGTAAAGAAATGTGTACAATTCCTACATTTTCTATCAGATACTTTTGTTCAACCCTTCAAATTAAACGTTACAATCTGCACTTGAATTCTGTTGTAGAGGTTTCATTTCAAATCCAATGTGGTGGCATGCAGAGCCCAACTCGCGAAAATTGTGTCACTGTCCAAATATTTCTGGCCCTAACTGTATACTGCGAGGGGGGAGGGCTTCCTGTTGGATGGGGATTTATCAGGCTGCTAATAGCAACCAAACACAGCTCAGCTTCTACTTTGCTACAGTTAATTAATCTGAGCTCTGATTGGTTAATATAGGCAGGACATTCTCAGTATAACCAAGCTTGTGTGAGGTAATAGCATGTTGTTAGGGTGTGCTGGTGGAAAGGCTGATGCCAGTCACATTACCTCTATGTGAAAGGATATAGAAACTGCCAGTTACAGACTATTTTTACCACAATAATGCTGTCATGATATGTACTTTTGCCCTGTCCTGTATTTGAATAATATGCCATTTAATGTATGTAAGGGTACGTTCACATTTGCGGTTTGCGCCGCAGCGTCGCCGCCGCAACAAAACGCATGCGTCGTGCGGCCCTATCTTTAACATTGGCGCCGCATGGGGCCGCATGTGCATGCGTTGTGTTGCGTTTTACGCCGCATGCGGCGTTAGGGCGCACCTGTCTGGGCGCGGCAAACGCAACATGTTGCATTTTTCGGGCGGCGCCGACCTTTTAAAAAACGCATGCGTCGTGTTTGCGTCGTGTTTGCGTCGTGGATGCGCCTTTTTCCCCATTGACTTGTATTGACAACGCAGACGACGCAAGTACTTGCGTCGTGGTGCGTTGTACGACGCATGCGTTTTCCAGTAAAAAATGCAAAACATTGTCTAGACTTTGTCTAGACACAAAAAAAACAACCTATATATATAAAGGAAAGAGGGGTTTGCCATTGTCTTTCACAAGTCATCACCAAAGAGAGAATCTGAATCTGCTTGCCAAACTTGTAAGTATATATTTCTCTTTGCACATTTTGTATTCTGTGTTTTATTTCTTGATTTGTATTTATTTTTGCAATGTTTTGTCTGTGCTATTACGGTTATGGGTTGTTATTGAAAAATAGTTTTTCTGGTTCTGATGTTCTTCTGGGTTTATATGATTGCGTTTATTGTCTTTTGCCTTTTTTTTTTTTTTACGTTGGTTTTGGTTTGGTTTTGTGTTTTGTTCTTGTGTCATGTGGTTGTTCAATGTCTATATTTTGGCTCATTTTGTCTTGTAAAATTTCTGGTGCATGTTTTTCTGGTTTCTATTGTTGGTGGTAACTGTGTGGCATTTTCTTGGCTCATGTCTTGCTGTGTTTTTGATTATGCTGTTGGCTTTATTTTTTCTTTCCTTGAGTATATTTTCTTGCTGGTGGGGGGGCTACATTTATGATGTCTAATTTGTATTGTATAGTTCCGTGCTGCTATGTCATTATAGTTTCAATTGTACTTTCCCTTTATTTTAAAAAATATCGCTGATGTTTTTACGTCGTTTTCCGTATGGCATATATCTTCCTTCATTGACTGATTGCATTGCGAAGTGTGTAGTATAATTTTTATTTGTTTTTATTTTTTGGGGTGGTGCCCTTTTTTAAAATTTCATGTGTTTTCTTTTCTATTTGACTATGGTTTATCTTTGGGTTGCTGTATATTTTTACAGCGGTTGTCCCGTAATGTTTATTGCTTGTTATCTAGAATGGTTTTTATTGCCTTTTTCTGATGTCTTTCTGTGGTTAGATGTCACCAGATGGTGTTTTTTTGGATCATGTCTTGTTGCAATTGTAAAGTATGGCGTTCATTATTTTGCTATTTCATTGTCCTTTTTTGTGCCTGTAATGTTTTTTTGGAAAGTTTTGATATGTAAAAATTTGGACATAGGTGTCTATTTTTGCTTATTTTTGTTTGGGTCTATTCTTGTATAGTTTCTTCTATTGATTGTCTTCTCTTGCAATGTATGGCGTTGTGGTGTCGCTTTCTTATTTTTGCATTGTCCTATCAGTCAACAGTCAATTGTGGTTGTTGTATAAATTTTTGGGCCTATTTTATTGTATGTGCCATATTTAGGTTTGGATTTAATTTTTTTTTTCATTTTTTCATGCCAGAACAAACGTGCAAGAATGGCTACTGTTTCAGAATCTAGCCAATCGGCGCAGGGGAGTGCGGTGAGTAATTATGTCAATTTGCTTACTATTTGCTGTCATTTTGTAGTTTTGAAAATAATTTCTTTATACAATTTTTACAGGCTTCTTCAAGTGAGGGGGAAGGTACTCAGCGGGAGCAGCGAGGTCAGGGCCAAGGTGTGGCCTCAGGACGGCGAGTGAGTATTTTTTTAAAACAATTTCTTTTTTTTTTTTTGAGTAGCATCCTGCTTTCACTAGGGATGTTTAGTAAGCTTACATTATAACTTTTCAGGGTAGCAAGTATTGGGGGAAGGTAACAAAGGTGAAACTTTCAGAACAAAAACATTCAAAAATACAGGTGTAGAAACCATCAATATACATATATCAAATGACAAAGGATAGGGCCAAGGTACATATTATGACAGGTGCTGGTGGTTGTTAATATTTGCATATTTGTAACCTTTTTGGTTTGCGATTTTTCTAGGTTTCACAACGGGACCAAGGAGAAATTGATGTGGAGCTCCTGATATCCAGCATCCAGGAGCGTGGCCCGTTGTGGGACAGCCGTGACTCCCGGCACATGGACCAGGTGGTGTTGAGGCGTTTGTGGGTAGAGGTGGCAAAGTCGATGTGGGAGGGCTTTGACTTTGCTCCTGCCAAGGACAAAGCCAACTTTGGTGAGTATTGCTGATGCGCCGTGCAGATACGCTGCTATGACCCACCATCTTTCCAGGATAAACACAACCGTGTGTGATGCAATAAACGCCTAAAGTTTTGCATCGCACACGGTTGTTTTATCCTTTTAAAATGCTACATATGTAACCTTTTTTTTTCCTTTGCATTCACAGTTAAAAGGTTGAGGATCAGATGGCGATCCATGAAGGACCGTTTCAATAAGGGGATACGGGCTGAGGAGGAGCGATCGAAGAGTGGTGCTGCTGCGGCCAAGTCTGTGCCCTACAAATATGCAAAGTCTTTACAGTTCTTAAGACCGGTCCTTGGCCGCCGACAGTAAGTATTTTGTCCACCAACCATATTGCACAGCCCCATTACAGTGCCCAGCCACATAGCCTACTGCACAGCCACATAGTACATTGCCCAGCCACGTACATTGTGCATCCACATAGTATATTGGCAGGGAACAATATCGCAGCCACATAGTACACGTTCTAGCCACGTATCCACATAGTATATTTCCCAGGCACATACTGTATTGCCCATCCATGTAGTCAGCGTAACATATTGGCCATCCACGTAAATTTATCCCTATTAAAATACTATATAGGCCATTAGTTACTTTTTTGGGTTAAGCGTGAGTCCTTGTAGTCCATGACAGGTTAAGTTCTGAGTCAGGGTAGTTCTGATCGCAGGAAAAATGATGAAGTCTCGATCACATGATCCTAACGTCATGGTCGTTCCTGCAATCAGATCAGCAAAATCACTGTGTATTTTTTTTTTTTGTTTTATGTTGACATTAAATTTTCAACTATTTTTGCGGCATAGGCAGCTTCCAGAAAGAGTTTTCGATTCCAAATTTTTTTTACCCACAGTGGTATGCTGTCAAAAGGCTTTGGCAGCGGGAATGTCCATGATTGTTATCGTCAGCCATAACGGTCAGCTGGCGATAACAATCAGAAATTAATTATTGCCCACACAGACTGTGAGACCGAGGATTTGTATTGTTGTGTAATGTAATGCTATTTTTATTCCAGGAGTTGGCGTATGGGATAGGTTATTAATTGAAGACTAATTTTTTCATTATCTTTTCACAGGACACACAGCAGCACCCTTGAGAGAGCTCGCCCCGCAGAAGCGGCCCTTCATGAATCGCCATCTGACCCATCACAGCCCTCCCACAGCGACAGCAGGCTTGCACCGCCATCTGGAGAACCGGCAGCCGGTACATCAGGTGTTCCCCTGCCCGAGGCCTCTGGCGCACCTTCGTTTGGGTATTCCCGACAGCGCCAGCGGGCCTCGGACAGGCCAGCCACGCCCGAATTTTTGCATTTGAGCACGGTTTTCCAGAACTGTTTCAAGGCGTTGAGCGATAACATGGACACTCGTCTGTCCAATATCGACCGGCGCCTTGAAACAATGGAAACCGAGCTCTCAAATCCGGCAAAACATTTCTTTAGTACCATTGCTAAGGGCATGGTGGAACACCTTACGCCGGAACTACAGATTTCAGTGATGCAGGCCTGCAACACTACCTACGTGAGGGCTCTCTAGCAGGCTGGGGTCATGCAGTCAGCGACAATGCCTGTAGTGCCGTCGTTGGCAAGCATGACTCCCACTCCTGCTGGAGAGCCACTCCAGCCACCCCACCGTGGTCCACGTGCCGAGCGACGCCACCACAGGCACCATAACATAGTGCCGCCGACTCCTGCTCCTGCCATGCCTTCATCCTCCCGTAGGCGTCATGCTGGGGGAGCTGCCGCGGGAGCCAAAAAAAAAAAACAAAGGAAGAGGAAACACACACGGGCACACACTGAGGCTCTGGCTGCTCCAGTACAGACACCAAGTGCGCGTCGGGGCTCTAGCCGCAGAAGGAGCAGCCAGGGCCAACCAAGACAAACTAGGCTTGTGTTGCCTCCTCCCTCCCCTACAGAGGTGGCGGTTTCTTCCCCAGTATACCCTGGGGAGGTTTTGGATCTGCCATCAAGCCTCCTGACTATCTCACATCATCCTCCTCTTCGCCATCATCCTCCCCTTCCTCTCCCCATTCCAAACAAGACACATACCATTCCCCCCTGATAGCACAGGTTGAAACCCCCTAAGTTTAATTACCCCTTTTTTCTTCTGTTTTCCGCCCAATAAAAAATTTTGGTTTAAAAAAACACTATTTGTTCTTATTTTCCTGAATTTTTCTTGGCAAGTCACGCCGTGTGCTGTCTACACATATTTTGTGCTTCAAACACCTCATATATGCAATGGCAGACAATATTTTTACAATTTTTTTTGGTGTCTCTCATTGCTGTATGAGGTGTTCACAAACACTAAAGTGTATGAGGTGTTCACAGTTAATGCAGCAGCGAAACAGACAATGATGCAGATCACTGCAGCGTCCGCTGTTTGGTCCCTGGAGAGCTGTCACAGACAGCTCTCCAGCGAACAACGATGCAGAGGCCCACGTGTAGCCAGGGTAAACATCATGTTGCTAAGCGCAGGGCCACGCTTCAGATATTTACCCTGGTTACAATTGTAAAACATCGCTGTTATCATTGCTTTTGATGTAAAACACAAATATACACGTCGATCAGACAAACAAGTATATGTTATGGTATGGTATAAAAATGTTATTTGAATCGGTATAGAATTTTAAAAATTTTTTATTTAACATCATCTTAAAAACAACAGGTTCCAGTTTTTAATAGGAACATTAAATTTGTGAACTATACTTACATGCCAAATTTGACATATACCCAAACAACCTAAACGGAACATTTTTTGCAGATTTAACGGAAAATTACTTTATTTTCATATATTTTTACCACAGTCACAGTAGAGGTATTATTGGTGTAGTTATAATCAGAAGACAGTCCAAAAGTAACATTACTACACCATTTGATCTTGCCATGACACACGGCCAACATCTGACACAAAATAGGCCGCAAAACGATCCCGCATCTGCGCAATTTCCACACTTGTCCTCAGAGGATGATCATGGTAATCGGGCAATGGGTTGGCTATGGGTTCATCGAGTTCCACATTTAGTCTCTCTTTGGCCATAATGAAATTGTGGAGAACCACACAAGCCTTCACCACCTCATCCACTGTTTCGATTTTAAGATTAATGGCGGATCCTAATATCCGCCATTTGGAAACAAGGATGCCAAAGGCGCACTCCACAGTCCTTCTGGCCCTGGACAGTCTGTAATTGAAAACCCTTTTTGTATGGTCCAAGACCCGACTGGAGTAGGGTTTCAATAGGTTGGCAGACATTTGGAATGCCTCATCCCCAACCACAACAAATGGCATCGCAGGGCCTTCGGTGTGGGGAAGAGGTTGTGGCTGTGGGAAATTAAAATTGTTTCCATATAATTTTTGGCCCATATCCGACTCTTTAAATGTGCGCGAGTCATTTGCACGCCCAAATGCACCAATGTCCACTGCGAGAAAACGGCAGTCCGCACCGGCAATTGCCATGAGAACAGTTGAAAAGTATTTTTTGTAATTGTAGAAAAGGGATCCACTTTTCGCAGGCTTTGTAATACGAATGTGCTTTCCATCCACTGCGCCAATACAGTTTGGAAAAGAACACACTTGCTCGAATTTCTGTGCGTTGGCCTCCCAGATTTCGCTTGTAGGGACAGGTAAAAATTCCTCCCGGAGATTATCCCACAAAGCGCGGCATGTCTCTGCAATAATTCCTGAAAGTGTGGAGACTCCAATCCGGAATTGGAAATGAAGTGATCTCAAC
Organism: Ranitomeya imitator; assembly: GCF_032444005.1. Lineage (NCBI taxonomy): Eukaryota > Metazoa > Chordata > Amphibia > Anura > Dendrobatidae > Ranitomeya > Ranitomeya imitator. Next base: position 683,981,347 of record NC_091284.1, on the reverse strand, counting down.
GTCTCTCCGGTAGCCAGGAAACTGCCAAAAAGATAAAGAAATTTAGATTAAAGTACATTGTAATTTATAAAAGTACATTGACCATTACAATTAAAAAAAAAAAAAGTTAAATAAAATAAAAAGTAAATACATATCACAGTCATTCAAACAGCAACGTACCGTAGAGTCACCAGCAGCCGTTCCTCTGCGGAAATAGCTCTCCGGAGCTGCGTATCCTGCCTGCTAATGGATCCTTCCACCCGACGCAGAAGATAGCGGAAGCTGTCCTGTGACATCCTGGTATAATCAAAATATTTTTCCCGGTTGTCATTCAGTTCGCCAAACAAGCAATGGTATGCTCCACGGCTCTCCCGGACTTCAACGATAGGGTGTATCCAAAAGCGGCGACGAATCCATCTCCGTTTTTCCCTTTGATTAAAACAGGCAACAGCATAGGCATGAGCCAAGGCAAATTCCATCTCCATATCCATGTAGATACTGTTCATGGTTCGCTCCATCATGAATACCAGCAAAATGGGAGGAATTCATCTCTGCCAGGGTATATACACATTTGTATAACACCAACCCTCTTCTAGCCATTGGTGGTCCTTATCTATTGGGTAGACACTTTTTTTTTGTGGGTGGGGGATGAAGAATGACTCACTGCACTAAAAACACATGCGTCTAAAAACGCTGCGTTTTTTGGTAAAAACGCAACTGCGTTTCAAAAACCCGCTGCGTTTTGAGACGCATGCGTTGAACGCATGCGGCGCAAAACGCTGCGTTGTGCATGCGTTTTGCAGCGTTTGTTTGCGTTGTGCGTTGCGGCGACGACGCTGCGGCGCACAACGCAAATGTGAACTTAGAACTGTTCTCTGGTTTCTATTAGCTTATGTATTTTCTTGGCTGGGAGTTCACCTGTAACAATGTCTCCTTCCCCCAATACTTGCAGCCCTAAGCTCTAATGTAATTAAGCTTTGTCAACATCACTAGTGGAGGAATAGCCATTCTTCCTCACAGCAGGTGGCTAGTCAAATGTACATGTTACATAGACTGCCTGGAGCCCACCAGTCTAGAATCTTCTGGTGGACCCAACCATTGAATAGAAGGTGTAACCCCTACCCCTTCATGGGCGGATCCCAGGAGCTCAGACAATCCATTCTTATTTTGAGATCAGATGTGAGTTGATCCTTGAAGGAGAAGGAGTGGGGATTCTTAGCTGAGGCAAGACCCCATGTCCATCTGTGACTGCGGAAGCGAATGGGGCGAGACTTGAGCTGAGGACATATCTCGTCGCTCGTGGGATTGTTTTGGGATCCCTTGGACTAATTGTGGACTATTGCTTTGTTACCTGGCACAAGGATTATCGGGAGGTGCCCCGAACCTGTTCCACTGGACTAATTGTGGACTCTGTAGATCTACCTGCATGTGTTGTTCCAGCGTTCTTGATAATAAATCTGTGGAATCATCCCTTGGCCTGTTGTCCCTTCTTGCTCTGCCGTACACCCCGTCACAAACTGGTGGCAAGCAGTGGGACCAGAGCAGAAGGAATGGAGGACAACGGCCCATCAACATCGAGAACCAGCACCACAGAGTACAAGAACTGGAGTTTGGGGAGCCTACAATCAAAGGCCCGGGAAGTAGGAGTCCGTTTTAAAGGACTCTCCAAGGAGCAGCTTATTGAGGCTTTGGTGCCATGGAGGACGACGTGTCACCACTACATGAGGACTGGCCTAGTGCCTCACCCACCCATGTTGCACCACTAGGAGTTTATGGTGTGCGACCCGCAGCTATGACGACTTCTGCTCATCGAGGTAAGCACTTGCAGGAGGTCGTGCTGGATGGACAGAGACTTATTGGATTTTGTGACTCAGGGGCTTTCCTCACACTGGCTGATCCCCGAGTGGTTCAGCCTGAGGCAATCCATCGAGGACCTGGGATTGTCATTGAACTGGCTGGTGGACAATGGAGGACTATTCCCACAGCCACTGTGGATCTGAACTTTGGTTTTGGGGTCAGGCGATGTGTGGTTGGGGTGATGGGTGGTCTGCCTGCAGATGTTCTCCTGGGCAATGATGTGGGAGAGCTAAGATGCCAATTCGTGGCTGCATGAAGCCACATGTAAGTTACGCTCTGCCTGTGTGTACTTAACCAGCGACCTGTAGAGGTCCCTGGTACGTACACAAATTGGGAGGGGAAGGGATTGTCATGATATGTACTTTTGCCCTGTCCTGCATTTGAATAATATGCCATTTAATGTATGTAACTGTTCTCTGGTTTCTATTAGCTGTAATTTATGTATTTTCTTGGCTGGGAGTTCACCTGTAACAATGTCTCCTTCCCCCAATACTTGCAGCCCTAAGCTCTAATGTAATTAAGCTTTGTCAACATCACTAGTGGAGGAATAGCCATTCTTCCTCACAGCAGGTGGCTAGTCAAATGTACATATTACATAGACTGCCTGGAGCCCACCAGTCTAGAATCTTCTGGTGGACCCAACCATTGAATAGAAGGTGTAACCCCTACCCCTTCATGGGCGGATCCCAGGAGCTCAGACAATCCATTCTTATTTTGAGATCAGATGTGAGTTGATCCTTGAAGGAGAAGGAGTGGGGATTCTTAGCTGAGGCAAGACCCCATGTCCATCTGTGACTGCGGAAGCGAATGGGGCGAGACTTGAGCTGAGGACATATCTCGTCGCTCGTGGGATTGTTTTGGGATCCCTTGGACTAATTGTGGACTATTGCTTTGTTACCTGGCACAAGGATTATCGGGAGGTGCCCCGAACCTGTTCCACTGGACTAATTGTGGACTCTGTAGATCTACCTGCATGTGTTGTTCCAGCGTTCTTGATAATAAATCTGTGGAATCATCCCTTGGCCTGTTGTCCCTTCTTGCTCTGCCGTACACCCCGTCACAAATGCCTCATAAGAAAAGGAATTCCATAGCACGAATGTCAGCTGATGCGAAAAGAAAAGCTGAATTACGGGCCAATGAAAAATGTGAAGACCGAGAAACAAGGCTGACACACATGAGAACAGCAGCTGCTTTCTCAAGAGCCAATGAACTTTTTGAGCAGAGGGAAGTGAGGCTTGCAGACAAGAGAATAAGAGCTGCTTCCTCAAGAGCCAATGAACTTTCTGAGGAGAGGGAAGCAAGGCTTGCAGACATGAAAACAAGAGCTGCTTCCTCAAGAGCCAATGAATTTTCTGAGGAGAGGGAAGCGAGGCTTACAGACATGAAAACAAGAGCTGCTTCCTCAAGAGCCAATGAATTTTCTGAGGAGAGGAAAGCGAGGCTTGCAGACATGAAAACAAGAGCTTCTTCCTCAAGAGCCAATGCATTTTCTGAGGAGAGGGAAGCGAGGCTTGCAGACATGAAAACAAGAGCTGCTTCCTCAAGAGCCAATGAACTTTCTGAGGAGAGGGAAGCGAGGCTTGCAGACATGAAAACAAGAGCTGCTTCCTCAAGAGCCAATGAACTTTCTGAGGAGAGGGAAGCGAGGCTTGCAGACATGAAAACAAGAGCTGCTTCCTCAAGGGCCAATGAACTTTCTGAGGAGAAGGAAGCGAGGCTTGCAGACAAGAGAACAAGAACTGCTTCCTCAAGAGCCAATGAATTTTCTGAGAGGGAAGCGAGGCTTACAGACATGAAAACAAGAGCTGCTTCCTCAAGAGCCAAATAAGTTTCTGAGGAGAGGGAAGCGAGGCTTGCAGATAAGAGAAGAGCTGCTTCCTCAAGGCCTAATGAGTCATCTCAGCAGAGAGAAGGCCGACTTGCCGCTAAGAGAACTGCTATTTCTTCCACCAGGGCACAGGAAATGGTTGGAGATTTGAAACATGCTGCCTTTTGTTACCAGTCAGACAAAAACTATCAGGATAATCCTAAAGTTCAAATAGGAAAAATGGATGTGGTCTGCATGTACTGCAGTGCCCTAAAATGGAGAGATGAACCGCCAGGTTTATGCTGTGCAAATGGCAAGATAAAACTTCCACATCTCCTGTCACCACCAGATCCCCTAAAGTCTCTGATGACGGGTACCAGTACAATATCAAAGCATTTCTTGGACAACATCAGGAAGTACAACTCCTGCTTCCAAATGACATCATTTGGTGCAACAAAAGAAATGTTTACAACAGGATTTATGCCGACATTTAAAGTTCAAGGACAGGTTTACCACTCAATTGGCTCAATGCTTCCATTACAAGGAGAAGAACCTCAATGTCTTCAACCTTCTTCATGGGAAATGCAGAAGCAGAGGCTCAGCGGAGATGCTCTTTAATTTTTAACACTCGCCTTGATATTGTCACTATTTTGCAGCAGTTCCTTCACTCCAACAATCCATATGTTCAACTTTTCAAGACTGCACTTGAATGCATGCCAAATGACGATTACAAGGTTGTCATTCGAACTGACAAAACACCACAAGGTGAGCATCAGCGACGTTTCAATGCTCCCACATTTGATGATGTAGCAATCTTGATTGTAGGCAATGATTTTCAAAGCCGTGACGTTGTGCTTCAGAAAAGGAACAATAGTTTGCAACGAGTAGCAGAAACTCACAGGTCCTATGATGCACTGCAATATCCAATCATCTTTTGGCAGGGACAAGCCCACGACACATGCATGAATACACACAGGATGCAATGACTTATGTGAGAAAGTATGGCCGTCCAGATCTTTTCATCACCTTTACTTGCAATCCTGCCTGGGAGAAAATTGGAGGGCACCTGTTGCCGGGCCAAAAAACAGTGAATTGCCAAGACCTTATTGCTCGGGTTTTCAAACAGAAACTTTCAAAAATGACTAATCTCATCACAAAATCACATATTTATGGTGAGACGCAGTGCTGGATGTATTCAGTTGAATGGCAAAAAAGAGGCCTTCCTCATGCCCACATCTTGACCTGGCTGAAGCAAAAAATACAGCCTACCGAAATTGACAATATCATCAGTGCCGAATTGCCAGATCTTCAGATTGACCCATTGCTGTTTGACACCATCACAAAAAACATGATCCATGGTCCGTGTGGGAGTCTCAACAAAAATTCTCCCTGTATGATTGATGGCAGGTGTTCAAAGCATTACCCACGATCCCTGGTCCAAGAAACCCAAACAGGACAAGATGGATATCCAGTCTACCGAAGAAGAAAGCCAGGGGATGGTGGTTTCACAGCAAAGCTCAAAATGCGTGTTGGATCATCACTCCAAGAGATAGAAATTGACAACAGGTGGGTAGTGCCTTACAACCCTTTGCTCTCAAAAATCTTCAAGGCCCACATAAATGTCGAATCTTGCCACTCTGTGAAATCAATCAAGTATATCTGCAAATATGTCCACAAAGGAAGTGATCAAGCAGTTTTTGAACTCCAGAAAAATGGACCTATTATTGATGAAGTGGAGGCATTCCAGATGGGCAGGTACATAAGCCGCAATGAAGCTGTTTGGAGAATACTAGGATTCTCCATTCATGAGCGCTACCCACCAGTTGTGCATCTGAGTGTGCACTTGGAAAATGGACAGAGAATTTATTTTAACCCAACAAACTTGCAGCAGCAGCTCCTAACACCACCTAAGACCACCCTCTTGGCATTTTTTCAGTTGTGTCAACAAGACCCTTTTGCAAAAACAATTCTCTACTGTGATTTATCAAAGTACAACACTTGGAATGCCTCCAGAAAAACAATGGAACGGAGGAAACGGGGGCTTGATATTGAAGGCTATCCAGGGGTGAAAGCAACTGATACGCTTGGTCGCGTCTACACTGTTCATCCGTCAAATGCAGAGTGCTTCTACCTGCACATGTTACTTCATGTTGTCAAAGGCCCCACATCATTTTCTGACTTGACCGTCGGAGGCCATGTGTGTGAAACATTCAGGGAAGCTTGCCAAAAAAAATGACTTCTGGAAAATGATGGACACTGGGACATGAGTCTCTCAAAAAAATATAGAAAAGTGGGTATCTATTTCATAGGGAATCATATGGACCCAGCAAAAAAATCTTTATTGTTTACGATTTAAAATTGCCACCAACCTGTGGCTGCACCAAGAAAAAACAAAAAAAGCAAACCAACAAAACAACACACCGTGAAAAAACTAGGGTGGGGAGACCAGACAATCCCTAGACAGTACCTGGGTCGCCCCTACCTATCAGCGGGGGTTGGCGCCCTATGGGAAACGTTATGGCGCCCCCGCTCCGCGTCGGCTGACCCTAGGGTCCCTGGTACACCCTAATAATCCAAAAGGGTCCCTCTACCCACACAATGGTGAACTAAAGGTACCCCTGAACACTATACAATAGACAACTGGATCTAGGGAAGCCTAAACCCCACACCTGTGTATTAAAAACAATGTGAGCATGTCAAGGGCTATTTGACGACCATGCTCTGCCATGGCCACGTATAATCCGTGATATTTAAGGCACAAGCATCACTCAAGCAGATGATACTGCTACTGCTCCTATCAGCACTGTGAAGGGTATGCACCTATAGATTTCACCCTATCACCAGCTAGTTACCGATCTGTGCCTCATGACCCAATAAACTTCAGGATACTAATAGCAGATAAAGGCATGTACATAATCGATACTCATCATAAAGTGATATGCCGTCAGCCCTCCGTATCTTTATAGCCTCAACGCGTTTCGCCTCGCTGGCTCATCAGGAGGCCCGATTTCATGCTCATGTATCTCGATGGTGCCAGATATATAAGAGTTGCCATGTGTTTTACCTCAGTTATAAGCCGGGCCCGCAGGAACACCCGTATCCATAGACTTCCTGTAGCGTTCCGGAAGTGACACGGGTGCTCGTTCCCCATTGGTAGAACGGAGGGCTCTTACTGCGGTTGCGCACGGTGGACCGCAAACAGCGTGTCAACCCATGCCGCCGCTCAGTGGTGGGTGTAGGGGCATTTGGGGAGAGAAACCACTGCGGCTGCGCAACTCTCCAGCGCGCCGCCCTAATGAATCAAGCGGTGCGCTCCTTCTGCGGTTGCGCAGCTTGGACCGCATCCTGCGTGTCACCCGCTGTCAAAGCAAGTGGGCGTGTGCTAAACGCGAAGCGCCGCCCGCATATATGCCTGCGGCTACGCAGAACTAAAGAGCACTCCTAAAGTAACATGGATGCAATAGCATACTAAGCAGCCCAATTAGCACATGCGGTCAGCTGATCTCCCGACCCCACCAACATACTACATCCAGGATCCTCATACCCAGTCGATGGATCACACTGTATTTGTACATGGTGGGCCGCACACTGCGTGTCACCTAGTGCAGTAAAATCAACTTTAGTATATAAATGATCAGACAGCTGCATCAGCGTATAAATACACAACGCGGTTCTGATAGATAGTATGGTGAACTCTTTTGCAGCTTTGACTCTCCCAGGAAGTAGGTATGTGCAGAATCAACAGCAGCCGCACATCCCCCGGGTACAAACCTCACTCCTTATCCTATCGCCACCAACAAGTGGGACAACGCACCGCGGCAAATGCCCATCCACACCCTCGGTGCCTTCTACATATTTGGTGAGGTAAGATGATCAACCCAAATGCCAATCCCACCGTTATATTGTATCTGTTGCAATACTGATGCTTGCACCATAAAAATTATATGTAGCTCCTAGATTATGTCCATCCCCTCCAAACTACATTCAAAGATGGGCGGGCCCTAAAACTGAGGATTTCGATTCGCCAAATAGCGCACACTAATCTGTGCTCACCCCCCACACCAAAAACGGGGCAAACGGACTAGGGTAAAGAACAACAAGCCCTCATTTATGGCAAAATTAAATGCCCATCTTAACCTTAACCAAGGTAAAAGGAAGAAAATATAAGACTTTAAGGGGGCGCTCATCCACGCACACAACCGGTACACATAGCCCCAAGAATCTTACAGGAAACACACGTAAGACTGTTGTTCGTTAAGACCCTTTGGACTAATTGAGTCCATCCTAAAGATCCACTCACATTCTCTCTGCAAGATGGTTCTATCCAGGTCTCCTCCCCTCGGGTTGGGCTTGACCACCTCCACAATAGTGAACTTTAGGTTCAGGATATCCTGTGGGTGTTTCAATCTCATGTGTCTAGCAAGTGGGGTATCCCTCTCATGTCTGATATCTCCCAGGTGTTCCCCCACCCGCCTACGGAACTCTCTTTTGGTTTTCCCAATATAATCCAGGGGGCATGGACACGATACTCTGTACACCACCCCCGTTGGAAAAATCACGTTGAAAAAAGACCTTTCCTGAGGAAGAACTGCTGAAAGACTTGTTTGGGACCATCAGCCTGCAGAATTGACAGCTGCCACATCGATAGAAGCCACATGGCCTCCTCTCTAGCCACGTACCAGCCGGTTTTGGTTTCATGTAGTGGCTATGTACTAGGGAGTCTTTCAAAGATCTCCCCTTCCTAAATGTAATATCCGGGCGTGGGCCCAACAAATCCTTCAGATCTGGGTCCATTCTCAGGATATCCCAGTGTCTGTTCAGAACCTCTCTCACCTTCTGATGTTGACAATCGAAGGTGCCTATGATCCTAATGATTTCGTTCTCTATTGGGTCATTCTTTTTGTGTAGTAGTTGCTGTCTATCGATGTTAGCCGCATTCGTATATGCCGTATGCAGCACATGTGGAGGATAATTCTTCTCTCGAAATCTGTTAAACATGTCTTTTGCTTGACTGTGAAACATCCTAGTTTCTGAGCAATTTCGCCTCAGTCTAAGGAACTGGCCCTTAGGGATCCCCTTTTTGAGGGGGACAGGGTGATGACTATTCCAGTTCAATAGACTGTTTGTGCTCGTTGGTTTACGGTATATGTTCGTGGTGAGACTTCCATCTGGTGCCTTCTTTATCAAGACATCCAAGAACGCCAATTCCTCCTGATGGATTTCTGATGTGAATCTTAGGCTGATCTGGTTACAGTTTAACTCCGTAATAAAATTATTAAACTGATCAATAGTGCCCGTCCAGATGACAAACATATCGTCTATGAATCTGAGCCACATTGCTACAAATTCATTCCACCATTTTGTCTCCTCCCCAAAGACGACCGTTTCCTCCCACCAGCCCAGGAACAAATTTGCGTACGATGGGGCACATGGGCACCCCATCGCAGTGCCACTGAGCTGGTGGTAGTACTTGCCGTCAAATTTGAATACATTATGGGTGAGGATATACTTAAGTAGAGACACCACGAACTTGTTATGTTCCCTACAGGCCACCGACCTCTGTTGAAGGTAGTAGTCTAACCCCCTTAGGCCCTCCTCGTGTGGGATGCTGCTATACAGGGCTCAGATTCATAGACGATGTGTTTGTCATCTGGACGGGCACTATTGATCAGTTTAATAATTTTATTACGGAGTTAAACTGTAACCAGATCAGCCTAAGATTCACATCAGAAATCCATCAGGAGGAATTGGCGTTCTTGGATGTCTTGATAAAGAAGGCACCAGATGGAAGTCTCACCACGAACATATACCGTAAACCAACGAGCACAAACAGTCTATTGAGCTGGAATAGTCATCACCCTGTCCCCCTCAAAAAGGGGATCCCTAAGGGCCAGTTCCTTAGACTGAGGCGAAATTGCTCAGAAACTAGGATGTTTCACAGTCAAGCAAAAGACATGTTTAACAGATTTCGAGAGAAGAATTATCCTCCACATGTGCTGCATACGGCATATACGAATGCGGCTAACATCGATAGACAGCAACTACTACACAAAAAGAATGACCCAATAGAGAACGAAATCATTAGGATCATAGGCACCTTCGATTGTCAACATCAGAAGGTGAGAGAGGTTCTGAACAGACACTGGGATATCCTGAGAATGGACCCAGATCTGAAGGATTTGTTGGGCCCACGCCCGGATATTACATTTAGGAAGGGGAGATCTTTGAAAGACTCCCTAGTACATAGCCACTACATGAAACCAAAACCGGCTGGTACGTGGCTAGAGAGGAGGCCATGTGGCTTCTATCGATGTGGCAGCTGTCAATTCTGCAGGCTGATGGTCCCAAACAAGTCTTTCAGCAGTTCTTCCTCAGGAAAGGTCTTTTTTCAACGTGATTTTTCCAACTGCAAATCAACGGGGGTGGTGTACAGGGGGTGGTGTACAGAGTATCGTGCCCATGCCCCCTGGATTATATTGGGAAAACCAAAAGAGAGTTCCGTAGGCGGGTGGGGGAACACCTGGGAGATATCAGACATGAGAGGGATACCCCACTTGCTAGACACATGAGATTGAAACACCCACAGGATATCCTGAACCTAAAGTTCACTATTGTGGAGGTGGTCAAGCCCAACCCGAGGGGAGGAGACCTGGATAGAACCATCTTGCAGAGAGAATGTGAGTGGATCTTTAGGATGGACTCAATTAGTCCAAAGGGTCTTAACGAACAACAGTCTTACGTGTGTTTCCTGTAAGATTCTTGGGGCTATGTGTACCGGTTGTGTGCGTGGATGAGCGCCCCCTTAAAGTCTTATATTTTCTTCCTTTTACCTTGGTTAAGGTTAAGATGGGCATTTAATTTTGCCATAAATGAGGGCTTGTTGTTCTTTACCCTAGTCCGTTTGCCCCGTTTTTGGTGTGGGGGGTGAGCACAGATTAGTGTGCGCTATTTGGCGAATCGAAATCCTCAGTTTTAGGGCCCGCCCATCTTTGAATGTAGTTTGGAGGGGATGGACATAATCTAGGAGCTACATATAATTTTTATGGTGCAAGCATCAGTATTGCAACAGATACAATATAACGGTGGGATTGGCATTTGGGTTGATCATCTTACCTCACCAAATATGTAGAAGGCACCGAGGGTGTGGATGGGCATTTGCCGCGGTGCGTTGTCCCACTTGTTGGTGGCGATAGGATAAGGAGTGAGGTTTGTACCCGGGGGATGTGCGGCTGCTGTTGATTCTGCACATACCTACTTCCTGGGAGAGTCAAAGCTGCAAAAGAGTTCACCATACTATCTATCAGAACCGCGTTGTGTATTTATACGCTGATGCAGCTGTCTGATCATTTATATACTAAAGTTGATTTTACTGCACTAGGTGACACGCAGTGTGCGGCCCACCATGTACAAATACAGTGTGATCCATCGACTGGGTATGAGGATCCTGGATGTAGTATGTTGGTGGGGTCGGGAGATCAGCTGACCGCATGTGCTAATTGGGCTGCTTAGTATGCTATTGCATCCATGTTACTTTAGGAGTGCTCTTTAGTTCTGCGTAGCCGCAGGCATATATGCGGGCGGCGCTTCGCGTTTAGCACACGCCCACTTGCTTTGACAGCGGGTGACACGCAGGATGCGGTCCAAGCTGCGCAACCGCAGAAGGAGCGCACCGCTTGATTCATTAGGGCGGCGCGCTGGAGAGTTGCGCAGCCGCAGTGGTTTCTCTCCCCAAATGCCCCTACACCCACCACTGAGCGGCGGCATGGGTTGACACGCTGTTTGCGGTCCACCGTGCGCAACCGCAGTAAGAGCCCTCCGTTCTACCAATGGGGAACGAGCACCCGTGTCACTTCCGGAACGCTACAGGAAGTCTATGGATACGGGTGTTCCTGCGAGCCCGGCTTATAACTGAGGTAAAACACATGGCAACTCTTATATATCTGGCACCATCGAGATACATGAGCATGAAATCGGGCCTCCTGATGAGCCAGCGAGGCGAAACGCGTTGAGGCTATAAAGATACGGAGGGCTGACGGCATATCACTTTATGATGAGTATCGATTATGTACATGCCTTTATCTGCTATTAGTATCCTGAAGTTTATTGGGTCATGAGGCACAGATCGGTAACTAGCTGGTGATAGGGTGAAATCTATAGTAACATAGTAACATAGTTAGTAAGGCCAAAAAAAGACATTTGTCCATCCAGTTCAGCCTATATTCCATCATAATAAATCCCCAGATCTACGTCCTTCTACAGAACCTAATAATTGTATGATACAATGTTGTTCTGCTCCAGGAAGACATCCAGGCCTCTCTTGAACCCCTCGACTGAGTTCGCCATCACCACCTCCTCAGGCAAGCAATTCCAGATTCTCACTGCCCTAACAGTAAAGAATCCTCTTCTATGTTGGTGGAAAAACCTTCTCTCCTCCAGACGCAAAGAATGCCCCCTTGTGCCCGTCACCTTCCTTGGTATAAACAGATCCTCAGCGAGATATTTGTATTGTCCCCTTATATACTTATACATGGTTATTAGATCGCCCCTCAGTCGTCTTTTTTCTAGACTAAATAATCCTAATTTCGCTAATCTATCTGGGTATTGTAGTTCTCCCATCCCCTTTATTAATTTTGTTGCCCTCCTTTGTACTCTCTCTAGTTCCATTATATCCTTCCTGAGCACCGGTGCCCAAAACTGGACACAGTACTCCATGTGCGGTCTAACTAGGGATTTGTACAGAGGCAGTATAATGCTCTCATCATGTGTATCCAGACCTCTTTTAATGCACCCCATGATCCTGTTTGCCTTGGCAGCTGCTGCCTGGCACTGGCTGCTCCAGGTAAGTTTATCATTAACTAGGATCCCCAAGTCCTTCTCCCTGTCAGATTTACCCAGTGGTTTCCCATTCAGTGTGTAATGGTGATATTGATTCCTTCTTCCCATGTGTATAACCTTACATTTATCATTGTTAAACCTCATCTGCCACCTTTCAGCCCAAGTTTCCAACTTATCCAGATCCATCTGTAGCAGAATACTATCTTCTCTTGTATTAACTGCTTTACATAGTTTTGTATCATCTGCAAATATCGATATTTTACTGTGTAAACCTTCTACCAGATCATTAATGAATATGTTGAAGAGAACAGGTCCCAATACTGACCCCTGCGGTACCCCACTGGTCACAGCGACCCAGTTAGAGACTATACCATTTATAACCACCCTCTGCTTTCTATCACTAAGCCAGTTACTAACCCATTTACACACATTTTCCCCCAGACCAAGCATTCTCATTTTGTGTACCAACCTCTTGTGCGGCACGGTATCAAACGCTTTGGAAAAATCGAGATATACCACGTCCAATGACTCACCGTGGTCCAGCCTATAGCTTACCTCTTCATAAAAACAGATTAGATTGGTTTGACAGGAGCGATTTCTCATAAACCCATGCTGATATGGAGTGAAACAGTTATTCTCATTGAGATAATCCAGAATAACATCCCTCAGAAACCCTTCAAATATTTTACCAACAATAGAGGTTAGACTTACTGGCCTATAATTTCCAGGTTCACTTTTAGAGCCCTTTTTGAATATTGGCACCACATTTGCTATGCGCCAGTCCTGCGGAACAGACCCTGTCGCTATAGAGTCACTAAAAATAAGAAATAATGGTTTATCTATTACATTACTTAGTTCTCTTAGTACTCGTGGGTGTATGCCATCCGGACCCGGAGATTTATCTATTTTGATCTTATTTAGCCGGTTTCGCACCTCTTCTTGGGTTAGATTGGTGACCCTTAATATAGGGTTTTCATTGTTTCTTGGGATTTCACCTAGCATTTCATTTTCCACCGTGAATACCGTGGAGAAGAAGGTGTTTAATATGTTAGCTTTTTCCTTGTCATCTACAACCATTCTTTCCTCACTATTTTTTAAGGGGCCTACATTTTCAGTTTTTATTCTTTTACTATTGATATAGTTGAAGAACAGTTTGGGATTAGTTTTACTCTCCTTAGCAATGTGCTTCTCTGTTTCCTTTTTGGCAGCTTTAATTAGTTTTTTAGATAAAGTATTTTTCTCCCTATAGTTTTTTAGAGCTTCAATGGTGCCATCCTGCTTTAGTAGTGCAAATGCTTTCTTATTACTGTTAATTGCCTGTCTTACTTCTTTATTTAGCCACATTGGGTTTTTCCTATTTCTAGTCCTTTTATTCCCACAAGGTATAAACCGCTTACACTGCCTATTTAGGATGTTCTTAAACATTTCCCATTTATTATCTGTATTCTTATTTCTGAGGATATTGTCCCAGTCTACCAGATTAAGGGCATCTCTAAGCTGGTCAAACTTTGCCTTCCTAAAGTTCAGTGTTTTTGTGACTCCCTGACAAGTCCCCCTAGTGAAAGACAGGTGAAACTGTACAATATTGTGGTCGCTATTTCCTAGATGCCCGACCACCTGCAGATTTGTTATTCTGTCAGGTCTATTAGATAGTATTAGGTCTAAAAGTGCTGCTCCTCTGGTTGGATTCTGCACCAATTGTGAAAGATAATTTTTTTGGTTATTAGCAGAAACCTGTTGCCTTTATGGGTTTCACAGGCTTCTGTTTCCCAGTTAATATCCGGGTAGTTAAAGTCCCCCATAACCAGGACCTCATTATGGGTTGCAGCTTCATCTATCTGCTTTAGAAGTAGACTTTCCATGGTTTCTGTTATATTTGGGGGTTTGTAACAGACCCCAATGAGAATTTTGTTACCATTTTTCCCTCCATGAATTTCGACCCATATGGACTCGACATCCTCATTTCCTTCGCTAATATCCTCCCTTAAAGTGGACTTTAGACAAGACTTTACATAGAGACAAACCCCTCCTCCTCTACGATTTTTACGATCCTTTCTAAACAGACTGTAACCCTGTAAGTTAACTGCCCAGTCATAGCTTTCATCTAACCATGTCTCGGTTATTCCCACTATGTCAAAGTTACCTGTAGATATTTCTGCTTCTAGTTCTTCCATCTTGTTTGTCAGGCTTCTGGCGTTTGCGAGCATGCAGTTTAGAGGATTTTGTTTTGTTCCAACAAAACAAAGGTATAGGTGCATACCCTTCACAGTGCTGATAGGAGCAGTAGCAGTATCATCTGCTTGAGTGATGCTTGTGCCTTAAATATCACGGATTATACGTGGCCATGGCAGAGCATGGTCGTCAAATAGCCCTTGACATGTTCTCACATTGTTTTTAATACACAGGTGTGGGGTTTAGGCTTCCCTAGATCCAGTTGTCTATTGTATAGTGTTCAGGGGTACCTTTAGTTCACCATTGTGTGGGTAGAGGGACCCTTTTGGATTATTAGGGTGTACCAGGGACCCTAGGGTCAGCCGACGTGGAGCGGGGGCGCCATAACGTTTCCCATAGGGCGCCAACCCCCGCTGATAGGTAGGGGCGACCCAGGTACTGTCTAGGGATTGTCTGGTCTCCCCACCCTAGTTTTTTCACGGTGTGTTGTTTTGTTGGTTTGCTTTTTTTGTTTTTTCTTGGTGCAGCCACAGGTTGGTGGCAATTTTAAATCGTAAACAATAAAGATTTTTTTGCTGGGTCCATATGATTCCCTATGAAATAGATACCCACTTTGCTATATTTTTTTGAGAGACTCATGTCCCAGTGTCCATCATTTTCCAGAAGTCATTTTTTTTGGCAAGCTTCCCTGAATGTTTCACACACATGGCCTCCGACGGTCAAGTCAGAAAATGATGTAGGGCCTTTGACAACATGAAGTAACATGTGCAGGTAGAAGCACTCTGCATTTGACGGATGAACAGTGTAGACGCGACCAAGCGTATCAGTTGCTTTCACCCCTGGATAGCCTTCAATATCAAGCCCCCACATGACCCTCAGTGAAGCAGCAGCCACACAAACCCCAAAGCGACTAAGACACCTCTTTGCTATTATTCTAACAACCTGTAGCATTTCAAATCCTCTTGAGATTTGGACAAAGTACAAAACTGATATCAGTGAGGACATCCTCATGCAGATTAGAAGGGAAAATCCTCAGCAACTCATCAACTTCACTGAGGAAATGTTCAATGAAACTTTAATGCTTCTTGAAGATCATGCATAGCAATGTCAGGAAAAGCCTTACAGTTGCTTGGTTTGCCTGCTCCAATAAGAAATCCTGGAGGCATCCAAATGTGTAGGGATATTTTCATAGAAACTACAATATTGATGAACTGACAGCATGTGTCTCAGAACGAGCCAATATTGGTACCAGATCAAAGGGACGCCTATAACTATATTTTAAGTTTCAGTGAAACCAACAAAGGTGGGATTGTCTTCCTTGATGCTCCAGGTGGAACAGGAAAGACATTTGTAATCAACTTGCTCCTGCCAAAATTTCGACAATAAAAAAAGATTGCACTTGCAGTGGCATCTTCTGGAATTGCAGCTACGCTTTTAAACGGTGGCAGGACAGCACATTCGCATTCAGACTACCACTTAACCTGTCTCATAGTGACAGCCCCGTGTGTAATATTGCCAAGGGATCCGGACTGGCCAAATTGCTTCAAAAATGCAGTGCCATCATTTGGGATGAATGCACCATGTCACACAAAAGGGCTCTGGAAGCAGTGGACAGGCTGCTGCAAGACCTGCGTAGCAACAAATATATCATGGGAGGAGTAGTTGTTGTTTTGGCAGGTGACTTCCGCCAAACACTACCTGTTATTCCAAGATCAACCCCTGCAGACGAACTCAATGCCTGTCTCAAAGCATCATACCTTTGGAGAAAATGTCACTGAACACAAACATGAGGGTCTACATGACAGGCGATGTTTCTGCTGGACTGTTTTCGAGCCAGCTGTTGACTATTGGAGATGGCAAGGCACCAGTAAACTCAACCACTGGACAGATCACCTTCCCAAGCAACTTTTGTTGCATTGTGACTTCCATTGAGGAGTTGAAAGCAAAGGTTTTTCCAAACATTCAACTCCACTTCAAAAATTCTGGCTGGCTGTGTGAAAGGGCTATTCTAGCTCCCAAAAATGACAGCGTCAACAAGATCAATCTTCAAATTCTAAATCTCCTTCCAGGTGTGTGCACAACCTACAAGTCAGTAGATACAGTAATAGACCCTGCTCAAGCATTATTTTATCCAACTGAGTTCCTCAATTCCTTGGAGCCACAAGGACTTCCTCCTCACAACCTCTTTCTAAAACCTGGAGCACCTATTCTGCTATTGAGAAATTTGGATCCACCAAAGCTGTGTAATGGAACAAGACTCTTGATTAAGAACCTGTTTCCACATGTAATTGAGGCAACCATTTTGACAGGATGTGCCACAGGAGAAGATGTTTTCATTCCAACAATTCTTCTCATTCCATCTGATTTGCCTTTTGATTTTAAACGCCTCCAGTTTCCTGTTCGACTGGCATTTGCTATGTCCATCAACAAGGCTCAGGGACAGTCCTTGAAAGTAGTTGGAATCGATTTACAATCTCCATGCTTTTCTCATGGTCAACTTTATGTGGCCTGTTCAAGAGTTGGAACAGCCAAAAATCTGTTTGTCTTTGCACCTGAAGGAAAAACTAAGAATGTCGCTTATCAAAAGGCTCTCGAATAGAAGTAGTAGAAGATTACTTCACATTACTTGGCCAATTTAGTTAAATCTGTGTGGAATATCTCTGGTGTTGAAATATATGTTGTAAAATGCTTCTATTAGCTTATTTTTTGCCTTTTAATAATTACATTTCTATCTATTTGTTTTGTGGTTTTTGTGTGCAGAATAAATTTTTGTTAACACATTCTATTTTGCTAACAGCAGTTATTAACCCGGGCGAAGCCGGGTAGTACAGCTAGTTTTCTATAAAGTTACTAGATGTATGTAATGTGCTTTTCCTATTTTTTCATCCTTTTTAAA